>NC_138778.1:75186080-75786080 GCF_965119305.1 Pelophylax lessonae | reverse complement strand
TGTGCCCCTCTGTATATAATTGATGGTAACTCTCTAGGACATTGTACAATCAGATTGTATGGTGTGTGGTCAGTCTGTGTGGTGTCAGTATGTGAGTGACGGGGGATTGGCTGTTCTGGGGGGGTTCTGTAGAGACCCATGTGCAGAGAAAATGAATCAGGAGCATCCAGAGACCGGTCTGCCTTCCTACATTCATTATAATGGGATGACCCATTCACAATACATTAGGTGGCCCAGTTTGTTGAACTGGAGTTGTGACTGGCATTGCCAGGCATCCTCTTCCACCCCCTGTATGTATCCTGGATCATGTTGCACCCTGTTGTCAGCGTCCTCCCTAATTCCTGAATGAGTGACGTTCCCTTGGTTCTTATTTTGTATTAGGAAATATGAGACATAGAATTCAGCAAAGCAAGGGTAGAAAGTGCAGATCACTGTTAAATGTTGGGGTGCAGTGATGTGAACATGGTTCTGTGATTCCCCCCGGGTCTGTATTGGATCACTTGCACCCTGTTTGTCAGCATTGGCCTGTTATAGTCATTCCACCCCCTCACTGACACAGAAATCCTGGAGTTTCACCTGTTGCTATCTTTGAACAGCCCGTGACATTCTTTTGATTCTTATTTTGTATTAAGGAAAAGGAGAAACAGAATTTGGAAAGATGAGGGGTGGTGTTGGGGGTGCATGCATTTGAATGTAGTTCTGTGACTCCCTCTATCTCTCCTGGATCACTTGCACCCTGTTGTTAGCATTGACCTGGTAAAATCATTCAGCACCCCACCGGGACTAAAAATCTTAACTGTATCCTGAATGAGTGTCTTCTGCTGGGATAGCCCATGGCGTTCTATTGATTCCTATTTCAAATTAGGAAAATAGAGAAATAGAATTTGGTAAGACGAGGGTACAGAGGGCAGACTACTGAGCAATGTTAAGGTGCATGTGTCTTGGGTGGGGTGTCAATCAACACCCCACTGGGACTGAAAATCTCCCCGATTTCCTTAATGAGTCTGTCACCTGTTACTATCTTCATTGGACAACTCATGGCATTCTTTTTATTCCTATTTTGTATAAATAAATAGGAAAAATGGAATTTGGCAAGATGACAAAGGATGCAGGCCACTGAGAAATGTCGGGGTACATTGGTATAATGGTGGTTATATGATGTGTATTGAAGTTGTAGCTGTATAAAACAATACAAGAATAAGGTAATACAGTATTTGCTCTAAGAATATTGCAGACTGAACATCTTGGATATTTATTAGGCTCACTGTTATTTTCTTAATTAATGGAGTTCAGCTGGTGATTTATCAAGTGAAGTGAAGCAAATTGTGAGCAGACCTTCTTATATTCCCTGTCCTTCTGCACTGGATTGGAAGTTTTAGGCCCCTTTCACACGTACCATCCGTTCAGTTCATCAGTTCAGTCACGTCAAATGTATCAGTTTTCCATCCGTTTTTCATCCATTTTTCATCCATTTTTTATCCGTTTTTCATTGGTTTTTCATCAGTTTTTCATCAGTTGTTATCCTTTTTTCATCAGTTGTCATCCGTTTTCATCAGTTGACATCCATTTTTCTTCCGTTGTCATCCGTTTTTCGTCCGATCCGTTTTTTTTGATGGATGAAAAATAGGGCATTCATCCGTTCAAAAAAATGGACATTGACAGAAGCGGATGAAAACGGATGTTAACTGATGATCATCCGTTGTCATCCGTTTTTACATAGAGATGCACTGATGTCCGTTTTTCATCCGTCAACGGATGGATGAAAAACGGACAAACGGACAGTATGTGTGAAAGGGGCCTAAAGTGAACACAAGCTCACATCATTTAAATCAATCAGCCCCTACCTACTCCCCCATTACAGTTTGGATACCATATAAAGCTGTTTAGAAGCACAATGTAAAATATTGAAATCAACTTAGTTGAAGAGTCAACAGACTTTACATACAGTCAACACTCATCCGGTATTTTTTCACCAGGACTTTTGCTTGTGGTGCAGTATATATTTTTTATGGTTGGGCCAGACCTTATGTATGGTGAATTTGAAATATTTCATTAGAACAAGGTATATTGATTACATCAGAAGAAGTATTTGTATGTTCTTGTTCTTTGCTAAGCCAATAATGCATTAATGTATAACCGTAGTGCAAGAACTTTAGTGTGTTACATTGTGACTCCCAATTGGTTTTTCAAAGTTTCAACGGATAATTGTAGAGGAATTTTATTACCGCTCATCATAGCTGTTTGTGCCATTGTCGTCTAGTGGGTGTGAGACTTTCACCCTGGGAGGCCTTGAAAGGGGGGTAAGCAAATATTCCTACCACCCCTTCCCGACACTGCCCAACAAGTCCTGCTGGTTCAATTTCCATGAAGATAACAGGGATTTCCATACGTTATTGCAAAAGAGTGGTTGACATTTTCAATATTTAATAGGCCAGAATACAAGAGTAATGTTTTACTATGGAGCATACAGAATGCAATCACTATTAATAATTTCCAATGGCAGAATAAATATTGTGTCTTTGTTTTAAAATCTGTTTTGTGCCATTTATTGTTATCCAGTCCCTCTAAATTTTTACAATCCTGTTTTAACTATGACAAAGTACACCTGTTAAATGTGACGTGTGAAATAAACCCTACTTTTCTGTGTTTTAGGATACGTCATAGACCCCTGGGGCTTCTTGAATGTTTGATCTGCCAACTGCATCCCCCACAGACATGGCAGACAACTGGCTGACCTACCAGACAGAGGGGGAAATGAGTCTCGAGAACATTTCTGGGTCGGTCAACTTAGATGACAGTCTAACCAGTCTTCAGTGGCTACAAGAATTCTCAATCATCAATGCCAATGTGGGGAAGACCCCGTCATCATCCGGAGATCCCCATGGCTATCGGCAGTTGCCAGGCTCAGCTGCTCCCTGCTCTCCTTTAGCTGCTGATCCAGCCTGCTTAGGAATGCCACACACTCCAGGCAAACCCACATCTTCGTCTACCTCGAGGGCAGCCCTTCAGGGATTTCAGCCCATGGAGGATATTGACTATAAGACCAACCCGCATGTTAAGCCCCCTTATTCATATGCCACCCTTATATGCATGGCAATGCAAGCAAGCAAGAAGACCAAGATCACACTCTCTGCAATCTACAAGTGGATCACCGATAACTTCTGCTACTTCAGGCATGCCGATCCTACCTGGCAGGTAAGGCAGACATCATCTTAGTCAAATCAACAAAAACCTGTGTTAAGAAAAAAAATGAAAGATATATTTAGGTGATCTTACTATATTGCATTCCCAAAACTGTCAATGATGCTGCACTTGCAGTTTAAAGCTACATGGCATGCAGTCAGTATCTCTTTGCTTCTCCCTTGTGTGTAATTACTCTCAGGTTCCGTGACTCCTGAGTTACTATTTTGTACATCCTGCATCCCAGAGCATCACTATTGTTACATTAACCCTTAAATCCTTCAGGCATGGAGTCGTGTAACTATTCAGAAACAAATTACAGCACAAGGGTTAATGCATGCAAAACAGTGGTAGGTCACTGCAGGTTCTTATACAGGGTCAGTAACTACACTGCCATATATCAATGTACTATTAGACTGTGAATGTCAGGCCCCCTCCCGCCCCCTGTTCTGTAGACTCTGTGTGGCCCTGACATGCCATTGTCTAATAGTAATGGATGGTCCTTGGGAGGGACCAGACAAGCCCGGTTTATAGGGGAAATTGTGTACAGTCATCCGGGTTGGGGGTAATACTACCAGAAAAGGAGGCAAACAAGGAGCCCCATTTCTGTGTATCTTTTTATATATTTCTGGGTGATTATCTGTCTATCTTTGTAAGTGTGCGCATAGAAGTGGTATTACCCACACAACAAACGCTTTTCTAGTGGTAGGAAATGAAAAAATCCCCCCCTACTAGACTTGGACTTTACTGGTTTAATTAAACATGGATGGTGGTGGAGGGGGGGGATCCCAAAAACACACAGGTGGCGTGGATGGAGACTGCTGAGGCAAGAATGATAAATATGTTTAACTGGCAAAGCAATAAGCATCCCGAGTACAAGCAGGGAAAGCGATGAATAGAAAAGGGAGGTGGGGGCTGTGTAGTTTGCTCTCCCCCTTGTTAAATTTCATTAAACAGTAAATAGCGGATCAGTAAGATCCGGGAATCCTGTGGCTCGGGGAAAAAAAGAGGAGGGGGTTGCAGGGGTAAAAAAAAACTATTCCTGTCTGACTTGTAAAGTATTTCAGAATGTACTTCTTACCCTCCTCTTAAGAAGGAAAGGGGTGAACTGTGCCAGTCAAAATGTTGTTGGGCCATTTCCAAGACTCCTACACACATTGGCCTATTATTTATACCCGCTTTTTATCTTGCTTCTGTAAGGTAGACTTTGAAAGGGTTAGTGGCCTCTTCTGTTTCTAGCAGAATAATGGGAAGCTGCTTTGCATTTTTATTGGGCTACATCAACGCCATGCCCATTACTATACTCACTATATTGCTAAAAAAATATAGATATAAAAGCGTAGCTGGCGGTGGAATTTTCAGTTATACTAAAGAAATGGTCAGATTAATCTTTTAAAAAAAATGAAAGACCTGAATGGGTCCCATAGGTAACACTGCCTCTTGTTTTCACAAGTACTGTAAGCCCCTATTTAGATTATAGCTGGTCAAACTTTCACCCATAATAGTATTTAAGATTTTGGAAAATTACATTCTGATTAATTCATGTAAAAAATCAATTTTCTACATATGATTTGCACTAAATATATTCTGTACATGTGTCGGCTAAATTGTGCTAACCCTGAGCTATTTTACTTATGTTTTAGAATTCCATAAGGCACAACCTTTCTCTAAACAAGTGCTTCATAAAAGTCCCTCGAGAGAAAGATGAGCCCGGAAAAGGTGGATTCTGGAAGATTGACCCACAATATGCTGACCGGCTCATGAATGGCGCCATTAAGAAACGACGGCTGCCACCTGTCCAGATCCACCCAGCTTTTGCTGGTGCACACTCTAATCTTTGCTCAGATGTCAATATAGGCGCTGGTTGGCCAATGAGTGTCAACTCAGAGTCTCATCAACTGCTAAGGGAGTTTGAGGAGGCCACAAGTGAACAAAGCTGGAATTCTACTGGTGAACATGCTTGGAATGTGGCAGATGGCAAAGGTCACAAGCGCAAACAGCCATTACCAAAAAGGATGTACAAGACACCCCGTCTATCTAGCTCCCCATTGTTATCACAAGATGAACAGTCCGAGCTTGGATCCTTGAAAGGTGATTTTGACTGGGAAGTCATCTTTGATGCCAACATTAATGAAGCCAACTTTGCTTCCTTTGAGGATCTAGAAGGAACACCTCCATTAAGTCCAGTCACCAACTCTGTTGATCTCACAGTCCACGGGAAGCACATAGATTGTCCTCAACAGTGGTACCCCATGAGGCAAGAGCAAGCAACAGTCCAAAACAGTTTGGATTTTGATGAGACATTCTTGGCCACTTCATTCCTCCAGCACCCTTGGGATGAAAGTCGAAACGATTTCCTAGCTAACTCTGCCAATCTAGATCAACTCTTTGACCTCAATGAGGAATTCCCTCCAGGACTCAACGACTGGGCCTCCATGGGCTCCTATTTATAACAATGGTGCCAAAAAGAACTCTTAGAGACACATATACATTTGTAATATAGTTCATATATAAATTTATATATATATGTTTATCTTAAAAAGAATTTGTAAAAAAAAAAAAAAAAAAACTTTAATTCAACTATGGAGCAGGAGTTTAATTCAAAGTTTACACAGCTGGTAAAAGGAAAAGCCAGCACTCGCTCATTCTGCCAGACAGAAATAGTTCAAAACTGATAACTCCGGGCTTCAAAATGCCACATATGTTTCCTCTTGTCCTAATACAAGATCAGTGCTTGGTTAAAAAAAACAAAAAAACTTTTGTACTTATTTTTCCACATACTAAAGCAAAAAAATGTTTGCTTAATGCTATATGTTATTTTCTTAAATGTATAGTTTTTTTATGGAGAGCCCAAGTATGAAATGTGATTTCAAAAAAAGTTGCATGAACAATTCTGATATTATTATGCCTCGTACACAGGTACCGATCGTCGGCCGACCGATCGGCCGTCTTTTGTCCAGGGCTGTCGTGTCCGCTGAAAAGTGCAAAAGACTGCACACAAATTTTGTCGGCCAACAACAGCCGACTGCAGAAGTGATGTCATGTGATGGTTAACTTTCAGTGCAGAGGCGTAACTAGAACCTTTAGGGCCCCGGGTGCAAGAAACCATGAAGGGCCCCCCCGGACCCCTGGCTGGGGCCCTTCCCTATAAGCTTGGAGCTCTTCCCACTAATCCTGGGGCCCTTTACTCTCGTTGCGGGCCCTTTATTATGGTCCCACAGCGGGACCCTTTCACAAGTTCTGCTGGGGGGGGGGGGAACCAGGGGAGCACACAGGGGCCCAGTGACAGCAGAACATAAGTGAACTGGATAGGAGGAGTGGCGGGGGCAGCATACAGAGGAACCAATCTCCTCCATTTTCCTCCTGCAGCTACAGGAGGAAAAAGGAGGACAGTGATTTCTCTACATACTTTCCCCGCCACCCCTCCAATCCAGGTGTACAGGGGAGCCGCACAGGCCCCCTAAAGCATGAGGCCCGGTTGCAATTGCAACCCCTGTAGTTACGCCCCTGTTTCCGTGTGTTTTTTCTTCTCTGAGCATGCCCAGTCTTGCAAATCTGCTGATTGTCGGCCGAATTCTGTACTGACTGGTGAACAATTGGCCGTTCTGGTGTTGGCCAACAAAAATTTTAATGCCTGCACGACAGATTCTGTTCGGCCGAAAATGCGCTGTCGGCTGTCGGAAGCATCATACTAACAAGCATACAATCGGCCGATCGGCCGACAATCGGTACGTGTGTACGAGGCATAAAAAAAAAAACTGAAGCAATTAAATAAAGAGGTTTGTCCAAATGCAAAGAATCCTCTTTCGGGAACAGTTTCCACAGCACAGGTTAGAATGTGAGAGCTGATATATGAATGGTTGATATGGGCAATATTCCTATTTTTCTGCTTCAGTTTTTGTAACCCCAACACACCTAGTTCTTACTGGTTTCCAGTATATTGCTAACCTTGGGCACTATGGGCTTTGTGTGCCCATGGCAGAATAAAGGGCTATTTTTTTGTTTTGTTTCACTGTTGATGTATATTTTGTTCCTCATTTTGCCTGTTTAATATATTTTTTTATGTTAGATTCAGTTTGTTTGAAAAAAAAAAAAATCAAAACCCTTTACATTTATTTCTATTTCATGGCAGATTGCCTTGCAAACCCTATTTTTTTGAGCTCTGAAAATATGATTTGGTGGCAGAAACTTAGGATGTTGTTTGGATAAATTATGAATGGTTGCTGCTAGCAATTTTAAAGAATTCTTTTAAAAAAAATACCCAGTTTCTGTTATGACTTTGATTTATACAGCAATGTAAAGCTTTTGCTGCCAGAGTCCATAATGTTTTTTCCGGCTCTTCTGGTGTTAAGAGTTAAGTAGGTGACCTTGCTTGAATTCCAATACGTGGAAGAGGAACAAATAGGTTTGTGTGCCGTATGTGTGCGTCTGTGAACAGAATTGGCATCAGTGAACAATAAGGAGTTTATGACTGTTCAACGCTTGTTTGAATGACTTAAACATTGTTATGCAATTTCAACTGGGGTGGAAATTAGGGCTGAATGCTGGGAAGAAGTGAATACATAAGAAACAACAGCACACTTGTATGGGCTTTGAAGGTGCATTGAGTATCTTTGCAGTTTCTATTTCTACTGTTCTGTAGAAATAAATAAATCTCAGAAAGAAAAAAAATGCATTTTTTGTGTTTTCTTTTGTTTGTTGGGTGGTCTGACAGTTTATTGTCAATTCTAAACTCAAGTGTCTAGCTTTCTAGATCTAGGCAGTTTCAGTCGAATGCTGGATTAGTGATGGACTCTAGAACTTTAATAACTAATAAACTTGGTGATGCAAAACACACATTGGATGAGTTATACATCTACTACTCATTTCAAAATATGAACTACATCTAAGAACAAAAATGATAAATAATGCAGCTTACCAGTCACTACATGTGCTGGTTTCCAAGCTAAGTAGATCTTTCCCAATTACAGGAAACTAACTGTTCATCTTGCCCCAAAATCTGGCCTCCCTGTAACTTCCTGTGCACTGAACTGATATCTCTAACAATGTTATCAGATTTCAGTTATCACTATCTGCTGTGAACTACAAATCAATGCCCCTCTATTTCAGTGATGGCAAACCTTGGCACCCCAGATGTTTTTAAACTACATTTCCCATGATGCTCCTGCACTCTGCAGTGTAGTTGAGCATCATGGGAAATGTAGTTCCAACACATCTGGGGTGCCAAGGTTTGCCATCACTGCTCTATTTAATGGATATGAAGAGAAGGGGAGGTGTTTGTTGTCCGAATCAGAAAAGCAGCCTAGAGAAACAACGCTGCTTCCCAATACATACAATACGGTGAGTGAGCGTTTTCACCCTAGGACAGGAAATGTTACATAGTTACATATTTACATAGTAGGTGAGGTTGAATAAAGACAATAGTCCATCCAGTTCAACCTGTGTGGGTGTGTGTGGCTGTAATCATCTCACATAGCCCTTAATGTCCTGATCCTTGAGATGTACGTCTAAGAGTCTTTTGAGAGCCACCATACTACCCGCCGAAACCACCTCTTGTAGTAGAGAATTCCACAATCTTGTAGCCCTAACCTTGTTGCCTGAGGTTAAAACGCTTCTCCTCTAATCGCATTGTATGCCCTCTTGTCCTCATGCAATGCCTTCGAATGAACAGCTTTTTTTCTAAGCTGAGATCCCCATTGAGATATTTATAAATTGCTATCATGTCCCCCCTCAGGCGTCTCTTCTCCAGGGAGAATAAATCGAGCGATTGCAGCCGCTCTTCATAGTTAATGTGTTATTGGCAGGATCACCAGGTGAAAATAAAGGGGGGAGGGGAACAAATGCAGCCACTACATCCAAGAACTGATTATTTTTAATCTGATATTACTTCAAATATTAGAGAAAATGACAAAAAGAACATCAGACCGTTGTCTTTATAGTCCTCACTCAAGACAACCATCCAGTTTCTTAAGATGACCAGTTGGTGCTCTTTTTGGCAATTTCTCTTGGATTTCACAGTGAAGTCCATTCCCTTTTTTTGGGAAGGCACCTGCCAAGGTTTATTCATCAACCACAGCTAATGCTACCTGACTGATGAACAAGAGACCCAAGTCCAATGCCTCATATCAACATTTTCTTGGCCTTCACTTTATTAAAATGTTGTCCCATGGTTTCGATTTGGGCTATTCATGAAAAAATGTAAGAAAAGAAAATGTGAACAATTATAGTTCAATTAGATTGTGCATTTTATTCTCTAGAAAATAAGATGAAGAATCTGAGTGGTCACCACAAGATACTTCAGTTTTCTTAAAAACTCTAGACTGTTAGATTGTGGTTCTCAGCCTTATTGAGACTAGTGCCCAGTAAATTCTTCTAAAACCTTTAGGGAAATAAAAAAAGTTTATACTCATATAATATAATATGGGAGTACAAACTATGTCATTAAATTCTGGAAGGCTGGGGGGGGGCTGGTGTCACTGTTCTGCAGGGGGTTGGGGGACTGTTCACAGACCTGGTGACCTTATAGGGGGATGAGGTTTCTGGAAGGTACCTGGGGGAAACTGTGGGGGTTGGGGACTCTAAAGGAGCCTGGGGGTCTCTCATGGAGGCTGGGGTTTTGAAGGGTAATGTGGGAGACTGGAGGGCACTGTGGGACACTACATGGGGTTGGAGCATCTGCAGCAAGCTAGAGGACAGTGCTGTAAGAAAAAGGACACTTAGAGAGCCTAGGGGAGGTGTGGGAGTTTTAGGGGCACTGTGGGCGCTGCGAGACACTATGGGAGTTTAGGGGATCCGCAGCTAGCTGGAGGACCAGGAGGAGGGAGGCCATGGCTGGCTGTGGGTCCCGGCCCAGTGGTTGAGCACTGCTGGACTAAGATACACACAGGATGATTAATAAGGACAACCTGAATCAGTTAAACCTGACCACATGTTAGGGATGATTTATAAAAGCCAGAACAAATGTGAAGCTGTTTCCATTAAAAAAGCAAATGCCTTGCTTCATTGCAAAGATACATCCCAACTGGTTGCTGTGAGCATTCTCCTAATTTTTAGTCCAGATTTTAGAAATCAGCTCCAGTACCATTAAGGTGTTGATTCGAAATAAAGACTGCTCACTTATCTAACTGAATGTTCACTTTTCAAAGTGTATGTTAACTGAGCTTTAGTAAATAAAATGAAGCTACGTTTTTTTCATATCTGCTAACCATATGCTTGCAAAACCATTTTTTTTATTATTGCTCAAGATCAGGTATTTAGAGTGAACACACAATCACCTTGTACATTTGTGGTTATTCTCATTTATAGTCAAACAGTAAAAGGCTGAGCCTATCAAAGGATGGTTAATTAAAATAAAGCCTTTCATTAAAAAATCCCAATGTGCCAATATAGTTGACTATACATAATATGAACACTACTAGATTGGCACCTTTAGACTGAATATTGGCTTCAGCTGGCCATAGAGGGCCCGACATTCGAACTGTGGATAACCATCCAGTTCAACATAAGTTGATTTAAAAATCGACTAAGCCATGTGGAACGTTATCGGCCAACAACTGCGTATCAGATACCTACCCTATCAGATGTAATCACTATTTGGGTATTTAGGCAGCCACAGCACAGGATAGCTGGTGGTGGAGATTCCTCCATTCACACTGTTAGCGTAAGTGGAGAAATCTGCTGATATTCCCTTGTTCAGCCAGTGGGTCAAACAAAAAAAAAGGAAAAATGTTACAGACTAGCTTAAAATTCACCTGTATGAGGTAAAGCCAACTATCCTGCCCATCAAAAGCTACTTTGGTCAAGTAAAGAAAAACAAAATGACCGTATATACTCGAGTATAAGCTGAGTTTTTCAGCACATTTTTTTTGTGCTGAAAACGTCCCCCTCGGCTTATACTCGAGTCAACAAAAAAAAAGTTCCCGGCCGCTCCGACGTGTTTAAGATTTAAAAATGGCGCAGCCCTGCATATACATGTCACCGCGCATGCGCCGCCACCGCTTGGGACAGGCCGGGAATAGCCAAACGTATACCAGCTTTCCTGAGCGGCGGCGGCGCGTGCGCAATGACGTGTCGGCACCAGGCGGCAACATTTTTAAAATGAAGGCGCCTCTGGAACAGGTAAGTGAAACACAGCCACACTAGTATGCCCACAACCCCGCATCCTCTTGTACCATGCTTGCCACCCTGAATTCTCCTGTACCATGCATGCCACCCTGCATTCTCCTGTACCATGTCTGCCACCCTGCATTCTCCTGTACCATGCCTGCCCCCCCTGCATTCTCCTGTACCATGCCAGTCACCCTGAATTCTCCTGTACCATGCCTGCCACCCTGCATTCTCCTGTACCTTGCCAGCCACCCTTCATTCTCCTGTACCATGCCTGCCACCCTGAATTCTCCTGTACCATGCCTGCCACCCTGCATTCTCCTGTACCATGCCAGCCACCCTTCATTCTCCTGTACCATGCCTGCCACCCTGCATTCTCCTGTACCATGCCAGCCACCCTGCATTCTCCTGTACCATGCCAGCCACCCTGCATTCTCCTGTACCATGCCTGCCACCCTGCATTATCCTGTACCATGCCTGCCACCCTGCATTCTCCTGTACCATGCCTGCCACCCTGCATTCTCCTGTACCATGCCCGCCACCCTGCATTCTCACCCTATTCTTATACTCGAGTCAATCGTTTTTCCCATCTTTTTGTGGTAAAGGTAGGGGCCTCGGCTTATACTTGGGTCGGCTTATACTCGACTATATACAGTACTCTAAACTTGTTATAAAAACTTGTCACCCTATGCTGCTCTCCTGAATTTGACCACAGAACACCCCTACTTGTACTCTTCTCCATAACATAGGGTGTAGTTGTTCTGTAAACAAGAGAGAAAACTGGGAAGGCTGATAATACTAAGATTTATATTCAGTCAGTGCATAGGAATTTGCAAGTGTTCTGGATTTCTGGCAGACTTCAACAGTTTGTAGGTAAAGTGTATCTAATCCAAAAAAGTTTCCTAGTCCTTGGTGTGAGAGCTACAATAGTTTCCTTCTTTTAAACTTTTTGATTGTTTTTTTCCTGGTAATCTAACACACTTCTTGCCTTATGGTTATATTTAGAGAAACATACAGGCACCATGCATGTTATTTCTAAGCATCTTACAAGGTTTCTCAATGGCTTCTCAATAGTTTTGCCTAAATAAAACTTTTGTCTATGGTTTTCTGGTCTCAATATGTTTCTTGTAGAGCATGGTCTATTTGCTGCTCCGAGCTCACTGGTTTGTAACAGATTGCCGGATTCAATGTGGTGGTGTTAAATGGGGGCAAAGAGTGAGTTCACACAGACGGTTGCCAAAGAAATGTGGGAAATCAGTTTAAAACTGGGATTTAAATCCCACCACAGAGCAAAGGTACTAAGAATCGTAGTCTGCCTGACCTCAGAGGAGATGAGGGCTGGAGGTCAGTGGGGTAAAAGAAGCAATAACTGACTTTGATGCCCATAAACAAAGGTCATAAGAACACTGAGAGATCTGTTTATGACATAAAAAACAAAAGTAGACAAAAAAACTATCAAACCAAAAGCCCCCGGAACAGCAATCAATAAGCTATCCCTTGTACATTTTATAATACATAAGTACAAGCAAAGGTTTAATTAAATATAAGAGATGGGCAGGTCATTCTTTCAGATTTTCACAGTGGCAGCATTATGATATTTATTGTCAAATCCACACAAAGTGAGTCTGTAGGGGGTTGACATAAGATCTGCAGATCTTATTACTAAAAGCACATTAGCCGCATAGTGTATTACAAAAAGAATGGCAATGTTTTATCTGAAATGGCAGTGCAAGCACAATAAAGTAATCGGAGTGCTTATTATAAGCTATGTCAGGTCCAAGTAAATTATCAGACATTCCAACTAAAAGACCAAAAACCCAACAGTATGCTACAATTTGTTTTCTTTAAATATTCGTATATAGTAATAAATGGCTCAGCTCATCATTGCATCATCATGACATGTTTACATTAAATATCCTCTACATTCACATGGGTAATTCCTTATGCTTGAGGATTTCTTAGACTGTCTAGGAAACTAAAATAATGGTGCAACAGAAAATATTTTTTAGAACAACTTTATTTGCAACATTTCTGTGAGTAATGCCTCGTACACACACAACAAGAGTGGTGTTTTGTTGGTTGGAATGTGCCTAGACTGCACACGAATTTTCTCGGCCAACAAAAATCAACTTCAGAAGTAATGTCATGTGATGGTTTACTTTCCGTGTGTTTTTTCTTCTCTGAGCATGCCCAGTCTTGCGCATCAGATTTTTGTCTGCCGAAATCTGTACTGACTGACGGAAAATCGGCCGTTGTGTTGACGGCCAACAAAAATTTTATAGCCTGCACACCAGATTTTTTTTCGGCCGAAAAGTCGGAGTCGGTTGTCGGAAGCATCATACTAACAAGCCGAAAATCGGCCGATCGGCAGTTGGCCGAAAATTCACGGCCAATTATCGACGCGTGTGTACGGGGCTTTAGAGTTACAGGTTTATTTTGTTATATCGAAATAAATTCAGGGTAAAGTGGGACTGAAATGTGCACTTTGTAAATCTTTGTGCACATGACAGTGCAGGGGCTGAACAACATGCTGAGCCTTGACAGAGTATTGACATTCCTGGGACCTGCTGTCACAGCATACAGTCACCCATTGAGATACGTTAGAAGAGGTGGCTGTACACGGTGCTCCACATTGATGTATTTATTGGTAATCTAGGGTGGTTTATAAAACAAGTGCCCTAGCCATAGACATCAATTTGCTTGTTTTATTCTCCAACTAAGAAAGATTCCTAATAACTTTACCTAATTGCAGTATATTTTTTACCCTTTTAGATCAGGAGACATATCCAGCTTGGATTCTGCAAGCACCATTGGAAGTATTAGCAAAGAGTCTGTGAGTGACTTTAGAAGTACTGGCAGGGATCCTGGAATTTCATGCTACGAGAACTATTGGAAGTATTAGTAGAAATTCTGAAAGTACTGTTAGACATCACGGTGGACATGGAGGTCCAGGGAACCCTGGAAATGCAGAGATAGAAATTGTAGGAGTATGTTCTAGAAATGCAGAGAAGAGCGGTGAGATATTCTCCTAGAGGAGCATATTCCTCACTTTCATTCCTCTTACTGTATGTGATAAAGCTGTCACACAGAGAGAGTCCTCAGCCCTGTGTAAGCTCCAACTAAAATTACTCACAGCTTACACCAGGTTTTTTTTCCACACTTGTAGGCTGGGTTCACATTTGATTTGCATGGGGCTCAGAGCAGGGGGTCTGGTGCGTCCCTATTCTACTTTTCAGGGACAAATCAGATCCAAATTTTTGCCTGAATTTGGAGCTGAAACTGCGCCGAAGACACAGAGGATCCCTGTGCAATTCACTCTGCAGCCACCGCGAAGATGTGTGAACTGGCTCCATTGAGAGCCTGGCACAGTCTTCTGCCATGCAAATTGGATGCGGGGAAACATGCAGTGTGGACCCAGGTGAGTGGGATTGCTACACTTAGAACTGCCTGTTCAGGCTCTCCAAAGGAGAAGGAATTGGCAATAATCAGACTCAAGGCCCACTGCCATGAACCAAATAGTACCTGTAATGCCTTAGTGGGGGGGACTTGTACTTAACAAATCTAAACATACGTATAGCGCATAGAAGCTTTTTCCTGTCAGTCATCAAAAAGGCTGAGTATGGTAGGGTTCTATCAAAGTCATATGTAGCCCTGGCCAGAGGAACCATAAAGAAGTGCAAGCTGCATAGTCAAAGCATTATCGCTGCATTACAGTTTGATATATCTCTGCTAGTAATGGGCAGGCCTATGGAAGGCAGTAAAGAGACTGGAGGATTATGATTGACTGCATTGGCGGCCGGACCTAGGCCCACCCACAGAAGAGGAATGGGAGGACGGATGGAGTCCTCGGGAAGGGGGAAAGCATGAGCAAAGGAAACAGGGAGATACACAGGGATGTCTGAAAGGAAGATGCATTCTAGAGAAACTGTGCTACCTTTCTTCTAACCACTGGAAGACTTGCCAACAATACAGAGGCATCTAAGAATAAAGTGGTTTATCTTGCAGTCATTGATATCCAACTTATGGATATAGCAGTCTGTGCTGCATCCACCTCCATCCAGCCTGCTGAGGGGATTTTTTAGACCACAGACTGCTGTCAAGTGGACATGTGACAGGCATCTAAATTGTGGGAGGCCTTTGGTCAATCGTGTGTGTATTGAACCTGCTTATTAATGCAGGAACCTTGTTGCTGTCAGTGGGACTGTTTTTTTAATGAAGACCTCTTCATCCCATCATTTTTATTTACCCTAGGATAATTTGTAAGTGTTTCTTCACCTTTGGATTGCAAATACTTTTATTTAAATTTCGAGCTCCCCCATGCCAAGTCAAAGAGCCTCCCCGCTGCCAGACTTTGCATTTATTAAAGCACTGGTGAGTGGCTAAGCAGGGCCTAGACCCAGTACTTAGGGAACTTTAGGAGAACCCATGTAATTCATGAGTTCCTTCAAGGTCATTGCTACACATGTGCATAGGCGTGCGCAGGGGGTGTGCCGGGTGTGCCTGGGCACACCCTAATCACCCCGTGTGGTGCAGATTCCCCCTGCTGATATTTCACCAAAAGCCTTCCAAGGGGGCTCCTAAAAAAAAAAAAATAGTAAAAAATAATAAAAAAAATAAAATAATAAAAATAAAAAACTACTGACACCGTCCACTGCCCCACTGACACCAACCTATGCCCTACTGACAGGTCTACTGTCCTACTAACACCATCCGTGTTTTAATAAATTTGGGGTGCACACCCTAATGCAATAGGCTGCGCAAACCTATGCACATGTGTAAATAGACTTGTAAATAATTCATTGGTATGACTGTCCAGCTTCAACCCTCTGTCCTGTTTGATCTTCAGCAACTCACAATCCTAAAGTGGTGATAATCATAAGGACGTTTTTGGATGCTTTGGAATATATTCTAAATACCAAAAGTGTCAGGTATTGATATTTTTCACAACACATGTAGCACTGATTTATGAATCTTTTAGGGTAGAAAGAAGATTTTTCACCAAAACTGTTATCCAACATTCATCTGCTCTCTTATGTCCACAATCAGCTCATCTTGGCACTGACAGGGAGAACAAGACTGTCAGGATCCAGATCTGAACCTGGGACCTCTGCGCTGTTTAGCTGTGGCCCTTTTTGCTGTGCTACCTGAGATACTAGACACCCCATGTCGGATTCCTTGAACAACCTTACTTTGTATGTTTTTTATGGTGAACCTTGAACTCTGTACTCCTCCTATAAACTTCCTATTTAGATAATGTCTTTGCACATGCTGTTTGCCAGATTATTGTGCTCTTTTGCATACCTGCTGCTGTCCCTATCGTTATCAACCTTTGACTTGTTCACTGACTACACATCTGCCTGATCCCATCCAGCTACTACTCTTTACTGACCTTTTGGCTTGTTTATCAGCTACACTTGTGCTTGCTCCTTATCTGCTTCCTCTGCTACTTGACCCCTGCTTGCTCTCTTCCTGCTGGGGGAAACCAAACGGCCGCAACCTGGCATTAGAACACAGCAAAACCCACCTCCACTATCAAGAGCTCTGGTGAAGATATTAGTACTCGGGTGAGCCTGCATCATTGACTAGGGGGATCTGCTTGTGTATTCATCTAGCTGACTACCGCATGGACCTATTTACTGCTACAGCCACTGGCCTCTGTCTGATTCCAGACAATAACAAAGGGGTCAAATCATTAACGTTTACCGCATGCGATAATGTGGTCATGTGACTAATTTGCATAAATTATGGCATGCGGTAAATTAAATCCAATTCATTAAAAAAAATAACAATTATGTGGTATTTACTGTAAAATGAAAAATGTGGTGGTAAATATCGTATAAAAAGCTCTTAAGTCCAATTCACAAACAGACCAGAGTAAAAAATTATGCAATATTTACAACCAGGGTTTTTGCTGTTGGTATTACATGCAGGTATTTGGCATAAAACAGCATGGGGGTTGGGGGGACCTCCACGCTGTTTTTGACAAATATCTGGTTGCTAAGGAGCAGGCCGACAAGTCAGCCGCTGCGTCCATAACAACGAATGATTAATCAGCTGTCAGCAGGTTCTGTTTTAAAAACAAAAAAAAAACGGCGTGGGGTCCCCCCCAGAATCCATATCAGACCCTTATCTGAGCATGTAGCCAGGCAGGCAAAGGGGGGGGGGGGGAGACGAGCAAGTGCCCCCCCGAACCATACCAGGCCACATGCCCTCAACATGGGGGGGAGGTGGCCCCCCAGCCCCAAGCACCTTGCCTCTATGCTGATGGGGACAAGGGCCTCATCCCCAAAACCCTGGCCAGTGGTTGTGGGGGTCTGCAGGCTGGGGGCTTATCAGAATCTGGAAGCCCCCTTTAACAAGGGGGCCCCCATATCCCAGCCTCCCCCTATGTGAATGGGTATGGGGTACATTATACCCCTACCCATTCACCAAAAAAGTGTCAAAGAGTAACAAAAACACAGAGTTTTTGACAATTCTACGAATTTTTGACATCACGGGGGGCGGTGCCACCAGGTTATGGCACCAGGTGGCCCTGACCCTACCTATATAAAAACTGTCAAACGGCAGAAGTGGCAGTAGGCGGTCTGCCTTCATGGACGGTGGGAGCATTTTTACTTTTTTTTTTTTTTTTTTAAGTCGACGGTGGCATGATTGACGATGGATTCACATTGGGGGATACTGTTTTTTATTTGTATTTTTTAAAAACATACTGTCAAAAACTGTCTCTGTGTTTTTATTATTTTTTGACACCTTTTTGCTGAACGGGTAGGGGTACAATGTACCTCATACTTATTCACATAGGAGAGAGGGGGGGAGGAGGATCTAGGGGGCAAGGTGCTTTGGGGTGGGAGGGCCCATCCCCACCCCCACCCACCCCCCCTTATTAAGGGCATGTGGCCTGGTATGGTTCAGAAGGGAAGGGTGTTTGCTCGTTCCCACCCTTTCCTGACCTGCCAGGCTGCATGCTCGGATAAGGGTCTGGATCTTGGAGGGGAGCCCAAGGCATTTTTTATTTTATTCTGACATACTTTTTATTTTTCGTCATATTTATTTACATTCAGCTGTCAGCAGGAAACTCGCTGACAGCTGATGAGTCATCCATTGTTAAGGACTCGGTGGCCGGCTTCCTGGCCCGCTAAGGAACCAGCTCAATGAGGTAAATTACCACATTAAATAATGCAGTAATTACTGCTGAAACGAACAAATACCGCATTTGATATTTAACACAAAATTCTTAATTAATTGAACACTGGTCATTGTACATCTTAGATAGGTGAAATGCAGGTAGGTAGATTTATAATGCCTTAAGGGTGGGGGGTTCTCCCAATATCTTTGCTATGAGTAAAATCATCCAGGACCAAGCAGTAATTTCAATCGCTCCATAGGTCCAAGAAGGAGCTGGGTTTTAGCCCTCAAGTCTCTGGCAGTTAGTTCTCTGTTGATTATATGGAATTGTCAAGATTTATTATCACAGAGATTGGTGTTCCATCTAAATTCTTGGTTCTTTTGCCTGAAGACCTAGAGGCCGAGGGGAGGATTCCTGAGAAAAGAAGATGTTCAGAGAGGGGGATTACAACCCTTCTACTTGGCTGTAAAGTGAATACCAGAAAAATATACCCTATAGTTTGGAGGATGTTTTTATTTGTGGCAAAAAAAGAATTGGCATACATTTATATTCAATTTCTACAGTTCTAGGTTTACTCCAGGAAGGAGTTAAAAAAGGGTTTATTGCCCAGTACCCCTAAGGTAAAGGTGGTGGCCCTTTTGGGTTTTCTGGAAATTAGAATGACAAAGATCTATTCAACTCCTAGTCTTATACAGTGGTCTCATTTGGGCTGAGTGCCTCCTAGAGTACCGTGGCCTAATAGATTAAAGATACTATTATTTCAGCATTCATCCCTTCTGGTCAGTTTCTACCTGCTATAATCAGAGCTCACTCCTGCATCAACGAAGGCAAGTCCTTTATGGGAAGAAATCTCCAAGACTGAAGTATGGTCTTGGTCCTCAAGTCAGGCTTTCGGGAAGCGGCACTCTATGAAAATATTGTCCAGCCAGGACTTGTCCTTCAGAGGGAAGGTGTTGCAGGTGTTCCGTGAAAAAACCCTACCCGTGAAAATTCCCTACCCTCGTCACTTCCGGTGCACCTACGTCGCACATACGTCATGGAACAGCTGAGCAGGTTACCATTGCACATGCTCAGAGGTCCGGAGGGTAGGGAATTTTGACGGGGTAGTGTGTTGTAACATTACACCGCATCAGCTGTTGCCGCGGTAACATTAAAACATCTCGGCTGCAACATGAATTCATCTCCGCTCCTACCCCTGTCACTTCCCTGATCTCGGCTACTAAACGTAAAAGCGGCGGGTTTATGAAAATAGAAATCACGGAGATCTCGGCTCCGTGATTTATATTTTCATAGACCCGCCTCCGCTTTTACATTTAGTAGCCGAGATCAGGGACAGGGGTAGGAGCGGAGATGATTTCATGTTGCAGCCGAGATGCTTTAATGTTACCGTGGCAACAGCTGATACGGTGTAACGTTACAACACACTACCCCGTCAAAATTCCCTGCCCTCCGGACCTCTGAGCATGCGCAATGGTAACCTGCTCAGCTGTTCCATGACGTATGTGCACTGGACGTGGCACTGGAATTGACGAGGTATGGAATTTTCACGAGGTATGGTTTTCTAACGTTACAGCGGCATTATTCCCCCCTCCCTCCCACTAAGGTATGTTAACTTGTTTATCCTCTCAAGTAGCTGTGCTGAAAAATAATTTGGGAAAACCATTGGTACACTTGCCGGTAAAGGTATTTCTGAGAATCTTCCAGGACAGCCTCCTCCATATTCTCACCCAGATCTTTTGAGTTTAAAGTATTGGTTAAAAACATTGCATTTTTACCTTCCAATTCCCAACATGTACATTGGTGGAGGTTGTTTGCTTACAACAACTGAGAATGAAGGAAAGGGAAGGGCTTTTTCATTTCTTTCTGGTTTGTGCTTCTAGTTGAAAGTGGAGTCAATTTTAGTTGTCCTGGAAGATTCTCATAAATACGGTTACTGGTAATTGTAACCATGTTTCTTTTTTGTTTTTGTTTTATTACATTTCTTTAGTTGCTTCCTGAATTTTGGTTTGGGCCAAAATGATGTCATATGTCCCGGAGTCTTCATGGGCATTTTTTTCTTTCATTTTGAGGTAAGGAGGATGGGTTTTCTCTGCTAAGCAGATGAATTCCTGCGAAGTACACCTGCCTGCATACATGAGCTAGGGGCAGACAGATTCCACCGTGAAACAGCTACATGAATAATCTGCCCTTACTTAACCACTTAAGCCCCGGAAAATTTTACCCCCTTCCTGACCAGGGCCTATTTTGCGATTCGGCACTGCGTGACGTTAACGGACAATTGCGCGGTCGTGCGACGCTGTACCTAAACTAATTTGACGTCCTTTTTTTTCCCACAAACAGAGCTTTCTTTTGGTGGTATTTGATCACCTGTGCGATTTTTTGATCATGCGCTATAAACATAAAAAAGAGTGTCCATTTTGCAAAAATAACAATATTTTTCACATTTTTTTTATATGAAATTCCCCAAAAAAAATGTAAAAATCTAAATTTTTTAACATTTTAGGCCAATTTGTTTTATGCTACATATGTTTGGTAAAAAAAAAATCGCAAAAAGGGTATTTTGATTGGTTTGCGCAAAAGTTATTGCGTTTACTATCTAAGGGAAAGATTTTTGTCATTTTTGTTGTTTTTTTTTAACGAGTAATGGCGGTGATCTGCGATTTTTTTTGCGGGACTGCGACATTGCGGCGGACAGATCGGACCCTTGACTGACATTTTTGACACTTTTGGGGTTACCAGTGACATTACTACAGTAATCAGTGCTATACATATGCACTGTTACTGTAAAAATTACACTGGCAGTGAAGGGGTTAACTTTTTTTTGAGAGGGAGGGGTTAAGTGTGTCCCTAGGGGCGTGATTCTAACTGTGATTGGATGTGGCTACTGGTGTAAGAACAGAGATCAACGGTCCTACCGTATGATCTCCATTCTTACACAGGGAAGAATGACAGGCGGCTTTGTTTACATTAGCCGCCTGCCTTTCTCCCGGTGTAACGGACAATCGTGAGTGCCCGGCGGAAATCGGGTCCTCCGGGCACACGCGCGGGGGGGGGGTCCGTGACCGAGCGGGAGTGCGCCTCTGGCGGCGCGCGCTCGCTCCCTAGAGCCTCACAGGCTAGCGACGTAACCCTACGTCGCTTTGCCTGTGAGGGGCTGACCGCCGCAGTAAATAGCCATGCAGCGGTCGGCAAGTGGTTAAGATTGTCACAGATAGAAATACTAGGGGAGTGTTTACTCATTGATTTCCCAACAAAATAAAGCAAAGAAAGGTGAATGGATGAATGATCAATTTACTTTGAATATTACAAATGAATTAAAAAGTGTTTTTGGTCTGCGGTTCTCAGAAACAGTTAGGTTCCTCTTTCAAATGTGATATTTCACCGAGCAAGATCCTTTATAAGAAATAAGAGTAAAAGGGATGGACACTATAGCACTGCATTCAGCATTCAAATAAGAAAACACAAAAATAACGCTCTCTTCTACAATTCATCTTCATTGCGTCTTGCCATTTCATCAGCTAACAAATGCAGTAGTGTGCTTTGTGTTTAGTATTGTTTTTGGAGAGAAGGAGAATTACAGAAAAGCCATATTCCAGAATCACTGCTTAGTGTCACGTTCCAAACTGCTAACTCCATTGTTTTTTGCTTTTCAGAGGAAGATTTATTATCAGGGCTGCTAGGAAGCAACAATAAATGTCATATGAGTCAGCTGAAAAATGTTAATGTTATACCGGGCAATGTTCAGTCTTTAGAGTGGGCATCTCATTGCTGTAAATTCTGTGTTTTAGAGATCTAGAGATCCTGCAAGTAGACATGGTAAAGGTAGGAAGCATAAGTTGCTGCCCAGCTGTTTTTTGATTTGTCCGAAAAATGTATACAGTATCGCACAAAAGTGAGTACACCCCTCACATTTTTGTAAATACTTTATTATCTCTTCTCCTGTGACAACACTAAAGAAAAAACACTTTGCTACAATATAAAGTAATGAGTGTACAGCTTGTATAACTGTAAATTTGCTGTCCCCTCAAAATAACTCAACACACAGCCATTAATGTCTAAACCACTGGCAACAAAAGTGAGTAGGTCCCTAAGTGTAAATGTCCAAATTGGGCCCAAAGTGACAACATTTTTTGTGGCCACCATTATTTTCCAGCACTGCCTTAACCCTCTTGGGCATGGAGTTCACCAGAGCTTCACAGGTTGCCACTGTAGTCCTCTTCCTCCATGACGACATCACAGAGCTGGTGGATGTTAGAGACCTTGCACTCCTCCACCTTCCATTTGAGGATGCCCGCAGTTGCTCAATAGGGTTTAGATCTGGAGACATGCTTGGTCGGTTCATCACCTTTACCCTCAGCATCTTTAGCAAGGCAGTGGTCGTTTTGGAGGTGTGTTTGGGGTTGTTGTCATGTTGGAATACTGCCCTGTGGCACAGTCGCCAAAGGGAAGGGATCATGCTCTGCTTCAGTATGTCACAGTACATGTTGGCATTCATGGTTCCCTCAATGAACTGTAGTTCTCCAGTGCGGGCAGCACTCATGCAGCCCCAGAAGATAACACTCCCACCACCATGCTTGACTGTAGGCAAGACACACTTGTCCTTGTTCTCCTCACCTGGTTGCTGCCACACACGCTTGACACCATCTAAACCAAAGAGGTTTATCTTTGCCTCATCAGACCACAGGACATGCTTCCAGTAATCCATGTCCTTAGTCTGCTTGTCTTCAGCAAACTGTTTGCACGCTTTCTTGTGCATCATCTTTAGAAGAGACTTCCTTCTGGGATTACAGCCATGTAGACCAATTTGATGCAGTGCGCGATGTATGGTCTGAGCACTGACAGGCTGACCCCCCCGCCCCTTCAACCTCTGCAGCAATGCTGGCAGAACTCTTACATTTATTTCCCAAAAACAACCTTTGGATGCTGAGCACGTGCATTCAACTTCTTTGGTTGACCATGTTCTGAGTGGAACCTGTCCTGTTAAACCACTGTATGGTCTTGGCCACCATGCTGCAGCTTGGTTTCAGGGTCTTGGCAATCTTCTTATAGCCTAGCCCATTTTTATGTAGAGCAACAATTTTTTTTTCAGATCCTCAGAGAGTTCTTTGCCATGAGGTGCCACGTTGAACTTTCAGGGACCAGTATGAGAGAGTGAGAGCGATAACACCAAATTTAACACACCTGCGCTCCATTCACACCTGAGACCTTGTAACACTAACGAGTCACATGACAACGGGGAGGGAAAATGGCTAATTGGGCCCAATTTGGACATTTTCACTTCGAGGTGTACTCACTTTTGTTGCCAGCGGTTTAGACAATAATGGCTGTGTGTTGAGTTTTATGAGGGGACAGCAAATTTACACTGTTATACAAGCTGTACACTCACTGCTTTGCATTGTAGCAAAGTGTCATTTCTTCAGTGTTGTCACATGAAAAGATATAATAAAATATTTACAAAAATGTGAGGGGTGTACTCACACTTTTGTGAGATACTGTATGTGCTTTATTAACTTAAAGTGTACATCTTAATAAATGTACAAGGCTACAAGAATAAATTACTGATATGTCACAATATACTGCATAAGTATAATTTTTTCAAAAGGCTGTACCGCTTATTAAAAAGCAGTCCTTGAACTCTAATGCATAGAGAAAACAGGCGCCACTCTAAGTGCAGTAAGAAAGCTTTAATACAACATGGCAATAAACACCAATATACTCACAAACAAGTATATTGGTGTTTATTGCAATATTGCCATGTTGTATTAAAGCTTTCCTACTGCACTTAGAGTGGCGCCTGTTTTCTCTCTACAGTTACCTTCAAGTTCCCTTCTTACTTGCATCAGAGCAGCCTTCAGTGCTTGGGACTATTGTATACATATGGACTTGTGTATGGACATTTTCATATGTGTATTGGACATTAATATTTCTATTTTTATGGTAGAAACCGTTGGCCTTCTGCTTTTCTTGCGCCAGTATATATACATGTTGCTTGAACTCTAATGTGGTAATATGCCTAGGCTGACATGACTATATTACTGAATACTCCCCAAATATATTGAAAATGATAAACGATGTGGAGGGCCAGAATGGTACCTCATCCGAATCTCTCCAAATATCAAAAGAACAAATTAAACTTTAAAGAAGCCACATACAAGAAATTAACAAGATCATATTTTATTCCAAATCCATAGAAAGCATATTTTAAAATTACAACAAAAATTGCCCCTCTCCATAACTTCTTGGCCTCCTTGTCAATGGTTACTGCAACTTCAGGACCTGGATAGCTGCTCCCAGCTTCTGACCCCCAGTCCCATTCTGTTTCATCAGCCGATCCCCTCTTCTATACAGCCATATTTGTACTGGAAGGATGGGGATCCTATGGGCACAAGGCCTGCTTCTTCCTCACCACTAGTGCTGGTGGGTGAGGCTTGGACAATCGCAGGCTTTGCAGGCTATTGAATTGAAATAGGAGCGGATCCTGCCACTACTTACTGTTGTGGTTGATGCGCCTTCCGGCCACCCTCCGACCGCTTGTGCTGGCATGCATCCCCTCCCTAGGGGGCTCTGTGACCGAGTCCCCCTCAAAAACACTGAAGGCCCACTGGCTGCTGGCATGGCCTCCAGTTGCATCATTGAACGCAACATGCCCCTTCCGCCTCCGCAGAGGAACTTGGATTCTGTCCCGGTCACCTCCTGAGTGAGATAACAACAAAGAGCAGAGCCGCTCAGGTGTCAGTTCAATGGGTGGTGCTGGTCAGATCCGCCGTCCAAGCAATGAAGAATCCAAGAAAGTAGACCGCACTCAGGAAAAGTAAGATGAAAACAATAAAAACTCCTTTATTCTTCTTCGGTGCAGCAGACAGACAGTACAATGCACATAACAGACGTGCCGGGTTAACGCGTTTCACGAATTAGATCGCTTACTCATAACCATACACTGAGTATGGTTATGAGTAAGCGATCTAATTCGTGAAACGCGTTAACCCGGCACGTCTGTTATGTGCATTGTACTGTCTGTCTGCTGCACCGAAGAAGAATAAAGGAGTTTTGATTGTTTTCATCTTACTTTTCCTGAGTGCGGTCTACTTTCTTGGATTCTTCATTGCTTGGACCTCCTGAGTGAGGCCTGACTCCCAAGTGACATACAACTTCTTGGGCCGGCCCTCGCTCCTCTCTGCCCGGAGCAGCAGATAGCCACACTGCCCACACTGGACCCACGCCTGCACTTTCAATGTAACAGCAGCACATTGAGGACATACCGCTCCTAGGTACTCCCGGCCACCTCCCGTGCACAGCGTGAGCCCACCTTCAGGCACCATCCGGATGCCTGTGTCCCATACTAGGGATGGATTGGGCTGGTGGATCTGCTTCGGTGTCTGCCTAGCAGAGTCTTCTTCGATAGTGGCAGCAACAACGGTCAAACTCTTTTGCTCTCCCATAAACGCCATGTTTCTCTCTCCTACACATGTCTCCCTCACAGCCACACCCGAAGGAGAGGGTATTAATAGGACTCCCTTGGTCACTCCTGATTGGCTGGATGTTCCCGCTGTCTCCACCCTTTTTCCATGTTGAGCGATGACTCCTCCTGCTAGGCAGGTCTGCATGAAGTGCACTTTTCCACACGGTACTGTAACTCTTCCCCTGCCATGCTCTCTTACTCTAGCCTACAGGGAAGTTGCAACTAAGCGGACCATGTCACTTGTCAGACATGCATCCGCTCTCCTCAATTGCACCAGGGCCACAACTGTGCCTTGCTCCACTGAAGCCAGCTGTCCCTCCTTACTTGGCAAGAGTAATATCCCGCTGTTGGTCACACGGTCGATAGTTCTCTTCCTAGCCATACATGTGCAATTTACATCTTCCGTACTGTCTCCGAGGTTAGCCCCACTGCCTCTCCCGGCATGGCCGACTACGATCCTCACAGTATCCGTGCACCCACTATATAGAATAAATGTCCCGCTGTCGGTCGCACGGTCAACATCAGTCCATATAGCATGAACACACACCCAGCCCCTGGCACCTCTCTTCCCGGGCCCCCGGCCACCATCTTCACTGTCCCCACCGGCGTCCTCATCTACGTCCGCACCGGGACCCCTGACGCCATCTTCTCTGTCCCCACCAGGACCTCTTCCTGTTAAGCAGTTGCAGCATTCATGCACTTTCACTCTCTTTCCCTCTGCTCTCCAATATTTGACAGCAGAGTACATATCATACTCCCTGTGGAAGGATCTCATCATTTTGCAGACTTTGCTTGAACACTTGCGTTGCTATAAGCAACCTTCCATGTGCACTTATAACTTCATCCCACTCTCCCTGCCTCCCGCAGATCCGGCCTCACACTTGGCTTGGTACTTGAACAACAGTTCTGGGCACAAAAATTTACTTTTCCGACTTTTTCTTCTGCTGTTGCCAGGGGCAAAGGGCCCAGTAACCAATGGCAAGATCCCGGACGAGCCCCCAAATGTAGCAGGATTTCCAGGCATTGGGCCTGAAGAGGGTCTGCCATTGTTACCGGAAACGCCAGTAGCCCCTTTAAGATGAATACCCAAGTGTGAGATGGGAGTCAAAGACCAGTCCGGCATCTTTGGTTTGTTTTGTTTATTTGATATTGGGGATGGGAGAAGAGAATGAGTGGGATACTCCTCTGGCTCAACTAGGTACAAATGGGACACTTTGAAGAAAAATGCCTTTCAGCACTGTCTTGACGCCGGCTGGATGCCGACCAACGCTTGCTGGCTCTTGAAAAACACTGACTTGCTGAACTGTACTTGAACTTGACTTCTGACACTCTGGTTAGCTCAAGAGTCCTGAACACTGCTCCCTCCAGTCCTTGCTGACTGAGGTAGCCTCTGTATACTACTTCTGCTGCTGCAACTCTCAACAATGTACACTGCATGCTGTACACTTTAACACTTCAGGGCCCAACCGCTGGCACCCCCTCTGTACTTCAGGGTCCTCTCACTAGGCACCCCCTCTACACTTAAGGGGCCTTTCACTAGGCACCCCCTTCTACGCTTCAGGGTCCACACACTGGCACCCCCTTTACTCTTCAGGGTCAACACTGGCACCCCCTTTACACTTGCTCCAGCACTGGCTAGCTAGCTTCTGGATCCCTCTGACCTTCACTGGAGTGGTCCCCTCTCTCTAGGCAGTTTGCAGTACTCACGAACTGGGAATGCTTTCCTGAAACTTGACCCCTCTCAGCTCCGCTGGTCCTCGGCACACCAGATCCTGTCTGCAGCTTAGCTCAGCCTTCTGTCACTTTAGGCAAGCCACCTGGGACACCCGATCCTGCTGACAGGAGGAGAGACAGCCGTACTCTCCCTCCTGGGACTCTGCTTCCTGCCAAAGACGCTGCGTCATGCATTCCCCTCAAACTTATACCCACTCCCAGAATGCAGTGTGGCAGAATCTGCCTTTCTGGGGTAGATGCAGGCCTTAGGGCACCATTGGCTGGGTTTCCTCCACTGCCCAATGAGAACCCTCTCATGGAGCACAGTGGGGAGACTCCCCAGTCTCAACAGCTACACCTGGGAGACATAACAGCCCAGCTGAAAACCATGGCCCTGCTGTTAGGCAGCCAAGGCCCACTATGCTTTACCTAGCTCCTACTTTGTAGGGTGCTGCACTTGGCTCAGTCAATGAACAGTCTAGGGATTGTTGGTTTTGTTGTTTTATTTGATATTTGGGATGGGAGAAGGGATGAGTGGGATACTCCAACACTTGAACTATTCACAATGCTGAGGACTTCTGTCTGAGAATGCGGCAAGGCAACAGCTTCATCCTGCCACTAGATGAATTTAAGGTAGTGTCCCTTTTAGTACTTATCTTCAGGGCACTCGCCTAGTACCCCCTTTCTATCCACCAGCTGACACCCGTCCACTGACTACTATACTCCAGAGTGGCCCCCTTCCTGGTCAGGCCCTTAGACACGATCCCCTGTACTCACAATACTGCTCTCCAGGTTCTCCAGTGCCTCATCTCCTCCAGTCAGCTCTCCTGGACCTGTGGGTTCAGCTCCACACCTCTGGCTCACCAGGCCGACTGCCTGTGACCATACACCAACCACTGCAGAAGAGGAGGCAGCCGCCACCCTCCTTCCGGGACTCCGCTTACCAGCTAAAGACTTTGAGCACACGTGCCCCTAGCTTTATATACTACACCCCACAATGCATTGAGACAGCAGTTTGTGCCAATCCCTGGGTTGTATCAAAGCCTGTGCATCCATTGGTCAGGTTTTCTCCACTGTGCAATGTGCCTCCCCATTGGAAGAGTGGGGACACTCCCTCAGACCACATGAATCGCACACTGAGCAGACCTAACTCACAGATCCTGCTCCCTGTTAAGCTGAGAGAATATAGAACTTTACCTGCTGCTCCTCTGATAGGCAGACAGAGCCAAAAACCACACTCGCTCTCTAGCACCTACCTAGGAGGGTGCCACACAATTATGATTCCTGAAATTTTAGCAATGTTATTTCAGTAGGGAACTGCTGTAAAAATGAATATAGACATTCCATAGGCATTTTAAAATTGTATTCAAACATATTAAAACCATAAAAACTCACATTTCAAGAGTGTAAAAAGGGCAGATCCATTTTTTTTTTTTTTTTGTATTTGAGTTACTGGGATATTTTAAGGCTGGTCACTTTTAAACAGGTTTGAAAATCCTGGGGAAAACAAACCAAAAAAAAAAAATCTGTAAGACAAAGGCATAATGAGCTAGTATGCACTAGCTCATTATGAAATACCTTAGAACAAAGCCCTTCCCACCCACACACCGCTGAGACGGTTGACCTCTTCCCTAGTGTTTCTTCCGGGTTCCGGAGCTGTGAGTGGCCAGAGCCGCGATTACGTCCCTTCCACGCATGCGTGCAACAATGCAACAACACTGGTGGCCGTTCCTTCCCTCCAGGACTCCGCTACCCAACGAAAGACCTCGAGCACATGTGCTCCTGGCTTTTATGCAGTATCCCAACATGCACCGAGGCGACTTTCCCTCTGCCAATCATCAGGACTGTATCAAAAGCCCATGCACCCATTCGTCAGGTTTCCCCCCACTGTCCAACATGCCTCCCTATTGGACCAGTGTGAAACACTCTCTATACAGAATGAGTTGCACTCTGAACACAATGAGCAGACCTACAGATCCTGCTCTCTGGTAGGCAGAGAACAATATAGATTTACCTGCAGCCCCTCTGGTAAGCAGACAGAGCACAAACTATACTTTCTCACTAGCACCTACCTAGGAGGGTGCTGCAGTATTAACCACTTCTGGACCGGAAAGGATTTGCCTTCTTAATGACCACGCCATTTTTTGCGATACGGCACCGCGTTATTGTAATAGAAAAGTTAGAGCTTTCTTTTGGTGGTATTTTATCACCTGTGCGATTTTTATTTTTTGCTCTATTAACAAAAAAAAAAAGTGACATTTCTAAAAAAAAAATATATATATATTTTTCACATTCTGCTATATAACATTCCCAAACAAAAAAAATGTAAAAATCTTAATTTTTCATCCTTTTAGGCCAATTTGTATTCTGCTACATATTTTTGGTTAAGAAAAACGCAATAAGCATATTTTGATTGGTTTGCGCAAAAGTTATCGCGTCTACAAACTAGGGGAAAGATTTATGTCATTTTTATTTATTTATTTATTTTTACTAGTAATGGCGACGATCAGCGATTTTTAGCATGACTGCGACATTGCTGTGGACAGATCGAACCCCTAACTGACATTTTTTACTCTTTTGGGGGGAACCAGTGACATTACTACAGTAATCAGTGCTAAAAATATGCACTGTTACTGTAATAATGATATTGGCAGGGAAGGGGTTAACCTAGGGGTGATCAAAAGGTTAAGTGTGAGCCTAGGGGATTCATTTCTAACTGTGGGGGGGGGGGGGGTGGGCTTGTGAAATGTCACAGAGACCTGTGATCCTATATAGAAGGATCACAGGCGCTCTGTGGTCATTTCAGAGAGAAAGACGGTCCATTGTGTTTACAACAGCTGACCGTCCTCTCTCTGCCGGCCCTGTAGATCAGCATCCCCGCTGCCAAGTGGGGGCGGGAGTGCGCCGGCAGTGGCGCGCACTCGCTCCCCAGCACCATGTTCATGACCAACGTAGGGCTAAGTCAGTTCGCGCAGGAGAGCCAGCCTGCCGCAGTAAATGTGCGGCGGGCGGTCGGAAAGCTGTTATATAGTGGTTTTTATATCTGCTTGGAGCTCAGCTTGGGATTCCTTTGGCCAAAATATGTTTAAAATAAACAGCAGCTCTGGCTGCAATACTCACTTCCTCCTTGGCACTGCCCCTTCCTCCAGGAAAAAGAGTGGAAGAAGAGAGTGAAGAGGACTGATAACGTCACTGGACTGGACCAAAGACATCTGAGAAAAATAACTTTTAAGTGAATATAATAATTTTTCAACCACTTGCCGACCACCTCCTGTACATTTACTGCGGCACGCAGCCGCTTATAGGCAAAGTGACGTAGTACTACATCGCTTGCCAAAGAGCCTGTAGGGGACAAACGCGCGCCGTCACCGGTGCGCTCCCATCCCACGCTCATTACCTGCCTAGCCAGCGTGTGTGACCGGCGGCTCCGATGTCCGCTGGCCACTCGCGATCTCCCACAGGAGAGGGAGAAAGACAGACGGCTGATGTAAACACAGCCGTCTGTCATTCTCCCTGAAGTAATGATAGAGGCTATGCGATCCTGCTATGTAGGATCGTATGTCTCTGTGATTACTTCACTAGCCACGCCCCCTAACCATTCGAATCACGCCCCTAGGGACACATTTAACCCCTTGATCACCAATAAAGTTAACCCCTTCCCTGCCAGTGTCATCCATACAGTAACAGTGCAAATGTATAGCACTGATTACTGTAGTAATGTTACTGGTACCTCCAAAAGTGTCAAAAATGTCAGTCAGGGGTCCGATCTGTCCGCCACAATGTCGCAGTCCCGCAAAAAAAAAAAAAAAAAAACGCAGATCGCCGCCATTACTAGTTAAAAAAAAATAACAATAAAAATTACATAAATCTTTCCCGTAGTTAATAAACGAAATAACTTTTGCGCAAACCAATAAAAATACGCTTATTGTGATTTTTTTTTTACCAAAAATATGTAGCAGAAAACAAATTGGCCTAAAATGTTACAAAAATTTGATTTTTACATTTTTTTTTGAGAATTTCATATAAAAAAATGTGAAAAATATTGTTATTTTTTCAAAATTGTCGCACTTTTTTTGTTTATAGCGCAAAAAAATTTAATCGCACAGGTGATTAAATACCACCAAAAGAAAGCTCTGTTGGTGGGGAAAAAAGGACGTCAATTTCATTTGGGTACAGCATCGCACAACCGCGCAATTGTCCGTTAAAGTCACGCAGTGCCGAATCGCAAAATAGGGCCTGGTCTCTGAGCAGCCAAATCCTCCGGGGCTTAAGTGGTTAAAGTTGCAGTCATATAGTTAAAAATAAATATCCTTGCGTTGGGATTTTTGAATTGAGTTCTACAATGCAAAGCAGTGATATGCCTTTTAGTTGGAGATAAACTTTGGGTTTAGGGTATCTGTTAAATTCAACTTTCATGTTTTGAAGGGGCTGTAATCATTGAGCAGTGGTCTGGCATTCACAAAAGCTTTGCCCGTTTGTAATAAATCTACAACCTCCAGCATGAGTCACATTTACTGCTAAGGCCCAAACACAAACAAAAAAACTCTTCCTTTGCATAAAGAAGATAAAAGACATAAAAGTAAATGATTAACGACGTTGCAAGGTGCCAATAAATGGGGCTTGGAACACAGGCTGGCTTCCCCCTTCCTCTCACACTGCTCTGTGCATGTATACAACACGTTATCCAGGCTAGTTACATTCAACATGCAGAGGAAACAATTTCATTTCCTTTTAGTTTCCTCCTGGCAGGATTGTTCAATAGCATATCGGAGAAAGAGTTACGTGTTCTTTTTTTTTTTTGCAGGGCTAGCTTATGTGCCAGACTATTTGTAACAAGAGTGCATCCTCATAGGGAGGGGGGAGTAGCTTACAAAGCTTGGAAACCAAAGGAGGTATTTCGGAGAGAGTCTTAGATAATCACAGCTTTTCCTTCTCTTGTTAAGTGTGTTCCAAGACTGCCGTTTACAAGAAATGAGAAGCTATTGATAGAGAACTTTGCGTACTAAGAGATGATGGGGAGGGACAGGTCAGAATTTGATGGAGCTGGTCATAGTGGATGTGCAAGAAAAAGACTTCAAGAGAAGGGAAGGCTGGAGAAAAAGTGAAAGACTGAGAGGAAAACTTGATCTTATTGAAAATACAAAAATGTAATATTGCAGCTTACCAAGATCCACCAAGATCAGAGTTGTATAAAGTACTCGAAACCCATACTTGAGTAAAAGTACAAGTGCTCGATCAAAAAGTGACTTGAGTAGAAGTGGAAGTGCTCGATCAAAAAGTGACTTGAGTAGAAGTACTAAAGTATTCAACATTTTCTGTACTTAAGTATTGCAAGTAGTTTTTTTTTTAAAATGTTGCTACTCAAGTACTGAAAGTAAAAGTACCAGTAGTTTTGAAAAAAAAATTGCTACTAAAGTACTGAAAGTAAAAGTACAAGAAAGAAGTCAAAAGTTTAAACATCATATTGTTTTTTATTATTTCAAATGCAGCTTTTATTTATACATACAGTAGCATTTATTTTCGTATGCGCTGATAATACACATGTTTTGAGCTTCATGAAACCTGTCATCTACTGTTCTGGCAGTGGTAATTTTTATAGTTGTAACTAGTAACTATGCAGCACAAAAAAAAAATATCGGAGTAGAAGTATTGAAATCATTGAAAAAATGTAGTGAAGTAAAAGTGGAAGTAGGAGAAAAAAATTCTACTCTAGGAAAGTACAGATACCGCCTTTCGGTACTTAAGTACAGTAGTGAAGTAGTTCTACTTAGTTACTATACATCTCTGACCAAGATGTGGTGGCTTCATCAGTTTTCATTCCTTAGGCTTTTTTCACCTAGTGATCTGGCCAATAACACACCTCCTGTATTAGAACGCCTCTACTCTGGATGAAGGATAAATGGGAGCCTCTTTCGGACAGCACTGTAGTGTTTACCTCTGCATGAGCCAATGGTGATGATGGGTCCTCTGTTCTGCCACGGGTCTTAAAACCATGTGGTTCTCACTGACACACCTGGTTAGAGGTGGAGGACCACTCTCACCTTGATACCTTAAGTTTTAGTAAGTCAAAGATGTATAATAATGCACAGAAGTTAGGCCAAAGACTAACAGAAGATACGCTAAGTAAGGGCTCTTTCACACGGTCCGCATTCCGTTGCGGACCGTGCTCTGCTCAGCGGGGACCGATCCCCGCTGAGTCGGCGGATGACAGCTCCATCTCCGCACTGCTCTCTATGGGGAATCGGATGAGAGCGGACCGCCTGTCCGCTCTCATCCGATCCGATCCCCAGGACGGATGGAAAATAGGGTTTCCATCCGTCCGGATTTCACGGACAGGATCGGATGCAGATGGCAGCGGGTGTCAGCGGTTATGTCACCGCTGACATCCGCTGCTCCATAGGGCTGAATGGGGCATCCGATCAGATCCGCCTAAAAAACTGACAGGCGGATCTGATAGGAACGCCCATATGAAAGAGCCCTAAGTGTATTACATCAAAGCAGGTAAACAATGCAAAACCTGAAGCTTCAAGCAATAAAAAATTTCAAAGTTGCAAAACGAATAAAGTGAATTTAGGCTTAGCACAGGAGGAAATACCTAGTTTGCATCAATATTAGTCCAAACTGAGATAACCATTAATGAGCAAAGTCAGACCCAAAAATATCTCAATAATAATATTCTTGAGTGCACTTTGTAGAGATATCCCAGATACGGGTAGTATCCTTGAGTGTTCCTGAGTGGGGTATCCCTATATGGCGGAAGCATACACCTGACACCTTAAGGTTAATGTTGGCTAGTTTGCAGTGGGGCCCTTCTGACAGTGGCACACAAGAAACTCTCTAGAGTAAGTGATGTATAGCTGCAAGGGTACTAAGTAAAGAGCAGTCTATGTGTAGCTGGGTGTAGCAAGAGGTTAAATGTGGATTCTCCTTTCACCACTCGCAGCAGGTAACAGGTCCTGTTCCACATACTTTGAAGCTGTTGAGTCAAGCCATCAGTTTCTGGAGGCTAAGCCCTTCAATGCTGGATCACACATATGCAGTCTCTGGCAGCCTCAGCAGCAGATTTGGTCTCTCTCTAATGTAGGCAGTAAGTCACCAGCAGCAAGACCTCTCTGTGCAGCACTCCTTCTCTTGTACAGCTTATCCTCTCTTAAAGACCCCCAGCATCTAATTTCCCCTGGAAAAACAGTCCTGGCTGTCCTCTTCTCAGAACAGTGAATTATGTCTCTTGTAGTTTTGCAGCCATCTCCATTGTGCTCTCCCTCTGAGGAACTACAAGTCCCAGTGTCCTTTACAGTATCCTCCGCTCTTGTTATTTGGATCTACAGGGGAGATTGAACCCACACACAGAAGTGCTGCACAGCTGCTCTATTTACATGGTGCACAGACAGTGGGAGGGCAAATGATCACAGAGCCGGCTGCAACTCTCTCTCTAACAGCAGCCCAGCAGAGGGAAGAGAGTCTGCACACACACATATCTCTTGCAGGGGGCCAGATAAGCTGGGGTGGGGGCTATACCAACATCGTCAGTCTGGGGGGAGGGGAGTGTTAGATGTACTGGCAGATTTAAATACACTAACAAACTGAAGCCAAACTTCAATAAATACTTTATAAGCAGTTACAGCAAACAGTTTTAAATAAATAAAAGCTGATCGTTGTGAGCACCCCAGTGTTTATTGGATTGTCTTATCTCTGTAACTGATACATTCTGCTGGAGCTTGTTCTTTTAAAAAAAACAACAGGCTTACTAGCCAGATCACCAGATGAAAATAGAAGAAAGAAAGCCTAAAAAAGAAAAAAAATGCAGTCATCACTTCTATGAAATGGAAGCTGCAATGTTTGCTTGTGGGTTTAATGCAACTTTTATTTCTCAGGCAACCTAATCAGGAGTAGAACATTTTTTTATTTTTAGGAAAAATCTTAAGAATTGTCAGCTGTGAATAGGAAACAGTATGGGCAGCAGTCTGGTTCCTATCCCCTCTTTCAGTCTCAGGTTTTTAGGCTCAAGACTTTCACTGGTCTCTCTTTCCTCACCCACACAGCATCTATGATACAAAATCAGTTGAAGCACAGTGTCCCTTGTGCTGATGAGTTCTGTTCGTAGTTCCATCTTCTGAACCCCCTGGTCCCTGGGCTTCTAGGGTTAATAGAGCTGAGGGCCTTTCTGTCCCCCTCCTTCATTCATAGAAGCTATACTAGCTTGCATCAGTACTCTATGACTGGAGGATAGGCGGCTGAATGGAGGTCTTCCTTCTCCATTTAGAGATTCTTTTTTATTTCAGGATTGTAATTACTGTCCATTGTGCTGATTTTTAAAAATAGTTTTGACTAAACTTAAACCCAGTAAACAGTAAAATCTGTCTATAGATGCAGAATTGCATGCTTGTTATACTCTCTGTGTAACTTAAAGTGGAGTTCCACCCAAAAGTGGAACTCCGCTTTCAGTGCTCCTGACTTCCTGATATGCCACATTTGGCAATGAATTTTCTTTTTTGGGGGGGGGAATGGGTACCTAGTTTTGACAGGTACCCGCTCCCACTTCCAATCGGGCTACCTAGGCGGCTCTAGTGGAAGTTCTTCTCTCCCTCTCGCTCCCTGCAATCTTCTGGAACACGTCTTAGTTCCAGAAGATTGCCCCGGCCACTAAGGAAGCACAGCGCGACTCGCACATGTGCAGTGTGCACCCGGCTGTAAAGCTTGTTTGGTTCGGTACAGTTCTGTACGGTTCGGAACGGTACACCTTGATCAGGCTCGCGTTTTCCACCACCAACAGTACCTCAGCAAAAACAGTACCTCAACAGTATAGCTCCACCCTGTTGGTACGGTACTAATATGCTTGGTACCCCAATGAAAGGGTCCCAAAAAAGTGGTACGGTTCGGAATTAGGGTACCATTTACACATTTTGACAATGGAAATGGCAAAAATTGTGTACATAGAACCGGTTACTATCTTTTTCCAAGTTCGCAGAACTGTGAGTTTGAGTTTGACCATGATCTGTAAAAAAAAAGAAAACTCTCCTGATGACCGCTCTGCTGCTCCCTCCCCCGTCGGCGCTGTCTCTCTGCAGGGAGGCGGGCGGAGCCCACACACAGTCACTGGTTGCTAGGCTAGAGCCGCTTAGCGTCTAGCAACCAGTGACGTCACCCATTTCTCCTGCAGGCCGCCGCCTCCCAGACAGTCCCCGACTCCCTGCCTATTGGCTCTAGTAGGAAAGGAAAGAGTGGACCCCCTATGTGGAGGAGGACACATCCCTATGCTTGGACTCCTATGTGGAGGAGGATACATCCCTATGCTTGGACTCCTATGTGGAGGAGGATACATCCCTATGCTTGGACTCCTATGTAGAGGAGGATACATCCCTGTGCTTGGACTCCTATGTGGAGGAGGACACATCCCTGTGCTTGGACTCCTATGTGAAGGAGGACACGTCCCTATGTTTGGACTCCTATGTGGAGGAGGACACATCCCTATGCTTGGACTCCTATGTGGAGGAGGACACCTCCCTATGCTTGGACTCCTATGTGGAGGAGGACACGTCCCTATGTTTGGACTCCTATGTGGAGGAGTACACGTCCCTATGTTTGGACTCCTATGTGGAGGAGGACACATCCCTATGCTTGGACTCCTATGTGGAGGAGGACACATCCCTATGCTTGGACTCCTATGTGGAGGAGGACACATCCCTGTGCTTGGACTCCTATGTGGAGGAGGATACATCCCTGTGCTTGGACTCCTATGTGGAGGAGGATACATCCCTGTGCTTGGACTCCTATGTGGAGGAGGATACATCCCTGTGCTTGGACTCCTATGTGGAGGAGGATACATCCCTATGCTTGGACTCCTATGTGGAGGAGGATACATCCCTATGCTTGGAATCCTATGTGGAGGAGGACACGTTCCTGTGCTTAGACTGTTAACGCGTTTCGGGAGACAATCTCTCTATTTACTGTATGTGTTTCTATTGGGAGTATCCCACCAAAAATTTAATTTTTGTTGCAGGGATACCGGAACTCTGACTTGCATCTTAGGCAGACTTCTGGGGAAATTGGTGAGCAGGAAATTATGTTTCTGGAGGGTGTTCTGTATACATTCTGTGTACAGAACAACTCCGGATAGCTATATTGCATTGGATTTTCAGAACACTACAGTGGCTGCAGATTAAAAAAGGAAAGGTAATTTTAAATAACATTCAATTACAATATGACTTGTGTCGCAATTGTTTACGTTATATTATTTTTGTCTTTATTTGCTATTTTTTTCCCCATGAAAGTGGAGTTACCCTTTAAGGCTGGGTTCACACTTTGTGTATCTGCATTTCCGTGCATTCCTTTGATGCATTTTTCATGTGTTTCTCATCCTTCCTATGAAGTCCACGGGAGCAAAAAACGTGCATTGTCACACCAAAAGAGTACCTGTACTTTTTTTCTTTCAAATAGTTTTTATTAAAGTTTCACAAAAAGGCATATACAAAATTATAACACAAACTATTTTGGGATCAATCTTCAAGGCACATTATTATAACAGTGGTTACTCAAGTCACAATTATGTCACTACAGTCCATAGCATCTGTGGCACCTGTGGCGTACCAATGGGGGTGTCAGCCGGTGTCCTGCCCGGCGTGTTCTTCTGACAGATCCCGTATCGCAGTTTGAAGGCAGCTGCAGTGGCAGCTCCTTCAGTCCGCGTTGCTAGCGGGGGACGGAGCCGCGGCGTGAAGAAAGGGGCGGAGCCGCGGCGGGAAGAAAGGGACGGAGCATCGGCGGGAATAAGGGGGCGGAGCCTCGGTGGGAAGAAGGGGGCGGAGCCTCGACGGGAAGAAGGTGAGTGCCCATTGCCCAAGTGTGTGTGCTGGATAGGAGAGGGATGGGGCAGCTGCATATAGAGGAATTCATCTTTCCCTATTCTTCCTGCAGCTGCTGAATAACTGATTCTCCTCTCCCTTCTGCAGGAAGAATAGGGAAAGATCAATTCATCTATATGCAGCTGCCCCATCCCTCTCCTATACAACTTCTTTTGCTGACTCCCCGGTACTCTTAACCCCCCCTCCAGTGCTCTTATCCCCCCCTCAGTGCTCTTATCCCCCCTCCAGTGCTCTTATCCCCCCCTCAGTGCTCTTATCCCTCCTCCAGTGCTCTTATCCCCCCTCAGTGCTCTTAACCCCCCTCCAGTGCTCTTATCCCCCCCAGTGCTCTTAACCCCCCTGTTCTTTAGCCCCCCCGGTGCTCTTTAGCTCCCCACAGTGCTTTTCATCTCCCTCCCCCCTATGCTCCCTGTCCCCCCCCCAGTGCTCTCCACCCCCTGCGCCTTCCAACCCCCCTGCAATGCTTTCCAAACCCCCTCTTAATTCTCTCCAGCCCCCCCCCCCTACTGTGCCCTTGTAAGATCCTGGTACCCTTCCAGCCTATTATTTGTACATTACGTTCCACCATATAGATAGGTGGAACGCATCTAGTACCTGTCCCTTTAAATTCCATGACCTCATCAGTGAGTGCCGCTCTGAGCGGCTATTTCAACCGCCGGCATTCACTCACATGTGTTCGTGCAAACCGCTTGCTACAGCATTACCTAACGCTGCCGAATCCTCCAGCTATTCCCTAATACCTGGATTGACCAAAGACTTGCTACAACATCTTGTATCTCGCTACAAGATCATTACCTCACCGCTGGAACCCTCTCCTTACAAACCTACCAGTGATAAGTACCCCACAGGGGAATACCTTCCTAATCTACTTTCACTACTACTCTGATTACTAAAGACTATTGCTACTCTAAGAACTATACTGTTACATCTAACATCTGCACCGCTACTTAGATTGCAAGCTCTTGAGCCTATTACCATCTTGTCACTGCACTAGCCTAGCATCTCCTGTACACTTCATCTGCTCTTCACTACCACCTGTTACCTGTACATGATTGCTATCCTAAGTGCTTACTATCACCATCTGTTACCTCTTACCATTGCTATCACTATCCACGCCTGTCCCCTCAGTATCACCTCTATACTTTCACATATAAACATATCACTCCAGGAACATCTTTAATGAGTGTCTGTGTTTGTGTATGTGCTTGCTGAGACAGGCTGATGCACAATGATGAGTCTTGAGAGTTGGATATGGTAGTTCAACACATCTCTACATGACTACTGAGTGTAACTTCCGCAGCTGCAAATCCACACCACACAAATAAACGCCGGAGCGTTACAGCCCTTCAGCTCATCCAGTGCTCTCTGCTTCGCCTGTGCTTTCCGGCCCCCCCTAGTGCTCTTCTATCTTCTATCATGTCCTCAGTCTCTGACCATCTCCTGTATCATGTCTGCAGTCTCTGACTGTCTCCTGTACCATGTCTGCAGTCTCTGGCCATCTTCTGTATCATGTCCTCAGTCTCTGTCCATCTACTGTATCCTGTCCTCAGTCTCTGACCATCTCCTGTTTAATGTCTGCAGTCTCTGAGCATCTCCTGTATCATATCTGCAGTCTCTGACCATCTACTGTATCATGTCTGCAGTCTCTGACCATCTCCTGTATCACGTCTGCAGTCTCTGACCATCTCCTGTATCATGTCTGCAGTCTATGAAAATCTCTTTATCATGTCCTCAGTCTCTGACCATATCCTGTATCACGTCTGCAGTCTCTGACCATCTCCTGTATCATGTCTGCAGTCTCTGACCATCTACTGTATTAGGTCTGCAGTCTCTGACCATCTACTGTATCATGTCTGCAGTCTCTGACTATCTACTGTATCATGTCTGCAGTCTCTGAGCATCTCCTGTATCATGTCTGCAGTCTCTGACCGTCTACTGTATCATGTCTGCAGTCTCTGACCATCTCCTGTATCATGTCTGCAGTCTCTGACCATCTACTGTATAATGTCCTCAGTCCCTGAGCATCTCCTGTATCATGTCCTCAGTCTCTGACCAACTCTTGTATCATGTCTGCAATCTCTGACTATCTCTTGTATCATGTCCTCAGTCTCTGACCATCTCTTGTATCGTGTCCTCAGTCTCTGACCATCTCTTGTATCATGTCTGTAATCTCTGACCATCACCTGTACCATGTCCGCAGTCTCTGACTGTCTCCTGTACTATGTCTGCAGTCTCTGACCATCTCCTTTAGCAAGTCTCCAATCTCTTACTCAAACTTAAACATATTGCTAATAATATTAGCTATCTATTTATGCTGAAGGTAGGACTGTGCAGGGGAGGCAGAGAGTGCAAAAGGGGGAACTGGGATTAGAGAGACGTGGGGCAGACTGCAAGGGGCACTGTGATGGGGGGCTGTGAAATTTGTGCAATAAATATTCTTGAAAACATTACAAATTTTTGTGGGTGTTTTTACATTTTCAAGTTGGGGGGGGGGGGGTGCCAGATATAGGATCCGCCCCGGGTGCCAAATGCTCTAGGTACGCCACTGTGAGGCACCTGTAGTTTTTTTGAAGACACACAGTTGCACAGGTGTGAACGGGCCCCTTGGAAAATAACGGTAATACTTTAGTCCTGCATTGTCGCATGTGTCAGTGTGAACGGGGGGCTGAAGCTGTTGAACCTGTTGCTTTTTCTTGTAAGGGCAAATTACATGTTACGAGTGGCACCTGCTTGTTTTCAGACAGTGAATAGTTTTAGCGTCCCTCAGAAGTGGCATGCAGCACATGAGTCAGAGAACAGCTGATTCCATCACAGCCATACAGGTCTTTTGTTTCATGGCAGAGTCTCTTTAAGCTTGCGCACTAGTAGTCAACCACAGGTAACATGAGCCCAAGGTATTTGTTTGGCAGGTCATAACGTTATTATAATAAAGCCAGCCTGTATACTGAATTCCTCTACAGTCATTGTGATGGCAGGGACGCTCCGTCCTGGGTGTGAAGGAGTTACATGCCGAGTGCTGCGCCCTGGTCACACGAACTGGCCCAGCTCTGCCTGCCTGGACTTGTCTGCTTTCATGGTTGTGGAGAGATCCTCCAGCTCTGGCCGCAACCTATTGTTCAACTACAGATGCCAAAATAAAAGAGAACTACTCCCAATAAAAACATGTTAAACCTAATTGCCTTTAATAAAAATGGTCCACTTTCCTGATGCCATTCCTTTTGAAGTACTCAGTAGTTTTATTTATTCATGCAACCACAATGCACCTGGACTTTACCTTATTTTCTCCAAAGCTGGGTTTAAACACTTTCTTTTCTAACATCCACATAAAGAAAAATATATTGCTCCCAACTGTTCCTCATTTAGAGGAACTGGCCCTCAATTGCAATCAAGTCCCTTTTTTCTTACTAGTAGTTGTCCTTTTTTGGTTCCATGTATAAACAATAAAAACATGTATTAGCAAAGCCCTTATAGGGGCATATGCAAACCTATACCCCCCCCCCCCCCCTTCGCCCATTCACACAGATTATGGTAGCTTTTTCCAACCAGGGTGCCCAGGCACCTTGGGGTTTCTTCAGGGGTGCTTTGGCAAAATGCCTAAAAATTGTCCAAAAAAGTATACAAGCCAGCAGGTGGATCAAGCCTGCCTATTAGTTACTTAGGCTCGGTTCACATATATGCGATGCGGGAAGGCTGCAAATTCGCAGCCTTTTCCCGCATCGCACACGCACCCCCGGCAGTTCACACTGCCATATGCGATACACTGGGGGTGTCAATGTAATCTTAACGACACCCCCAGTTTGATCGCATATCGCAGTGCGATCGTGCAGTTCGCACAGGATCGGATCGCACAAGTGTGAACCGCTGTGCGATCCGATCCTGATGCGGCTGCAAAAATGCCTCCTGTGCGTGTTTGCTGCGGGAGCGATGCGAATTTAGCCATACAGTTTGTATGGCTAAACTCGCACCGCACAGCTGATCGCAGTGCGCTCCGACATTACATGCGAACCCCGCACACGCACAAGTGTGAACCGGGGCTAACAGTCAATGAAGTCATCAGTGTTGATAAGAAGGGTGTTGATCGCCTGCACAGCATTCTCCTTTGACCCTACCCTGCCCCTCTCCATCAGCATTGGGGTCACATTAGCTGGGTAAGGGAGAGAAACTGAGGGAGAAGAGTGTAGCACAATTCCCAGCCATTGTGCTGGATGTGGGTCCCCCTGGGTTACCGCTAGCAACAACAGCACATTTAAGCATGTTCTCCAAGTGTGAGCACTGAGACAATGACCAGTCCAGTATCTTTGGGTTTTTTGTATTTATTTGGTAACTTGGATGGGGATGAGTGGGATACTCCTGGAACTAAACTAGGCTCGTTCGACGGGGACACTTGAACACTGCTGTTTGGCGCTGACTTGACGCTGGGTGAATGCCTATCAACGGAAGAATAGGCAAAGTCCAAACAGGGTAGACCGCTCCAGGTGAGGCTAGGATCAGGTGCCGGTCGGATCCGCAATCCAGGATAGCTTCAGACAAAAAGGAATGACCGCACTTCTGATGAATTTTCAAGGAAAGGAGTATCTTTATTCCACATCAATCAAATGGCAGGTACAGGTACACACTGTGAATGCAGGACAATCGGTGGACGCGTTTCACGACTGGATATGTCGCTTATTCATCACCCACCGTGTCCACCGCGTCCACCGATTGTCCTGCATTCACAGTGTGTACCTGTACCTGCCATTTGATTGATGTGGAATAAAGATACTCCTTTCCTTGAAAATTCATCAGAAGTGCGGTCATTCCTTTTTGTCTGAATGCCTATCAACACTGACTTGACACTGGTTAACGCTGGCCGGATGCCTGTTAATGCTGAATTGACTTGGGACTGCTTTCTGACTAAAAGAGTCCTCTTCCAGCTCCCCTAAGCACTCCTGCTGAGGGAGCTACTTGAATACACTGCTGCACTACTGAACACTTCAGGGTCCGCACCGGCGCCCCCTTTCTCTCTCTAATCTTCAGGGCTTAGATACTGGCACCCCCTTTCTAAGCCACTACTACTGGCTAGCTGGCTCCCGGATCCCTTTGACCTTCTGGAGTGGTCCCCTCTCTCAGGCAGACCCCCGGGCAGCTTTGAGTACTCACAAAACAGTTTTTCTAGGAAACTTCTGCCCCTTCTGTAGCTCCACAGTACTCTGGCTCCTTCCTGTAGCCCAGCTCAGCCTCCGGTCCTCTAGGCCGACCGCCTAGGACACCCTCACTTGCTCTGACAGGAGAAGAGACAGCCGTCAGCCTCCTCCTGGGACTCTGCTTCCTGCCAAAGACCCGCTGTCACGTGCTCCCCTCAGACTTATACCCAGTCCCAGGGTGCATTGCGGCAAACTCCGCCCACTGAGACAGATATAAGCCCTGGTGTGCTATTGGCCAGGTTTGCTTCACTGTCCAACGAGAGCCCTCGTTGGATGCAGTGGGGAGACTCCCCAGACTCAACAGACCACACCTGGGAACACATGACAGCCTAAATGACTGATCAGACCCCCCTGATAAGCAGACAGGGCCACACATATACTTTTTCTAGCACCTACCTAGGAGGGTGCTACAAGAGAAACATTGGAATACTAGTCAGTACTAGTGTGCAAAAGTGTATTTGCTTTGAAAGAATAAATCACCTTTAATGTCGGGTGACATACGTGTGTTAACCACTTAAGCCCCGGAAGATTTTACCCCCTTTCTGACCAGGGGGTATTTTGCGATTCGGCACTGCGTGACTTTAACGGACAATTGCACGGTCGTGCGACGCTGTACCTAAACTAATTTGACGTCCTTTTTTTCCCACAAACAGAGCTTTCTTTTGGTGGTATTTGATCACCTGTGCGATTTTTTGATCATGCGCTATAATCAAAAAAAGAGTGACAATTTTGCAAAAATAACAATATTTTTCACATTTTTTTATATGAAATTCCCCCAAAAAAATGTAAAAATCAAACTTTTTTTTACATTTTTGGCGAATTTGTTTTCTGCTACCTATGTTTGGTAAAAAAAATCACAATAAGCGTATTTTGATTGGTTTGCGCAAAAGTTATTGCGTTTACTAACTAAGGGAAAGATTTTTGTTGTTTTTTTTTTTAACAAGTAATGGCGGCGATCTGCGATTTTTTTTGCGGGACTGTGACATCGCGGCGGACAGATCGGACCCTTGACTGACATTTTTGACACTTTTGGGGGTACCAGTGACATTACTACAGTAATCAGTGCTATGCATATGCACTGTTACTTTAAAAATGACACTGGCAGGGAAGGGGTTAACTCTATTAGAGATGCAGTGACTATGTGTGTCCCTAGGGGCGTGCTTCTTACTGTGCAGGGATGTGGCTGTGTGTGTAACAGCACAGATCAACGGTCCTACATAGCAGGACCGTTAGATCAGTGCTTTTACACAGGGAAGAATGACAGGCGGCTTTGTTTACATTAGCCGCCTGCCTTTCTCCCTTCACAGTGGACGATCGCGAGTGACCGGCGGACATCGGGTCCGCCGGTCACACGCACGGAGGTGTCCGTGAACAAGCCGAGGCGAGAGCGCGCCTCCGGCGGCGCGCGCTTGCCCGCTATTGGCTCCCAGGCTAGTGACGTACCGGTACGTCACTTTGCCTGGCCGGGGCTGACCGCCGCAATATATGTACTTGCGGCGGTCAGCAACCGTTTAATGCTGCCTCAATATGTAAAAATATTAGAATAGTTTTTTACATTTTAGAAAGGGGTGCCTTGAGGCTGTCCATAGTTTTAAAGGGTGCCTTGAGATGGTCCCTAATTTTGAAAGGTGCCTTCACTGAAAAAGGTTGAGAAACACTATATCATGGGACCGAAGACTAAACTGAAACACTACTGCTATTTCAAAAATAAAGACTACTAGACCCGGTGTTGTGGTATGAATGGCCACAACCCTTTATTATTGGTATAATAAATACAATTTACCAATAATAATTATTTATTTATTTATGACAATACCTAGGCCTCATGCACACAGGGCGTTCTTGCAGCTGCATTTAGGAGCGTCAGACGTTTTTTTTTGCAGCCTAAAAATACCCCTCCATCTAATCTTATGGCCTCATGCACACACAGACGTTTTGCAGCTGTAAGTGGCATAGGCGTTTTCAAACTGCAAAAAAAACCTAGGGCCAGTGCATTCTGAGGACGAGCATTAGAGCTGTAAAAATGTCTGACGCTGCTAAAGGCTGCGTAACATTAGTTAATGTTGCTTATACAGCATTAAGCCACGTTATACGTTTTTTTTTTTTATGTGAATATCAATAGTTCCCTATGAGAGCCCATTGATTTGAATGGAAGTGGCATCCAAGTCAGATCAGGATGATCCAACTTGTGGTGCGACTTGCGCTCTGAGGATCTTGAGGGAGAACTCTATGCCAAAATTGGAAAAAAAATGGCAAGGGGGTCTCCCCCAGGTTTCAAACCAGGCCCTTCTTGTCTACTATGGATTTTGAGGGGAGCCCCATGCAAACAAAAAGCGGCATGGGGTCCCCCCCAAAATCCATACCAGACCCTTATCTGAGAATGCAGCCCGGCAAGTCAGGAAAGGGGACGAGCAGCCCCACCCCCTCCTGGACCATACCAGGCCATAAGACCTCAACATGGGGGGGGGGTGCTTTGGAGCAGGGGGTGCTCTGCACCCACCCCAAAGCACCTTGTCCCCATGTTGATGAGGAGTCGGACAAGGGCCTCTTCCCGACATCCCTAGGTGATGGTTGTGGGGGTCTGCGGGCAGGGGGCTTATCGGAATCTGGACACCCCCTGTAACAAGGGGGCCCCCCAGATCCTGGACCCCCTCTACATTGTACCCCTACCCATTCACCCCAAAAAAGGCAGTGTAGTTTACATAATGACAAGAGATAGTTGTTTCACCATTTTGCTCCCCCCACCTTTTAATTTTCATAACATATGTTCAAGAGTTGATTTTTACTCACCCTTGTCTGACATTCATATCCCTCACGTGTGTGCTGTCTAGTGGATTCAGTGCTGCAGTAAGTGCCAACCAGTTGCGCTTTCATGATGTTATTACACCGCTGCAGTCTTTTAAATCCTGAGGGGACCATGCAGCTGGACAGTCCATAGGAACTGTCCATAGACTATACAGAGAATTCAAGCAATGAAGTTAACACCTGAAGAAGGACCCTCCTCTGCAGAAAAGAAGATAAAGGATTCGGGACCTGGCGTTAATTTACCAATTTTTGGAACCAAAGCTGCCTATACACAGTATGGATGGGTGAATCTTCCACTGTGGCAATTGTATTTGGACAGCCAGCCCCATCAGCTTTCAAAATAACCAAACAGTCCTTGTATATGATTGGATGCAGGTGCTGTTTGGCTGACAATTTTCCACCCTGCTCTTTCAATTTTTCATTTGAAGAATAACAGGCAGCCGCCAGGTCTCCAACCTGAATTTCAGCCGGTTCATCAGGAACCAGATGAAATTTACTACATTTATGGCTTGCTTTGCTTAGTAATTAGTTAAAGAGTAACTCCACTCCTCTGGCTAATCTATGTACATTGCAATGATTTTAACAATTAACAATTTTGTTGCAGATTCCTACCTTTTGTTATTCTGAAGAAATCACTGTTTGTTCCTCTGTGCCCCTGTGCCGAGTGAGTCTAATGGGAGTGGTTTCATAGTTATCAATTAGCTGTGCAGCTACAGGGCACTAATGAGGAAAGCTGCTGGGCCTGCATCCCTTTAGACGTGTTCCTATTGGGAGTATCTCATCAAAATGACATTTGTGTTGCAGGGGATGCCTGAAATCTGACTTGCATCTTAGTGCAGACTTCTGGGAAAATCAATGAACTAATCACACAAGCAGGAAATTATGTTTCTGGGGGTGGGGGTCCATTCTGTACACATTCTGTGTACAGAAAACCTTCAGGTAGCCATATTGTATTGCATTTTCAGAAAATTACAGCAGTTGCAGATTAAAAAGGATAGATAATTTTTAATTATATTCAATTACAATGTGATTTGTGTCACAATTGTATACGCTATATTTTTTCTTTATTTGTATTTTTTTTCTCTATGAAAGTGGAGTTACCCTTTAAAGTAGGGGGATTAGAACTGGGGGAATCCATAGCAGAGAAGGATCTGGGTGAGGCATGGAGGAGCTCAGCTATGAGAAAAGATTAGAGGAACTGAATTTATTCTCTCTTGAGAAGAGGAGATTAAGGGGGAATATGATCATACATACATCAATACATAAGGGGTCCATATAGTGAACTTGGTGTTGAGTTATTCACTTTAAGGTCAACACAGAGGACAAGGGGGCACTCTTTACGTCTAGAGGAAAACAGATTTCGTCTCCAAATACGGAAAGGCTTCTTCACCGTAAGAGCTGTGAAATGTGGAATAGATTCCCTCCAGAGGTGGTTCTGGCTAGCTCACTAGATTGCTTTAAAAAAGGCCTGGATTATTTCCTGGGTGTACTTAATATAAATGGGTACTAATATTTATAGGTAAAGTTGATCCAGGAAATATCCGATTGCCTCTCGGGGGATCAGGAAGGAATGTTTTCCTCTTTTGTAGCAAATTGGATCATGCTTTGCTGGGGTTTTTCACCTTCCTCTGGATCAACTGCGGGTGTAGGATTGTGTATATGGGATTGTATGGTTGGGTTTTCATTACTGTTTTTTGTTTTTTATTGGTTGAGCCAGATGGACTTGTGTCTTTTTTCAACCTGACTAACTATGTAACTATGTAAAGGCAGGAGGTTTTTTACCTTAATGCAGTCTATGCATTAAGATAAAAAAAACCTTCTGTGTGGAGCAGCGCCCCCAGCCCCCCTCTTATTCTTACCTGAGCCCCATCTCGATCCAGCGATGTGCACAAGAGCTTTGGCTCTCCAGGGACTCTCCCTCCTCATTGGCTGGGACAGCAGCGGCCGTGACCGGAAGTACAGTGATTTTCACGCCTCTTACTGCAGGGACCCAGCGGTCTGTGTTCATGTTCATCTTGTCTTACTGATATGTAAGTTACTATTGTTTTTCTATTAAACATCACTTTATATACTACACTATGGATCTCTCATTTGTTTTTATAAGAGCGAACCACCATCAAGATATTACTTCCAACACGTCTGGCGACCTATCCACATCTCCATTCCATCTGAGCCAAAGCCAATATAGGAGCTACACGGATGAATTATATATGTTCGATAAACGTTTTATTTATCTATCGTTGAGGTGAGCGGCCACTGCACTTAATGGTGGATCTTGTGTTGACATTTTTATTAATCATATCTCCTTTCCACATTCATGTGGACTTTTTCATGGATTTTACTATAATAACCATTATTTCTAACAAGTTTGTTATGCATTTTTAATTGTATGCTTTATGATTGTTTTTTACATACTTATTATTGGAATTAGTGCCGGTTTATACGTTTCTTTTCGATTTCTTATTGGTATGTGGTGACACTACAGAGATCGGCAGCTTTTTTTTTTTTTTAGCTTTTTTATCATTTGTTGTATTACATGTACACTTTATTTAGATTTTACTATTAATTTTTCACATTTATTTCACTGGTAGCGCATTGTATTTTTTGCTTTATAAGTGTGTGCAATTGGCTCCTCCTGGCTTAATCACAGCCAGTGAGTCAATGAAGGGAGAGAGGGGGCAGGGCTGAACCTCTGTGTGTGAATGGACACACACAGTAGCGGCTCGGGAGCGAGCCTGCTCGGTTGTCGCTCTGGGGGCAGGAGGGTGGAGTCGGGAGCGCAGGCAGGGGACTCAAGAAGAGATGGATCAGGGCTGCTCTGCGCACAGGGAAGGTAAATATAACATGTTTGTTATTTAAAAAAAAATAAAAAAGAAGCCAAGACTTTATTATCAATTTAAGGGCAGGTTCAAAAGAAGAGGGGTGTTAAAGCGGAAGTTCACCTAAAATGGGAAGTTCTGCTTTATGTCCCCTTCCCCCTCCTCTATCACATTTGGTACATTTTTTTGTGTTTTTTGGGGGAGTGGGGGGTAGGAGCGAGTACCTAGTTTTGATAGGTAGCTGCTCCTTCTGTTTGGATCGCCTAGGCCCCGTGTGTCAAACACAAGGCCCTAGGGCCAAATCCGGCATACCAAGTGATTTCATGTGGCCCTTGTACCTCTTCTGCAGCCATGGCAACCTTCTTTGCTCTGCTCCCACCTTGTCTCAGCGGTTGGCAGCAGAGAGGAGGACAGAACTCCTTCTATAGATCCTGCACCTTTCTGTGCAGAGGCAACTCCCCCTTAAATCTGCCAACTCTGCTATCAGCATTCAGCAGACTCCAGCCCTCCTCTGGTCCTTCTCCAGACCCTGCACTTTTTCCACCCCCAACTTCTTCCTGTCAATAGCACAAAGAAAGGGGGGGTGCACTGTGATGTAAGGGAGGGTGGAAAACTCTTGACTTCTGAGAGTGGGGGGACTCTTGACATCTGACGCAAAGGGGAGGGGAGGGGCTGCTCTTAGGGTTGCCACCTCATTCCTTTAAAACTGAACACATATTAACTACAAAGGCTTGTTAAGGTGATAAATAAACTCACTTGGCACCCCAGAAGAAGAGGATCAGGGCTGCTCTGTGCAAAACGATTGCACAGAGCAGGTAGGTATAGGCATGTTTATTAAAAAAAAAAGGGTTTACAACCCCTTTAAGGTCAGGTGGTATGAAAACTGTTTGTACATATTGTGAAAACATAATGCATAAGGTCTTTGTTTTTGTTCTAGCTAAGTTGTTTCTAGGGATTTATTGAATTCCATTCCAGTACAATAAAGCATTCATATATTAAAGAATGACATAAGGAATAAGACTGGTACAATAAAACCTTTAGAAAATGACAAACCAGGACACATGTTCCTGCAGCTCCTAAAGTGGACCTATAGTGTGTAAGTTTGTTTTAGAAAAATCACCCCCTAGGTAACACCTCTGTGAATGTGGACTCCCCACTGGATGATCTCCTTGCAAGTGAGAGAGGCAAAGCCATCTACAGTGTGAGGGGAGGTACTAGAGAGGAAGAGGGGTAAAAGTGAGATGTGTATGGGGGATGTCGAGCTAAGCAGCTGTGGAAGAAGGCTGAACTCTGCACTCTGTGTGTAGCACTCCCCTGAATCCTGCACTGTATATGTAGCACACTCCCGAACTCTGCACGTAGCACACCCCTGAACTCGGCACTCTGTGTGTAACCTTACAGAACTCTGCACTCTGTGTGTAGCGCACCCCTGAACCCTGCACTGTATATGTAGGACACTCCCGAACTCTGCACGTATCACACCCCTGAACTCTGCACTCTGTGTGTAGCGTACCCCTGAATCCTGCACTGTATATGTAGCACACTCCCGAACTCTGCACGTAGTACACCCCTGAACTCTGCACTTGGTATGTAACCCCACAGAACTCTGAACTCTGTGTGTAGCACACCCCTGAACCCTGCACTGTATACATAGCACACTCCCGAACTCTGCAGGTAGCACATCCCTGAACTCGGCACTCTATGTGTAACCTCACAGAACTCTGCACTCTGTGTGTAGCGCACCCCTGAACCCTGCACTGTATATGTAGCAGACTCCCAAACTCTGCACTTGGTACACCCCTGAACTCTGCACTCTGTGTGTAACCCCACAGAACTCTGCACTCTGTACAAAATGCACTCCTGGTATTCGATGCCCCTTTAAGACCCTTTCACTTTAGTGAAATTTTGACCAGTTTGGAGAGGGGGTTTTGGGAGGTCATGGTTGGGTTCTTGCACATTTTTCTGAGAAAAAAAGGCCTTCCTAGTGAGAACACAGAGTGATTAAACACTTTATAGAGATTCAAACCCTTGCAAATTCCAATAAACATGTGTTTTTTTATTCTGTCTATGTCCCCCTGAAGGTATTCTGCTCTCTTGCTGCCTTGGTTGCCATACAGGAAGTGAGGGTAAATCTTCCAAATAAGAACACATCCATCTTTTTTTTTCTTTTTTTTCCCCCCTCGGGGGGATTTCTCATCATGTGACCGACCTGTTTGTTTCTATATGCTATGTCGAAAATAACCCGACATGTTGATAATGTGGACCGAACGGAACCCCTTCCTACATGTCGTGCCTTAAATTTTTGACATGGAATGTCCGCGGCCTTAGAGACAAGGTCAAGCGGTCGGCAGTGTTTGATGTGCTTAAACATCACAGGGTGGATGTTGTTGTCCTGTTGGAAACCCACCTCGACGACACTCTGCAGCAGGCGCTGAGGCGCCCATGGATAGGTTGGACGTTTCAATCCCTGTTTACCTCCCATTCCCATGGTGTGGCGGTTTGATTTTGAAATCTGTACACTTTGAGCTCCAGGGGTCCCAAGTAGACCCGATGGGCAGGTATGTGTTCCTAGACATATTGCTGTGTGGGGAACCCTATCTGCTTATGGCATTTTATGTCCCTCCCCCTTTTTCCTCTGCTGTTCTTCTCTAAGGTTTGGACTATATGTTGTTGCACCCCCGTGTCCCTGTAATTTGTCTGGGTTATTTTAATAATACCCTGAACCCTAGTATGGATAGGCTGCACGTCTCCGGGGCTGCCCACGACCACTAAGTTTGCCCGCATGTTGGCAGAATTCAATCTCCTGGACTCCTGGAGAGCGAAATATCCCTCTCTTCGGGTCTACTCCTGCTACTCCTCTTCCCATCGCATGTCCCGTATCGATCTTATCCTTCTCTCCCCCTCACTACTCCCTAGACTGCTTGATGCCGGCTTCCACACTCGTGGCCTTTCAGACCACAGACCCTACTGGATAACCATCAGTTTTCAGGCGGATCGAGCGAGAACCGCTTGGCGCTTGAATCCATTTTGGATCTCTCTCATCCCCGAGGAATGTGGCTGAGGCTTGGCAGCAATTTTTCACTGACAACGTTGGCTCGGCCTCCCCTCTGGTGGTTTGGGAGACTTTCAAACTGCATGCCAAGGCGACCCTCACCTCTATTATTAATTCCATCAAGGCTGACTCGGCACGGGCATATGTACAGGCCACACAGGCCCTGGCGGCGGCAGAGGAGGCCTTCTTGGCTGACCCGTCGCCCCCTGGGGCGGACCAGCTCAAACTGCTTACTAGGGTGGTGGAGCAACTTGACTACGAAAAGGCCCGCAGGGCTCTCTTTTTTCAGAAACAAAAACTTTATGAACACGGCGAGCGGGCGGGCGGGCAGGCTTCTGGCCTACTTGGTACATAGTAATGATCGACCCCCGGTAGTGATCACCCTACACCCTACACCCCCGGTAGTGATCACCCTATTTATAATAAGCACTGTGTTGGTGTTTTTTTTTTCCTCCTCTGATGTGATTTATTGTTTATGGATTACAGTAATGGGGATGGGGAGGGGGGTCGAAAGGGATGTGATTGTATATGATGTGTATAAATGTATAATATGTAATGTATTGAAATCAATAAAATGGTTGAATTAAAAAAAAAAAAAAAAAAAAAAAGCTGTGATCACCCTACACCCCTGTTTCGGACCCTGGCTGGGTGGTGGAGTGTTTTCGAGACTTCTTCCAGGACCTATACATATACACCTCCACGGCACCGGGTGACGACTCCCCGATCCTTCCCTATCTGTCCCCTGACGTACTCCCTCAGTTGACTGACGAACAGGTGAAACAGTTGGAGGCCCCCCTAACTCAGGAGGAAATTGTGGAGGCTATGGCTAGGTTCCCCAGATCCAAGTCAACAGGGCTGGATGGCTTACTGATCGAATTCTATTCCACCTACTCGGAAGTCCTAGCACCCTATCTCTTAACGTTGTTTGAGGTCGCATTCGAAACCTCCTCTCTACCGCCCTCTATGCGAGAAGCCCTAATAGTACTTATACCCAAACCCGGCAAGGACCCTCATGTCCCGGCCTCCTACCGTCCCATCTCCCTTTTACAGGTCGATGTTAAGATCCTTGCCAAGGTCCTCTCGATCCGCCTTAACAAAGTGATTTTGTCCCTGATTCATCCGGATCAGTCAGGTTTCATGCCCGGCAGAAACACCTCCTTTAATTTGAGACGTTTGTTTATGAACTTACAGGCGAACCATGATAATGCTGGCACTAGTGTAGTAGTGTCCCTAGACACAGCCAAGGCGTTCGTCTCGGTCGAGTGGGGGTTCCTGTGGCGATGCCTCGAGGGCTATGGCTTTGGACCAAATTTTATCAAATGGGTCCGCATCCTGTACCAGTCCCCGATGGCCAGGGTACTGGCCAATGGATGCACGTCCCCTCAGTTTCCCCTCACGCATGGGACTCGCCAAGGTTGCCCCCTCTCTCTCCTCCTTTACGCTTTGGCGGCGGAGCCTCTGGCGATAGCTATAAGGAATCATCCTGATATCCGCGGTCTTCAAGCTGGTCCTGTGGAGGAAAAGATAGGCATGTATGCAGATAATACCCTGCTATACCTGGCTGATCCGGATGAATCCCTAAGCAATGCCCTCACCCTCATTGAGCACTTCGGCCGTTACTCCGGTCTCATGATCAATTGGGACAAGTCCCAGATTTTGCCCATAGATGACATCTCCCCCTTTTCTGTGGACCCACGATTTCGACTGCAGACGGTAGAGCGCATTAAGTATTTAGGGATACAGGTTACTAGCTCCCCCAAGGACTATCTACCGGATAATCTGCAGCCCCTCTTCACACTACTCAAATCCAAAACTCAGGCGTGGGCACGACTCCCGTTGGGGGTCAGGGGTAGAGTCAACTTGGTCAAAATGGTTTTATTACCCAAACTGCTTTACATTCTGTGGCACACCCTGATTTACATACCACTCAAGTATTTCCTCCAATTTGATTCCATTCTTAAACCGTTCATTTGGGGGCTCCAGCCGCCACAAGCTTGCATGGCGGAAACTTAAGAGCCCTACGGACCTGGGCGGCCTGGCGCTCCCAGGCTTTAACATGTACTATTTGGCGTCCCAGTTATCCCATTTCTTTCCTCTACACAACTCCGATAGGGAGAGGTTTCTGGCCCTCTTGACTCCGTCCTTGGCCCATGCGTCCGCTGACCCCCCTGTCCCTGATTTTTATTGGTGTGCGTGGAGCTGCACCTCGGGGTGACAGGACATCCATGTTGTTCCACTACAGGCGGATATGGGATGTTGTGTCTGCTAAGCTGGACCTCCCCTTGCTCCATGACCATACACCGCTATGGAACAATGCTCATCTCCCGAGCTGGCCTCTATCCCTGATGCGCACGCCTGGGTCCAGCACGGAGTCCACTCCCTTGCCCAGATACTGACGGACGGTAGGCTCAAAACGTTTGATGCCCTAAAACAACAATTTAGCCTCCCTAACCATATGTTTTTTAGGTTCCTGCAGGTCCGACACGCCTTTTCCTCTCAATTCCCCCAGCCTATACCGGACATAGCCCCAATCTCTATTATTGAAGTAGTCAGAGGGTCTGAATCTAAACAGCTCATATCGCATCTCTACAATGCGCTCCTCCTCCCCTCTTCCACGGTATTAGCCTACGCCATTAAATCTAAGTGGGAGAGCCTATATGACGCCAGTCCAGGTGGCTAAATACCATCGCAACACCTCAGATACGTGCCCTCTATGTGGAAGGGAGCCAGGCACATTCTACCACCTTCTCTGGAGCTGCCCGGAATTGCAGGGCTTCTGGAAACAGGTGGTGGAGTTCCTGCACGACACCATGGGCTCTCCCTTAACGCTGGCCCCAAAGCCCTGTTTGCTCTGCATTTTTCCAGATGTTAGTATAAACAAATTTACTGCTCACTTCCTACACGAAACCTTGTTTCTAGCCCGGAAGTGCATTGCACAAAAATGGATGCGAGCTACCCCCCCGACCTTTCATGACTGGCTTAGGGCAGTTAACAACACCTTACCTTATAAGAAGTTGATATATGTCCATCGTGGCTGCCCGTCCAAATACAACAAAATTTGGGATAGGTGGGTCCAGGCCCCGGAGACGTGCATCTAGACCTACCTCCTACCTTTTTGCATTGTTCTTTTTGCGTGAGGGTACTGCTCCGGTTACTCCGCAGTGGGGACTAGACGAACTGTTGTTGCCAAATTTGGTGTTCCCCCTGTGCCCTGCCGTACCTGACCCGCTGGGTGTCCTCCTCGGGTGTTACCGAATTGCGTTGACCGCTACAGCACTGTTCGACATGTCAGTTCGGTCATATGTCACTGTATGATGCAATTTATGTTGTACAAAGCACGCAAATTCCTTGTAATTCTGTTTATTTTGTTTTTTTTCAATAAAGACTTTTTGTTGATTTAAAAAAAAAAAAAAGAACACAGCCATCAGATGAACTAAAAAAAATAACTGGGGTTCTACTCTAATTAGCATCTTCTAGTACAAAGTCTTGGAAGCATCTGCATTTGGAGTTTTGATGCACACTGTCATTAAAGTTTAAATGAAAAATCCACCCTTGCGATGGGGCTACACCTGCACTTCAAGAGTAAAATGCTTGTTGATGCCTAGGGTATCAGTAATAAACATTTTTACTTACCTTTTCTGTACTCCTACAGGGCCCTCCTATGCAACCAGTCCCCCAATGCCTCATTTCTTCAGTGCTCCGGTTGGCGGTAGCAGCTGTGACATCATCACAATAATGCAGGACCAGTAGCCCTTCAATTTAAATGAGGATGCCAAGAGCCCACCCCCTACCCAGGGTGTTGGAGAAAAGAAGTAAGGGTCGGCTGCTAAGAGACCTATGGGTATGGTAAGAAAAATGCTCTTTACTGATACTATAGGCCAGCCATGTCCAACCTGATGAAGTGGTCATGGTGGTTAGAGTGTTCCTTTAACCACTTAAGCCCCAGCCCTATTTCGGACACTTTTTGTTTACAAGTTAAAACCAGTATTTTTTCCTAGAAAACTACTTAGAACCCCCAAAACATTATATATATATATTTTTTTAGCAAAGACTCTGGAGAATAAAATGTCGGTCATTGCAAAATTTTTTGTCATGCGGTATTTGCGCAGCGGTCTTTAAAACGCCATTTTTTTGGAAAAAATTTGAAAAATCACATTTCACTGCATTTAAAAAATACTAAACAGTAAAGTTAGCCCATTTTTTTATATATTGTGAAAGATGATGTCACGCCGAGTAAATAGATACCCAACATGTTACAGTTTAAAATTGCGCCCCCCCGTGGAATGGCGACAAACTACGGTCAATAGAGATCTCAATCTGCGATGCTTTAAATTTATTTAACGGTTACCAGTTTAGAGTTAGAGTGTAGCTCTTTTTTTTAAATTATTGCCCACGCTCTGGCGATCGTGGCGATACCTCACATATGTGGTTTTAACAGCGATTTAATTCGCGGCTCGACTTGGGTATACGTTTTTTTTTTGTGCGCGAGCTAACGGTGACGGGGGGCGGCTAAATTTTTATTTTTTTTCCTATTTATTTTTTCTTTTTTTTTAACTTTATTACAGGTTTTTAAAAAAAAATAAAAATCTGATCACTTTTATTGCTGTCACAAGCAATGTAAACATCCCTTGTGACACCAATACGTAGTGACAGGTACTCTTTATGGAGGGATCGAGGGTCTAAAAGACCCTAGACCCCTCCACTTCACTTCCCTGTATGCAAAACGCCGAAAACGGCATTTCTGCATACAGCCGTTTTTCAAATCTGCCGCCTTTTGCAGCACAGTAACCCGGAAGTGACGTCATGGACGCCGCCTCCGGGTTACGTCATCGGAGACCCGATCGATGCCATTTCCGGCATTCATCGGGACTCCATCCAGCTGGCGGACACCGGGAGCCCCGAGCAAAGCCACGGAAGGCAGCGGGAGGGGGTGGGACGTCCCCTCCCGCTCATCCGGGTAACGATCGAGCGGCTCCCGAGGGTGCAGTGTCGTGGGAAGGGAACGGGGGTGTTTTATTGCTTATATACCTTAACTATAGTTTTTATATTTTTTATGCGGCCCCGAAAAATTTATCTACAGTCAATGTGGCCCAGAGAAGCCAAAAGGTTGGACACCCCTGCTCTAGGCAAAAGAAGCATTGGACCCTTGCAGTGTAGGGAAGTAAAGGGGCACAGCAAGGATTGATTTTTCATTTCCCCGGAGTTCAGCTTTATATATTTTGAAAGCTAATGCTAACTGCCTACCCTTTAAATTAAAGCATTGCTAAAGCCAAATATTTTTTTTTTATTAAAATAATAAACTTGTTATACTCACCTGCTCTGTTCAATGGTATTGCACAGAGCAGCCCCAAACCTCCTCTTGTGGGGTCCCCTGCCGATGCACTCCGCTCCTTCTCTAATGTACCTCTTGCTAGGAGGACAGATGTGTGGGTTCACTCCTAAGCTGGGCTGTGTGTATCCATAGACACACACAGCATGGTTCACCCCCGCCCCAGCTCTATGCTCACAGGATTCGATCCAATGGTAACCATTGCTACCCAGTCCTTCTGTTAGAAGAGAAAGACCTACTGATTACCAACAATACAGACCTGCTAACTGATATAGAAATATGGGGCAACTTAGGAAACAGTGACCATAGGTCAATTAGTTTCAGTATTAATTATAGTAATAGGAAACACAAGGGTAATAAAAGGACACTGAATTTCAAAAGAGCCAATTTCCCAAAACTGCGCTCTTTGCTAGAAAATATCAAATGGGATAGAATCCTGGGAACAAAGAACACGGAGGAAAAATGGGAGCGCTTCAAGAGCATACTAAACAAGGGGATTGGCCAGTGCATTCCAAAGGGTAATACATTTAAAAGAGCAATACTAAACCCTGGGTGGCTAAACTCCAACATAAAAATGCATATTAATACTAAAGAAAAGGCCTTCAAAAAATACAAGGCTGGGGGGTCATTTGCAGCATTCAAGCATTACAAAGAGTGTAATAAGAAATGTAAAGGCGAAATCAAGGCGGCTAAAATAGAACACGAGAGACATATAGCGGAAGAGAGTAAAAAAAAACCCAAGTATATAAACAGTAAGAAAGCTAGGCCAGAACACATTGGCCCCATAAAAGACGACAAAGGAAATCTGGCCACACAGGACAGAGAGAAGGCAAAAGTCTTAAATAATTTCTTCTCTTCAGTCTTCACGAAAGAATTGGGGGGCTACACTAACCCAGCTTGGAATGCTAAACTAAATAATACACCTCAGGAAGTACCCCCATGGCTAACAGAGGATAGACTTAGAACTAAACTAGAGAAACTTAACATAAATAAATCACCGGGACCGGATGGCTTGCACCCGAGGGTTCTTAAAGAGCTCAGCCAGGTGACTGCCAGACCATTATTCTTGATCTTTAAGGATAGTCTACAGACGGGTATGGTGCCAGCTGATTGGAAAAAAGCCAACGTGGGACCAATATTTAAAAAAGGGCCGAGATATATCCCGGGTAACTAACATCAGTAGTCTGCAAGATTTTGGAGTGGATGTTAAGGGACCACATACAAGACTTTAGTAATGAAAGTGGTATTATTAGTAGTAATCAGCATGGATTCATGAAAAATCGTTCTTGCCAGACCAATCTATTAACCTTTCATGATGAAGTGAGCTGCCACCTAGATAAAGGTAAGCCTGTGGATGTGGTGTATCTGGACTTTGCAAATGCATTTGACACAGTTCCCCACAAACGCTTACTGTACAAACTAAGGAAGGTAGGTATGGACCATAGGGTGAGTACCTGGATAGAGAACTGGCTCCAGGGGAGAGTCCAGAGGGTGGTGATAAATGGGGAGTACTCGGATTGGGCAGGTGTGGAAAGTGGGGTCCCCCAAGGTTCTGTCCTGGGACCAATCCTGTTTAATTTATTCATAAACGATCTAGAGGAGGGGATATCTAGCACAATCTCGGTATTTGCGGATGATACTAAACTAAGCATGCCAATATCTTCTATGCAGGATGTGGAAACCTTACAAGTGGACCTGAACAAAATAATGGGGTGGGCAACTACATGGCAGATGAGCTTTAATGTTGGAAAATGTAAAGTAATGCACTTGGGCGTCAGAAACACGGAAGCAAGCTACTCACTAGGGGTGAAACCTTTTGGCTGAATCTAAGATGGAAAAGGACCTGGGGGTACTAGTGGACAACAGGCTTGACAGTGGCATGCAATGCCAAGCCGCTGCAAGCAAAGCCAACAAAATACTAGCATGTATAAAAAAGGGGATTCACTCCAGAAATAAAGGAATTATTCATCCACTCTACAAGACTCTGATCCGGCCACATCTGGAGTATGCTGTCCAGTTCTGGGCACCGGTCCTCAGGAAGGATGTGCTGGAACTGGAGAGAGTCCAGAGAAGGGCAATAAAAATAATTTGGGGAATGGAGGACATCAGCTATAAGGAAAGACTACAAGCATTGAATTTATTCTCTCTGGAGAAGAGACGCTTGAGGGGGGATATGATATCAATGTACAAATACTGTACTGGTGGTGAGGACCCTAGCATAAGAAACAAACTTTTCAGAGAAAGGGAATACAATAAGACACTTGACCACTTACTAAAACTAGAGGAAAAACGGTTTAACCTTAAGGCTCCGTTCACATGTCAGCGTATGGATCTCGGGCAGAACCGCCGCAGTTCCGCCCACGATCCGGAGATTATTGCAAATCGCGGGACGCCCGTGCGTTGCCCGTTGATTTGCAATAGACCCCCAAACGCTGAGCGATGTTGCCGCGATTTCCGCCTGCCGAATCGCGGTAACATCGCGCAAAAAAAAATCACGGGACGCATTACGCCCAAAAAAGTACAAGAGCTTCTTTGGAGCGTAATGCGTCCCGCGATTTTTTTTTTGCGCGATGTTACCGCGATTCGGCAGGCGGAAATCGCTGCAACATCGCTCAGCGTTTGGGGGTCTATTGCAAATCAACGGGCAACGCACGGGCGTCCCGCGATTTGCAATAATTTCCGGATCGCGGGCGGAACCGCGGCGGTTCTGCCCGAGATCCATACGCTGACATGTGAACGGAGCCTTAAAATACATAAGGGGTTCTTCACTGTCAGAGCAGTAAGGATGTGGAATTCTCTTCCACAAGCAGTAGTATCAGCAGGGAGCATCAATAGTTTTAAAAAAACTATTAGATGGGCACCTTAAAGACCACAACATACAGGGGTATACAATGATCGGTTAACAGCAAACACACACATCATAGGTTGAACTGTATTGACTGATGTCTTTTTTCAACCTCAAACTATGTAACTATGGGGAGAAAAACTGCAGCATGGCACAGTGCTCAAGCGATACAGATGTTTATGGGGGCAGGGGAACAGCATCCAATGAGGCTATTCACATCTCTGTGCTGCGCTGGTAAAGAGGAGGCATGTCTTAATTTGTGTGCATTTTCATGCAATGTGATTCCCAATAGAAAATGCATGAAAACGTAAGTACAAAACATGTTGCAAATGGATGAAAAAAGGACAAAAGTTATTTTTATTATTATTCAGGATCTATATAGCACCAACAGTTTACACAGTGCTTTACAACATGAAGGTAGACAGTACAGTTACAATACAATTCAATACAGAAGGAATAAGAGGCCACTGCTCGTTGGAGCTTACAATCTAGGAGTGGACACAGAAAGATGTAAGACTGTCCTTAGAGCCACTCAGAAAACGAAAATACTGCCAGCCATAAGTCCAATGCCACACTAGTTAAAGTCTATATGAAAATTGCCTAACATCTATGCAGTTGATGCGGTTTTCTGGCGGGTTTTGCAGTCTTAAACAAACCTTTTTGTTGTGTTTTTTTTTCTTCTTAACAAACTGTGAATAGCTGGTTGTTAAGGAGCAGGTGGCCGCCGCATCCTTAACAACCAATGATTTCATTAGCTAAATGTAAAAAGAATAATTGCCGGCAAAGAAAAAAAAAACGGCGTACCCCCCCACCCCCAAAATCCATACCAGACCCTTATCCAAGCATGCAGCCCTGGGCCAGGAAGGAGGAGGATCAGCAAAGCCACCCCCCCCCAATTATGCCGGGCCGCATGTCTGCAAGTTTGGCCACATACCCTCTGCCCCCCCCAAAGAACCTTGTCCCCCATGTTGATTGGGACAAGGGCCCCTTCCCGACGAACCTGGCCGGTGGTTGTGGGGTCTGTGGGTGGGGGGCTTATCGAAATTTGAAAGCTCCCTTTAACAAGGGGCCCCCCCAGATACCAGCCCCCCCATGTGAATGAATATGGGGTACATAGTATCCCTATTTATTCCCCACAAAAAAAGATGTAGTGTACAAAATGTCCGTAGGCAGTTTTTAAAAAGTCCTTTATTTAAAAAAAAAAAAAACAACATGTCCCCTGCTGTAGATCCATCCACAGGCTCTGAGGAAGAGGCTAAGCCTCAAAACGCGTAAGCCTTCCAAGCTTCAGGGGACGGTTTGGCCTTTGATCTTGATGCTGATGACTACGTACCTATTTGATATGCTTTTATCAAGAACTTTATTTGAATAAAACATTTTTTAGAGGATAATGCACTAGGCCGGTGCGCCCCTTGTGTTTGTTTTTCGTTTTTTGTAGATCCATCCACAATCATGATGTCCACTGCTACCGCTGACCTGAAAGAAAAATAAATGGTCCACTGCCACCGTAGGCCCCCGCTGTCTGACAGCTCCACCATCTGACAGTTCTTAAATATCTTAACTGGGTGAACCCGCCCCCTTGTGACATTGTCTGCTAGGGGAATGCTGGGTCGATAATGTCACAAGGGGGTGAGGTCACCCAGTCAAGTCACCAGGTGGCCCAGCCTCTTAGTTATTTAAGAACTGCCAGACAGGGTAGCCAACTTTTTATTTTATTTTTCTGGGTCCGCGGAGCGTTCATCGTGATTGACACTGGATTTACTTCGAGGGACATTGTTTTTCTTATTTTTATAAGAGTTGTCAAAAAATGTCTCTGTGTTTTTATTTTATTTTTTTACACTTTTTTTTAGTAAATGAGTAGGGGTACAATGTACCCCTACTAATTTATATAGGGGGGGCTGGGATCTAGCCTCAGTACTCTAGCTTTTAGTACTCATTTATCATTACCAATTAATACCACTAGTGTATAGCTACAACTGTAAGTCCAATTAAAAAAAATTACAATCATTATTAGTATACACACTTTGGAGTCTATTAGTATATATTTTTTTCATACAAGCTTCACACAGATTTTACTCAATATTCAAACATTTTTCCAATTGGATTAATTTGCCATAATATGTGACTCTTCGGTGAAAGTGATGTGAATTGTATATAAAAAAATTACACCTAGACCCTATCTTTAAAGGTCTTCCACATTTTGGTATCTATTTTTTCATTTTTTGTTATATTATTTGATTTTTTTGTACTTTTCTCCAACAAAATTCATCAATATTCCAAAATGTACATTATCACAAGTCTTATTGCCCCTTCTAAAGTTTATGGGTGAAGCAGGATTGTTAAATGTTCCAAGTTTATTGGACTAACATAGGTGCTGAGTGCCCTGTGACATTTATTGGAGTAACAAAACCTTTAATTTCCTGAGCTATTTTTGCTGCAGTAACCCAACTCCTGAGGTTTTTGTGCCTACAAAGGCCGACGGCTTATAACACACTTCAAGGGCAATTTTTCTTTTCTATATCAGTTACACAGTTTTAAAAACTGCTTTAGCGTGCTAACAATAAAGGAATACCTTTTGGTATCATAATTACAATTATATTTTTTTGTTGATATACTGTATACAGTACTTAAAAAATGTTCAGTGATGAAGTACAGGTTTAATTTATTTGTTTCTCTTTTATTATACACTCTAAGGGCTCTTTTAAACGGGTGACCAGAGGACAGTAAAAACAGGTAGTCGAGCTGCAGTTTTACCACTCCAAAAGCCCAGTTAAATTAAACCGTTGCAGCTGGGAAGTTGCCTTAACAGCTAAACAAATTTCTGTTTGTCTTTTGTCTAAATTATGGAATGGTATTATAGATGTAATGTGCACAGATCATTCCCATCATCGGACTCACCGGATCCGCGGACTGCTCATGCAGACGGATCCTCCCCATCCCTGGATTCCTCAGGCAGATGGATCCTCCCCCATCCCAGGATTCTTTGTACAGACATCACCACCAGCACCCTGAACAGCCTCTGCAGTGCCAGGACCAACCAGGGGGCAGTGGGACAGGTGGGGGGCAGCATCACAGGAGGTGGGCAGAGGGACAGGAGGGAGGCAGCGCTACAGGAGGGGGGACATCAGGACAGAAGGGGGGCAGTTGGACAGGCAGGGGGGCAGAGAGACAGAACAGGGTGAGCGTCACAGGAGGGGAGCAGAGGAACAGAACAGGGACAGCATCACAGGAGGGGGGCAGTGGGACAGGAGGCGGGTCTGTTATAGGACAGTGTTATAGGACAGCATCAGGTCTTTAGGCAACAGTGGGTGGAGGGGCTTGTGCAGTCCCAGTTAGGCACAGTGAGCGCAGGGGACAAAGAAGTGCTCAGAAGCCTGGGGTGCGAGGTCACCATGGGAATGGCGGTGATTAGAAGGCAGAAGGTTTGAGGCAGGTGCCCAGCTCCTTCTGCCAATCTTTTCCCAGCCCAATTTTCTCACCCTGTGCCCTTTGCTTAGCTCTGATGCCCAGCTCAACCCTCTTCTTCCCCGCTGCCTATTGTCTGACCCTTGTTCTGTCCAGGTAGCAGGGCGGGCACTCTGCATGAAGCCATCCACCCGCAGACTGGGCAGCCCACTGCTGGGACCGGCCTCCCCCCTGCTCTTTGTGCCATTGGTCAGATGTGCAAGGGATCCCTGTACATAAGTGTTGGTTTGCTTCACTGCCCAAGGCATCCATAGGTGCAGTGTGTGTCAGAGAGCCCATCTCGGGGCCCATGTGGAGTGAACACCCTGTACCTATATATGATACGCCACTGACAGTAATACATGCATTAGTGTGCTCTTTAGTGCTACACCATAAAAATGAGCTTCTTGTGCATTTGTGCTTTACAATGCCATCCATTCGAAATGGTACCCCAACAAAGCTTGCCAATGCATTCAAACTCACTATCATGTGTTGTGGTTAACTGCATTGAAAAACAAAAGTACAGTACATGCCCCTTCTTAATGTGATCTTGGTGCAGTTGGCAACCCATTCAATTTAATGGGCTGTCTCAATGCAATGCATTACCGCAGTGCCTAGATATGAACTTAGCCTGAAAAATCAATGTACTATTTTTATGGTATCTATATTTAAAGCAACATATGACAAAGTATGGGGAACTTTTCAGCTCCATATTGAATGTCTCGCAAACTCTAATAGTACATAATCCTCCTCAAAGGATCACTGCGATACACGGAACTCATTACCACATTTTTCTTTTTACTGCGATGTTAGAACTAATTTTCAATATTTTTAGATTTCCATCTCTGATTAGAATAATACCTGGCTGTCCAGCTGCAGCATCTAATTGGCTCCATATCCCCCGCCCTTGATGATCCCTCGACCGGCCTCCTGCTTGTTGGCAGTGGCGCAGACTCCATCCCGGAGGCCCTGGAGGCTCAATTGTTTCAGAAACCTAAGGACATTCAGCACAAGTATGCCCTGCCTTCCACCATGTTTTACTACTATTTACAGTTACATCACGCAGTTAAGGCCCAGGGAGATGTGGTCGAATGGGCGCAATTGCCCACCCTCCCCGATTTTCCCCTTCTCCAGTCTGTGGACAAAGCCAAAGGTTTTATTGCTCAATGTTGTTATATGCTTCTAACGGAATACTTGAAGGCCTACCCTCTCAGGGTGATGTTTCAGTGGGAGGAAGACCTAGGCTCACTGACTGGTGATCAATGGAAAGAGGTTTTTCAGTCGGCCAACATATATTCTCTTAATGTATCTCAAAAGGTGTCCCAATTATTGATGTGTTGGGGCTAAGGACAGTAATATGAGGGGGATGAGAAATGTAATGTGAAGGGGGCTGAGGACAGGAACGTGGGCTGGCTGAGCACGGTAATATGGGTGGGGACTGAGGACAGTAATGTGGGGGGGGGGGGAGAATATAAATAGGGCAGAGATGTATAGTAACTAAGTAGAACTACTTCACTACTGTACTTAAGTACCGAAAGTCGGTATCTGTACTTTCCTGGAGTAGAATTTTTTTCTCCTACTTCCACTTTTACTTCACTACATTTTTTCAATGATTTCAATACTTCTACTCCGATATTTTTTTTTTGTGCTGCATAGTTACTTGTTACTATTATAAAAATTACCACTGCCACAATAGTAGATGGCAGGTTTCATGAAGCTCAAAACATGTGTATTATCAGCGCATACGAAAATAAATGCTACTGTATGTATAAATAAAAGCTGCATTTAAAATAATAAAAAACAATATGATGTTCAAACTTTTGACTTCCTTCTTTAATACCTACATAACACAGTACTTGTACTTTTACTTTCAGTACTTGAGTAGCAATTTTTTATTCAAAACTACTGGTACTTTTACTTTCAGTACTTGAGTAGCAAAATTTTTTTTAAAAACTACTTGCAATACTTAAGTACAAAAAATGTTGAATACTTTAGTACTTCTACTCAAGTCACTTTTTGATCGAGCACTTGTACTTTTACTCAAGTATGGGTTTCGAGTACTTTATACAACTCTGAAATAGGGGCAGAGTACTGTCAGGGGGTTGATGTCAAGGAAGTGTGAGAACACTACTGTCAAATGGGGGGAGGGGGGTGATGTAAAGGGGGATTTGAGGACACTCATTGAGTGGGGATCTTGATGTGAATGGGGAGGGGACTGTGATGTGCAGTGGGGACTGCAGACGCTGATGAAAGAATGGGTTCAGATCTGTGTATGTGCATTAGGTGCACACATTTTGGGTATCCAATTTTATTGGGCTGCACTACCCGCAAGAAACATGGAGAAAGAATTCCCTGACCTTTTTTTCCAAAATCGCACCGCACCAAGCCGCATTGATGCTGCAGGAACATGCGGCTTGGTACACGCCAAAATGCACGACGGGTACCGACATGATATTCGGATCTCTGCTGGAAGAAAAATTTTACTGACAGGACCTCGGTTAAAGCAATACCCCTGATTTAGTGTGATCCCTAAAACGTTTAGTTATGATCATCCTTTATATGTACCTAACGTATTCCAGCCCTCTCTAACTTATATAGACTAAATTCCTCTGTCAGAGGTCAATACATGCATGGTACAATTGTATCTAAAATAAATAAACCATTATCTCTTTTAAAGGGGATTTATTCCTTAACCACTTCCCGACCAACCGCCGCATATTTACTGCGGCAGGGTGGCTCTCCTGCGCAGACCGACAGTCGCGTGTGGGAAGCTAGAGGGCGAGCGCGCCCCACTCGGCAGCGGGAAAGCTGATGTGTGTGTCAGACGGCGCCGATTGCCGCCTGACACCCGCGATCGTTCCGCGATGAGAGAGAAGAGCGGTCGGCTGTTGTAAACACCTTCTTCTCTCTGGAATGGTCATAGAGCCCATGTGATCCTTCTATATAGGCTCACATGTCTCTATGGTCATTTCAGAAGCCACGCCCCCCACAGTTAGAATCACTCCCCTAGGCTCACATTTAACCCCTTGATCACCCACATGGCTAACCCCTTCCCTGCTAGTGTCATTATTACAGTAACAGTGCATATTTTTAGCACTGATTACTGTAGTAATGTCACTGGTCCCCCCAAAAGTGTCAAAAATGTCGGTTAGGGGTCCGATCTGTCCGCCACAATGTCGCAGTCCTGCAAAAAATTGCAGATTGCCGCCATTACTAGTAAAAAAATAAATAAAAATGACATAAATCTTTCCCGTAGTTAGTAGACGCAATAACTTTTGCGCAAACCAATCAAAATACGCTTATTGCGATTTTATTTTTACCAAAAATATGTAGCAGAAAACAAATTGGCCTAGATTGTAAAAAAAATTTGATATTTAATTTTTTTTAGGAATGTCATATAGCAGAATGTGAAAAATATTGTTTTTTTTTTTTTTTTTTCAAAATTGTCGCTCTTTTTTTGTTTATAGTGCAAAAAATGAAAATCGCAGAGGTGATCAAATATCACCAAAAGAAAGCTCTATTTGTGGGAAAAAAGGATGTCAATTTTATTTGGGTACAGTGTCGCACGACTGTGCAATTGTCCGTTAAAGTAACGCAGTGCCGAATCGCAAAATAGGGCCTGGTCATTAAGGGGGCAAATCCTTCTGGTCTTAAAGCGGGGTTCCGGCCACAAAATCGACATAGTCGATTTTGGGCCATCTGCTTCCTCTTTGTCACCTGAAAAAGAAATGTTTTTTTTTTACTTACCTTGTAATTGCAGAAAAATATACTCATCTTTCTTCCACTTCCTCCCACGGCCGCGCGGCCCGCGCTGTCACTTCCGCTTTGCAATGATTCCTGGGAGCTGAACGTCATCGCTCCCAGGAATCAATGCGCCTGCACCGGCCCCGACGTCAGTTTCGGTGCAGGCGCCGTCATACCTTGCTAAACAGCTTCTGGGCATGCCCAGAAGCTGTGCAGGGATGACGCTGCGGCCCCGGAAGTGACGGCGGGGCTGGCGCAGTGCATCGTGGGACCGAAGAGGACGGAAGAGGACGCAGAAGAGGATCGCGCTGGCTTCAAGCTGCCCACACCTGAGATGGCAGCGCTGGACAATACATTTTCAAGGTAAGTATTTCTCCTAAAAGGTAAGTGCAACCCGGGACAGATCAGAGGCTAGCCATTGTGGAATGTACTAGCCCTGACTGTCCCGGGGGTATTTTTATTGAAATTTTTTTTTTTTGTGGCCGGAACTCCGCTTTAAAGTGGTTAAACATTTGTGATTGCATCATCCGGCAAGGTGCACTAAATTAAAAAAAATAAAGATGGTTTAGACTTCCATTGTGGTGTAATGTGGGAATGGCCTGGACATTAGAAACGTCAGGATGTATAATATGAATGTTTTTATCTCATATGGGAAAAGACAGGCCAACAAAAGGATTAAAGAAGGGCTATTGTAAGTTATCGTCTAGCAAACGTCTGACATAGCTGTTACAGTGCTCTTCTACACTCCTCAAAGGGGTTCCTCCTTCCTCCTCAATGCACTCCCAGGGGTTCCTCTCCTATGCCCCTGTATGTGTGTGTCAGCTCCCTCACTCACAGCACACAATGCCCTGCCTTTTACTTGCTAATTATGCTAAATATTTAAAATCAACAAGCAGAATAAACAGTTTGGCTAATCTGTCCCTGTTTGAGAATGCAAATCTGTCCTTTTGTCTTGCTAGGCTGTCTGTGGAAAAGGCTTCATCTATGTCTCCCTGTAAAAGGATCATTTTCCCTCTCTGCCTCCTTCTTTCCCTCTCTCCGGTCATCTTTTCTTTAGGCAGTGCCTCTGCTATCTACTGGAGTGAAAAAAGATGAGGATCTTGGACATCAAAGCTCTTTGACATTTTTTTTCCGTACCAATAGACATTGGATCCAATTTTCTAAGGACAAGAAAATGGGATATTTAAAGTTGGCCAGACACTAGCAGAACTTCACTTGAAAACTTTTGTTTTTGGAATGTTTGTTCAATTTTATAATGGTTATTGGGATCAAAACAATGATAATTTTCAGTAGCAGTAATGAAAGAAATTGAAGGGACAGGTTGTATTTTTTTTGTGAAAGAATGAAATTCTGACTATGAATGTGGTTTGTGTTCTGGGTACAAAATGTCTAGGATTCCATTCATGTAGCAGGTCTGGATGACATTTTTAAGTGTTAAGCCCCGTACACACGTACCGAATGTCTTTTGTCCGGTGCTGTCCTGTCGGTTGAAAAGTGCTAAAGACTGCACACGAATTTTGTCGGCCGACTGCAGAAGTGATGTCATGTGATGGTTAACTTTCTTCTCTGAGCATGCCCAGTCTTGCTCATCTGCTGTTTGTCGGCCGAATTCTGTACTGACTGAGGAACAATCGGCCGTTCTGGTGTTGGCCAACAAAAACTTTAAAGCCTGCACACCAGATTCTGTTCGGCCGAAAAGTCGCAGTCGGTTGTCGGAAGCATCATACTAACAAGCCGACAATCGGCCGATCGGTCGGTGGCCGAATATTTACGGCCGACAATCGGTACGTGTGTACGGGGCTTTACTAAACCCAGGACCCTGCACTCACTATATCTGGTCTCCCACACTACACAGAACATGGAAATGCAATTATTTTAGTAAATATAAACTGCTAAATACCTTTTTCTCATCAGCAGTATATAGCAGTCTTGTGACTCTATCAGTGTCTGGTTAAAACTTGTAAGAGGAGTTTTCATTCTCCTCTGACTGTCCTATGAGGCTGCCGGACCCCTGACACTATGTCTGGACAGTGCTGATTGGCCCTGTGCTGATCACATGCACTCTCCCAAGAAAAAAAAAAAAAACTCTCTAGCAATACACACCAAACTAAGCATGTGCAGAGTGCCCCCAAGGCTCTGTAAGCGCAGGAGATGGATTGGGGACAGTGGAAGAAGGGGACGATCAGAGAAGACAGGATCAAACAGACTTTTTCCCCAATGCTGAGGATTAACTCCTTAGGTTCCACAGTGAGTACAACAAGTATGTTTTACTGCATATACAGACTGATTTTATTGTTGTGGTTTTAGTAACACTTTAACTTTTGAATTTAGTTTTTTTTTTCATTCAGCAAAAGGGATGGTACTTATATTGAATGAGAATTGTCCATTTAACCACTTAAGCCCTGGAAGACTTTACCCCCTTCGTGACCAGGGCCTATTTTGCGATTCGGCACTGCGTGACTTCAATGGACAATTGCATGGTTGTGCGACGCTGTACCTAAACTAATTTGACGTCCTTTTTTTCCCACAAACAGAGCTTTCTTTTGGTGGTATTTGATCACCTGTGCGATTTTTACTTTTTGCGCTATAAACAAAAACATTTTTCACATTTTTTTATATAAAATTCCCCAAAAAAATGTAAAAATCAAAATATTTTAACATTTTAGGCCAATTTGTTTTCTGCTACATTTGTTTGGTAAAAAAAAATCGCAAAAAGCGTATTTTGATTGGTTTGCGCAAAAGTTATTGCGTTTACTAAGGGAAAGATTTTTGTCATTTTTGTTGTTTTTTTTTAACGCGTAATGGCAGCGATCTGCGATTTTTTTTGCGGTACTGCGACATTGCTGTGGACAGATCGGACCCTTGACTGACATTTTTGACACTTTTGGGGTTACCAGTGACATTACTGCAGTAATTAGTGCTATACATATGCACTGTTACTGTAAAATTATACTGGCAGTGAAGGGGTTAACTTTTTTTTGAGAGGGAGGGGTTATGTGTGTCCCTAGGGGCTTGAGGTGTAGGAACAGTGATCAACGGTCCTACATAGTAGAACCGTATGATCACTATTCATACACAGGGGAGAATGACAGGCGGCTTGTTTACATTAGCCGCCTGCCTTTCTCCTGCTCTAAAGGACGATCGCGAGTGCCCGGCGGACATCGGGTCCGCCGGTCACACGTGCGAGGGGGTTCGTGACCGCGCGGGAGCGGGAGCGCTCCTCTGGCGGCGTGCGCTCGCTCCCTAGACCCTCACAGGCTAGCGACGTAGCCCTACGTCGCTTTGCCTGTGAGGGGCTGACTGCCAACGTAAATCGCCGTGTGGCGGTCGGCAAGCGGTTAAATCGTCAGTCCTTACCCCCCACATGCCCCTGCAGCCGTAATCTTCAGGTGCTGCAGGGGTTAATATAAGCCACTGGACCTTTCATAAGCACTTATCAGGAATGATATCCATTCCCATCCTTTCTATTCCCCTCCTCCATTCATAAATTCTGTAGTATAGCCTCTATGAATGAAAAGCTAAAAATAGAAAAATAGATAGGGCAGACCTTTCATTCATCCATCCACCCTCCGTTCACAGATGGCTCTCATTGATGGCTAGAAAGAATGCTCTGATGAATGATTTTTCAGAACTTCCATCCTATTCTTCTGGCGTACAGCCAGCTTAGGGTGATTACAATATAAATGGCTATTTGAAGGGGAACATTTCCTATAAAATCTGTCTTCTTAGTGAACATTCTGCCCATTAATGGCCATTTATATTAGTGGTAAAGTCATTCTATGCATTAAGATAAAAAGCCTTCTGTGTGAAGCAGAAACCCCAGCACCCCCTAATACTTACCTGAGCCCCATCTATGTCCACATTGTCCATGAGTCCCTCGGCCTCTCCCTCCTGACTTGCTGAGCATCATTGGCTCCCGTGGCTGTCAATCAAAGTCAGTTAGCCAATCAGGAGAGAGAGGGGGTGGGGCCGAACCACAGATCCTTGTCTGTATGGACACACGCAGCTGCAGCTCGGCTCGGGTGCCCCATAGCAAGCTGCTTGCTGTGGTGTCACTCAGCAGGAGGGAGGGGCTAGGAGCAGATAACAGGGACCCGAAAAGAGAAGGATCTAGGCTGTTCTGTGCAAAACCAACTGCACAGAGCAGGTAAGTATAACATGTTTGGTATTTTAAAATGTTAAAAACTTGACTTTGCAATCACTTTAAGCCCTTCCATAAACATACAAAGGCAGTTGGACATGCATGCCCTACTACCCTGAGGCAGGGCGCCCATTAATGGGAAAGCTCTGCCCTAAGAATGGGGAGGAGATGAGCAGCACTGACAGAACCTGTTGCCACCAACTAGCTCAGACTAGGATGGATATTGGGCAGGTTTTCTGTCCTGCCTTACCTGTCCTCGCCAACAGAGCCTGACTAGGCCAGGGGTTCTAATCTCTCCTCCCAGATCTTCTTGAAATTTGCCAGCCAGGTGAATTCAGGGGCTCCCAACAGACGTTGGATTATATTTGGTTGAATCAAGGACTGTTATCACAAATCGATAGGTTGCTTTATTCATAAGCATTTCTAGGGCTTTTGTAGACAGGTGTAGTTTTTGAATGCTGCCTTATGCATTAGAAAGCAGTGCTGCTCACACTCGTGCGTTTAAAGGCAAAATTCAGCAGAAGGTTGCCCTGGTTTGTGTGCAATGCAAATGCATCCTAATAAGACCTGGACTGCGTCCAAAGAAATACACTGAGAAGCAGGTCTTTTTAAAGCTGGCCATACACATTTCTTTCAGTCAGCCTTGAGGCTGAACAAAGGAAATCTAACAGATTCCTCCATTCATGCTAACAGTGCAATTTGACATATCTCCCATGCTGGGCTATTGTACAGCAGTGCCTAAAAGTTTTGAGAATGACACAAATATTCGTTTTCACAAAGTCTGCTGCCTCCGTTTTTATGATGGCAATTTGCATATATTCCAGAATGTTATGAAGAGTGATCAGATGAATTGCAATTAATTGCAAAGTTCCTTTTTTCCATGAAAATGAACTTAATCCAAAAAACAAAAAACAAAAAAACAAAAAAAACAAACATTTCCACTGCATTTGTGAAGAAGGCTTCAGGGCTCCCTAGAATGTTCAGCAAGCGCCAGGACCGTCTTCCACAGTTGATTCAGCTGGGGATTTGGGGCACCACCAGTGCAGAGCTTGCTCAGGAATGGCAGCAGGCAGGTGTGAGTGTATCTGAATGCACAGTGAGGGGAAGACTTTTGGAGGATGGCCTGGTGTCAGAAAGAAGCAAAGAAGCCACTTCTCTTCAGGAAAAACATCAGGGACAAACTGATATTCTGCAAAAGGTACAGGGATCGTACTGCTGAGGACTGGGATAAAGTCATTTTCTATGATGAATCCCCTTTCCGATTGTTTAGGGCATCTGGAAAAAACCTTGTCCGGAGAAGAAAAGGTAAGCACTACCATCAGTCCTGTGCCAACAGTAAAGCACCCTGAGACCATTCATGTGTGGGTTTGCTTTTCAGCCAAGGGAGGGGGCTCACCCACAATTGAACACAGCCATGAATAAAGAATGGTACAAAAGCATCCTCCGAGAGCAACTTCTCCAAACCATCCAAGAAAATTTGGTGAAGAACAAGGCCTTTTCCAGCATGATGGAGCACCTTGCCATAAGGCAAAAGTGATAACTAAGTGGTTTGGGGAACAAAACATGGAATTTGGGGTCCATGGCCAGGAAACGTATTCCCATTGAGAACTTGTGGTCAATCCTAAAGAGGCGGGTGAAAAAAAACACAAATTCTAACAAATTCCGACAAATTCCAAGCATTGATTTTGCCAGAATGGGTTGCCATCAGTCAGGATGTGGGCCAGAAGTTGATTGACAGCCTGCAAGAGCGATTTGCATAGATCTTGAATAAGAAGCGTCAGCACTGCAAATATTGACTATTTGCATAAACTTAATGTAATTGTCAATAAAAGCCTTTGACACTTATAAAATGCTTGTAATTATACTTCAGTATACCATAGTAACATCTTGACAAGAAATATCTAAAAACACTAAAGCAGACTTTGTGAAAATTAATATTTGTGTCATTCTCAAAACTTTTGCCCACCACTGTATTTTGACAGCTGGCTGTCAGATTACCTGAACAATGACTACATCTGATTGGATGCAATTTTATGCATCCAATCAGATGCAAAGAAGCTGTGCAGAAAACTGTTCCAACAGTTTTCTGCATGGCTTCATTTATTTTTCAGTTGAAAAATGTTGGGTGTCTAATTTTTGCCAGTAAATTGAGAACTCTATGAAATTACAGTGCATGGCCAGTGTTATTCTCTAAACCAGGGATTCCCAAACTATGGCCCTCCAGTTGTTCAGGAACTACAATTCCCATCATGCCTAGTCATGTATGTGAATGTCAGGGTTTTACAATGCCTCATGGGATGTGTAGTTCTGCAACAGCTGCAGGGCCGTAGTTTGGGAATCCCTGCTCTAAACAGTAACCCATATTGCACCATTGTTACAAATGGCATTCTGAAAACCTGAGTTTGACACAAATATTGAAATTGAAAACTGTGCTGTGCCCATGTAGATTATGGGCATGCAGTTTTCCTATATCACTCCTACTTCACAGCCTGTGGAACAGGATGACTCACTGTCAGCAGTCAGTAAAAACCATTAGGCAGCTCAGTCTGGCAAGGGCATGTCAAAGTGTTAGTGTTTGTTCACCAATGGCAGAAGTCTGCCAAGCAAAATAGGTGAGTTGGAAGCTCTGGTGCACAAAGAGAACTATGATTTAATTGGTATTGCGGAATCTTGGTTTCATTCTTCACATGACTGGGCTATTAATATTCCTGGCTATGCTCTCTTTCAGGAAAGACAGGGTAAAACGGAGGGGTGGTGGTGTCTGTCTCTTTGTGATAAGTGATCTCAAAGTGAGTGTGAAAGAGGACCTAGTTATTGGAAATTGTGATGAGTCTGAAGCAGTATGGGTAGAAATGTACATGGGTGTGCGTAATACAAAGATTATCATTGGAGTTTGTTATAGACCTCCCAGTATTAATGAGGAGGTGGAGACTCAGCTCCTGGCACAGATAGAAATGGCTGCAAGGGATGGGACAGTAATAATAATGGGGGATTTTAACTACCCAGACATTGAATGGAGTAATGGCACTGCTGGAACAGTTACAGGACAAAAATTGATAAACCTATTACAAGACAATTTTATGGTACAGTTTATTTAGACCCCCACTAGAAATTATGCTGTGTTGGACCTGGTAATATCAAACCATGCAGAAATTATTAATAATGTACATATAAAACAACATCTGGGTAGCAGTGACCATAATATCATTTCATTTAATGTTAGCTGTAAGCAAAAAACGCATACAGAAAATACAAAAACTCATGAAAGACAGAAGTTGGCGAACAAACCTGAATTCTTTTTATGAGGAGGTAAGTAGAACCTTGGACAGAGGTGTGGCTATGGACATAGTATACTTGGATTTTGCAAAAGCATTTGACACAGTTCCCCACACATGTCTAATGTGTAAGGTAAAGTCTACAGGCTTGGAAATATCAGTTTGTAAATGGATAGAAAATTGGCTAAAAGATAGAATTCAGGGAGTAGTGGTTAATGATTCTTACTCTGAATGGTCTAAGGCACATGTGTCAAACACAAGGCCCGCGGGCCGAATCCGGCCCTCCAGGCCATTTCATGTGGCCCTCGCACCTCTCCCAGAGCTGCAGTAGAACTCCACCCCTCTTTAGGGCCTCTCCAGACCCTGTACTTTCTGCTTCCCTGCTCTGCCCCCAGGGTCCTCCCAGCAGTGACACGAGGTAAGGCGGTGCACTTTGTTGTAAGGGAGGGTGGGGGGGACTCTTGATGTCTGATGTAAGGGTGTTGGGATACTCTAGACATCTAGTATTACAAATACAACTGGCCCTTTGAGGGCAATCATAATGCTGATGCGGCCCTTGATAAAGTTGAGTTTGACACCCCTGGTAAGGTTATCATTGGTGTACCCCAAGGTTCAGTGTTGGGACCCTTACTTTTTAATACCTTTATAAATAATATAGGGTCTGGGATTAAAAGTATCATTTCAGTCTTTGCAGATAAAACCAAGCTTTGCAGTGGAATAACTTCCTTACACAATGTCTCCAACTTACAAGCCAACCTCAATGCACTGTTTCATTGGGCAACTATGTGGCAAATAAGGTTTTATGTTGATAAATGTAAAGTTATGCACTTGGGGGCTAAGAATATGCATGCATCATACATACTAGGTGGAGTAGAACTGGGGGATTCCATAGCGGAGAAGGATCTGGGTGTTCTGGTAGATCATAAGCTTAATAATAGCATGCAATGCCAAGCTGCTGTTTCCAAAGCAAGCAAAGTGCTTTCTTATATTAACAAAGGCATGGACTCCAGAGAGAGAGATATCATTTTGCCCCTGTACAAATCATTAGTAAGACCTCAGCCGGAATATGCAGTTCAGGTTTGGGCACCAGTTCTTAAAAAGGATATCGGGGAACTGGAGAAAGTGCAGAGAAGAGCAACCGAACTGATAAGAGGTATGGAGGAGCTCAGCTATGAGAAAAGATTAGAGGAACTGAATTTATTCTCTCTTGAGAAGAGGAGATTAAGGGGGGATATGATCAACATGTATAAATACATAAGGAGTCCATGTGAACTTGGTGTTGAGTTATTCACTTTAAGCCAGGTCAACACAGAGGACAAGGGGGCACTCTTTACATCTAGAGGAAAACAGATTTTGTCTCCAAATACGGAAAGGTTTCTTCACTGTAAGAGCTGTGAAAATGTGGAATAGACTCCATTCAGAGGCTAGCTAATTAGATTGCTTTAAAAAAGGCCTGGATTCTTTCCTGGGTGTACATAATATAAATGGGCACTAATATTTATAGGTAAAGTTGATCCAGGAAATATCCGATTGCCTCTCGGGGGATCAGGAAGGAATTTTTTTCCCCTGCTGTAGCAAATTGGATCATGCTTTTCTGGGGGTTTTTCACCTTCCTCTGGATCAACTGCGGGTATAGGATTGCTTATATGGGATTGTATGGTTGGGTTTTCTTTACTGTTTTTTTTTTTTTTTTTGGTTGAGCCAGATGGACTTGTGTCTTTTTTCAACCTGACTAATAATGTAACTATGTATCTAACCCTAAAAACAAAAAATTGGATATATTTCAGCTTACCGCTTCCTCTAGGTGACGGCTTTGGTTTTTGTTTTTTTTGGGGGTTTTTTTGTCTTTTTTCTATTCTGTTTTTTTTGGTGATTCTTCAAGCACTGGTATGCTCATTCACAATTTATGAAGAAGCACTTTGTCACCCTAGGGCAATAAGTATTTTAGAACTAAAGAATGCCTCCCCCTTTCTTCTCCTCTACAACATAGGATAGGTGTTTTGTATTCCATAGATAGAACTGGGAACAATGCTAACAGTAATACGTTTTTAGCTCCTAAGATTTCTGACATGATCTACAAAACATGACATGATCTACAAAACAGTATCACTGGTATATTTAACAGGTTAAAATAGACCATGTAAGAGAAGTCAATTGTTAGTGTTTGCATATACTTCAAGGAAAGGAAAGTAGATAAACACTAGAGGTACTTTGCTGTCTATTTCGTGACTTTAGAATAACCCATAATTATGAGTGTGCACTGTTCGGATGACATTCACTTCATCTCCATCCCATTGCAGGTACCAATTATTTTATGGATGGCCTGGTATGACGTTTTAAGCCCCAGATGATCTGAGCAGTCAGCGATTTTGTGAATGGTGAGCTGGCCTGAGGCTTGAGTTGAAGAAGCTAATTTCTTTGTTCTGTCAGCTGTCATCACTGGAGGCAGTAAAGGGAGGAAAGAGCTGGTACATGCATTCTAGCACATCACACAATGCTTAGGAATCAATGCTGTTATGGGCTTTTCCCCGGCTCTTACACATATTTATATGATTACCTTTGTTCAGCATAAATCCTTTAGGCTTTCTCAACCCTTATACCCCAAAGGAACACTTGAAAAAATATTCAAGTCTTGAGGAACCCCTGTTACAACCAATTCAATAGTGGCCAAAGGGAAGAATGCTCCCTACATTGGTGGCCAGTGGGAAAAATGCTACTTACATTGTTGGAAAGAATGCCCCCCTTTCAGGCAGCTAAAAAGATCATTGGGTTTATGCATTGAGAACTATGCAGTTAAGATTAAATGAGAAGGCAATCAGCCACAAATCAACGAACCCCAAGCAACCTCTGGAGGAACTCTAAGGTACCACAGAAGCCTAACTGAGAAAGGTTTTTAGAAGTTCCTAGTTTTTAGAAGTTAATTGACAGATATAGAAAAATATAATTCAAAAGGTCTTTTAGCTAAGATATCAGTCCAGATTTTTGATAAACATGTTTGTTCTGCAAAAGCCCCTGCAATTGTTTGTTTTTAAAGACTTGCCGACTGCTCACAGTATATTTACTGCTGCAGTCAGCCCCTCATCCGGCGATCGTCGGGGGAGAGGGAGAAAGTCAGGTGGCTAGTGTAAACAAGCCGCCTGTCATTCTCCCCGGTGTAGAAACGATGATCACGCGGTTCTACTATGTAGGACCGTTGATCATTGTTGCTACACCTCAAGCCACAGCCAATCCCAGTTAGAATCACGCCCCTAGGGACACACACAGCCCCTCCCTCTCAAATAAAGTTAACCCCTTCACTACCAGTGTATTTTTACAGTAACAGTGCATATGTATAGCACTGATTACTGTAGAAATGTCACTGGTAACCCCAAAAGTGTCAAAAATGTCAGTCAAGGGTCCGATCTGTCCGCCGCAATGTCGCAGTACCGCAAAAAAAATCGCAGATCGCCGCCATTACGCGTTAAAAAAAAAAACAACAAAAATGACAGAAATCTTTCCCTTTGTTAGTAAACGCAATAACTTTTGCGCAAACCAATCAAAATACGCTTTTTGCTATTTTTTTTACCAAACATATGTAGCATAAAACAAATTGGCCGAAAATGTTAAAAAATTTAGATTTTTACATTTTTTGGGGGGGGGGGGGGGAATTTCATATAAAAAAATGTGAAAAATATTGTTATTTTTGCAAAATTGTCGCTCTTTTTTTGTTTATAGCGCATGATCAAAAAATCGCACAGGTGATCAAATACCACCAAAAGAAAGCTCTGTTTGTGGGAAAAAAAGGACGTCAAATTAGTTTAGGTACAGCGTCGCACGACCGCGCAATGGTCCGTTAAAGTCACGCAGTGCCGAATCGCAAAATACCCCCTGGTCAGGAAGGGGGTAAAATCTTCCGGGGCTTAAGTGGTTAAATTGCTTTGCAGCATAAAGGCCCGTTCACACAGGTCCTGTTGGGCTACTTTGGGCACTGTTGCCCAAATAAGTTCCAACACATAGAAAAGGCAATTTACCTTATATCCTACTAGTTCAGTTAACACCATTGAACTGCGAAAAAGTAGGAAGTGTTGCATTATTGCACAGCAGGTTGGGATACACTGCCACACGTATGTTAAATTAATTGTAAAGATTTTTTTAAAAAAGGACAAGCTCTGTGATGTGTTGTACAAAGCCTCTACAATGCACACTAGCGGCCATGTGTTATGTGCACCCTAACGTGGGTTGGTGTGAATGGGCTCTTACACATTTTACTGTAGGAGGAAATACTTTGCGTTTATGTCCATGTTTATGTCATTTTATACATAACATCAAGATAAGTGTCACAGCTTCACAGCCTGCATTACAGGAAGAAGGTTTTTATTTTTACCTTATTGCATTCTCTGCGTTAAAGTGATTGTAAACCCATAAATATATTTTTTTGAACTAACAAACATGTCATACTTACCTGCTCTGTGCAATGGTTTTGCACAGAGTAGCCCCAAACCTCCTTTTCTGGGGTCCCCCACTGATGCTTCTGCCCCCCTCCTCCCGAGTGCCCCCATAGGAAGCCCCTTCCTCTGGGGGCACTTTTGTGTGCTTGATACCGAGCCGGGCTGTTTGCATTTATTCAGTAATAAACATGCTACACTTGCCTGCTTTGTGCAATAGTTTAGCACAGAGAAGCCTTGATCCTCCTCTTCTGGGTCCCCCACCGATGCCCTTGGCTCCTCCCCCTTCTGAGTGCCCCTACAGCGAACTGCTTGCTACTGTGGCACTTGTGCAGGCTCTACTCTGGAAGGAGATCGGGCTTAGGTGAGTATTTGGGGGGTTCTTACCTTTACAACCACTTTAAGGTAAAAAACCTTCTATGTTTAGCTCCCCCCCGCCCCCAAATAATTTCTTGAACCCAATCTCGTTCCAGAACTGTGCACAAAAGCAGCAACCCCCCCCCCCCCTCACTGGACATGGTCTCAGCATTGGCTCCCGTTGCTGTAAACCAAGCCTGTGTGCATAGAGTGGGGGGGGGGGGGGGGGCTCAGCCATGCTGCAGGTGTCAATGGACACACAGAGCCTGCACGAGTGCTCCAATAGCAAGCGGTTTGCTTTAGGGGCACTTGGAAGGGGGAGGAGCCAAGAGTGCTGATATCAGGGCTGCTCTGTGCTGAACTATTACACAGAGCAGGTAAGTATAGCATATTTATTATTTAAAAAAAAATTATCTTTACAATCACTTTAAGCTGGCTACACATCCATTGATTTCTTCATTCTTCATTCAAAACAGAGCAGATGGACCAATCTCCAGTAGTGAATATTGTTTCTGATAGCCCACACTGCTCGTTTATAATGGGGCACAGGCTCACTTTAATCTTTAAAGACGTAATCTTTTTAGGCATTACAACATGACAGCACACTCTAGAACTAAAGGATAGCTATAAAAATGGCAATTTGTAGCCCAATACATTTCACATTAGCAGAAAGTTAGGAGGTAAAGTATAATCAAAGGCAAAACTTTTTTTTAGTTTTGGATAGAGTGGAGAGGGATAAGAATGCTTGTCAGTTTTTATTGCTGTCTGTGCTGCAGTTAGGGAGATTCAACCTCTCTATTAGTCCTGTTTACCATTATCATTAAAAAGTATAGTGAAGTAAAAGAAAATCCCAAATTTTGGGTTGTCCCCAGAAAAGTAATAAAGGTGAAATATTCCAATGGGGACACTAGTTCTGGTGACCCGGGGGTCCCCAAGGAATTCCCTTAACTTGCAGGGATTTCCTCTCACTTCCTGTTTGGCTATGGGACATGAAATGAAGGGAGCTCTCCACAATGGGACACAGATGGTGAAAAAAAACCCCTCCCTTGCTCTATCCTTAATGAAAAAAACTTTTGTCTTTAGTTCTACTTTAAGGTAAATGACATTAATGGCTAACTCAATAGACTGTGAATGTAATCTTTTCAAACACCTTTGGCTTCTATATCATGCTTAATACTCTTATATTAAGAAAATTATTTTGTATGCATCATGAGAACCTACAAACTGCCTTTATTTTCTGTCAAATAGAACCTGGGCCATACAAGACAAAAGCAACAGGGTAAACTAATTGCAATGTCACATATCCAGTGCTTCCAGCAGTGCTGTATTTTGGCCTAGGCCAACAAGGCCAAGGCCTAGGGCGGCACTTTGCAGGGGGGCAGCAAAATAGCTGCTCCCACCGAGTCCTGAGAGCCAATTGGCCACTGTTTGCTAGAGCCGGCTGGCATCTAGTAACTAGTGACATCACGGCCGTGACTCCCTGGCCCTGGCCATGATTCAACGTGGAGGAGGATTTAACTTCCTCCTGCTCTGCACCTAGTGCTCATGGGGCCCAAAGAGTCCTGCTGGTCTGGTGACAGTGGGGTACAGGGCAACAAAGCAAAATCCACCAATCCGCAGCTGCTGCTGCTGAGCTGCAACGTCTTCAGCCAGCGCGCCCTGAAAGATGGCTAGAACTTGCAAGGGAGAAGACCTCCACTGTCACGGCGCCACCCTGTCCTAAGCAGCAGCGGGTGCAGCATCCCTAGCGCCTCCCAGAGCCTGCACTCCTTCTCAAACCTCCTCTCTGCTCCCAGCTGGGACATCAACAGGCTGAACGAGGGCCCAAAAGACAAGGACGGACGGGATGTCCTGTCCTACCCACAGACAGGGGGAACAGGAGGGACTGCAGGCACGGCTAGGGGGTCTCCCCCTCTCTCTCTCTTCCCCCCGCTCTCTTTCACCTCCCCTCTGTCTCTCACCCCCCTCTCTCCCTGTCATCCCCCCTCTCTCATCCCCCCTCTCCCACACCCTCCCTCACCCATCCCCACTCTCTCTCTCTCTCTCTCTCTCTCTCCCACCCCCTCTCTCTCACCCCCCCCCCTCATGAGATCTCAGTGGTTCTTGCTGGGACTTGTAGTCCTTCAATTTTGAAGTGTGTCGCATCCATTAAACAGGAAGGGGTGGGCAAATTTAACTAGGAGGGGCGCCCAATTTTAGTCTTGCCTAGGGCAGCAAAAAAACAAAATACACCACTGGCTTCCAGGTATGGAAAGCCTCAAGGAGGTTAGACGATGGTCCTTCGGTATAAACTCCAACCAGAGCAACTTGGGGCCTAAACAAGGCAGTATTTTAGTGATTGGTAGGTGAGTAAATTCAGGGGTAAAGGGGTGATAAGTTGGGCTGGCAACTAATGCCTAGTACACACGCATCGATAGTTGGCCGTGAATTTTCGGCCAACGTCCGATCGGCCGTTTGTCGGCTTGTTAGTATGATGCTTCCGACAACCGACTCCGACTTTTTGACCGAACAAAATCTGGTGTGCAGGCTATAAAATTTTTGTTGGCCGTCAACATAACGGCTGATTTTCCGTCTGTCAGTACAGATTTCGGCAGACAAAAATCTGATGAGCAAGACTGGGCATGCTCAGAGAAGAAAAAACACACTGAAAGTAAACCATCACATGACATCACTTCTGAAGTTGGTTTTTGTTGGCCGAGAAAATTCGTGTGCAGTCTAGAGCACATTTCAACCAACACAACAACACTGGACAAAAGACGGCCGATCGGTCGGCCGATAATCGTTGCGTGTGTACGAGGCTTAAGTCAACATGTTGCTTGGCCCTTCATGGACAGCTATAATCTGTCTAAAGCTGACTGTATAAGAGACAGAAAGGGGAAACCTGGGTCTTTAAAAGCCACAGCCTGTGATAACACAGCATTAGGTATACAAGTGATAAAACCTGAGGATGCCAGATACAATTAAAGCTTAACTTTAAAGGGGCATTATGAACTGCATCCATCGTAAGATGACAATGCAAGCTATTAATTATGCTCTCGCCAGGAGACGGAGGATGTAAACAGATATAAACAACCTTCCTAGCATTGCAGCTCCACTGTTATTTGCTGGCTTATTTTGCTCCCTCAGCTGTGTCTGACCTGAAAGGGACACAATAGGGTTGGCAGGTCCAGGCCTGCCCGATAAAAGCATACGTGAGAGGGGCTGGACGCTGGCCTGAGACGAGGCTTCGGCCTTTCAGGAATGCAGACTGGCAAGAGGCTAATGTAATTGGACAGAAAGGGAGGGGTATGAGCCGCGGAGTCCTGCGTCACTGCAGAGTGTAGACAAGTGACAAGCACTGTGACATTGTGTGCAATTGACTGGAAACTCAAACTGTGCTTGCATTAACTCTATAGTCACAAAGAAGGGAGAACAGGGCGACAGAAATAAAATCTGACCTGACAGCGTAAAACGTTTCTGAAAATAAGAAAGATTTACACTGGCTATGTGGGTTTTTTCAACACTTTTGCACAATGTTTAAAATATATTTAATTTAATACATGTAATATAAGTGTAGTTTAAAATTACAAATGTAAGTGTCATTTATTATTAAAAATATAATAAAATGTATTTTAGCTCCTTTAGTGTAATTCAACTTCAAAAATTTATAAAAAAAAATAAAATAAAATAAAAAAAGCCCCCTAATACTCAATTATTAAAATCATCAGATTCTTCCTGCTGTGTGAAATTGCTTTTTAACCACTTAAGCCCTGGAAGATTTTACCCCCTTCCTGACCAGGGTTTTTTTTGCGATTTTTTACTGCGTGACTTTAACGGACAATTGCGCGGTCGTGCGATGCTGTACCTAAACGAATTTGACGTCCTTTTTTTCCCACAAACAGAGCTTTCTTTTGGTGGTATTTGATCACCTGTGCGATTTTTTGATCATGTGCTATAAACAAAAAAAGAGCGTACATTTTGCAAAAATAACAATATTTTTCACATTTTTTTATATGAAATTCCCAAAAAAAATAAAATGTAAAAATCCAAATTTTTTAACATTTTCAGCCAATTTGTTTTATGCTACATATGTTTGGTAAAAAAATCGCAAAAAGCGTATTTTGATTGGTTTGTGCATAAGTTATCGCGTTTACTAATAAAGGGAAAGATATTTGTCATTTTTGGTGTTTTTTTTTTTAACGAGTAATGGCGGCGATCTGCGATTTTTTTTGCGGGACTGCGACATTGCGGCGGACAGATCGGACCCTTGACTGATATTTTTAACACTTTTGGGGTTACCAGTGACATTACTGCAGTAATCAGTGCTATACATATGCACTGTTACTGTAAAAATGACACTGGCAGGGAAGGGGTTAACTGTATTGGAGAGGGAGAGGTTAAGTGTGTCCTAGGGGCGTGTTTCTAACTGTGATGGGACATGGCTACTAGTGTAAAAACAGAGATCAACGGTCCTACATAGTAGAACCGTCTGATCTCCATTTTTACACAGGGGAGAATGACAGGCGGCTTGTTTACATTAGCCACCTGCCTTTCTCTCTTCCCGGCGAACGATCGCGAGTGACCGGCGACATAGAGGGCGCGCGCTCACCCGCTATTGGCTCGCAAGCCAGTGACAGGCTAGTGACGTACCGGTACGTCACTTTGCCTGGCCGGGGCTGACCGCCGCAGTATATGTACTTGCAGCGGTCGGCAAGTGGTTAAATCACTGACGTAGGTCATTATGTGAAAAAGATTGTTTTTGAAATTTGCTTAAGGCCTCTTTCACACTTGTAGGACCTGAAAGTCGCGAGATTTCGATGCGACATGAAACAATGCCTGTGTAATCTTGAGGTCTGTGGACCTCAAGTTGCATTAAAGTCAGACCAAAGTAGTGCAGGGACCACTTTGAAGTCGATGCGACTTGAAGTCGCATAGATGAATGGTACTCATTGAAAATCATGGGGTACGACTTGTCATGGGACTTTGCAGTCCCAAGTCGCAGGACAAGTCGCACAAGTGTGCAAGGGGCCTAAAGGTTCAAGAAAAGTAATTCAAAGGCAAAAGTAAGGTAATAAACACCACTTACAATGGACTTTTTTACTGCTCTGCTTGAAGACTTCAACTGAGTAGGAAACACATAAATCAATCCAAATGATGACCAGACAGAAGCCAATGTGTGGCCTGTGGCTCCATCTCAAAGTGAACACACTGGTGCATGCAGAAAGACAGAAGCATGTTGGAGTATGTGATATGCCTTTCTCATCCATCACAAACATGCTATGTGAAAGCTGTGGTTTGAAGGTCTACCAGTCACTTAGGGATCAATAGAAATGAGAGGAACCTCAGATTTATACATGTTCACAGTAAAAATGAAAGTGTATCTAAAGCCAAAATCATGGATAGAAAGATGAAGGGTATTAATCCCTGCCAAGTTTTTGTTGTGGTCTGTGTCCCTGTTGGGTAGATCCACACTCCCATTTCCCCCATCCACACATTTGAGGTGGATGGGGGAATTCTCTGAGCTATTGTATTCTGACAGTGGGGAAGCTTCTCTGCCATCAGAATACACTGATCAGCTATGCCGGCTATAGCTTGCCGCACTGATCAAGCTGGGAAAACCCGATAGGGCAGTTGTACAGAGGTTGATCAGTAAATCAACTTCAGTACATTCACAATGCCTATAAATGGATCGGAATTCGGCTGGTTCAACATGTTTGATCCATGTATGGCAGACTTAAAGGACAAGTATGGCCAAAGCAAGGCTGCATTCCTGTGACTCTTTTTCAGCCAACAGCGGGCTAAAGCCTGCTGTCAACTGATGTCACAGAACCGGTCCAAGCTCTGAAAAGATCCCGACCATAAGGTCAGGATTCACCCAGATGCCTGGACAGGCAGCTAACTCATCCTCTCAGCAATCCCACCCCCTCCACAGCCTGGTGCTCCAGTGAGCACTGTAGGGGCAGAGAGCGGTGACTGACAGTCCTGGCTCTCTGCTCAGAGCAGAGGAAGAACTGAGCAATCAGTGGTGTTTTATTGCTAAGTTCTCTCTGCAGAGCCGGTGGGGGACAGATGCAGCACTGGATCGATGCTACATCCACCTCGTGAGTATACTTTTTTTTTTTTTTAAGTCCATACTTCTCTTTAAGTAAGAGAATGTACAAAATCATCAGAACTGGAAATTTTCCAATGGGGACATAGTTGGACAAGGGGATTTTTCTCATTACCTTCTTAAAGATTTTAATTAGTCCCTGCTGACTCTATGAGTGGACCCTTTCCAAAAGCTATGTACTTACTTTATGTCCCAATGCTTGAAATTGTAGCGATTGTAAAGAAATAAAGAAATACCACACATATTGTTGTATGGAAAAAAGGATATTTATGTATTTTAGATTTTTTCTGGTCCAAGGGCACTTCTTGTCATTTTTTGATATATCACTCAGGAGCTCCGCTTACCACCTGGACGGTTATTATCCCCGCTGTGCTGTGCACCTCAGCCCCGGGGTAGACTATGCCTGCGATGCCTTCACTTTCCCCTCCCATTTGGAGATATATTTTGTGCCCAAATAGACTCTTCGAGACAATTGAGGTATAGGTTTTTGTACATATTCTTTTTGGTACCTTTTATTACCTTTTGGTGCTCTGGTGCAACAATGCATACATTTCTTTCCCCCTTTTTAGACACTTTTCCTGTACCCAATGCTCCTGATGAATGGACGGAGGTCCAAGAAACGCGTCGAGCCTACAAATAACTCAGATGCTTAATTTTATCTCCTTTACTCCAGTTATCAATGAATTGACAAACAAACAGTGTTTTTATATTGATATTATTATGTCCCGAGATCCTATGTGAGATCCTACTTTTATGTATTTATGGTTTCAATATGAATTATATACTGTGTAATGTGTTGTCTTTTCATATATTTTGTAACTGTCTATAACTACATGTATCATATATAAACATCTTTTATGTAATAAATTTCCCCTCTTTTTTACTTAAATGCCTCATTTAAAGTCCCATTATTTCCCCCCCCCCCTCTTTTTTTTCGACATATTGTTGTATGTTTCATTTCCTGGCAACTCAGTTCAACTATTATTCATTGTAATTGTTGTTACAAATTCGTATATTGTGATGACTTTAATAATCCTCAATAAAAACCTATTGAAACAAAAAAGTGCATTTTTCCAAGTTTGTAAGAATTTTCTCACAATTTCTTTTGTCTTTAAGGTACAAAAAATGAAGAGAAATCATCTCTAGGAGATAGATACAGATGGCACTGCTCTTTCCAAAATGAAAACAATGGCTTTACACTTTAATGTACATGCCACAAAATTAGCAAAAAGATAAAAAATAAATAAATAAAACATTCTGTATACAGAAAAGCAAAAATTATGATTTGCACACATACATATGGATTCTTGTTTTGGTAAAGGAGAGGGCTCTTTGCCCCACATATCTCCCAATAGACATTGCTGATGTTAATTGTTTGTATATTGAATGTATGTACTTTTACCAATCTACAGGCATGCCCCACTTTTAAGTACGCAATGGGACCGGAGCATGTATGTAAAACGAAAATGTACTTAAAGTGAAGCAATACCTTTTTTCACTTCTCAATGCATGTACTACATTCCAATAGTCATTTAGAGGCATAACTGATATAAATAATGCATTGATAACTAAAATAAACATAATACAGTACAGTATTAAAATAAAAATTGTAAGCTTGCCTTGCCCTTGCTTGTGACAGGGACCCACAGTGCACACCTTGGCCTGCACTCCCATCCCAGAGCAAAGTAGGCTTAGGTGTTATAAAACTATACCTATTTAAGCCCCTTCCAGTTTGGCCACACCCAACTGTTGGCGTGGTGCACTTCACATGCTGCCATTATAGAAGCCCCTCTGCTCAAACCTACCCCCCCCCCCAAAAAAAAAAAACTGGGTGCAGTCAGTAGGGTCTCCCTGAATTTGATTTTCAAAAAGTGATCACCTTATCATAGCACAACCTAGAACATAGAGCCACAAATACACACAGCTGTTTCCAACTTTTTAACATTGGCACAAGTAATGGAGGTAAAAGCTTCTATGGGCTCGGCTTATGTAACCTGGCAGGCAACTCGTGGATGGCTGGTGGTCAACTCCAAGCTGTCTGTGGGCATATCTCGCAACTCCAGGGTATACTTCGGCTGCGCGGCGAGCTGTCTGTGGGCGTATTCTGGGCAGGAACCTGGCCTCTCGCAACTCCAGGGTATACTGCGGCTGCGCGGCGTGGGAATGTCGGAACGTCCGTACTTGCGAGGCACTTTACGTACACTCTCGGGGCATGTCCGTACTCGCGAGTGTACGTAAAGGGAGTGTACGTAAAATGGGGTATGCCTGCATATAAAGTGTGCATTATCTCTATACTGGTGTGTCTCTATGTACCTATGGTTATTGGCATTTGCTCGGCACAGTAGCTCATCTTCTCCAGAAAACACTATTTAGATTACTGGCGTGTTTTCAGGAAGGGAATCCCCGCTGTTCACAGTGGCCCTGTCCTGGGTACTGAATTTACTATCAAACCCACTCTTTTACAAGCAAAGGTTATGATTCTACAAATTCCCTGTGGGTTTAGCACTACAGTCTGTTTGTGGAGGGCCATTTTCCATAACACCCCATAATAGGGCTTTATGTCTGTGTCCCGATGTCTCATTATACCCTCATATCCATAATACAGTAGGAAATCATTTGTTGCCAATTAGATGAATAATATCCATGATTTTACTGTGATTATGTTGCACTTCTATGACCAGCTGGCAGCTCACAGTGCCATAAGATCTGACAGTCTTTATCAAGCCCTAACATAGGTCTTCTATTGCATTTCATCTTGTTTCTAATAAAAACCACTGCTCAAGCCCTAAAGAAGGGGTGCCTTTCCCCTGAAACACGTTGGCTGTAGTTGATGCTGTCAACAAATAAACACCTTTTATATAATATGAGCTTTTGCACCAGACGCTACTCAATATCCACCCCAGAGTTTACACTAAAACCAATCTTGGTGTTTACTTATATACTTTCCAGGAGGATAGAAGATGACTGATAGTATACCGCATGCTTGATTCATGGAAGACTGCTAATGTGGATGAGAGATTACCATTAATGAAGCTCTGCCATACACCTTTTCACTAGAACTCCTTCTATAGAGGGTGAGTGATGGGCAGGCATGTCTGGGCAGTGGGACACAGAATAAATATACGCGCATGGTGACGCCCACGCCTATCCCTTGGCAGAGGTCCACAGTAAACACGGCAGTGAGTGTAAGCTTGTAGAAAGGTGTGGAACAGCTGCGGGAAGTGTTTTTACCTGTGTGTTAACCTGTTCAGTGCTGCTGTGCTTGTGTTATAGTAAAAAGGATTGCAGGTGGATAATTATAAGACCTGGATCAACAGGCTGCACACTTTATTTATATTAAATGACAGTATAGAAAACCATGATGGATAGGTTGTGTACTTCAAAGCCAAGTCGTATTTACACTACCTGAACTTCCTTATTCTTGGTGATATCATGTGACCCTTCTCTGTTACAGGTGTCCTTTTTCCTGTACAGTTTTCTTCACCAATAATGTCTTGTCTTGTCACCTCTTTTCTTAAGCGCTTCTGGACTGGAAGATTTTCTCCGTTAATGACCAGGCCATATTTTGCGATTTGGCAATGTGTTATTTTAATGGACAATTGCGCAGTCGTGTGAGGTTGTACTTAAATAAAATTGAGCTTTCTTTTGGGGGTATTTGATCACCTGTGGGATTTTTATTTTTTGCGCTATAAACAAAAAAAGAGCAACAATTCTGAAAAAAAAAAATATTTTTCACATTTTGCTACGTAACATTCTCAAAAGAAAAATTAAAAATCAAAATGTTTTAACATTTTAGGCCAATTTGTTTTCTGCTACATATTTTTGGTAAAAAAAATTGCAATAAGCGTATTTTGCGCATAAGTTATTGTGTCTACTAACTACAGGAAAGATTTATGTCATTGTTATTGTTTTTTTTTTTTCTTTTACTAGTAATGGCGGCAATCTGCGATTTTTAGCGGGACTGTGACATTGCGGCGGACTGATCGGACTCCTAACTGACATTTTTGACACTTTTGGGGGACCAGTGACATTACTACAGTAATCAGTGCTAAAAATATGCACTGTTACTGTAATAATGACACTGGCAGGGAAGGGGTTAACCCTATGGGTGATCAAGGGGTTTAATGTGAGCCTAGGGGAGTGATTCTAACTGTGGGGGGGGGGGGGGCATGACTTCTGAAATGACCATAGAGACCTGTGATCCTATATAGAAGGATCACAGGGGTTCTATGATCATTCCAGGGAGAAGAACGGTCAGCTGTGTTTACAAGTGGGGAACGATCGCGGGTGTCAGGCGGCAATTGGAGCCGCCTGACCCGTGCATCGGCTTCCCGGCTGCCGACTGGGGGTCGAGGCCCCCTAGCTCCCTGCTCACGACCGTAGCCCTACGTCGGTTTGCCTGGGGGAGCCACACTGCCGCAGTAAATACACGGCGTGTGGTCGGCAACCGGTTAAAGATGAGCTATGGGTTCATTTAACAGGGTATCATTTCATCCATTTATATTGGCAGTAACATTAATCGTGCTTGTCTTTACTCAAAACCTTTTATTTCTAGTTTTTGTGAGGAAGGGTTATAACCTGTGCTGTCTGAGGTTGAGGTTCAGTTACAGTAGTATTAAACCCTCAGCATTTTTTAGTGTAGCACATTGAGGACAATAAAATAAACATTCTTCAGTAAATTGTATGGTAAATATTTTACCCCAGTAGCGGGTGCCGCTAAGCCCGCTCGCAGCCCAGAGTCTCTTACCGGCCGCCGATGGGACACAGACACACAGGCTTTAAGAAGGGAGAGAAGCCTGTCAGCTCCTGAGGGGAATTCTCCCCCCTCCCTCTCCTCACTCTACACAGCGCGCCAAGTGGCACTAATAGACATGGCTGCCCGCTCTGCTCCTTCTCCTGTTTTCCTAATGGCAGGAGGAGAGGAGCCATTTACCAGCCAGCAGAACTACAGCAAAGGGTTGTGGGACATGTAGTCCCTAACACAAATGGCCCCATAGCCTTCTATGCTGGGCAGGACTGCAGATCCCAGCAGCCTTTTGGGAAAAGGACTCCAGGGGGCTGCCTGGGAGCTGTGCAGATGCCACAGGGCAGGGGAGTAGACCAGACCTAGGGAAGAGGTGTTGCCTTCCAAGGGCACACACACATACCAAGAGGTCAGTATGTGTAATTTATGTGCAGGGTAGTCTGACTTGGGAGTTACGCTATTGACAACTGAACTAGGTGCAGTGTTTATGGTTTTGCAGGCCTGTGGTGTCAGGAGTCAGAAGGAAGAGGTCTGACATAAGAGGGTCATTCCTCTGCTCTCCTCCTGCCTGGACCCATAGAGCCCAATTTAAGTAGAGTGGTGACCAGTCTGTTACAGTGTTTGCTATTTTGTGATCTGTCATTGTTAAAGTGTTTGCTCTCGGGGTAACTCGTCTTAAAGAGTCCCCTGAAAGCAACCATACAATATATTGAGTTCTATCTCTCCTGATTTCAGTCCTTATGACACAGTTAATTTCAGTGGTGGCCCGTCCATTGGGGGCGCCGCCCCCCCCCCTATCCATGCGTCTGGCCCCCTAATCTACATGCAGGGTGCCGGACGCATGGATTCCAATGTTTTGTTTTTTAAGCACGTGATTAGAGCCAGAGGATCTAATAGGCTTCAAAAAAGGGTGGGTCTGGGGCGCAGAGCACTGCAGTTGTGTGACAATAGTGAATGAATATTGCCGCTATTGCCACACTGATTCTTCTCCTGGCCAATCAGGAAGCAGGTGCTGAGACCCATTTCCCGATTGGCCGAAAGGAGAAGCCATGCTATTGGCCAAGGAGGAGGGAGGAGAAGCAGGGTAAGCCCGACCCACGGGGGAGACACAGGGGGAACTGGCCGCTGCCTGCCCAGGGTGAGTGAGCCGGCGGCCGGGGGGGTTAGGCGTGCGGGCTGGAGCTGGTGTGGTCCGGGGGGGCATGGTGTAGTCCGTCTGCCACCCCCCCCCCCCCGGCCCATGGAGCATCAGCCGCCACTGGTTAATTTACTTGAGATATATTTGCCTTCTGTTTAGATATACTGCTGTTCTTCCCATTACTTCCAATATACTTCCCATTCTAAAATAAATTTCACAGTAAAGACTATTTCTGTGTTTTACTATAATGTGTATTTTTTCATTGGTGGTGTTTGCAAAAATGTTATTGTCAGGTCTCCCAGAGGGGCTGAGACTGTTCTTGGGGTTGAGAGGCAGGGTATAGAACCCAATATACTTAAGCGGCTCCTCAGGCATAGAGCTACACAAGTATTTCCAGTTCACAACTTTCAGTGCTGCTGGTTCCTGCTTTCACAGTGTTGCCAGTGTTGCTTAAGCCATCTTGAAAAAAAGGCAAGGGGAGGAGGTGGGAGAAGTAGGGGAGTGCCTTGCCGTACTAGGCTATAAGGCTGTGTGTTTCTATTGATGCACCCAGTGTAGGCAGACACTCTAGTCATTGCATGCAAGAGTATCTCCAAAGGATGTTGCAAGTGAAAGGAGCCCCCCTGAAACAGGAAACCTGGGGCAGTGATCATGGCATCAGCTTAAGCTGGAACATAGGCAAGGATTCAAAAATAAAGAAGCTGCTTACTCAGTAAACAATTAAATCAGCTGCTGAAAGTGCTTAAAATCTGAGGGTTTAAAATCACTTCAAGTAGATTCCGTCACTTCCTGTTCCAGTGACATTGTGGTCAATAGGACAGAAAGTGATGCAAAAGCTTCTCCAGGAACACACAAAGCATTAAGGACACTTTTTAGTATGGTAAGGGGCTGTGTTAAAGGGCTGTAGGTTTGTATTGAAGGCGTCAATCCATCATCAGTTTGAGATGCTTCAGAGATCATTCAGTGACAGGTGCATTTGACTTGTGGATCACCTCCTTCTTACCTACTTCAAATGGGTTTTATAGTCCCTTAGAATTGTACGGGGATGGAAAACCTACCTGATGAGAAGAAAAGCCTGTAAACACAGTCCCCACAAGAAGTTACACATTTTTATCGCTTCTTGAGTCCCCATCCAAGAATTTTCTTCACTTACGATAAGAAGTACTGTATTTTCCTGGCGTATAAGACTACTTTTGAACCTCAAAAAAATCCCCCAAAAATGGGGGGTCATCTTATACGCCTAGTATAATATCTCCAAGGTAACCTAAGTATAAGTATTACCGGTAGATGTAGTCTCTCAAGACGCTGGCTGTGTGGGAATCCTGTACCGGTATACCGTATGTACCGTAGCTTTGGCTACATACAGTGTACCACGCTGAGCCAATCAGGGAGAGAGATATATTCTATTATTGAATGCAAAGCCTGCTCAGATTGGCGGAGTAACATCAGTCCGTCTCTCTGACTCAGCGCGGTATACTGTATGTAGCCGAAGCTACAGTACATACGGTACACCGGTACAGGATTCCCGCACAGCCAGCGTCTTGAGATTACATCTACTGGTAATACTTTGGGTACCTTGGAGATATTATGAGAGATTACATGTATTATACTAGGGTACCTTGGAGATCTATGAGAAATCTGATGTTTTTCAATGGTGTTGCCTTGCTTCGGAAGGGGGGTAGTCTTATACGGCGAGTATAGCCCAAAACCTATGTTTTAACTTGAAAATTAGGGGGGTCGTCTTATACGCCCAGTCGTCTCATACGCTGGAAAATACGGTAAGTGAAAATTTCTTCAGTAAGGCATCAAACAGCTATCCAAAATAAAAAAATGTTTGCCTGAAGTTACACTTTAAATATGATTATATTTATTATAAATGGTATATGTAAGTCCCTGGACTTTTATTGATATCAGGTTCTTGCAATCTGAACTCCAAATGGAAGACAGTCCTTCCTTGTCCAGTCACAGCTTTGGGTGGTTTCTAGAGCCGGATAAATGAAGCCCAAGCAGTATAGTCTGCACAGATGTCTCAGGACAGGAGTGACTGGATCACACAGATTGTTAAACAAAATTTCAAATCCTTTGGCAGATAAAACGTTTCCCATATCTGTATTTTAACTATGTTTTCAGCTAGTTGCCTGGAGTTAAAAATTAATTTTTTTTTAAAGAATTTTAAACTTAAAGTGGATGTAAACCCTCACATATACCCAGTGAAGTGAACAGCCTGAGATGATAGACAGAGATGAAACAAATCAAAGCAAGGGGGGTTAAAGAAGGTGTGTGGAAACCAGCCAGTCCTTAGTTTGATATACTTACCCACCAGTCTGCTAACAAACCAAATAAACCTGTCTAACAAAATAGGTTAAAAACAGGGGTTTAGTTAACACACATTTGCAAACACATGTATACTGAAAGCTGCAAGGCCAACAACAAGGCACCCTGTGTATCTTGCAATCCTAACACTTTCCTAACACTACTCAACCTGAGTGTCTGAGTGTCTCCACAATGGAAGCACATGAATGCTGATGGATGGATGGGAAACAGGTGGGCTTGGAGATGGCCCAATCCTCCCCCAACCTGCTCCCATCCATGACTGGTAATGAAAAACTAATGGCTATGTAATAACCATAGGGTGCAAACTAAAAGTGATCAGCTGGGAAACACACACCCCCATCCCTTTAGTATGGATGGTGAAGGCAAAAGGGGACTTTGAATGAGACACCCGCCTGTAAAGCAAGTGTCTCCATCCCTGATAACTTACAAAAAATGGGCAGTTTTGGGACTTTAGATGAGACACCAGCGAGCACTGCTCAGCGTCTCCATCCCTGTATATAAAAAAATTTAAAAGCAAGAGGGAATAAAGAAGGTGTGTGGAAACCAGCCGATCCTTAGTTTGATATACTTACCAACCAGTCTGCTAACAAACCAAATAAACCAGTCTAACAAAATAGGTTAAAAACAGGGGTTTAGCTAACACACATTTGCAAACACATGTATAAGCTGTAAGGCCAACAACAAGGCACCCTGTGTATCTTGCAGTCCTAAAACTTATATTTTTATTTTATTTTGTTATATACAGGGATGGAGACGCTGAGCAGTGCTCGCCGGTGTCTTATCTAAAGCCCCAAAACTGCCCATTTTTTGTACACTCACTACTTTACATTGTAGCAAAGTGTCATTTCTTCAGTGTTGTCACATGAAAAGATATCATAAAATATTTACTAAAATGTGAGGAGTGTTCTCACTTTTGTGTGATACTGTATATGTATGGATCAAATTTCATGAATGGGGTTTACAACCTATCACGTACCTGATCAGAGGCCGAGGTGCTGAGAGGGCTTCCCTTGTGGCTAAGTGCAAGGCACCCCTGGAGGTGGAGACAGGGAATGCTGTGCCCAAAGGAACAGGGGTCGCCAGCTGCGGCAAGCTCCGGTGAATAGGTGACTGCGGTGGTTGTAGACACGTAGTGCGTGCTGAAATGCAGGATGCCTTGAAGGTGACTGGAGAAGGTAGCCAGGCGTGCGACAAGAGCGAGGTCAAGATCAAGCCAAGGGGTCAAACACAGTTCATCAAGCAGAAGAGGAGTCCATAGGAGCAAGCCGGGGGTCATACACGGGAACAGCAGACTGAAGCAGAGTGGGTAAACAAGCCGATGGTCGGAGCCAGGAGGAGAGACAAGACAGGTGAGACAAGCCGGGTCGGTAACAGGTAATCCAAGTAAACAGGAACAGGAACTCAGGAACACAGGAAACAGGAAGCTGAAGATCATCCAGCAACTAATGGCTGGAGCAGGCTGGTTTAAATAGGCCACTGGGCGTCGCTGCATTAGTGTGGGCGGAAGATCCAGCTCTCTTGTGGGAAGTTCCCTGACAGTGCCCCCCCCCAAAGGGCAGCCTCCGGATGCCCAATTGGGCCTGCTTCTCAGGATGCTTGTTAAAAAATTCTCTAAGAAGTTTGGGGGCATGAACGTTATTTGCAGGTTCCCATGAACTTTCCTCAGGTGAATACCCTTTCCACTTAATCAGGTATTGGACCTGTCTTCCCCTCTTTCGGCAGTCTAGGATGGCCTCTACCTCATACTCAAATTCCTCACCCACCGAGATGGGAGGTGGAGGTGGATCACCCCTTCCTGAGAAAGGGCCAGAAGAGGCAGACTTGAGCAAGGAGATATGAAAAACAGGATGGATCCTGTAGGAATCCGGTAAGGAAAGTTCGAAGGCTACAGGGTTGATTTCCTTCTTGATTTTGAAAGGGCCAATGTACCTTGGACCCAACTTCCGTGATGGGCAGGGTAGTTTGAGGTTTGCCGTGGAGAGCCACACTTCATCCCCCACTTTCAAGGCTGGATTCTCCTTTCTCTTCTTGTCATATGACCTCTTATAATCTTCCTGCGCTTTACGCATGGTTGCCTGGAGGGTTAGGTAGTTCTCTTGGATAAAGGTTAATCTATCCTGAACCGCGGGTACCGTTGCTTCTGGTACAGAGTTGGGTAAAAAAGAGGGGTGAAAGCCGTAATTGGCCCAGAATGGGGATTGGTTGGTGGTAGCATGAATAGAGTTATTGTAAGCAAACTCTGCGCAGGGCAGTAAGGCCACCCAATTATCCTGTGAGAAGGAAGAAAAACAACGAAGGTATTGTTCCAACGTTTGATTTGTTCTCTCCGTTTGGCCATTGCTCTGGGGGTGATAGGCAGAAGATAGGCAAATCTTGATATCCAAAGCCTTGCAGAGGGCCCTCCAGAATCGAGAGGTGAATTGTACCCCCCTGTCCGAGACAATACTGTTTGGTACGCCATGTAGCCTTACAATCTCCTTGATGAAGATATGTGCTGTGTCCATGGCTGAGGGAGTGCCCACCATAGGCAGGAAGTGTGCCATCTTTGATAAGCGGTCTACTACTACCAGGATAGTGGAAAAACCTTCAGAAGGGGGCAGTTCTACAATAAAGTCCATAGACAACATCCTCCAAGGCTGGTCCGGAACAGGCAGAGGTCTTAGCAAGCCCCAAGTCTGCGTGAGACTTCCTTTACTTCGGGTACAGGTCGTACAAGAACTTACATAGTCTTGGCAGTCCTGTCTAAGGTTGGGCCACCAATAGGAACGTTGGATCAGTTCTAATGTCTTGCGGACTCCAAAATGGCCTGCCAGCTGGTGGTCGTGGAACGTTTTAAGAACCTGGACTCTGGCTCCCTCGGGTACAAAAATCTTATCCCTGTGCCACAAAAGACCTTCCTGCCTTCTAAGTGTGGGGATTTCGGACTCAGGGCACCGGGAAGAAACCTGTTCCAGGGTGGCCCTTAGATCAGGCTGGATAAGAAGAAAGTTCTGGGGAGACAGAATGGTGCTGGGGGTGGCAGTATTTGGGGTCTCAGGGAACATTCGTGACAGAGCATCCGCTTTACCATTCTTGGATCCTGGGCGATAGGTGAGGTGAAAATTAAACCTTGAGAAAAACAAGGCCCACCTGGCCTGTCGTGGTCTCAAGCGCTTGGCAGATCTGAGATACTCCAAGTTCTTATGGTCGGTGAATATCATAATTGGGTGCGCTGCACCCTCCAGGAGATATCTCCACTCCTCCAGAGCGACTTTGATGGCCAGCAGTTCCCGATCCCCAACATCATAGTTCCTTTCCGGCTGAGAGAGCTTTCGGGAGAAGAAAGCCACTGGATGCAATAGTGCTTTAGGGCCCAGACGTTGAGATAGGACGGCCCCTGTGGCGACTTCAGATGCATCAACCTCCAGTACGTAGGGCAGGGCGGGGTCGGGATGCTGCAGGACAGGGGCAGAAGTGAATAACGCCTTTAATTTATCAAAAGCCTCTTGAGCCTCTTGGGACCACTGGAAGCGGCAGTGTTGGCGGGTTTGCTGGGTAATCGGGGCGATAATGCCAGAAAAGTCCTTGATGAACCTCCGATAGAAATTCGCAAACCCTACGAACCTCTGAATGCCCTTTTTGTCCGTGGGAGCTGGCCACTCCAGGATGGCAGATACCTTCTGGGGGTCCATGGCTACCCCATCAATGGAAATGATCAGACCCAAAAATTGTATAGAAGTCTTTTCAAAGGAACACTTCTCTGCTTTTGCATAGGGTCCGTGTACCCTTAGTGTGGACAGCACTTTCTTGACATGGATCCTATGTAGTTCCAGGGTAGGGGAGAAGACAAGAATGTCGTCCAGGTACACAATCATGAAGTTATCCAGGTATTCTCTAAAGATATTATTCACGAAGTGCTGAAAGGTAGCTGGAGCATTACATAGACCAAAAGGCATAACCAGGTACTCAAAATGCCCAAAACGTGTTCGAAAGGCTGTTTTCCATTCATCGCCCTCGCGAATGCGTACTAGGTTGTAGGCACCGCGCAAGTCCAATTTAGTAAAGACCCGGGCGGTACGGAACCTCTGAAAGAGCTCAGGAACAAGCGGAAGAGGGTACCGGTTTTTAATTGTGATTTTATTGAGCTCTCTGTAATCCACACAGGGTCTGAGGGTATGATCTTTCTTTTCTACGAAGAAAATTCCGGCGCCAGCTGGAGAAGATGAGGGGCGGATGAATCCCTTTTTAAGGTTTTCATCAATGTACTGGCGCAACACCTCAAGCTCAGTCTCTGAAAGTGGAAAAATCCTTCCAAAGGGAACTTCTGCACCAGGTAATAGCTCGATAGGGCAGTTGTAGGGGCGATGAGGTGGTAGTATATCGGCCTTCTTTTTGTCAAAGACGTCCAGGAAATCATGGTAAACTGGAGGAACGTCCTGGCTGGAGTCGGAGACTGGCTGGACGGTCAGGCAACTGGAAGGAGACACAGGTTTGGGCATCAGACAGTGCTGAAGGCAGTAGGGGGACCCAAAGGAGATCTCCCTTCGGATCCAGTCTATCTGCGGGTTGTGTGCCTGCAACCATGGTATCCCCAGAATTATGGGGAACATGGGGGAACATAAAATATCAAACTTCAGGAACTCTTGATGGCCAGAGTCAGTAATGGTAAGAATAGGTACCGTCTCGTGAGTAACAGGCCCGGATCGAGGAGTGGTACCGTCGGCCAACTGGACCTTGAGTTTAAGTTCTTTAGTCTGAATAGGAATCCGGAAGTCCTTAGCAAGGGTTACATCCATGAAGCAACTACATGCCCCAGAGTCAATTATTGCTGGGAGTCGGACCTCCCCTTTCGCTACCTGTAGGGAGACATGGAGAACAAGATGAGTAAGGGAAGATCCTGGGACTTGCTGATACATGGAGTTGTGTGGGGAAGACTTACTGGGCCTCACAGGGCAGTTGCGGAGAAAGTGTCCAGCCTCCCCACAGTAGAGGCAGAGGTTAGCCCGCCTGCGGCGGAGTCTCTCATCAGAGGTCAGGGCAGAACGAACCATGCCAATTTGCATAGGTTCTCCTTCAGAGGAGGCTGCTGTGGCTGGAATAGGTGCAGGGACAACTGGGACCTTGGGTAGCATCCAGGAAGGCCGGAAGGACTGAACACGTTCAGATCGCCGCTCCCGCAGGCGTCTGTCCAGTTGGATGGCGAGCTGAATGAGGCCCTCCAAACTGGTGGGGCTTTCTACTCGTGCCAGCTCATCTTTGAGGGCCTCGGATAGGCCAAGTCGGTACTGGTGCCTGAGGGCGGCATCGTTCCATTCAGTATCCGCTGACCATTTGCGGAAGTCCACAGTGTAGTCTTCAGCAGGGCGTCTCCCCTGCTGTAAGGTATGGAGAGTGGCCTCTGCAGTGGCCCTGCGTTGTGGGTCATCATATAGTTGGCCCATGGCTTCAAAAAAGGTGTCCAAAGTGTTGATGACAGGACTTTTTTGTTCCAACAGGTGATGAGCCCAGGACTGCGGTTCATCGGATAGCAGAGAGATGACAAATCCCACTTTAACTGTTTCCAGGGAGAAGGTCCTTGGTTGCAGAGCCAGGTAGAGAGAACAGGCATTCTTAAAAGCCCTGAACTTCCTCCGATTGCCGGAAAAACGCTCTGGAGTGGGCACCCTGGGTTCAGGAGGAGGAGCCATCATCATAGGAGTGGGTGAGTGACGCTCCGGAGTCAGTGAGGCTGATGCAAGACCTGCAGAAGGAGGAGCTGTAGTTGCGGAAGATACTGCCAAGTTCTGTAAACGACCCTCCAACTGGAAGTACCCGTCCTGTAGGTTGGTCACTGCTTGGGTGAGGGCTGCGACTTGCTGGCACAGAGCCTCCAGCTGGGAAGCACCTCTGTCGGCCTCTGACATATTCCGGCTGGATGATACTATCACGTACCTGATCAGAGGCCGAGGTGCTGAGAGGGCTTCCCTTGTGGCTAAGTGCAAGGCACCCCTGGAGGTGGAGACAGGGAATGCTGTGCCCAAAGGAACAGGGGTCGCCAGCTGCGGCAAGCTCCGGTGAATAGGTGACTGCGGTGGTTGTAGACACGTAGTGCGTGCTGAAATGCAGGATGCCTTGAAGGTGACTGGAGAAGGTAGCCAGGCGTGCGACAAGAGCGAGGTCAAGATCAAGCCAAGGGGTCAAACACAGTTCATCAAGCAGAAGAGGAGTCCGTAGGAGCAAGCCGGGGGTCATACACGGGAACAGCAGACTGAAGCAGAGTGGGTAAACAAGCCGATGGTCGGAGCCAGGAGGAGAGACAAGACAGGTGAGACAAGCCGGGTCGGTAACAGGTAATCCAAGTAAACAGGAACAGGAACTCAGGAACACAGGAAACAGGAAGCTGAAGATCATCCAGCAACTAATGGCTGGAGCAGGCTGGTTTAAATAGGCCACTGGGCGTCGCTGCATTAGTGTGGGCGGAAGATCCAGCTCTCTTGTGGGAAGTTCCCTGACACAACCACTTAAACCACTTCCCGCAAACTGACGTACCTATACATTGGCTTGAAGAATTGGTTGCATCGGGGTGATGCCTGCAGCTAGAGGCATCGCCCCGGTACTGTTTTTCCTGGCAGTCGACTTTCTGGAGATGACAACTAATGTGGCTCAGCAGCTGCTCGACCGTTATCCCAGCAAGCGGGAGAAGACAACCTCCCCTCCAGCCGCCTTTCGCCACTCTGCCCAGGTCTCCCGTCCCACCGGGAGACCTGAGCAACTAGCCGGCACGTCGGCTGGCTGGTTAGAGTCCAGAATGAAGCCAGATTCAGATTCAATTGAGTCTCTGATCATGTAACCTGGAAGCGACGTCACAACGTCACTTCCAGTTTACTCGGCTGCCAACGGCGCCAATTTAAAAACTGTCAATATCCAAAAATGCAGATTTTAACGTTTTGAATACTTTGAAGTACAGTGGAGGGGTCTGGGGTCTTTTAGACCCTAGATCCCTCCATAAAGAGTACCTGTCACTGTATATTACTGTCACAATGGATGTTTATATTCCTTGTGACAACAATAGAAGTGATCAGATTTATTTATTTATTTATTTTTAAACAGTTAAAAATAAAAAATAAAAATAAATAAATAGGAAAAAAAAATTTAAAGCACCCCCGTCCTGGGAGCTCACACACCAAAGAAAACGCATACATAAGTCGCACCCGCAAATATAAACGGTGTTCAAATCCCACATGTGAGGTATGGCCGCGATCGTCAGAGTGATAGCAATAATTCTAAAACTAGACCCCCTCTGTAACTCTAAACTGGTAACCGTTAAATATTTTAAAGTGTCGCCTATGGAGATTTTTAAGTACCGTAGTTTGTCGCCATTCTACGAGTGTGCGCAATTTTAGATTGTGACATATTAGGTATCTATTTACTTGACGTGACATAATCTTTCAAAATGTGCAAAGAAAAATTGGGCTAATTTTACTGTTTAGTTTTTTTGAAATTCAGTGAAGTATATTTTTTCCCCAAAAATTGCGTTTGAAAGACCGCTGCGCAAATACCACGTGACAAAAAATATTGTAACGACCACCATTTTAGAGTCTTTGCTATAAAAAAAAAAAATATATATATATATTTATGTTGCCCTACTCCTGAGGGAGCGGTTGAGTGTGGGTTCTCCTGGATTACTGCTAGCAACAACAGTACTTTCAGATATGTTTTCAAGTGTGAGCACCTCAGACAAGAACCAGTCCAGTTTCTTTGGTTTTTAGGGTTTATTTGAGAACTTGGATGGGAGAAGGGAGAAGTGGGATACTCCAACAACTGAACTATGCACGATTAGGCAGGGACACTGAATGATGCTACTCGGCGCTACATAGCACTTCTCTGACACTGGTTAATGCTGACTGATGCTGGTTAACGCTGACTGATGCTGGACTCAGCAAGGCCAATTACTAGAACTTCCCATCTGACCGTAGGAAAAGTCACTTTATGCTCCCCAAGATACTCCTTCCTGAGGTAGCTGACTTTGAAGCAATCTGTATTGCTGAACACTTCAGGGCCCTTCATGGCACCCCCTTTTACTCCCCAACTTCAGGGTTTAACTAATTGGCACCCCCTTTACTGTGCACTCCCTGGTTAGCTGGCTCCTGGATCCCCTTTGACCTCTCTGGAGTGGTCCCCTCTCCTAGGCAGACCCCTGGGCAGATCTTCAGTACTCACGATACTGCTTTTCCTGAAGATTTCTGCCCAGCAGCTCCACTTGGTCAGCAACTCTGGATCCCTTGCAGCCCAGTTCAACCTCCGGTCCCTAGGCCGACTGCCTGGACCACCTTCACAATTTTACAGGAGGAGAGACAGTCGTCACCTCCTCCTGGGACTGATGCTTCCGCCAAAAGACACTGTCACATGCTCCCCACATATTTATTTCCAATCCCAGGGTGCACTGCGGCAAACCCCGCCCACTGGGACAGTCATAAACCCGGGTGTACTATTGGCTAGGTTTCCTCCACTGCCCAACAAGATCCCTCATTGGATACAGTGGGGAGACTCCCCAGACTCAACAGGTCACACCTGGAGGCATGTCACAGATTAGCTAACAGATCAGGCCCCCCTGATAAGCAGACAGGGCCACAATTATGCTTTTCCTAGCACCTACCTACGAGGGTACTACATATAATGTTTGGGGATTCTAAATAATTTTCTAGCAAAAGATACTGATTTTAACTTGTAAACAAATAGGCTTGGTCCTTAAGTGGTTGATTTAATTTTTATTTAAATTTAACCTTGCTCCTTTATAAAATGTACTGGTCTTCTGTTCTTCTTTAGCCTTCCTCTACATCCGACTATAGATTCTCTTTTCATTTTCATTCCCAGTCAGTAATGTCTAATTCCTAGCAATGTTCTTTGGATCATAAAATATAAAGAATGAGCTTTTCCACTGAACTGGTTCATCGATGTATATTTATATACGTAATTCATTGCTTTGTCTGCCAAAATGCAGTGTGGTAGCACTAAGTCTAAAAGCACTTTATTTCTAACTGTTCTTCTAATGCTGCAAAGCCAAATATTAACCAGTGGAATGTGTGACCTAGGAGAGGTCACCAAAGCATGGACATGGGAGAATGAAGCCTCAGAGGAGGAAACCGTTATAACTATATAGGTATAATCTTTCGCCAATAGGAACAAGAGAATGAAAGGATTGAAGACACGTCTGTCATAAATGTACTGTATGTGTAACTAAAACCAAAAATAAAGGAATTGAAGCATAAAGTGTAACGCCACAATTTAGGTAAAAAAGAACTGTGGTGGGCCAATCACCAGCCCAGTTGCATTAGAGAGAAGGGGAGTGATCACACAATTCCAATACTAAGAGATGCCGGGTATTTTTCATTTCTGGGCTAGGGAGCAAATGAAAGATGAGTATACCATGCTTCAAGGCCAACTCTAAATGTAACTTGTTACTTTTGCCCCGTGTATGTAAAGATGAGATTCACTTTAACAATGCATTGGAGCTGTCTGCTAACAAAACATTCCAGACTCTCAACATTAGACATCTTCTCACCCTGCGCATAACAGAGAATCAACAACAAGGGAAACAGACATACAGGTGTATCTCATAAAATTAGAATATTATTTCAGTAATTCAATTCAAAAAGTGATATATTTCAAGCATTTTTTTTCTTTTAGCCCCGGTTCACACTTGTGCGTGTGCGGGGTTCGCATGTAATGTCGGAGCGCACTGCTCCGACATTACATGCGATCAGCTGTGCGGTGCGAGTTTAGCCATACAAATTGTATGGCTAAATTCGCATCGCTCCCGCAGCAAACACGCACAGGAGGCATTTTTGCAGCCGCATCAGGATCGGATCGCACAGCGGTTCACACTTGTGCGATCCGATCCTGTGCGAACTGCACGATCGCACTGCGATATGCGATCAAACTGGGGGTGTCGTTAAGATTACATTGACACCCCCAGCGTATCGCATATGGCAGTGTGAACTGCCGGGGGTGCGTGTGCGATGCGGGAACAGGCTGCGAATTCGCAGCCTTCCCGCATCGCATATATGTGAACCGAGCCTTAATTTTGATGATTATGGCTTTCAGCTATTTCTTTTAAAAGAAAGAAATACTTGAAATATATGACTCTGTGTTTATTAAATATATATAAAATATATGAGTTTTACTTTTTGAATTGAATTACTAAAATAAATAACTTTTTGATGATATTCTAATTTTATGAGTTGCACCTGTATGTAGTTTGCTACAGTGATTGCCTCGGCACAATCCATCCTGTAGTCTGAAACATAGTTTTTGTAATACTCCAGAACAGAGGCAGATAGGAATCAGCAATAATATCTAAAATCCCTGCAAAATTTAACCAGTGGACCTTAGAAATGTTGCTTAAACAATGCTGCGATTCTTCTTTACAAAAGAACAATGACACTCTGGTGTCAGGTGCTATCAACTTGTCGTAAATCACCACTAGTAGTTATTATCTAAAACAATAGAATCCATGTTTCATTCATTTATTTATCTGTTTAAATAAAAGGTTCTCGGGTAGAAAGTTGATTTGGATTTTTTTTTTTTTAATTTATACTTACCTAGGTGGATGCAGCGTTTCGCTGATGCTGCATCTGTCCCCCGGCCCCTCTACACTAAGAACCGAGCGATCAAACCCCGCTGATCGCTCGGTTCTGACAGTTCCGTGAGCAGATAGCTGCTGACTGTCAGTGGAGCTCACTCACTTGAGCTCTGGGCTGTGGAGGAGCGGAGCTTTGGTTGTACATCTCCTTTAAGCATTTGTTCAATGCAGAAAAACAGCAGCAACCGTCAAAAAGATTGCCAAAGGCTTATCTGATCTCAAACTTGATTAAGTAGGAATAACTGAAGGGATTTCGGCAAAATTAATTTCGCAGCAAATTTTCCGATTTTGCCCTAGGTAATATTTTACTGAAATAGAAACTGTTGAGGTGTAATTTGCTTAGAAAAATGGACACATATATTTTTTTTTGTTTTGTTACTATTTTTATTTATTTCATTTTTTATTATCTGCTCTTTCTTACTATGAAAAAAGTAAAATGATGAGCCTAAATACAGACCTTTTTGTAAAGGGTAGGTCCAAGGAGACTTACTAGGAGTGACCATGTATGATTCCTTCCAGACAGTATACATTTTCCCCTCTAAAGGGGGGGGGGATTTGCCTAAAGGAGGCGGCGCCTCGGAAACGCGTTGCGGCCCACCCCATCCTGATTTGGTCTCTTACTAACTCTGTAATAGTGGGTGTGAGAGCTGGAGACGCTGCCAGTTATATATAGTACAGTGCATCTGGAGAGTATTCACAGCACTTCACTTTTTCCACATTTTGTTATGTTACAGTCTTATTCCAAAATGGATTAAATTCATTATTTTCCTCAAAATTCTACAAACAATACCCCATAATGACAACGTAAAAGAATTTTGTTTAAAATCTTTGCAATTTATTAAAAATAAAATAGGGAAAAAATCCCATGTACATAAGTATTCACAGCCTTTTCTCAATACTTTGTTGAAGCACCTTTGGTAATAATTACTCAAGTCTTTTTGAAGATAATGCTACAAGCTTGGCACACCTATTTTTGGGCAGTTTCTCTCATTCTTCTTTGCAGGACTTCTCAAGCTTCATCTGTTTGGATGGGGAGCGTTGGTTCAACAGGTTTAAGTCTGGGCTCTGGCTGGGCCACTCAAGAGATTCATAGAGTTGTCCCATAGCCACTCTTTTGTTATCTTGGCTGTGTGCTTAGGGTTGTTGTCCTGTTGGAAGATTAACCTTCACGCCAGTCTAAGGTCTAGAGTGCTCTGGAGCAAGTTTTCATCAAGGATGTCTCTGTACATTGCCGGATTCATCTTTGCCTCAATCCTGACTAGTCTCCCAGTTCCTGCCGCTGAAATACATCCCCACAACATGATGCTGCCACCACCATGCTTCACTGTAGGAATGTTATTGGTCAGGTGATGAGTGGTTCCTGGTTTCCTCCAGACATGACGCTTGCCATTCAGGCCAAAGAGTTCATTCTTTTTTTCATCAGACCCAAGAACTTTGTTTCCCATGGTCAGTGTCCTTTAGGTGCCTTTTGGCAAACTCCAGGCAGGCTGTCATACGACTTTTAATGAGAAGTGGCTTCTATCTGGCCACTCTACCATACAGGCCTGATTGGTGGAGTGCTGCAGAGATGGTTGTTCTTCTGGAAGGTTCTCCTCTCTCCACAGAGAAATGCTGAAGCTCTGTCAGAGTGACCATCAGATTCTAGGTCACCTCCCTGACTAAGACCCTTCTCCCCCGATCACTCAGTTTGGCCGGTGGGGCCCACTCTAGGAAGAGTCCTGGTGGTTCCAAACTTCTTCTATTCACGAATGATGGAGGCCACTAAGCTCATTGGGACCTTCAATGGTGCAGAAATGTTTCTGTATCCTTCCCCAGATCTGTGCCTCAATATAATCCTGTTGTGGAGTTCTACAGACAATTCCTTGAATTTCATGGCTTGGTTTGTGCTTTGACATGCACTGTTAACTGTGGGACCTTATATAGACAGGTGTGTGCCTTTCGAAATCATGTCCAATCAACTAAATTTACCACAGGTGGTCTCCAATCAAATTGTAGAAACATCTCAAGTATGATCAGTGGAAACAGGATGTACCTGAGCTCAATTTTGAGTGGCATGGCAAAGGCTGTGAATACTTATGTACATGGAATTTTTTCGTTTTTATTTTTAACAAATTTAGGGTTCTTTCACACGGTCCGCCTCCGTAGGCGGATCCGTGCTGCTCAGCGGGGATCGTGGATGACAGCTCCGTCTCCGCTTGCAGTGCGGAGAGGGAGGTGTCACAGCCCCCACTGCTCTCTATGGGGAATCGGATGAGACCGGACCACCACCTGATCCCCAGGACGGATGGAAAATAGGGTTTCCATCCGTCCGGATTTCACAGACAGGATCGGATGCGGATGGCAGCGGGTGTCACCGCTGACATCCGCTGCTCCATAGGGCTGAATGGGGCATCCGATCAGATCCGCCTAAAAAACTGACAGGCGGATCTGATCAGACCGCCCGTGTGAAAGAGCCCTTACAAAGATTTCAAACAAACTTATTTCACGTTATCATTATGGGGTATTGCTTATAGATATTTGAAAATAATGAATTGAATCAATTTTGGAATAAGGCTGTAACATAACAAAATGTGGAAAATGTGAAGCGCTGTGAATACTTTCCGGATGCACTTAACCTCCATACGGTGGGTCAAAGCTTATCCCCAAAGTGGTCTTCTCATCCCCCGTGATGGCTGACTGCTTGATTGGTGATCCACATCCACCCTGTGTGCAGCTTGCAAGATACGTTTGTGTCTGAATAAAGTGTTACTTGTTTTTACTATCACACTAACCCAGACTCCCTCTTTCTGCTGTTTTTGTTTTTTGAATACTTATATACATGAGATTTTTTTCCTGTTTTAATTTTAAATAAATTTGCAAACATTTCAAACAAACTTCTTTCACGTTGTCATTATGGGGTATTGTTTGTAGAATTTTGAAGAAAACAATGAAGTTAATCCATTTTGGAATAAGGCTGTAACATAACAAAACGTGGAAAAAGTTAAGTGCTCTAAATACTTTCATTCTTTATATTCCATGTATTATTGAAATAATGTTGGAGGGTTTGTTGAGCTTTAATTAGGCTTTTTTGTAGTTGGGTTACATATTGGTCTTTACTTGGAGCTCCTACCTCACTTACTACTCATCTCTGAACTCTGCCTCACCTACTACTAATTTCTGAACTCTGCCTCACCTACTACTGATTTCTGAACTCTGCCTCACTTGCTACTGATCTCTGCCTCACTTACTACTGATTTCTGAACTCTGCCTCACCTGCTACTGATCTCTGAACTCTGCCTCACTTGCTACTGATCTCTGAACTCTGCCTCACTTGCTACTGATCTCTGAACTCTGCCTCACTTACTACTGATCTCTGAACTCTGCCTCACCTACTACTGATTTCTGAACTCTGCCTCACTTGCTACTAATCTCTGCCTCACTTACTACTGATTTCTGAACTCTGCCTCACCTGCTACTGATCTCTGAACTCTGCCTCACTTGCTACTGATCTCTGAACTCTGCCTCACTTGCTACTGATCTCTGAACTCTGCCTCACTTACTACTGATCTCTGAACTCTGCCTCACTTACTACTGATCTCTGAACTCTGCCTCACTTACTACTGATCTCTGAACTCTGCCTCACTTACTACTGATCTCTGAACTCTGCCTCACTTACTACTGATCTCTGAACTCTGCCTCACTTGCTACTGATCTCTGAACTCTGCCTTTACTTGCTACTGATATCTGAACTCTGCCTCACTTACTACTGATCTCTGAACTCTGCCTCACTTACTACTGATCCCTGAACTCTGCCTCACTTGCTACTGATCTCTGAACTCTGCCTCACTTACTACTGATCTCTGAACTCTTCCTCACTTACTACTGATCTCTGAACGCTGCCTCACTTGCTACTGATCTCTGAACTCTGCCTCACTTGCTACTGATCTCTGAACTCTGCCTCACTTACTACTGATCTCTGAACTCTGCCTCACTTACTACTGATCTCTGAACTCTGCCTCACTTACTACTGATCTCTGAACTCTGCCTCACTTGCTACTGATCTCTGAACTCTGCCTCACTTGCTACTGATCTCTGAACTCTGCCTCACTTGCTACTGATCTCTGAACTCTGCCTCACTTGCAACTGATCTCTGAACTCTGCCTCACTTGCTACTGATCTCTGAACTCTGCCTTTACTTGCTACTGATATCTGAACTCTTCCTCATTTACTACTGATATCTGAACTCTTCCTCACTTACTACTGATATCTGAACTCTTCCTCACTTACTACTGATCTCTGAACTCTGCCTCACTTACTACTGATCTCTGAACTCTGCCTCACTTGCTACTGATCTCTGAACTCTGCCTCACTTGCTACTGATCTCTGAACTCTGCCTCACTTACTACTGATCTCTGAACTCTGCCTCACTTACTACTGATCTCTGAACTCTTCCTCACTTACTACTGATCTCTGAACTCTGCCTCACTTGCTACTGATCTCTGAACTCTGCCTCACTTGCAACTGATCTCTGAACTCTGCCTCACTTGCTACTGATCTCTGAACTCTGCCTTTACTTGCTACTGATATCTGAACTCTTCCTCATTTACTACTGATATCTGAACTCTTCCTCACTTACTACTGATATCTGAACTCTTCCTCACTTACTACTGATCTCTGAACTCTGCCTCACTTACTACTGATCTCTGAACTCTGCCTCACTTACTACTGATCTCTGAACTCTGCCTTACTTGCTACTGATCTCTGAACTCTGCCTCACTTACTACTGATCTCTGAACTCTGCCTCACTTACTACTGATCTCTGAACTCTTCCTCACTTACTATTGATCTCTGAACGCTGCCTCACTTGCTACTGATCTCTGAACTCTGCCTCACTTGCTACTGATCTCTGAACTCTGCCTCACTTACTACTGATCTCTGAACTCTGCCTCACTTACTACTGATCTCTGAACTCTGCCTCACTTACTACTGATATCTGAACTCTGCAGCACTTACTACTGATATCTGAACTTTGCATCACTTACTCCTGACCTTTGCATCGCTTACTACTGACCTGTGAACTGCATCACCTACTACTAAACCCCTGCACTCTGCTTCCCTTTAAGGACAAAATTAAGCGTAATAAAAACCACACCCAATTTTTGATGCAGCACGCTCTTTCTTTTTCATGCTCAGGAGGGCCCAACTTATGATCCTGTACACACTGCTTGCAAAAAAAAAAACACTTGGTGCTAATTATCTGTAAGTACATAATGTCAAAAAGTGCTTGGGGCCCATTTCTTACCTATTTTATGTGGCCAATACATTTTTCTTTAACACACCTCCTGTCGAAGTTTGAGGAAGTGTGAGAAAACAATGTCACTATGTAAGGACTGGTAAGCTGCAATATATTACATTTACTACCTGATCTGCTGTCAGTCAATGACAGCTGATCACGTAATGTAAACTGAGCCAGTAATCAGCTTTTTTTGACCACCAGTGCCACCTTATCAGTGCCTCATCATCGGTGTTACCTATCAGTGCTGCCTATCAGTGTCACCTACCAGTGCCTTTTAGTGCCCATCAGTGCCACTTATCAGTGCCCATCAGTGCCATCGATCAGTGCTCTTCAGTGCCCCCTATCAGTGCCACATTTCAGTGCTCTACAGTGCCACCTATCACTGCCCAACGGTGCCACTAATAGTGCAACCTCATCAGTGCCCATCAGTGCAACCTATGAGTGCCCACCAGTGCTGCCTTATCAGTGCCTATCAGTGGCCATCGGTGCAGCCTCATCAGCGCACATCAATGAAGGATAAAAATCACTTGTTTACATAATTTTATAACAAACTATGAAAAATGTTTTTTTTTTAATGTTCAGCCTTTTTTGCTTGTTTAGCAAAAAAGAAAAACCCCAGTAGTGATTAAATACCACCACAAGAAAGCTCTATTTGTGCAAAAAAAAGTTATAAAAGTTTCATATGGGTACAGCGTAGCATGACTGCGCAATTGTCATTCAAAGAATGAAAGCGCTGAAAGCTGAAATTTGGCCTGGGCAGGAAGGGGCATTAAGTGCCCAGTAAGCAAGTGGTTAAGGAGCAACTTAAAGCCCACTGCATCCTTAAAAACCATTAAAACCACCCAAATTTCATCCATCGCATCGCCTACACTGAAATGGCAAAATTTTGTGTAAATGAAAATCCTCAATTTCATACCTAGCATAGAGAAACAGTGATTGAACTGCAGTGAGCTTCCTCCTGTTGCTAATCTACACATTTTTATACCTAATTCAATAAATAAATTAGAAAAGACAGCATGCATGTACATTGTAAGAATGTAGTCATAAAAATGTAACCATTGTAATAATAGTTCAAAATTATGAAATCACTGAAAATTCACTATACTTTCCCTTTAAATACTTTACAAGCTATTTTAAAACAATTCAATTGCCTAATATTATGTAAGATTTTGATTCCGAGTAAATCCTCTTTTTCAGGTCACAGTTAAGTAATGTAAATTACCCTCAAAAGCATGCAGGAAATGCACAATAGTCAAAGGATTTACAACAAAAGTTAAAAAATATTGCATATAGTAAACTCAACTAAATTCCAGATTTCATTTTAAGTTACTGTTCCCCAATCAACTATATTTATTTTATTTAACACATTTAAGGTATACACTGTTTTACATTATTCACTTAAGAAAAAATAGCTGAGACCCCAGGCCGACTGTTTGTGTGGTCCTCACTGACCAGCATATTTAATCCGCCCCATAATACGTCAGTCAGGATTGATCAGTAGCTCCCGTTCTACACAATCAAATTAGTTACATTTTAATCACAGCGTGTGGGAATATCTTTGCTCTGGGAGGGAGAAGCTGTTAGTTTCTCAGCCAGGGTTTTTCTTTAAATGGTAGCATTTATATACTCATGTCCTGGAGTTATTTTATAAGAAATGATCTGAAATTTTAAAAATTGATTCCAGTCTCAAATAGATATAAAATACCACAATGCATTATCCCAGCAAAAGGTTCATTTATTTGGCACACACTAGGTCTTTTGGGTTTTAGTTTTAGGAGCTATGTTGAGCTTAAGTCTAGTCTTAATGTGGTTGCAGTTGATGCGTTTTTTTGTTTTGTGTTTTTTTCACTTTAAAAAAACTGTATGTAGCGGATTGCTAAGAAGCGGGCCAGGGAAGCCGGCCGCCGTGTCCTTAACAACTGATGAGTCATCTGTTGTCAGCAGGGTTTCCCACTGACAGCTGAATCAGAAAAATAGAATTGTCGGCAAAACATTTGTGAAAAAAACGGTGTGCGGTGCCACCCCAATCCATACCAGGCCCTTCATTTCTGGCATGGCTTTGGAGGGGAACCCCACACCAAAATAAAAATGGTGTGGGGTCCCCCCCAAATCCATACCAGACCCTTATCTGAGCATGCAGCCCGGCAGGTCAGGAAAGAAAGGGGACAAGCGAGCACCCCTCCCTCCTGAACCATACCAGGCTGCATGCCCTCAACAATGGGGGGGGGGGGGGCTTTGGAGCACCTTGATGGGGACAAGGGCCTCTTCCCCACAACCCTAAGCTGTGGTTGTGGGGGTCTGCGGGCGGGGGGTATCAGAATCTGGAAGCCCCTTTTAACAAGGATCCCCAGATCCTGCCCCCGCCATGTGAATGAATATGGGGTAACTTGTAAAAAAAAGTGTAATTTTGAAAAAAAAAAACACAGGCACAGTTTTTGACAATTCCTTTATTAAAAATCCAAAAATAATGTCCCCAATGTAGATACATCGGCAATCACGCCACCCATGAAAAAAAAAAAACGTTGCACTCGTCGTACGTTACCTGCCGAAGGGGCGGGGCCACCAGGTCATGTCACCGCTCAGTGCATGCTGGGGCAGTTACATCACAAGAGGGTGGCCCCACCCCTTACCCCTTAGAGACAGACAGAGGAGCGGGCAGTTGCTGGTCAGCCTGCGACAAGTGCTAAGCTTTTTTGTTTTTGGGGGGGTCCATAGGACAGCATGATTGACGATAAGTCTAAATTGGGAACAACATTTTTTTTATTCAGTGGAGCTGCATTTCATTGCTAGGCAAATTTAGTTCTGGCTCACTATAAACATTGTAGCTGTGTTTGATTGTTCTGGTCTGTTCTGTGTTTCACTGGCTCTGGGATTAACTGCTTCTCCCTGTTTGTCCAGAAATGTTCTGGAACATAGTGGGCAGGGAGAGTCGAAACAGCAGCTGAATATTTATGCAGCCCTGGCCAATCCCTGGGGATAGTGTGTGCATATGGTGGCTGGGAGTGTGTATGAATAATCTGAGAGCAGAAGGGTCTTTTTCCCAGAGGAGGGAAACACCCACAGCCTCGTAGGCAATTCTGCCATGTGTCAGCGTTTCATCGAGGCCTCAGTTGGGCTACCTGGAGGCCTACTTTGCTGAGAGTTTGTGGAAGCTGACTGAGGGGCTGTCGTCTGAGGATCTGGTCAGGGTGAAAGTGTCTGGAAGATATTGAAAGAAGGCAACCAACTATCAAAGGTAATAATTAAGTACAGACTGGTGTGAGAGATCCTAGAGACTGTGTACTGCTGCCATCCCTCTAATGCTAGAGAGAGCATGTTTAAAGCGGACATTGCGTCTGGTGTACTGAAGAGCTTAGTCTAGAAAGAACTTTGCTCAGATTTCCAAGAGGAAGATGAATCTTCTCAGGTCGCTACTACAAAGCTCAGTCCATCATTTACTTGTGCAAGGACTTGGCTCACAGTTCTAAAGGATAAAGTTTACTATCCTCAAATTGTTACAAATTACCTGCTACCTATCCACATTCACATTTCATTAAAGCATCCAAAAAAAGTAGATACTTGGTTAATGAGTCTGAAGCATGATCAGAATTTTGTGCCTGGCTGTGGGGCAATTATTGGGAAAACAACCCTGGGCATCTACTCAGCGGGTCCTATGGGGGTAACGCTACCTACAGTGTTGCCTCATTAAGCTTATAGTTAAAATGTTTCTGTTATAGGATACTTGCACTGTTATTACTAAGTTTAAACTCATGGCAAATAACAATGACTTGAAGAGAAAGGGATAAAATAAAAAGAGAAAAAAAAAAAAGAAAATTGAATGAATATATGAGTAAGTAACAATTCATGACAACTGTTAAAATGCCATTGAATCTCTCTGACTAATTAGTTACATAGTTACATAGTTAGTGAGGTTGAAAAAAGACATCAGTCCATCCAGTTCAACCTATGATGTGTGTGTGTGTTTGCTTTTAACCGTACATTGTATACCCCTGTATGTTGTGGTCTTTAACCACTTAAGCCCCGGAAGATTTTACCCCCATTCCGACCAGGGGGTATTTTGCGATTCGGCACTGCGTGACTTTAACGGAGAATTGCGCGGTCGTGCGACGCTGTACCTAAACGAATTTGGCGTCCTTTTTTTCCCACAAACAGAGCTTTCTTTTGGCGGTATTTGATCACCTGTGCGATTTTTTGATCACGCGCTATAAACAAAAAAAGAGCGTCCATTTTGCAAAAATAGCAATATTTTTCCCTTTTTTTTATATGAAATTCCCCCAAAAAAAAATGTAAAAATCAAACTTTTTTAAAATTTTCGGCCAATTTGTTTTATGCTACCTATGTTTGGTAAGAAAAATCGCAAAAAGCGTATTTTGATTGGTTTGCGCAAAAGTTATTGCGTTTACTAACTAAGGGAAAGATTTTTGTCATTTTTGTTGTTTTTTTTTTTAACGCGTAATGGCGGCGATCTGCGATTTTTTTGCGGTACTGCGACATTGGGGCGGACAGATCGGACCCTTGACTGACATTTTTGACACTTTTGGGGTTACCAGTGACATTTCTACAGTAATCAGTGCTATACATATGCACTGTTACTGTAAAAATACACTGGTAGTGAAGGGGTTAACTTTATTTGAGAGGGAGGGGCTGTGTGTGTCCCTAGGGGCGTGATTCTAACTGTGATTGGCTGGGGCTTCAGCTGTATGCAGAGTGATCAACGGATCTATATAGTAGATCCAGATGATCAGCTCTCATACAGCGAGGAGAATGACAGGCAGCTTGTTTACACAAGCTGCCTGACTTTCTCCCTCTCCCCCGCCGATCGCAGAGTGGCCGGCGGACATCGGGTCCGCCGGTCACACGCGCGGGGGGGTCCGTGACCACTCGGGAGCGGGAGCGCGCCTCCGGGGGCGCGCGCTCGCTCCCTAGACCCTCACAAGCTAGTGACGTAGCCCTACGTCACTTTGCCTGTGAGGGGCTGACCGCCGACGTAGATAGTCGTGCGGCGATCGGCAAGTGGTTAAGGTGCCCATCTAATAGTTTTTTGAAACTATCGATGCTCCCTGCTGATACGACTGCTTGTGGAAGAGAATTCCACATCCTTACTGCTCTGACAGTGAAGAATCCCCTGCGTATTTGAAGGTTGAACCACCTTTCCTCTAGTTTTAGTGAGTGGCCACGTGTCTTATTGTATTCCCTTTCTCTGAATAGGTTTTTCCATATGCTAGGGTTGCCAGTACAGTATTTGTACATTGATATCATATCCCCCCTCAATCGTCTCTTCTCCAGACCTGTATACAGATACCACTATTCTACCACTAGACGCCAATATTTAGAAGCTGAAATCTAATTACTGAACACCACAGTTTGAACATTTTAATAATGTTAGAAATAAAGAATGTCATTGTTTTTTATTGAGGGGACACTGTGATGGACTTCCATGTGCAGTAAAAATTAAGCTCCATTCTCCATGCTGTAAACAGTGTAAAAAAAAGGAGGAAAGCCAGTTTCTACAATAAAACTAGAATCAGAACAATGTGCAAAATGAATACATTAGATCAGGGATCCTCAAACTACGGCCCTCCAGCTGTTGCGAGACTACACATCCCATGAGGCATTGTAAAACTCTGACATTCACAGACATCACTATGCATGATGGGAATTGTTGTTCCTGAACAACTGGAGGGCCATAGTTTGAACATCCCTGCATTCGATTAACAATGTCCATTTAAATTTTAACCAAATAAAAGAAAAGGCCATGGTGGAATATCTTTTTTTTTATTTATTTATTTAGAAGAATCAGCACATCATATCCTTACAGCACAGATGTAGCAGCCTGAAATTATACAGTTAACTGTAAAAAGAAACATAAAGCAACATCACAGGCATTGAGTTCCAGTGTAGAGAATATGTAAAATGTTTACGCAGCAGGGCTTTTTGTATACACCGCTAGGATATACTGTTTCCTCATTCCGTTTTTGTTTTTTTTCCACCCAATGAAGTTTGGGGGGGAGGGGATAAGAATGGAAAGGGATGGGGAGAAGAAATGTGTGGGATGAGAGAGAGAGAAGAAAAAAAAAAAGAGAGGGGGTGGGTAGGGGGGAAGAGAAACCCACCCATCCCCTTGGCTCATCACCTTGAGAAACCTTGCATCTATAAGGATTGAGCAGATTGTTGCAAAGTCCCCTCCAACCTATAATTGGAAAACTTGTATAGTTTGATCCTTATAAAAGAAGTAGGGGGTCCAAATGTTGTACTTGTCTTCTTGTTCCTTTAGCATCATGGTCAGTTTTTCCATTTCTTGATCTCATTATTTGAACAAGCCAGTGTATTTTATTAGGAGGCACCATACTCTTCCTTTGCTGCATCAAGAAGATGTTTCAATAACAAAAGTATATATTGCTTGTTTGAGAATGGTGTATCATGTTGTAGAAAGACCACGGTGGAATATCTTAACTTTTAAACCTATGTTTGGGCTTTTGCTGATGACATCAGGTTGACATCAATCTGAAACACTTCTGTAAACATTCAGAATTCAGTTGACAGGTTTTGCACAGGTTTTGCTGTAGTTGACAGGTTTTGCATTCCCATTGACTTGTATGTTGATGAAAAACCCATCTGATGAGGACAAAAGCCAGTCTACACACACCCTCATGGTTTTTACTGGTGTAGCACCCTCCTAAGTAGTTGTTCTGTTCTATTAACCGCTTCCATACAGAGCAGTTAGACACCCTTCCTGCCCAGACCAATTTTCAGCTTTCAGCACTCTCACACTTCGAATGACAATTGCTCAGTCATGCTACACTGTAACCAAACAAAATTTTTATCATTTTTTTCACACAAGTAGAGCTTTCTTTTGGTGGTATTTGATCACAACTGGGGTTTTTTTTTTTCGTGATATATGCAAAAAAAGAGCAAAAATTTTGAAAAAAAAACACTTTTTTTTAGTTTCAATTATGAAATTTTGCAAAAAATAAATTTTTCTTCATACATTTGGGCCAAAATGTATACTGCTACATGTCTCTGGTAAAATTAACCCAAATTAGTGTATATTATTTAGTCTGTGTGAAAGTTATTGAGTCTAGAAGCTATGGTACCAATTACTGAAAATTGATCACATCAGATGTACTGACTGCCTATCTCCTTTCTTGAGGCCCTGAAATGTCAGGACAGTACAAATACCTACCAAATGACCCCTTTTTGTAAAGTAGACAGTGCAAGGTATTTAGTAAGAGGCATGGTGAGTTTTTTGAAGTTGTAATTTTTTCCCACAATTCTTGGGAAAATGAAGAAAAAAAATTTTTTTTCTTTTTTTTCCCACAAAGTTGTCAATTTATAAGCTATTTCTAACACATAGCATGTACACAGCAAAAATGACACCCAAAAATACATTCTGCTACTCCTTCCGAGTATGGCGATACCACATGTGTGAGACTTTTACACAGCCTGGCCACAAAAAGAGACTCCACGTCCAAGAAGCACATTCAGGCGTTCTAGGAGCATAAATACACATAAAACTTTCTTACTACCTATCACACTTTTCAAGGCCCTAGAGCACCAATACAATGGAAAAGTCCACAAAATGACCCCATTTTGGAAAGCAAACACTCCAACGTATATTCTATGAGGCATTATGGGTCGTTTGAACATATCATTTTTTTCCACAGGTTTTTGGAAAATGTGGGAAAAAAATGAAAACTTTTTTTTTTACACAAAGTTGTCAATTTATAGGATATTCCTAACACATAGCATGTACACAGCAAAAATGACACCCCAAAATACATTCTGCCACTCCTCCTGAGTATGGCAATACCACATGTGTGAGACTTTTTCACAGCCTAGCCATATAGAGGGGCCTAACATCCAAGGAGCATCATCATGCATCCTAGCCACTTGCCTAGGCCTATTTTTGACATTTGGTGTTTACAAGCTAAAATCAGTTGTTTTGCTAGAAAACTGCTTAGAACCCCCAAACATTATATATTTTTTTTTAGCAGAGACCCTAGAGAATAAAATGGAGATTATTGCAATATTTTTTATCACACCGTATTTGCGTAGCGGTCTTCCAAACGCAATTTTGTAACCAGTAAAGTTAGCCCAATTTTTTTCCATAATGTGAAAGATAATGTTACGCCGAGTAAATAGATACCCAACATGTCATGTTTCAAAATTGCGCACGCTCACGGAATGGTGACAAACTTTGGTACTTAAAAATCCCCATAGGCGACAATTTAAAAATTTCTACAGGTTGCCATCTTTGAGTTACAGAGGAGGTCTAGGGCTCAAATTATTCCCCTTGCTCTAACGATCGCGGCGATACCTCACATGTGTGGTTTGAACACCGTTTACATATGTGGGCGGGGTTTCTGTATGCATTCGCTTCTGCGCGCGAGCTAACGGGGACAGGGCGCTTTAATTTTTTTTTTTTTTTCTATTTATTTTATTTATTATTTTTTATTTTTACACCGTTTTAAAAAAAAAAAAAATTGATCATTTTTATTTCTATTAAAAGAAATGTAAATATTCCTCGTGATAGAAATAGGCACGACAGGACCTCTTTTTTGTGAGATCTGGGGTCAAAAAGTCCTCAGATCTCACAAGTACACTAAAAGATAGAAAAAAAAAAAAATAATAATAATTATAATATAAAATGAAAAAAAAAAAAAAAAGGACCTTTAAACCGGTTGCTAGGCAACAACATTTTCCGTAGCTCCGGTCCTCCAAGACCATAGAGTCAAGTGAGGGCAAGCTTGCCCTCACTCGACATCCTGTCTGTGAGGATTCGGGACCGGATCGTTTTCCCCGCTGCCGGCGGGTCCGGTAAGCGGGGAAAAGGACCGGAACGCGTCGGGAGGGGGGGGGGGGGGCGCCTCTTCCGCCATCCCGGAAGGTTGATCCCACGGCGAATGCGCCGCTGGGACCACCCTTATCGGAAAGCCAACCGTCCACCGTTTAAAAAAATACCAGGGTTATGGCAGCTATCTGCTGCCATAACACCGGTATTTAGGTTTAAACGGAGGACATATATAAACCTTTTTGGACTTGGACATGGTGGCTGTATGAAGGGTGACAGGTACTCGGGTACTTTGTTGGGCAGGTGACAGGTACTCTGGTACTGATGAGCAGGTGGCAGGTACTCGGGTACTCCGATAGGCAGGTGACAGGTACTCGGGTACTCTGATGGGCAGGTGACAGGCAGGTGATAGGTACTGATGAGTAGTACTCACTGACTGATAGGTGATAGGTGATACTGTACTGATGGGTACTGATGATCAGTACTGATACGTGATAGGTACTGATGAGTACTGATGAGTAGTGATGGGTACTGATGAGCAGGCGGCAAGTACTTGGGTACTTCAGGCGTCAGGTACTCTGATGAGCAGGTGGAAGGTACTCGGGTACTCTGATGGGTAGGTGACAGGTACTCAGGTACTCTGATGACGGGTACTCCGTTGACAGGTACTCAAAGTACCCGAGTACCTGTCATCAGAGTACCCGAGTACCTGTCATCAGAGTACCCGAGTACCCGTCATCAGAGTACCCGAGTACCTGTCATCAGAGTACCCGAGTACCTGTCAGAGTACCCGTCATCAGAGTACCTGAGTACCCGTCATCAGAGTACTCGAGTACCTGTCATCAGAGTACCTGAGTACCCGTCATCAGAGTACCCGAGTACCCGTCATCAGAGTACCCGAGTACCCGTCATCAGAGTACCCGAGTACCTGTCATCAGAGTACCCGAGTACCTGTCATCAGAGTACCCGAGTACCCGTCAGAGTACCCGAGTACCTGTCATCAGAGTATCCGTCATCAGAGTACCTGTCATCAGAGTACCCGAATACCTGTAACCAGCCCATCAGAGTACCCAAGTACCTGTCATCTGAGTACCTGATGGGTTGGTGACAGGTACTCGGGTACTTTGATGGGCTAGTGACAGGTGCTCTTTATTGGGGGGGGGCAATCAGTGTGTTTAGGGTGCACTGTAGTTGGTAACTAGCTGTTACCACAATCTCCTCCTCACACAGGATCAGTGTGTGAGGAGGAGAACACGGTGACAGCTAGTTACCGTGTTCTCTGTTGACATTTGTGACCGGCTGTGATTGGACACAGCCGGTCACGTGGTAAAGAGCCAATTTCATTGGCTCTTTACCTAGATCGGGGATCGACTCTGTCCGAGGGACGAGCCTCGTCCCCGATCGCTGCTCTGCGCGCCCCCGGGGGCGCGCATTGCAGAGAGAACGAGCGGCTCGTGCTGGAGCCGCTCATGTGATCGGCTGTGATTGACACAGCCGATCACGTGGTAAACAGCCAATTTCTATTGGCTGTTTACCTTGATCAGGGATGGGCTATGTCCGAGGGACGAGCCTCATCCCTGATCGCGCCGCTGCGCGCCGCCGGGGGCGCGCAGTAGCAGCTAGAACGGGCCGACGTCATATGACGGCGGCCCGGATCTAGACAACCACTTTGCCGACGTCATTTTACATGACTCGGTATGGAAGTGGTTAAAAAAGAATAGCGCAACCATGCAAAAGAAATGACTATTAAATATGGAGACAATCCATAAATAAAAATGGGGGTTTAGTCCCACCATATGGCCATATTGTGCTCAAGCCCACCACTGCGTCAAAGTACCCCATTATCAGTGGGTCCTACACTATCCATAGAAAAGGGGTGAATCCAGCCTCTCCAACCCTTGGAGACAACACTCCTTGCTGGAAGGATGTGCTATTGCACTACAAAGGACTCCTCCTGTATCTACTTGATGGTGCACTCTGATAGAGTACAGGTGTGTGTGGGGGGTGTGGGGGGTGTTCTGCAGGGGTGTTCTGCAGACCCCTTGGGCCACCGGGCCAGGGTCTTAAAAAGGAATTTTACACTAACAGATCCCTTGGGGCAACGGGCCAGGCTCTTTTGGACAAAAAACAAATGTTGTTTGAAGAGACTTCAGAATATTCTGCTAAATGGAAACAAACGGGTGGCCATCGCATTGATGGGTGGTGCATCCAGGAAGTCTGGTGGGGGGTGCTCTGAAAGACCCCTTACTTTTCCCTGGCTCAGCAGGACTGCAGGTCACTCAGGCTTTAGTGGTTTGCCCTGTTTCCAAAAGGAGAAGTGTCGTGATTAACAGCAGGAAGATGCTGTAGTGATCTTCTTCAAGGACTCTGCCTAGGTAGCCAATGGTAGGGCACGGATTCCCCCAGGAGGAGGGGGAGATTGGACCCGTCATGTCAAGCACTGAATAGCAGAGGAGTCAGGGAATGGGTTGAGGTCACCCTTGTAAGGATGGTCTTCTCACTCAACTGTCGGGTAGTAGGTCCTGTAATGGATGTATGTGAACCATGACTAACTTCCCTTTTTCTCTACAGGTGGGCTCACAGTAGAGGTAGATAGTCAGGTTATGTTAATTTGCTTAATCCACACCAAACCGATTTTGTTTGGTTGGGTGTGCATCCTTTTATGCACTTAACAGATCCATGTATATGTGTACAGTACAGAGATGTCTTTATATATTTTTTCACCTAATTTATTTGTACACTCGTTACATTTGTTTCTTTCCCTTTTCCAAGTTTGTGGGATACTCCTGATTTTTGGCAGATTTTTGTAGGAGGCTGCAGCCTCCGAGCCAATGGGGACATGGCTCATTTTGGTGGGGGGTGGATGAAGCACCCTCCTAAGTAGGTGCTAGGAAAAAGCATATATGTGGCCCCCGTATCAGGGGGGCCTGATCATTTAGTTGGACTGTCACATGTTTCCAGGTGTGATCTGTTGAGCCTGGGGAGTCTCGCCACTGTTTCCAATGAGGGCTCTTATTGGACAGTGGAGGAAACCTAGCCAATAGCACACCAGGGCTGTCTCAGTGGGTGGAGTTTGCCGCAATGCACCCTGGGATGAGTTATAAGTCTGAGGGGAGCATGTGACAGGGTGTCTTTGGCGGGAAGCAGAGTCCCAGGAGTCGGCTGACGGCTGTCTCTCCTCCTGTCAGAGCTAGAGAAGGTGTCCTGGGGAGTCGGCCTAGAGGACGAAGGTTGAGCTGGGCTGCAGAGAGGGATCCAGAATGCTGTGGACCGAGTGGAGCTGCTGGGCAGAAGTTTCGGGGAAAAACAGTGCCGTGAGTACTTGAAACCGCCCAGGGGTCTGTCTAAGAGAGGGGACCACTCCAGAAGGTCAAAGGGATCCGAGAGCCAGCTAACCAGTAGAGAAGGCTTAGAAAAGGAGGTGCCAGTGTCTAAGCCCTGAAAATAAGAGAGTGAAAGGGGGTGCCGGTATGGGCCCTGAAGTGTTAAGCAGTGCAGTAGAGTATACATGTAGCTACCTCAGCAAGGAGTGCTTCAGGGAGCTAAAAAAAGACTTCATTCAGGAAAGCAGTCAGAAGTCAGTTCAGCATTAACAGGCAGCAGGCCAGTGTTAACCAGCGTTGACCGGCATCCAGCCAGCGTCAAGTCAGCGCCAAACAGAATTTTCAAATTGTCCCTAGCAGTTTGTGCATAGTTGAGCCAAAGGAGTATCCCACTCATCCCTTCTCCCATCCAAGTTACCAAATAAATACAAAACCCCAAAGATACTGGACTGGTCATTGTCTCAGTGCTCACACTTGGATAAACATGCACAAAGGTACTTTTGTTGCACCCGGGGACCCAGGGGGACCCCTATCCAGCAAAACGGCTGGGAATTGTGCTACACTGGTATTTGTGTCCCCTATGAAGAGATTTACCCACTCTTCCTGTTCTTTAAAGCCCCACAGGAACAGAATAGACCGCAGTCTGCAAAAGCTTCTAAAGTTGGCCAGTGGCCATAGGCTAGTAGATTTTCAAACAAGCATTGGTACGAACATTTGTATGAAAAATCTTAGTACATTTGATGACTTGATGAATGTTGTTCGAAAATTATTCAAAACTTTGTCTGCTTTTAACATCTGATTTTGGAATAAACAAACCTTCCCAAACAAAAATTGCAATTATTGTTAAAAAAATGTTTGCGTAAAAATGTATATTCTGCTCCGTCAAATGTTCTCAACACTGCGATCGAAAACGATCATCGATTTTGACTCCCCCACCCCCCCACCCCCACCCCCCAATGATTAGAAAGTTAATGTTTAAATGTTTTAAAATTGACATTTTTGAAAAAAATTCCACTATTGTATGTCAAGCTTAACTCTTCCTCTCCCTATCCAATTACAACAAGCCAGAGGCCTGCACAGTACAGCATGTGTAATGTTTTACCATAAAGTACAGTGGGGACCCAATCTGAAGTCATTTATATACATCAGAATGACCAGATTTTCTCTTGACTCTGAATAGTTGAGCAAAATACTCAATTATGATTAAATGTTTTTACAATAACTTACAAAATTTAAGTAATTCACTCGACATCAAACCGCAGTAGTATCTGTGCAAGGCTTGCAGGTCAGTTTTCTAATCAAGACATTTTGTGGATGGCGAAAGGTTCAGAAAGGCTGCAATAAAATGAATTGCGTGTGAAGTCTTCTGGGTTTCTAACAAACCAATGACACTGAGTGGTATCAAACTATATTGCTAATTAATAACCAATTGATTCTGTATCCTCCACTTAATTGAACAAATCTGTTAAAACCTTGTAGTTAATGCCTCTCCCCTTTTCATCTCCACCTATCAATTTTAAACCGACCGCTGTCCATCCTGGTGCTTACTGTGACTTATTTTAGATCCTGTTCTACTAGTTTACATGTAAACCATTTTTAAAATAACTATATTGTCATTTTCAATTCTTTCTTTGGCCAAATGTTGCGACCCCTGACATTGTTAAATGCATTCTCACCCAAAATGTAAATAAAATAAAAAAAATACAGACACTGGGAAAAAGTGCAATTTTATAAATCTTGTGTTCCATCACATGTTCTACTGATATGTTTTAATGGAGTTCAGAAAATTAAATGTATAATTACCATGTATTTCGACCTGTCTGTAGAGGGTAAGACCATAGACCACATGTGATAATCTTCTATTTTTTACAGTTTCCAGCAGAATTTCTCAATTTCATATTTTTTACTACTTTCTAACATAATTTGTTTTACAACATCCAAAACTATTTGGTTTTAAAAATTTTGTTTTCACCTAACCATTCAGGGGCTGCCTTGTGGAGCACTGTGTTCCCAGTGGATTTCCACAGGGCTGTTTTTTTAACCATTTGGTTTACCATTTTGTTTTCGCCTAACCGTTCAGGGGCTGCTTTGTGGAGTGCTGTAGTCCCAGTGGGCCATTTTTTGTGACATATACCTTTTGGCTTTTGGGATTGCACAGCAGCCCTACAAACCCTGTGTGGTGTTTATGGCAAGCCTGTTTGGCATTATAGCATCAGATTAATTTTTATCTCACACATATAGCACAATTTTTACTGGACTCTTGGTCTGGAATACTTGGGGTCCCAATTGCATGGTTGGAACATTGTTACTTTGACATCATACATTATCTATTTGGTTTTATTAGTTTGTTTTCACATAACCAGTGCTTTAAGTGGGCCGGTACACACCGGTACTCAGTACCGCCACTTCCAAATATAGCTCTTGAGCATACTGCCACCTCTCCGTGCACCCAGAATGTGCTTTTAGCATACCGGTACGCTCATTTGGACATCTGCCGCTTTTCAGAGCGCCGGGCGCCCTTCACAATGCACGCCTCCCAATTCGTCACACCAAGAGCAGAGACTGTTGCGAACCAGGAAGCGTGCATCGCGAAGAGCGCGGAGAGACTACATTACCCATAGTACACCCTTGAGTTTTACAAGTGAAAAGCGCAAGCGTGACGCTTTTGCCGCTGTCAGTGTCAACAACTCAACGTGGCCGGAGACTCAGAGAGGGTGCTCGGTAATACGAAATAATATAGTGTGAAGAACAACACTTAATATGCTGTTGCTGTTGTTACCTCAGGGGATGAGGTGAGTCATCAAAAAAAAAAAAATATATATATAGGCTATAATAGAGTACCCGCACCTCTTTTGGGCCACTTAAAGCACTGCACATAACCATTAAGGGATTGCTTTGTTGAGTGCTGTGGACTCAGTGGAATCCACAGGGCAATTTCTTTGTGTTACAATATTCAATCTAACGTATTGGCCCCGTCTAGAAGCTTATACTTACATTTCCTTTGATCCTCCACTTCTCTATCTGCTGCCAGGAGAATGCGAAAAACCCTGTGTCAATACTAGTCAAAGCTTAGGCTTTATGTACACCCTGCCTACATTTACCATGGCTGTGGGAAAATGCAAAATGCGGCAAAATCGCAGAAAAATCACCTAACTGCAGCTGTTCCTAAACTCTGATAAAAGCCTATGTGTACATTGACACATAGGCTTTTATGAAGTTGAGTTTGGAAGCTTTGGCAAAAAAAATGCCAAAAGCGCCTAAACTCAAGCTCGGGTGCTGCTAGTGAACATGAAGCCTTAGACAGTGCTGAGGACTTTCTTCCTACCCCTTTGTAACGCTGCTGGTGCTTGAGTGGTCATAATTGTAAAGCACTGTCACGCAACAGAGGAGTAAGGCTGGCCAAACACTATTATGAAAATTCCTAGTGCATTTGATTGCTTGAGGAATGTTGTTTTAAAGTCCTTCAAAATGTTGTTTGCTGAAATTTCTATCCCACTACTTCCCTTTTTCTCATCACTGTGGTCAAAACCAAATGTCAAATTGACCACTCTAACAATCAGAAAATTAAACAAATGTTCTCAAAAAAAATTTGAATAAAAATGTACTAGTGTATTGCCAGCTTAAGTCACATGCTTTGCATACCCGTAAATACTGTATGTTTGTCTTTATTCCCAGCAGCCAAAGCAACAGGGAAGCAACGGGAAATAGATTATATCAATATAGTGAACCCACTCCTTTGCGTGAATGGACAAATGACAGGTTCACTTTAAGAGTCTTGTCATTAGAAAGACATTGAAACCGAAATTGTAGACCTCTCTAAAAATGTTCATTCCCTGGATGTCATACTGACCTTCCTTATTCAATACCATGAGTCACTGACCTGGCTACTGGAAGTTTTACATATAAATGTCAATGAGATCTCTGACACTAATTACTAGGGGTGATTGGCCAAGCATTCAAAACAGTGGGGCCCCTATGCCACAATGCATAAGGTGACCAATGGGGAAGAAAAACAAGGACAGAAGGGCACACTAAACAAGACTCACATAATAGGTAGACATATTATCAAAAAATGCTGTTTATGTTGCATGTGGAACCCATTTACATGGCCATTATAGACTCGGACACATACCCCAAACATGTACAATCCCACATGACCCAATCTGGCCATTAAGTGCTTATTCTCTACATAGTTACATAGTTACATAGTTCGTGAGGTTGAAAAAAGACATCAGTCCATCCAGTTCAACCTATGATGTGCGTGTGTGTTTGCTGTTAACCGTACATTATATACCCCTGTATGTTGTGGTCTTTAAGGTGCCCATCTAATCATTTTTTTTAAACTATCGATGCTCCCTGCTGACACGACTGCTTGCGGAAGAGAATTCCACATACTTACTCTTACAGTGAAGAACCCCCTACGTATTTTAAGGTTAAACCGCCTTTCCTCTAGTTTTAGTGAGTGGCCACATGTCTTATTGTATTCCCTTTCTCTGAATAGTTTGTTCCTTATGCTCGGGTCGCCAGTACAGTATTTGTACATTGATATCATATCCCCCCTCAATCGTCTCTTCTCTAGAGAGAATAAGTTCAGTGCTTGTAGTCTTTCCTTATAGCTGATGTCCTCCATTCCCCTAATTATCTTTGTTGCCCTTCTCTGGACTTTCTCCAGTTCCAGCACATCCTTCCTGAGGACCGGTGCCCAGAACTGGACAGCATACTCCAAATGTGGCCGGACCAGAGTCTTGTAGAGAGGGAGAATAATCTTTTTATTTCTGGAGTGAATCCCCTTTTTTATGCATCCCAGTATTCTGTTGGCTTTGCTTGCAGCGGCTTGGCATTGCATGCCACTGCCAAGCCTGTTGTCTACCAGTACCCCCAAGTCCTTTTCCATCCTAGACTCACCCAGAGGTTCCCCCCCTAGTGAGTAGCTTGCTTTTTGTTTTCCTGCACCCAAGTGCATTACTTTACATTTTTCAACATTAAACCTCATCTGCCATGTAGTTGCCCACCCCGTTATTTTGTTCAGGTCCGCTTGTAAGGTTTCCACATCCTGCATAGAAGATATTGGCATGCTTAATTTAGTATAATCCGCAAATACTGAGATTGTACTCAATATCCCCTCCTCTAGATCATTTATGAATAAATTAAACAGGATTGGTACCAGGACACTACATCAACTTGGTATCGAAGGACATACTTGATTGTGAACAGATAGGTGGAGTGCTCAAGTGCTGGTATGTCCCAAGTGAAAACAGTAGTGCGCCTTTGGAAATATTCATTCAGGCCATTCAATTCATCACCCTAGGCAGGGGACATCAAGGAGGGGGGTTACAGGCATATGATTATTCCCAGAAAAACTGGATCAAGCAGACATTCTTATATGCATCCTTTGTACGTCATGTGTATTCTGAGTGCTACATGCATTTTAATCCACTGTATTGTATGCAACTAGTTGTCCTCAGAAAAAGGGTTAACACTGAAGTGTGACTAGTTGTCAGAGAATGATTAGCAACATCTAATGAAATGAAACTCATGTAATCCAGGCATTATCTTCTACCACAGGGCAGATCTGCATTGCTAAACAGATAAATAGCTTGCAAACACTCCCATCACTGTCCAAACAACTTGTGAAGCTTGTGCCTCACTACCCCCTGCCAGCAGGTGAAAGGAAAACGTGCTAACAGCTTGTTTGCACAATCATTTATAGTGATAATGAATGTGACATATACAGCGGCATTGTGTGACATAGGTAATACAGCAAGAAACCTGTAGCTTTGCAGCAGTCAAACCTAAGAAGTGGCCACTCAGAAAATCATGGGGCTAAGATAGAAGGGTGGCCATGCATGGGCAGGCATAGCTATCTCAATAATTGTTGGGCATCCATGTCTTTAGATTTAGATTGCCTTGATCACCTGTGACTTTCCCACACCTTTGGTGTAGGGCTTTATTTACCATAACAGGTCAGTGTATCCCCAGTTTATCCAAAATGAAAAAAAAAATAGTTTTGCCTAGAGATAGATTTTAAACTCAAAAGGGTCAATTTTTAAAGCTACGTATGGCTTATCCACCTGCATACCATGGATTTTCTTTTTACACCGACTCTGGGACATTTATAAAACACTGATGTGTACTGATGTGGTTTGTGCTTTGCTTTCTTCAGCATCTAAAGCAAGTGGTGTCCCAATTGTTTTAATTAATGGGGGAAAAATTGCAAAGTAAAAGGCCAGGGCAGTGTGGCATTGTTCCATCAAAGTCCAAAGGTATGGTCCAGATTAAGGAATTAGTAAGACTTTAGGAAGATGGAGTCTCTAAAATCTGTATAAACTTACCCGTTAGCTCCAGCACCATGCCCTGCGGGTCCGGGTCAAGTGAATTGAAGCAGTGCATTGGAGCACTTACCTCTGCATTGTCTTCAGTCAAAGTAAATGAAGACATTACCGACTTTGGCATCTACAAGGCAGAGATGCTGTAGGCCATGGCCATGTGGCCTCATCGTGGCTTTTGGTAATCTGGCTGAGAACTGGGACACTAATGGACCTGCCTAATACATCTGACATGTAACTTTGAGCAGTAACCCTACCCACCATTGGTAGTGCCTTAATAATTTTTAATTTAGTCTCAAACTCTAAGCCTGTTAAAAAAACTGCTACAGAGGAACTGCAGGTATTGGGAAACAGTCCATAGATAAGCTTTTATTTTATAGAAATCTATTGGTACACACATATTACTGGACTCTGGGGTCCTGCAAATAATATGGTCAATTCTCAAGGTCACCAAGAATTTTGTGTTCCTTTTTAATTTAGTTTTGAATGTAGGTCCACTTTAATCCCTAGACAGCCTGGATGTTTCAAGTCATACAAATGCCGTTCACAATATTTGAAATGGCAATGGCAGCCAAGTACAGCCAAACCAGTACTGTTATAAGTTATATATGCATATTGTCCTGAAAGATATTCATTCTTGTTATTCTATACCATTTAGGCAATAATTGGTTAAATTCAACTGTGAGAAACAAACTGCTACAGCTGAAAGTATAATAGATCTTCATAGCTTGAATGCAATCTGACCCAAAGGATAGCTCATCATCTGTTTTTAGGCTGACAAGTTTCAGGGCCTGCCTTTACTGTATTGTTACACGTGTGCAGATAATAAGGCCCGGTTCACATTTTGCGTAGCATGAATGCGTGCTCCCGCTCATAATTTATTTAGCTATTCACATGCGTTTCAGCATATCACGCATAGGGCAGCCCTATGCACATTTGACGTGGCAAAGAAGCTCAGGCACTAAATTTTGGCCCTGAGCCAGGCGTGTTTTTACATTCGCATTTTGTTGCAATTTTTGTGTGTTTTGTCACAAAATCAGTATGGGGTGCCATCAGGAAGGAATGGCACCCAAATGCGCAATGCACAATTTGCCATGATTTTAGCGTGATTTGTAATTGTGAGTAGAATTGCACCAAATCTGCCCCTGATTCAAAATCGCTAAGTGCGAACAGGGCCCTAAGGTTACATTCAGTTGAATCATTTACATGAAACCTCTCAACTACCAACTCATATTTCGAATACATATAGGAAAAGCTGCCAGAATTTTAAAGCCATATTAAACCCAATTTACATTTTTTTTTTGGGTTTGTTTCCTTTTTTTTACCTGTTAATATGGCCAGCAAGTCTGTTGTTTTTCAATTTCCTTTAACAGACCAAACTGTCCAGATAAGGTAGTTGAGATAAACCATGAGACAAACCATTTACCACTGACAGAGGTACTTACAATGGTCAGCTTTTATTCATTTATGTAAAACCTTTATCCCAAAAGGAAAAAAAACAGCATGCTGTAATTGCTTAAAAAAAAGGGAGATGGGTAAATGTTTTAGTCGTAGATGGATTCCTACATCCTCCCCATTGTGCTATTGTATTATGACAGGGGGGACTCCTCCACTGTCTGCATAAACTGATCAGCGCTGCAGCTACTGAATTCATGATTTCCAACATCCTGCTTGACAAGGGTTGATAAATTTCTATAGCGGCCGGGTGTGTGTTAAAGGCACATGTTTGCAGCAGTTAAAAATCAAAATCCCCAGCAAGTGACTGGGGATTCAGATTTTACCTCCCACCCTATTCTGGTGCCTAAAGCCCCGTACACACGTACTGAACGTCGGCCGAACGATCGGCCGTCTTTTGTCCAGGGCTGTCGTGTCTGTTGAAAACTGCAAAAGACTGCACACAAATCTTGTCGGCCAACAACAGCCGACTGCAGAAGTGATGTCATGTGATGGTTAACTTTCCTTGTCTTTTTTCTTTTCTGAGCATGCCCAGTCTTGCTAATCTGCTGTCTGTCGGCCGAATTCTGTACTGACCGGCGAACAATCGGCCGTTCTGGTGTTGGCCAACAAAAATTTTTAATGCCTGCACGACCGATTCTGTTCGGCCGAAAATGCGCTGTCGGTTGTCGGAAGCATCATACTAACAAGCCGACAATCGGCCGATCGTTCGGCGGCTGAATATTTACGGCCGACAATCGGTACGTGTGTACGGGGCTTTAGCCGCCTTATGGTTGAGCCGTCACCTAAATGAGCAATAAACCCTTGCATTCTATGTACAGCCCCACTGCAAGGGATCATTTTTAAGTTTCCCAGAGTTGGGCTTTAAAGTACAGCACAACTAAAGGCCAAACTGTTTTTTTTTTTTAGCTTTGGATAGAGTGGAAATGGATTAGAATACCTGTCAGGTTTTTTATAGCTGTCTGTGCCCCCCATTAGGAGACTCACCCTCCCTATTTGACCTGTTTACCATTATCATCAAAAGCAAAAGTAAAAGAAAATTCTAAATTGCAAGTTGTCCCCAGAACATTAACAAAGAGGAAATCTTCCAATGATTACATTAGTTCTGGTGACCTGGGGGTCCCCAAGGGATTTTCTTAATTTGCAGGGATTTCCTCTTGCTTCCTGTTTTGGCTATGGGACAGGAAGTGAAATTAAATCTCCCTAATGGGACACAGATGGAAAGAATAAACCTCACAAGTGTTATAACCCTCCCTTACTCTATTCAAAATGGTAAAAAAAAGAAAAAGAGTTTTGCCTATACAGTAAAACCTTGGATTGAAGGTAACTTGGTTTGAGGGCGTTTTGCAAGAAAAGCAAAATTGTTTATAAACTTTGACTTGATAAAGAAGCGATGTTTTGATATACAAGTAGCCTCATGTCACAACTGAGTATAAAAGGCAAGAGAAGCGCCTCTAAGTGTAGCAATAAGGTTACATTTAATGAAGGCTCAACATTTAGCAACTCACATGGTTGATGATTAAAACAGGCACATCTAAGTATCCAGGGTAAACCTGTCCACATAGACCATCCTCCACACCGCCATCGTCATCCCTTCCACACTGCGCTCCTCAAGCCTCGCTTTCAGATCGCTCTACTGCAGGTTAGTCTTCCCTGGCACAACTGCAGACTGACAGCGGTGAGGAGGATGTCCATCATGTATATTTATTATTCAACCAATTTTTTCGTGTTTTTAGTATGCCATGGCTCTACTATATCATCCATGTACTTAAGTCATCACATTAATGCTCCAACTAGGATAATATATTGTTACTATTTAAGAGATTTTAATAAATACCTGAATTCATTATAACCTGAATTCATTATATGCTTATCCTTTTTTTTTGTACATGTATATTATGTTTATATGTATTACATTTACAGGTGGATACACACCTCATATAAAGTCCCAAACTTCTCCTTTGTTTCTCTCAGATATAGTGATGGAGGCACATTAGTATATGAGCCTCATATAAAGTCCCAAACTTTCTCTTTTAAGCGGTGAGAAGGATGGTCTATGTGGACAGCTTTACACCGGAGACCTGCATAATTAGATGTGCCTATTTTAATCATAAACCATGTGAGTTGGTAAAATGTTGAACCTTTATTAAATGTAACCATATGGCTACACTTAAAGTCGCCTCTCTTCTCTTTTATACTCTGTAGCTCCTGCTGGATTTTGCTTCTAACCCATTTGTGGAAGCTGCCATTTGTGAAAGGACATTTTATTACACAACCTTTCACATTGCTATAATCATTGTGTATGGACTTTAAACTGAAGGACTCATGAATAAATGGTTGTGGAATGAATCATCTGAGTTTCCATTATTTCTTAAGGGGAAATTTTACTGTAGTTCTACTTTAACAAGTAAATGATCTGGGAAGCATCATCCCAGAATAAAGCCCCGTACACACGTACCGATTGTCGGCTGTAAATATTCGGCCGACGACCGATCGGCCGATTGTAGGCTTGTTAGTATGTTGCTTCCGACAGCCGACAGCGCATTTTCGGCCGAACAGAATCTGTCGTGCAGGCATTAAAATTTTTGTTGGCCAACACCAGAACGGCTGATTGTTCGCCAGTCAGTACAGAATTCGGCCGACCGACAGCAGATTTGCAAGACTGGGCATGCTCAGAAAAGAAAAAAGACAAGGAAAGTTAACCATCACATGACATCACTTCTGCAGTCGGCTGTTGTTGGCCGACAAAATTCGTGTGCAGTCTTTTGCAGTTTTAAGCAGACACGACAGCCCTGGACAAAAGACGGCCGATCGTTCGGCCGAGGATCAGTACGTGTGTATGGGGCTTTACTGTAGTGATACCCGTCCTGCAAGACCCATGAGGAGAGGATTCCCAGATAAATTCACGTTTTGCATGTCCCTCACACACTGTACGTCCAGCTAGACATGCACCACATTTTCAATGTAGCACACATTCCTTCAGACAAAGGCGCTTCCTACTGACCTGATGCAGCTTTCTCAGAGTCTGTAATTACAAGCATGGTTGAGTGACAGATAACAGCTCAGGTCAGCTAATTATCAACCTCTAGCCCTGTCATTGTCCACATTCCTAGTTTACCTGTGCACAGCTCGCCATGAACTCACTGTACACGCTGTACTCAGCTGTAGGGTCACATTTCTTTAAAACTCTGATCTAAGAAATACAAGGAAGTCATGCCGAGCCATAGACATATTGAATGTTGCTGCTGGAAAAAAAAAGTGGGTTTTTTTCCCCCCAGTAATTTCAAAGTGCATAGAAAAACTTAATAGGATCAGTCCAGCCTAGTACACACATTCAGAAAATCGAACAAAAAATACTACTTTTGAAGCGATCATACGATCGTACTGATCGTTAGTACACAGCTTTTGAGAGCCGATCTCAACATTTCATCCGAAATTATCCAAAGGGACAAACATGAAAATTTTTCCTGTACAATACCAGATCGTACAGTTTTCGTCCAAAAAAAAAGACTAGAAGAGGAAGATTACACATGCTTGGAAATTAAAGAATGCATTACAATACAATATAATACATTACATCACTTCCGAAGTTGCATTTTGTTGCATGAGAATTTTCGTAAGTTGTGTAACCTCTTCATTTTCTTTTCTCTTTTTTTTTTTTTTTTCAAATATAACTTTATTTTAGAACACAAGGGCATACAATGGAACTAAAATAAGTACATATCAACCAAACCATCATAAAGAACCAGGCAATCATAAAAAGTAAATGATATCATCACTGCCCCCTCCATGGACTCACACAAGAGGGTCTCATTGAGTTTATATACCTTCCTACTGCATATAGTCAGGGCTGGCAGTAAAATAAACCCTCAGGTTGCCCGTCCATCCTGTATTTGCCCCTCATTTATTAAAACAAGACAAACAAAAACAAAACAAGACACACACAAAAAAAAAGGGGGGGGGGAGAGGGAGAGAGGGGGAAAAAAATAAGAAACTCACCAAAAAACAACACAGGAGAGAAAGGTATGAAGGGCTAAGAAAGGCCAGAAAATCGTCCCTGGCTAAGGAGACCTCCATTCATGAATGCATCAGGGCAATACCTGGTGGTGATCCTGGTCATTGGGAAGCCTCAGATGTCTTAAATTGTGCATATTATTATTATTATTATTATTAAATAGCGCCAACAGTTTGCATATTAGTAAAGCTGGTCATACACCCTACAATCTGTTTTAAAAAATATTCTTAAGATCTATCAACAATTATGTAGTAGGAGACTATCTGATTACATACAAATTGAGTAGATTGCTCAAGCTGGCCATAGACGGATCAGAATTTGGCTGGTTCAGCAGGAACTAGACAAATTTTGATCCATCTATGGTCAGTCTGCTTATTCTGAAGTTGATCTATGGATTGACCTCAGAACAACCAGTCTCTTGGGGTTTTTTTCATGTGAAAATGTGTGCGGCATTGTATGTTGATGGTGGGGAAATCTCCCACTGTCAGAATACAATAGCACAGCGAGAGGGACTGTGTTGATGGGGGAATTGAGCAATCTTTATTCCTTCAAAGAATGAAGAAAAGAAAATTGCATAATCTATGGTCAGCCATGGCTTCTACTAAAATTTTTTGGGAGATCTAAATGATATTGAGTAGACATTATCTATTGTAAAGCTGGCCATACACTGAGTGAATTTCTTTCAGTTGCTGATGAACCAGCTGGAATTCAATCAGTTGGTGGCCCTGAGGGCACCCTCCTGTCTGGCAGCCTTGAAAAATTGTATGAGTCATGAAAATTGTTGGCCCTACAGTGCCTGCATAGCTGTAGTGGGAATTTCAACCAGCCATGGTGCCAGTGTAGGATCTGGAGGGGAAGGTTGCAGCAGACAATCCTGGATTCGCTGGCTATGTATGTTTGTTTAGGACAACCAGTAGTACAGGTAAGAGAGCAAGAAAAAAAAGCATAAATAATGGTGAAGTTCCTCTTTAAGTTATTAAAAATTCAAGCTTTCGGAATAGTTTAGATCCCTTTGGCAGGCTTTAGTCTATTAAGCCTCCTACACACGCAACGATTGTTGGCCGACCGATCGGACGTCTTTTGTCCAGTGTTGTTGTGTTGGTTGAAATGTGCTCTAGACTGCACACAAATTTTTTCGGCCAACAACAACCAACTTCATAAGTGATGTCATGTGCTGGTTTACTTTCCGTGTGTTTTTTCTTCTCTGAGCATGCCCAGTCTTGCTCATCTGATTTTTGTCTGCTGAAATCTGTACTGACTGACGAACAATCGGCCGTTCTGTTGACGGCCAACAAAAATTTTATAGCATGCACACCAGATTTTGTTCGGCCGAAAAGTCGTAGTCGGTTGTCGGAAGCATCATAGTAACAAGCCGACAATCGACCGATCGGACGTTGGCCGAAAATTCACGGCCAACAATCGTTGCGTGTGTACGAGGCTTAAGTTTGATATATGTAGATTGTATTTGGGAGTAGAAAATCAGATCACTTTTACTTTAATTTTGTTCTGTTTTTTCTATTATTCTCTGGTATAAACTACATGCCCCCCCCCCCAAAAAAATGTTTTATAGGGGAGTTACAAAAATCTAGACATAAAAAAAGGGGATATGGACGTGAGGTATACCAGGAGCATACACAGAAGTGATGATGTTTGACATTGATGGGAGTAATTAGGAAATAAGTTCTTTAAACACAATCCAGAAGTTACTTAGAGAGGTTGGAGGTGCTGAAAGGCTCACTTTGTAATTACAATCTCACAAAGTAGAACATATACCCAGCTACTGAATTACAGAATTGCTTTTGTTTCATTAAATTCCCTTTGTTGTCAGAAAGACAAAGCATTGAGTGCAAATGGGCTGGCAATATACTAATAATGGGACAGATCACCTGCCTTTCATTAGGTGTGAAGGATTTCTGCTTTAATTCCACAAAGTGACATGTGTGCACCAACCTGAATTCTTGTGTATACAGGTAATGGAGTGCTGATTGGAGTTTCACATCACAGCGAATTGTTAATCTGTAAAACCTAGCGCAAGAATGAAACTCGTAATGTGTAATGCCAACTGCTGAGCAACCTGATCAATTCATCCCAGAGGAAGTTTATACTACAATGGATATGTCTGTATTGTCAATATGGCTTTTTTGAGTTTTTCACTGTAAAAAAGGCAAAAAAATATATATATATTTCATATTCTGCTTTTTTTTTTTTCATTAATAGGATGTGGCACTGTAAGGCAGGCCATACATTATACAATGTTGATGGGGGAATACTTCCCGTAGCGCTATTGTTTTATGCCGGTGGGGAAATACAATGATCAGTGTTGCCGGGTAGGGGCACTGATCGTTCTGGGAAAAACCCAACAGGCTGGTTGTACAGAAGATGATCAATAGGTCAACTTGTGTACAACTAGCTAGGCAATACATGGATTGAAATTCATCTGGTTACTGCCGAATCAGCTGAATTTCGATCAAAGGTTCACTGCCTATCCTGGTTCCAGTGACCACGCAAATTTTGGAATTTTCCTTAATTTTTTATCCCAGTGATGATAGACAGCAGGACAACAAATAGAAAGGGTAAATCTTCCTGTTGGGGATATGACTGGTAATAAAAAACTGGCACAGGTTGTAACCCTTCATACCCCATTCAAAGCTACCTAGTTATGTAGTTGGGTTAAAAAAATATAATTTTTGTAAGAACTTACCATAAAATTATTTTCTCTGAGTCCTCTGACAGTCGCCACCGATACATATAAGCCTTCACTATTGGGTAATGGCGCCCTCTGCAGGAGTAAGCTAGGCAGATAGAAATGTTAATACAAAACTTTTCTAAACTTAGACACACCTCTAGGGCACCGTCCCCAGCCATTATCCCTGATCCAGTCACAACTGGTCCTCAGTTTGTCAGCAAGCAGTACCGGAAGACAATAACGCCCAGATCCAAAAAACCAGAGGGGCGGTCAGAGGACTCAGAGAAAATAATTTTACGGTAAGTTCTTACAAAAATTCTATTTTCTTTTATGTCCTCTGACAGTCGCCGCCGATACATATAAGCCTTCACTATTGGGACGTCCCAAAGCAGTGCAGGTGTGAGGGGTGGGAAGATGCAACCAACTGAAAAGGTAACGGAAAAACACCCCAAGGAAGAGACAGAAACAACCGCCGCATCTCCAAACTTTGAGGCCATGGGAAGCATCCGAGGATGCCAAAACATCAATTCTGTAGAATATTGTGAAAGAGTGCACAGACGACCAGGTCGCCGCTTTGCACACCTGAGCCAGAGCAGCCTGATGACGAAAAACCCAAGAGACGCTGATGGCTCCAGTAGAAAGGGCCCTTACAGGGAAAGGAGGAACCTGACCCTTGATGGAATAGGCCTGAACAAAAAATGTCAGTCTGATCCACGGAGAAATGGTAGCCGCGGATGCGGCCGAGCCCTTCCGAGGTCCCTCAAGAGAAACGAACAGGGAATCAGCCTGCCGAACAGATGCCGCAGCAGCCAGGAAAACCCTGACCACCCGGACCACATCCAAGGAATGCAAAGCCATCTCCTGGAGATGCTCGGGCTTCGCACAAGCGAAGGCAGCACGATGTCCTCATGGAGGTGGAACAAAGAAACCACCTTGGGAATCCCTATGAAACACCAGATAAGGAGAACGGCAAGACAAAGCCGCCAATGCAGACACTCTGCGAGCAGACATGATAGCCACCAGAAAAGCAACTTTCTGGGACAACACAGGCAGAGGAAAAACTCTGATGTTCTCAAAGGGAGGTAGTTGTAACACAGACAACACCAAATTCAGGCCCCGGGTGTAATGTTCCGGTACCTTTGGTACCCTAAATTACACTTTCCACAAGTGTATGCGCCCTACCATTTACTTTTGGAAAGGTGCGCATACACCTTTAAGACTGGAGCTGTCATCACTCAGCGCCGGACTAGATGGCTATTTAAGGCGTCGGTTCTCACTCACATGTGTTCGTTCAAACACCCTTATCTGGATGCTAACCTTGCTTGAAGCTTCCATGCTTGCAAGCTTACTTCGCTGACGGAACCTCGCTGCGCTGATCCCTGTATCCCGCTACAGGATCATCCGCCTCTCCTGAACCACCCTTCGGCTGTATCGCTAATAGTGCTAAGTACCCCGCAGGGGAATTCTCTATAAACTTATACTAAGCTTACACTATCTAGCTCTGCATAGTAAAGACTGTTTATTACATCTGCATAAACTAGATTGCTAGCTCTTGAGACTACTGCTACTTTTCTGCACTGGGTTGATCTCTTTTGTATGTCCACCTGCTATTCTATCATCTGCTATCATACAACATTGCTAAACCTTCCTGCATCCATCTGCTACTGTCTCACCTTCAAGTGTCTATCACCTATCACCTCCACTCAACCTATACCTCAACCTTCATCATTGTGTTACCACATACATAAAGTCACTCTAGGAACCAGCTTGCTAATTGTGTGTATTTACTGGCTGAAATAAGACCTTCCACACATGATGAGTCATTGAGGTTGGGAATGGTATCTCAGCATATCTCTTACATGACTACTGACGTGGAACAATTTCTGCAGCTGAAAATCCACACCATATAAGAAACGCAGGAGCGTTACAGATTGAACGAACCAAAAAATGGATTCAGCAGAAATAGCCACTCAGGTGACACAATTAAAACAGCAAGTATCTGCATTAATACACGCACTTGCTGAATTAAAAGAAGACAATCAGGCTCTGTCGCAGCAGGTAATTAGACTGACACAACTTACCTCTGCTCAGTCCCCTGAACCCAAGATAAATCCCCCTTTGGTATTTACAGGCGATCGCAAAAAATTTCGCGAATTTAAAAACGCATGTGAGTTACTTTTTTTGTTAAAACCTCGTACCTACCTTACTGATCACATTAAGGTTTGTACTATTATTTCTTACCTATCAAACGATCCTCGAGCCTGGGCAGATTCTCTTTTTGAGAAAAACGACCAGCTTCTCAACTCCTATGCCTTGTTCCTGGCAGAGCTCACTAGCCTATATGATGACCCCAATAGGCAGAGTACTGCTGATCTTCAGTTAAGATCCTTGAAACAAGGAAGGAGGCCTGTAGAAGACTTTGTCGCACAGTTCAAGAGATGGACCATTGATTCAGAATGGAATGATGCATCTCTGAAAACCCAATTTAGGCTTGGCCTATCAGAAGCCGTTAAGGACGAGCTCGCCCGAGCGGATCTGCCAAAAACCCTGGATGCACTAATACAACTCAGTATTACCATAGATAGAAGACTACGAGAAAGAAAGGCTGAAAAGATGGGAATGCCATTATCCGTTTCCTCTCGGAGTCTGGCCGTTGACCCCGCTCCTATGGAGATAGGAACCATACGCCCACCGCTATCAACTATGGAAAAAACCAAAAGACGAAATGAAAATCTCTGCTTGTACTGTGCATCCCCGGATCACAAGATAAACGTCTGTCCCCTAGTCAACAAAAAGAAGGGTGAGTGTTCACATGTCTCCCTAGGAGGATTGACAACTTCATTCACTAACCCTTACATTTCTGTTTTTTTGACATTACAGTGGGACCAGAACAGGATTACTACTAAGGCCATGATTGACACAGGATCTTGTGGAAATTATATGGATATATGTTTTGCTGCTTTAAATAAAATTCCTATTATTTCTAAACTCAAACCTGTCTCAGTAAGTCTTATTACCGGTGTTCCGTTATCCTCTGGTCCGATCACCGATCAGACACAAGCACTTCTAGTCACTATTAACGAGTCTCATAGGGAGACTTCTACCTTCGATTTAATACCATCACCCCACTTTCCCATTGTGTTGGGACTTCCCTGGTTGCACACACACCAACCAACCTTAGATTGGAAGAAACGGTCCTTGACCTTCCTTTCTTGTTATTGCGAGGAAACGTGTAACCTCCCATTTTCCGGGAAGATTCTGTCTATGGTGACAGATGAGATTGCACCACTATGTTATCAGGATCTTTCTGAGGTTTTTCTTGAGAAAAATGCTCAAGCATTACCTCCTCATCGAGACTATGATTGTAGCATTGATCTACTCCCAAATAGCAAATTGCCGTTCGGTCATGTTTATCCTCTTTCACAGGATGAACTTGCCCATCTCAAAACCTATTTGGATGAGAACTTGGAAAAAGGTTTTATTAGACCTTCCACTTCTTCCACAGCAGCAGGACTCTTTTTTGTTCGCAATAAAGATTCAAGTCTCAGACCTATCATCGACTACAGGTAATTGAATGCTATCACAATAAAAGATCGCTATCCTCTACCGCTTATCCCTGAGCTCATTGAGCAGGTGCGTGGAGCTACCTATTTTTCAAAATTAGACCTGAAAGGAGCATACAATCTCATTCGAATCCGTGATGGACACGAGTGGAAGACTGCATTCAGAACTAGATACGGATTGTTTGAATATCTTGTGATGCCATTCGGCCTATGCAATGCCCCTGCAGTTTTCCAACGATTTATAAACAATATTTTTAAAGACTTACTAGATGTCTGTGTTGTGGTATATCTGGACGATATACTTATATATCCACGGACCCTGTCTGAACACATAAGACATGTAAGACTTGTATTATCGAGATTGCTTGCACATAATCTTTATGTGAAGCTGAAGAAATGCTTGTTCCATAAAGATGAGGTACTCTTTCTAGGCTACATCATATCCAAAACAGGAATCGAGATGGACATGAGTAAAATATCCTGCATTCAGGATTGGCCTACACCAACTACACGCAAGGCGCTACAGCGATTCCTGGGATTTTCAAATTTCTACAGGAAGTTCATAAAAAACTTTTCTGCTATTGTGAGACCCCTCACACAGCTCACTAGCATAAAAATACCATTTAAATGGTCAGAAGAAGCAAATAAGGCTTTCCACTTGTTAAAGACAAGGTTTACTTCCGCTCCCATATTACGCCATCCAGACCCATCCCTCCAATACATTCTGGAGGTAGATGCGTCAAACATGGCAGTAGGAGCAATACTCTCCCAACGACCTACCCACACTTCACCACTTCATCCAGTCGCCTTTTTTTCTAAATCCCTGAGCAGTCCGGAGATAAATTACCCCGTGGGTGAAAAGGAACTGCTTGCTATAAAATTGGCTCTGGAGAATTGGCGACATTTACTCGAAGGCACCCAACTACCAATAATTATATACACGGACCATAAAAACCTCCAATATCTTCAGACTAGCAAAACTCTCTCGCATCGACAGGTACGATGGTCACTATTCTTTCTAAGGTTTAACTTCCTAGTGACCTACACACCTGCAGATAAGAACAAAAAGGCGGATGCACTATCACGACTAACTGAAGAAAACTACTTTGAAATCCCTTCCGTTCCTATAATACCTCACAAAAGCATTATTGGAGTTGTCCGTTCCTTAAAGGAAGAGGTTCTGCATGGTATAAGTTTGGATTCACCCCCACCACAACTAAATACTGATGCAGAAGGCTTCCTCTACTACAACGACAAACTTTACATACCACCTACCCTACGCACCAAGATCTTGGAATTATCGCATGATGTGCCTATGGCAGGACCTATGGGTATGACAAAGACTTTCAATTTGATTTCTCGACAATTCTGGTGGCCTGACATGAAAACATCTATACAAAAATTTGTCTCTTCATGCAATGTCTGTGCCAGGTCCAAAATTGACAGTACGAGACCATCCGGTCTACTATGCAGTCTACCAATACCCCAAACTCCATGGGAGGTTTTGTCATTGGACTTCATCGTAGAATTGCCTCCTTCCAAAGGATTTAATACCATCTTGGTGTCAGTGGACCATCTGACAAAGATGGCACATTTCATTGCTATTCGCAGACTACCTTCGTCCAAACAAACGGCAGAACTCCTGATGAAACATGTCTTCAGATTACATGGTATCCCAAAAACTCTTCTGTCTGACCGTGGATCCCAATTTATTTCGAAATTCTGGCAAGAACTATGTCACATACTACGGATTGAGCGGAAGCTCACTTCTCCTTACCATCCGCAGACCAACGGACAGACTGAAAGAGTCAACCAATGCATCGAGCATTATTTACGTTGTTACACTTCTTACCAACAGGATGATTGGTTGGATCTTCTCCCCCTGGCAGAATTTGCCTACAACAACGCAACTCACAGTACAACCAAGCAGAGTCCGTTCTACTTGAACTATGGGTTCCATCCCTCTATTCTCCCTCCACGCATCCTTCCTTCAAATAACCCAGTAGCCTCAGACTATCTTACCCAAATAAAGGATTCTCTGGGTTTACTAAATACTACCATTGCACACGCTCACAGTCAACAAAAGAAGTACTATGATCTTCATAGAAGACCTTCTCCACAGTATACTATCGGGGACCTCGTTTGGCTCTCAACAAAAAACTTGAGACTGAAGATCCCTAGCAAAAAGCTTGGACCTCTGTTCTTGGGACCTTTCCCAATCAAGAAACTTATTGGAAAAGCTGCAGTGCAGCTTACATTGCCAATGGACCTAAAAATCCATCCCATTTTCCATGTGTCGCTACTAAAACCCCATGTTCCGGACCAAGGAATAAGGCCTAATATTCCACCTCCCCCTCCTGTACAAGTTGAAGGTGGAGAAGAATACGAGATAAAAGAGATTCTGGATTCTCGTATCTACAGAAGAAGACTTCAGTACTTGGTTAGATGGAAGAACTATGGGCCCCAAGACGACACCTGGCTAAACACCTCTGACATACATGCCCCTAGATTAATCCGCAATTTTCATGCGAGATACCCAGACAAACCAGCTCCAGAGGCCTTCAGGAGCAGGCCTTAAGGGGGGGGTATTGTAATGTTCCGGTACCTTTGGTACCCTAAATTACACTTTCCACAAGTGTATGCGCCCTACCATTTACTTTTGGAAAGGTGCGCATACACCTTTAAGACTGGAGCTGTCATCACTCAGCGCCGGACTAGATGGCTATTTAAGGCGTCGGTTCTCACTCACATGTGTTCGTTCAAACACCCTTATCTGGATGCTAACCTTGCTTGAAGCTTCCATGCTTGCAAGCTTACTTCGCTGACGGAACCTCGCTGCGCTGATCCCTGTATCCCGCTACTGGATCATCCGCCTCTCCTGAACCACCCTTCGGCTGTATCGCTAATAGTGCTAAGTACCCCACAGGGGAATTCTCTATAAACTTATACTAAGCTTACACTATCTAGCTCTGCATAGTAAAGACTGTTTATTACATCTGCATAAACTAGATTGCTAGCTCTTGAGACTACTGCTACTTTTCTGCACTGGGTTGATCTCTTTTGTATGTCCACCTGCTATTCTATCATCTGCTATCATACAACATTGCTAAACCTTCCTGCATCCATCTGCTACTGTCTCACCTTCAAGTGTCTATCACCTATCACCTCCACTCAACCTATCCCTCAACCTTCATCATTGTGTTACCACATACATAAAGTCACTCTAGGAACCAGCTTGCTAATTGTGTGTATTTACTGGCTGAAATAAGACCTTCCACACATGATGAGTCATTGAGGTTGGGAATGGTATCTCAGCATATCTCTTACATGACTACTGACGTGGAACTATTTCTGCAGCTGAAAATCCACACCATATAAGAAACGCAGGAGCGTTACACCGGGGAGGCAAGGGAGCCTTCCTCGGCAGAGCCAGATGCCGCACCCTAATGAGGAAAGTGTGAAGCAAAGAATAAGATGCCAAGGGACGTGGAAAAAGACAGCCAAAGCCGACAACTGACCCTCGATCGTGTTCAGCGCCAAACGCTGATCCACTCCATTCTGCAGGAATGCCAGAAACTTTCGCCACCGAGAAGGAGCGAGGATGGAACGCATGCCATCCGCACCAGGCCTATACACTTTCCAGGTGCGATGAGAAATCTTCCTCAAGGTAGCTTTACAAGCCTTCAATAATGTAGGGATGACCGCCTGTGGAAGACCCCTCAAGACCTGGCTTCCAACAGCCACGCCTTGCAAAGCAGGAAGGAAGATCTTCCCTTGAGACAGAAAATCGTCCCGCCAGGGAGGCCCGATGACTATCTGAACGATGTCCGTGTACCAAGACCGACGTGGCCAGTCTGGGGCCACCAGAAAGACTGATGTCTGTTCCAACCCCAACCTGCAGAGGAACCTGGACAACAGTCGAACCGGAGGGAAGGCATACAACAGCCGATACCGGTGCCAAAGGCACCCCGAACGCACCCGTGGCATCCGCCAGAGGATCGTGAGGTCCGGCCACGAACTTCCCAACCCCATTGTCGAGACGGGGTGTGAACAGATCCACGTCCAGAGTCCCCCACCGGGCACACAGGAGGCAAAACACTTCCGGATGCAGACTCACTGGTCCAAGGTCAGGTGACTCAGACAGTCCACCTGCCAATTTTCCATACCCGGAATGGGAACAGCCGAAAACGCAGGAATGCGCAATTCGGCCCAAGACAGGAGCACGGCCGCCCGGGCACTCTTGGTGCCACCTTGGTGATTGATATAAGCCACAGCTGTGGCGTCGTCCCTCCGTACTGGAACCGGACACCCCTGAAGTTGAGATAACCAACGGAAACAGATAAAGCTTGAGCGCGCGGAGCTCCAAGACGTGTAACAGCAAGGAGGCCCCCACCACCGACCACAACCCCGGGGCACAAGGCGTGCTCAGGACTTCTCCTCAGCCCGACAGGCTGGCATCCGTGGTGAACACCGTCCACAGCAGAGGCCGAAAGGACTGGCCCTGTGTCAGGGTCGGTGACCCGAGCCACCACAAAGGATCCGACCACAGCCGGTGGTACAGAGAAACTACTTGTCCAATGACCGAGGCGTTCTGCCTCAACTGGCCAGAATCCCCGCAGGCAGGGTCCTTTTGTGAAATGGAGCAAACGGGACTGCTGCGAAAGTTGAAACTATCAGACCCAGAGACCGCACATAGGTCCACAAGGAGGAGGGATCGTCGTCCCTGAGGGATCTGATCTTGTCCTACAGCAGCCGGGGGGCAGCCCACCGGAAGAAAAAACTCGCGCCTAAGCCGAGTCAAGGACCATCCCCAGGTAATAAAGATGACCTGAAGGAGTCAGTGCCGTCTAATGAAAATGGATGTTCCACCCGAACTCCCGAAGTGTCTGAAACCGGCACGGTCAGAAAACTCGACAAAGATGCACACAAGCTCGAACTGAACAGGAGGTCAGCCAGATAAACGAGTACGCAATCTCCTTTAAACGCAGTAAGGCCCGCAATGGAGCCAAAATCTTGGTGAAAAAACCTGGGACCTGAAGCGAAAACGAAGGGGAGCGCCACAAAGCTGGCAAGCTCCCCTGCCACCGTGAAGCGGAGACATCTCTGAGAACCCTCGTAGATAGGGATGTGTAGACACTCATCTAGCAAGGCGATGGGAGGCCAGGAAGTTCCCTAGACCCAACAACGCCAGGACCGACTTTGAGGGATTCCATCCAGAACTCCAGCACCCGCAAAAAAAGGTTCTGAGACTGCAAGAGCCGAAGCGGACGCACTGTGCCCCCTGTTCTGAGCAGAGTGAACAGGATGGAAGAAAAAAAGGGGAAACCTGTCCCGTGAAGACACGGGCACAAAGACTCCTTGGGCGAGCAGAACATGCGCCGCCCCCATGAGACCCCTGAGATGAGCAGAAGGCAGCTGGAGAGCCGACAGGAAGAACCTGTCCATGGGGCGAGATTAAAACCTGATCTTGTACTCTGAAAAAAAAGCAACTCGTGAACCCACCTGTCCTGAATACTGGACAACCGGTATCAGGACAATATCCCCCCGGACAATATCCCCCCGGACATTATCCCCGGGGCAATATCCCCCGGGACAATATCCTCCTGGAAAACATCCCCCTGGACATAATCCCCCCGGGACAACATTCCCCCCCCGGATAATATCCCCCCGGGACAACATCCCCCGGCCAATATCCCCCGGGACAATATCCCCCTGGAAAACATCCCCCTGGACATAGGGTTAGGGGGTTAGGGTTAGAGGGGGGATATTGTCTAGGGGGATATTGTCCAGGGAGGATAATGTCCAGGGGGGATGTTACCAGGGGGATATTGTCCGGGGGTGATATTGTCCAGGGGGGATATTGTCCTAGAATCGGACACCAGGGAACCTGAAAGCAACACAGACGTCCCCCCACCCCTAAGAGCTATCAAGGAAGGCCCCCGCCTAGCACGGGAGGACCTACCCCTAGTGACCGGGGGCAACCGTGTACTCTGACCCCCGTAAGCCCCTTAATCAACTCAGCCCGAGTGTTCCCATAGGACGACTCACCAACAAGGAACATCAGACACCGTCTGTCTGGAAGTGTGGTCAGCCGACCAGCTTTTGTGCCAAAAAAAAAAAATTGCGACCCCGACCGCAGACAACCGAGCGACCAACGGAGCCTCGCCCAAGGCCGTGTCACACAGGTTCATCCCCGTTCGGGTAACTCAAATCACCAAGTCAAGGGCAGTCGGATAGGTCGACTCCGCCACCAGGATGCACCGAAGCACCTTGGCCCATGCCGTAAGAGCCTGAGAGGCCAACACCGCGGCAAACACAGGTGTAAACAGGAAAGCGCCTCATTGAGCCTATCAGCCAGATCTGTGAACTGGCATCGAGGTGGATTCAGTCAGCCCAGAGACAGTGTGGTCCACGTAAGGGGACACCGTCCAACGTCTGATCACAGCCTCCTAAAAAGGCACAGGCACCACCAGCATATGTGTAATGTGAAGTCACCGGACATGCACAAGTTTGCCAAAATAATTGTGTAAAAAAATATATATATATATATATATATATATATATATATATATTTTTTTATAAAAGAGCACTCCGCAGATCCACCATGGATGTAAAAAAAGTGCAAGAGCAGCAGAAAACGGAGACCAGGGAAGAGGCTTCAGGAATACCCAAAGCCTCCACCAGGCCTGCGGTGGAATTTTGGTCTGGGAGTCCAGAAAGCCAAGATAAAATAAATGGGACGCTGGTCCTTTAAATCGGCGGTTCCTGCGGAACCCCACCGCAGCCTGCATTATTTGAAAGAGCTCCTTCAGAAAATGCAAAATCCACAAAAAAATAACAGTTTTGGCAGAAAAATGCCTTTGGCATTAGTAAAAAACCCCCACAGTTTCATAAACTGTCACAGACTGCTCTGAGGTAAAATGGAAGGAAAGAAAGGGAAGTGACCTCACGCCCTTAGAGGCCTAGCCCAGGAGCCACAATAAAATGGTGCCTAATGAAACTCTATGTAAAAAAGGCACCAGCAAGATCACCGCTTGCCCTTGCAGCAAGGCAGTATACATGACATGGCTGCTGCCCACACACAGAGCCCAGTGACCTGCCCTCACCTAAAATGGCGGCCGCGCTAAAACGGCGCCAAGCTAAGCGTACACACGTGGTCTAGCCACCACAGGGGACCCTAGGGAGACCCCACACTGCTATGGAGCCCCTCCCAAAACCCCCCAGGTACCACAAGTACCTCACACAGTGCCCTCAGCAGGGCCAGGGAGGGAGGGAAATAACACCAAGCCAGCCAGACGGGGGATCCCACAGAGACCACCAGCCCTGCCATCCCCTAAGAGTGGGCCCACAAACCCCCCAGTACTCACCAGTCCAGAGAAGTGGGCACCGCTCTGATACGGGAGACCTCCCACCCTAAGTGGGGGTGCCGTCAGCCAAGGAGGGATGCTGGTAACACGCGGGCGTTCTGGGTTGAGACACCCTCAGCGAAGACGTAGCTCCGCAGGCTCATCCCCATTCCGAGGGGAACTGTCGTTGCGAGGCCTGGGCGCACCAGTAGCCTGCGACGCTCGTTGGCAGGCTGGGACTCCATAAGGATCTATATTACCCAGTGCGAGGCCCAGCTCTGCAGTCACTTGTAGTCCTCCAGGAAAAAGTCCCTGACTAACTAGTGATAGTGAGAAAATTAAAAACCTATTTTCAGTAGAAAAATACATATTGTTAGAAAACAACAGAAAGAAAAACCGAGACAATAGGTCCCGGCTAGAAAAGCTCCTAAGCTAGGCAGCATAAAACTGAGGACCAGTTGTGACCGGATCAGGGATAATGGCTGGGGACCGCCCCCTAGAGGTGTGTCTAAGTATAGAAAAGTTTTGTATTAACATTTCTATCTGCCTAGCTTACTCCTGCAGAGGGCGCCATTACCCAATAGTGAAGGCTTATATGTATCGGCGGCGACTGTCAGAGGACTTAAGAGAAAAAGACATTGAGCTCAACCAATAGAAAATAAAACCCCTCTAAAAGTATGATCCAATTTGCTCCAACAGCAGAAAAAATGCTTCCTAATCTCTCTCCAATGGCAACTGGATATTCTCTGGTTCAGCAATCTCTGTTATTCCCTTTAAACTTTATTATCAAGTTATATTTTGTGCATTTAGGACAGGGTGACCAGACGTCCAGGGTTTCCGGGGACAGTCCCCAGATTGAGGACACAGTCCCCGTTCCAAATCTGTCCCCGGTTTTGTCCCTGAATTCAGGGCTGGATTAATGTAGACAGGGCATCCCATGCTGGCTGAGTGAGCCTGGTGGCTGGGATGCTGACGCCCCCTGCTGGATGATCTCACTGCTGCTGTTCAGTGGAGGAGAGGCAGAGCCAAAAATTGACTGTGTGGAGGGCTGAGAACAGGAGATGAGCAGATGTACAAAGGTGAGGGCAGTGGGTGAGCAGGGTTCAGAGATGATGCAGCTGCATGGAGAGATGGAGAGTTTAGCTGTGGTGGGGGGAAGGGCTAAGAGGTGGCTACAGAGATAATCTGTGAGAGCAGGGTGCAGAGGTGAGCTATGGATGTGGGGGGGGGGGTGCATAGCAAACCTCTGAACCCTGTACTCTATGCCTAACACCCTCCTTTATATTATGTAGTCCTGTGCCCAACGCTCCCTCTATAATATAGTCCTGTGCCCAGCACTCTGTATTATGCAGTCATGTGCCCAGCGCTCTGTGTATTATGTAGTCCTGTGCCCAATGCTCTATGTATTATACAGTCCTGTGCCCAGCACTCTGTGTATTATGTGGTCCTGTGCCCAGCACTCTGTGTAATATGCAGTCCTGTGCCCAGTGCTCTGTGTATTATGTATGTAGTCCTGTACCCAGCGCTCTGTATATTATGCAGTCCTGTACCCAGTGCTCTGTGTATTATGTAGTCCTGTGCCCAGCTCTCTATGTATTATGCAGTCCTGTGCCCAGCATTCTGTGTATTATGTAGTCCTGTGCCCAGCTCTCTGTGTATTATGTAGTCCTGTGCCCAGCGCTCTGTGTATTATGTAGTCCTGTGCATATATATATATATGTCCCCGGATTTAATTTTAAAAATCTGGTCACCTTAATTTAGAAATGCATTTAGCTTTTTTTTCTAGCAATCAATCAAGCTAACAATTTTCAGTAAAGAAGTTCAAGGAACATAGGTAACATGTAAAGTGCAGATGCCCACAGCAATCACATTTAATTTTGCAAGTGTTAGGTCAGAATGTTTTATTAGGGTTCTGCCCTTTGCATGTTGCTTTTTGCCTTAATAAATAAAACCACAATGTTTAGGACTATGATTTCTTGTTTTTTATGTGTGTTAACTTTTGGTAATGTGTCATATGATGTGATTTACAGTATACAGAGTGTTTTATAGCCACCAGCGATAATAAAAAAGCTGAATGGACAACAGTACAAAACATCAGAAGATCTATTGCACCACCTAGTGGTAATCCATGCACAGCACATTGTTAATATATTTGTCTTATAAATTGCATGCCTTGAACATGGATCAACTCATAGGGGGAAAGTTACTAAAACTGGAAAATACAAAACCTGGTGCAGCTCTGCATAGAAACCAGTCAGCTTCCAGGTGTTTATTGTTAAAGTTTAATTAAACAAGCTGAAGTTAGAATTGTGAGTGTACCATTTTTAGTAAATCTCCCCCTTAAAGCGGAGTTCCACCCTCGGAAAGTTTTTTTAATAAAAATACCCCCGGGACAGTCAGGGCTAGTGCATTCCACAATAAATAACCTCTGAACTGTCCCAGGTCGCACTTACCTTTAAGAAGAAATACTTACCTTGAAAATGTCTTGTCCAGCGCTGCCATCTCAGGTGTGGGCAGCTGAAGCCAGTGCATCCTCTTCGGCGTCCTCTTTGTCCCAGAATGCCCTGCACCGGCCCCGCTCGTCATGTCCGGTGCAGGCACGTCATTCCTGTACAGCTTCTGGGCATGCCCAGAAGCTGTTTAGCAGTGAATGACGTGTCTGCACCGAAACTGACAAGCGGGGCCAGTGCAGGCGCATTGATTCCTGGGAGCGATGACGCTCAGCTCCCAGGAATCAATGCAAGCAGGAAGTGACGGCGCGGGCAACGGCCGAAGAGAGAGAAACAGGAAGTAACGTGAGTATATTTTCTTCTAAAACAAGGTAAGTAAAGATAAAAAAATGTTCGATTATCCAATTGTTTTACAGGTGACAGAGAGGAAAAAGATGGCCAATTTTAGGGTGGAACTCCACTAAAGTGGAGTGGAACTCCACTTTAACTGGTTCCTGCCTGACCTATGGCAAGAGGACACTGGCAGGAACCACTTGTCCTTCCGGGTGGATTTCCTCTTGGTCATGCCACGCTGTGGCACAATCTGTCACTAGCTGTCGCCCGGACACAGCCAATGACTGATCACTGTACTAGTCGGTTGCAGGTACCAGATGACTGCTGTAACCAATCACAGCGGGTCACAGGACAGTTGTAAAAAATGGATGGCTTCCTTTCAAGACATCCATTGTATACAATTGTGTTGCTAGCTGTGATTGGTCACAGTGTTCACATGGTACAGACTGGGCCAATCACAAACAAACTGAATAAATAGATTTTATTCAGTAAAATGCAATAAAATTAATTGTTAAAAGCAAACATAATGTGTAAAATAATGTGTAAAAAAAAAAAAATACTGATCACTTTCCCAGAGTAGTACAATGTTACTATGGTAACATTCTATTGCTCTGGTCAAAGTATGTAGAGTGTTTTTCTTCTTTCCAAAAAGGGGTCGCTTGGGGGATATTTGTATTGTCCTGACATTTTTGGGTCTCAAGTATTGAGATAGGCTATCAGTACATCAGAAAAGAGGGGGGGGGGGGGTGAGAGGTAAATGGCACTGTCTATACTGGTTTGTTTTGCAAGAACATGTGAACCAAAAAACTCAATAAAGGTGGCAAATGCATAAAAAGTGCTGTAAATCAGTATATTATCACACATATCATAAAAATAAGTGTATGTAAACATAAATCAAGTATAAGGTGCATCAGATGCAAACTTGTCACAATTGTCACAGGAATAGAAAGGGAGGGGAAATCTTCTAAACAGGGCACAGACACCAAAACAAACATTACAGGGGTGTTAACTCTTCCCTATGTTATCCAAACCTTGAAAATGTTTTTTTGGCTGGAGTTAAGCCCCGTACACACGTACCGATGGTCGGCATACAAATGTTCCTCTTTTCTCCCCGGGATGTCGGTGTCTGCTGAAAAGTGCAAAGACAGCACAAGGACAGCACAAGAATTTTGTCCGCCGACTGCAGAAGTGATGTCATGTAATGGTTAACTTTCCCTGTGTTTTCTATTTTCTGAGCATGCCCAGTCTTGCAAATCTGCGGTCTGTCGGCCGAATTGTGTACTGACAGGCGAACAATCGTCCGTTCTGGTGTCGGCATACAAATATTTTCATGTTTGCACGAAAGACTTTTGTCCGCGGATTGTGCGCAGACATCTGTCGGAGGCACCATACTAACACGCGTACAATCGGCAGATCCTTCGTCCACCGACGTTTGTATGCCGACGATCGGTACGTGTGTACGGGCCTTTACACTAACAAATGTGCCTTTTCCAACATACATACACATTCATCTTCAAACCTACAGAACCTATCTTGTAACCCAGAAACTGCCTGTACTGCAAAAGGATATGGATAAATGTCTCCATTTTTTTAGGATGGCGCATTGTTTACAGCTACTTAAAGAGGAACAGCAGCAGAATCACTGTTGTGATATAAGTGTTACCAGCAACTACCAAAAAGGAAGGTGGACAGCGCCCTCTGTTGGTAATTTGACAAAAGCATTGATGGTGTTGGCCACCAACAGAGTGGCGATTCTCACAGTAGTAGTTTTGGAAATCCTGGTGGTGATTTAGACAATTGGAGTTCAAGAAGTCCTGGTGGAGATTCAGACAATTGGAATTCTAGAAGTCTTGGTGGGAATTCTGACAATAGGAGTTCTGGAAGTCTTGGTGGAGATTCTGACAGATGCAGTTCTGAATGTCCTGGTGGAGAGTATAACAGTTGGAGTTCTAGATGTCCTGGTGGAGATTCTGACAGTTGGAGTTTTGGAAGTCCTGGTGGAGAGTGACACGGGTATTTTTTTTCTCTGAAGATACATACAGGCAGTTTCCTGTGTAACCAGTTTAGGGAATATTGTGGCTTTGTGGTGTCTAGTGTGATTGTCAGATGCAGAATAATAATTGTAGATATAGTCCCTTGAAAAAATATTTATACCCCTTGAAATTTTCCTAATTTTGTCATGTTACAACCAAAACATAAATGTATTTTATTCGGATTTTATGTGATAGACCAACACAAATTGCCACATAACTGTGAAGTGGAAGGAAAATGATAAATGGTTTTCAAAATTTTTTTTTACAAATAAATATGTGTGCGACTGTGAGTGTTGTGCGACTGACCGGGGGGTGCGACTGTGAGTGTTGTGTGACTGTGAGTGTTGTGCCACTGACCAGTCTGTGCGATTGTTAGTGTTGTGCTACTGTGAGTGTCAAGTGAGTGTAGCGGAGTACCAGAGGGTGAGAAGGTAGAGTTAGGAAGCTAGGAAACAGCCACACAGGTTAGACTAAAATTACTGAATCCCCATTAGATTAGATTAGTAGGTAAAATGCCCAGCGGGTGTGGAGATGCGATTTGGTGTGCATCTTGTGATATGTTTGCGTTCCTTGATCATGCGATCGAGGGTGAGTACAAATGCGCAAAATGTAAGCACGTTGCTTCCCTGGAAGTTCAGGTCCTGAATCTAGGGAAGCAGCTGGCAACACTGAGCCAAATGTCCATACCGAAGGAGAGCTGAGATTGTACCCGTCAGGCGCAGGCAGGGGCCTGCACAGGGGTGGGCGGAGTATTGGAGGTGCAGGCATCAGAGTAGAGGGGTGACAGTTAGGAGGCGTAGAAGGGGACAAGGCAAGGAGGCCAGTCCTGGGCTGGAGCACCCCAATAAATACACCCTGGTGCGTGATGTTGGGGAAACCAGTCAGGGACCAGCATTGCTGGAGCAGAGTGACGCCCCTAGCTGCCAGGGGAAGAACTCCTCCAGTGAGGCCGGGAGAGAGGGAAAGGAAAGACAGGTGCTGGTGGTAGGGGACTCAATCATTAGAAGGACAGACAGTGCAATCTGTCACAAAGAGCGTGAGCGCCGAACAGTCTGTTGTTTACCGGGCGCTCGGGTTCGGCACATCGCGGATCGGGTGGAAAGATTACTGGGTGGTGCTGGGGAAAACCCAGCTGTCATAGTACACGTGGGTACCAATGACATAGGCAGAGGAAGATAGAGAGTCCTAAACGATTTCAGGGACTTAGGAGCTAAGTTGAGGAGTAGGACCTCCAAGGTAGTATTTTCAGAAATACTACCTGTACCTTGAGCCACACCAGAGAGGCAGCAGGAGATTAGGGAAGTTAACAAGTGGCCGAGGAGTTGGTGTAGTAAGGAGGGTTTCGGGTTTCGGGTTCCTGGAGAACTGGGCCGACTTCTCAGTTGGCCACCGGCTCTTTGGTAGGGACGGATTGCACCTAAATGGGGAGGGTGCAGCTGTACTGGGTGAGAAGATGGCCATAAAGTTAGAGGGGCTTTTAAACTAGGTGATGGGGGGGGAGGGTACAGATGTAGAATTAGCCAGTGGAAAGCAAGATTCAGAGGGCACAAATGGGGACATTAGCGGTAGGGTGTTCAGAGCTCCTAAACCCAGGGTGGGAATGGGGAAAAATCTCAAGAGCAGCCTAAAAACATCAAATGAGGATATATGCAACCGGTCAAAATTAAGAGGTTTATATACCAATGCCAGAAGCCTGGCCAACAAGATGGGAGAGCTGGAGCTACTGATGTTTGAGAAGGACTTAGATTTTGTGGGGATAACAGAGACTTGGTTCGACAGCTCTCATGACTGAATGGCGACCATTCAGGGGTACTCCCTTTATCGCAGAGATAGAGAAGGTAAAAAAGGGGAAGGGGCATGTCTGTATATTAAGAACAGTGTACAGGTAAATATGAGGGATGATATTACTAATGGAGCTATGGACGAGGTAGAATCCCTATGGGTAGAACTTCAAAGGGACGGCACTGTGGAGAAGGTAATATTGGGCGTATGCTATAGGCCCCCCAACCAGAGGGAGGAGGGGGAGGCAGACCTCCTTTTACAGATAGGATTGGCAGCAAGGATGGGAAATATCATTATAATGGGGGACTTTAATTATCCAGATATAGACTGGGCAGAAGGAACCGCGCATTCAGTCAAGGATCGTCATTTCCTAAATGTTTTGCAGGACAATTTCATGGGTCAGATGGTGAATGCACCGACAAGAAACAATGCGGTACTTGACCTACTGATCACCAACAATACAGACCTGCTCACGGATATAGAAATACGGGGCAAATTAGGAAACAGTGACCATAGGTCAATTAGTTTCAGTATTAATCATAGTAATACGAAACATAAGGGTAATATAAGAACACTGAATTTCAAAAGAGCCAAATTCCCAAAACTGCGCTTGCTGCTAGAAAATATCAAATGGGATAGAACCCTGGGAACAAAGAACAGGGAGGAAAAATGGGAGTGCTTCAAGAGCATACTTAACAAAGGGATTGGCCAGTGCATTCCAAAGGGAAATAAATTTAAAAGAGCGAAACTAAACCCTGGGTGGCTAAACTCCAACATAAAAATGCATATTAGTGCTAAAGAAAAGGCCTTCAAAAAATACAAGGCTGAGGGGTCATTGGCAGCATTCAAGCATTACAAAGAGTGTAATAAGAAATGTAAAGACGAAATCAAGGCGGCTAAAATAGAACACGAGAGACATATAGCGGAAGAGAGTAAAAAGAACCCCAAAAAATTCTTTAAGTATATAAACAGTAAGAAAGCGAGGCCAGAACACATTGGCCCCATAAAAGATGACAAAGGAAATATGGCCACAGAGGACAGAGAAAAGGCGGAAGCGTTAAATAATTTCTTCTCTTCAGTCTTCACAAAAGAATCGGGGGGCTACACTAACCCAGCTTGTAAGGCCAAACTAAATAAAACACCTCAGGAAGTACCGCCATGGCTAACAGATGATAGACTTAGAACTAAACTAGAGAAACTTAACATAAATAAATCACCGGGACCGGATGGCTTGCACCCAAGGGTTCTTAAAGAGCTCAGCCAGGTGATTTCCAGACCATTATTCTTGATCTTTAAGGATAGTCTACAGGTGGGTATGAAGCCAGGGATTGAAAAAAAGCCAACGTGGTACCAATATTTAAAAAAGGGCAGAGATATATCCCGGGTAACTATAGGCTGGTCAGCCTAACATCATTAGTCTGCAAGATTTTGGAGGGGATGTTAAGGGACCACATACAAGACTTTAGTAATGAAAATGGTATTATTAGTAGTAATCAGCATGGATTCATGAAAAATCGTTCTTGCCAAACCAATCTATTAACCTTCTATGATGAAGTGAGCTGCCACCTAGATAAAGGTAAGCCTGTGGATGTGGTGTATCTGGACTTTGCAAAGGCCTTTGACACCGTTCCCCACAAACGCTTACTGTTCAAACTAAGGAAGGTAGGTATGGACCATAAGGTGAGTACCTGGATAGAGAACTGGCTCCAGGGGAGAGTGCAAAGGGAGGTGATTAATGGGGAGTACACGGATTGGGCGGGTGTAGAAAGTGGGGTCCCCCAGGGTTCTAGCCTGGGACCAATCCTGTTTAATTTATTCATAAATGATCTAGAGGAGAGGATATCTAGTACAATCTCAGTATTTGTGGATACTAAACTAAGCATGCCAATATCTTCTATGCAGGATTTGGAAACCTTACAAGCGGGCCTGAACAAAATAATGTGGTGGGCAACTACATGGCAGATGAGGTTTAATGTTGAAAAATGTAAAGTAATGCACTTGGGTGCCAGAAACCAGAAAAAAAAACCTCTGGGTGAGTCTAGGATGGAATAGGACCTGGGGGTACTGGTAGATAACATGCTTGGCAGTGGCATGCAATGCCAAGCCGCTGCAAGCAAAGCCAACAGAATACTGGGATGCATAAAAAAGGGGATTCACTCCAGAAATAAAGAGATTATTCTGCCACTCTACAAGACTCTGGTCCGGCCACATCTGGAGTATACTGTCCAGTTCTGGGCACCGGTCCTCAGGAAGGATGTGCTGGAACTGGAGAGAGTCCAGAGGAGGCCAACAAAAATAATTAGGGGAATGGAGGACATCAGCTATGAGGAAAGACTACAAGCACTGGACTTATTCTCTCTCTCGAGAAGAGACGATTGAGGGGAGATATGATATCAATGTACAAATACTGTACTGGCGACCCTAGCATAAGGAACAAACTATTCAGAGAAAGGGAATACAATAAGACACATGGCCACTCACTAAAACTAGAGGAAAGGCGGTTTAACCTTAAAATACGTAGGGGGTTTGTCACTGTAAGAGCAGTAAGGATGTGGAATTCTCTTCTACAAGCAGTCGTATCAGCAGGGAGCATCGATAGTTTCAAAAAACTATTAGATGGGCACGTTAAAGACCACAACATAGAGGGGTATACAATGTACGGTTAACAGCAAATACACACACACACATCATAGGTTGAACTGGAGGGACGGATGTCTTTTTTCAACCTCACTAACTATGTAACTATGTAAAAAGTGTGGCGTGCATTTGTATTCAGCCCCCCAGAGTCAATAGTTTGTAGAACCAACTTTCACTGCAATTACGGCTGCAAGTCTTTTTGGGGATGTCTCTACCAGTTTTGCACACATAGGAATTTTTGCCCAATTCTTCTTTGCAAAATAGCTCAAGCTCTGTCAGATTTGATGGAGAGCATCTGTGAACAGCAATTTTTCAAGTCTTGCCACAGATTCTCAATTGGATTTAGGTCTGGAATTTAACTGGGACATTCTAACACATGAATATGCTTTGATCCAAACCATTCCATTGTAGCTCTGGCTGTATGTTTAGGATCTTTGTCCTGCTGGAAGGTGAACCTCCGCCCCAGTATCAAGTCCTATGCAGACTTTGCTTCTAAGATTGTCCTGTATTAGGCTCCATCCATCTTCCTATCAACTCTGACCAGCTTCCCTGTCCCCGCTGAAGAAAAGCACCCCCCACAACTTGATGCTGCCACCAACATGTTTCACGATGGGGATGGTGTGTTTGGAGTGACGTGCAGTATTAGTTTTCCGCCATACATAGCGTTTTGCTTTTAGGCCAAAAAGTTCAATTTTGGTCTCATCTGACTAGAGCACCTACTTCCACATTTGTAGTGTCCCCCACATGGCTTCTCGCAAACTGCAAACTGGACTTCTTATGGCTTTCTTTCAACAATGGCTTTCTTCTTGCCACTCTTCCATAAAGGCCAGATTTGTTGAGTGCACGACTAATAGTTGTCCCATGAACAGATTCTCCCACCTGAACTGTGGCTCTCTGCAGCTCCTCCAGAGTTAAGATGGGCCTCTCAGGCTGCTTCTCTGATTAATGCTCTCCTTGCCTGGCCTGTCAGTTTAGGTGGATGGCCATGTCTTAGTAGGTTTGCAGTTGTGCCATACTCTTTCCATTTTCGTATGATGGATTGAACAGTGCGTGTGAGATGTTCAAAGCTTGGGATATTTTTTTTAGAACCTACCCTGCTTTAAACTTCTTCACAACTTTATCCCTAACCTGTCTAGTGTGTTCCTTGGCCTTCATAATGCTGTTTGTTCACTAAGGTTCTCCAACAAACCTCTGAGGGCTTCACAGAACAGCTGTATTTATACTGAGATTAAAGGAGATGTACAGCCAAACGACCTTTGGCTGTACATCTCCTATGGATCACAGGAGTGCAGTTCGTTCTGCACTCCTGTGACCCGTTTTCAGCAGAGAGCGGTCTGAAATCTGCTCTCTGCTGATGTCACAGATGTCAGTCCAGGCACTGCGTCATCAAGAAAATGGAAGTCAGGATCCGCCAGGTGCCTGGACTGATACCCGACTCAGCCTTTTAGCGAGCTGCTGAGAGCCTGAGCCAGCCGCTCCCTGCCCCTCCACAGCTCAGCGCTCAAATGAGTGAGGAGGGGTCTGAGCAGAGAGCTGCTTACTGACAGTCAGAAGCTCTCTGCTCAGGGAGCTGTCAGAACCGAGCGAGCGGAGGTGTTCGATCACTTCTCAGTGCAGAGGCACCAGATGCAGCATCAAACTAGGTAAGTATAAATGGGCAATAACCCCAAACCCCATACTTCTCTTATAAATTACACACAGGTGGATTCTATTTACTGATTAGGTGACTTCTGAAGGCAATTGTTTCCACTAAATTTTAGTTAGGGGTATCAGGAAAAAAGGGGGCTGAATACAAATGCACGCCACATTTTTCAGATATTTATTTGTAAAAAATTTTGAAAACCATTTATCATTTTCCTTCAAATTCACAATTCTGTGCCACTTTGTGTTGGTCTATTACATAAAATCTCAACAAAATACATTTAAGTTTTTGGTTTATTACAGGGGAAACTCCTGCAGAGCCATTGTGTTCTTCCCCTGCTGGGAGAAGACATCTCAAACAGCCTACGCTCACCACTCCCCCCACACACACACCACACACATGGGAGGTTGGATGTGTTAAGGATGTCAATTTTCTCTATTAGCTCAGTGTTTCTTAATGGGGAGGGGCTCTCTATAAATAAGCAAACCTTGATTGTAGTGGGAGGTCTGCTTTAAAGTAGAAGTGAAGGCATTTTGTTTAAATTTTGGACAGAGTAATGGAGGGTTATAACTAGGGTTGAGCAAACACGGACTGTATTATTCGGGTCCGTACCGGATAATTGGATTTTTGTTACACGGACACGGACCCGAAAACTTTACTGTATATTCGGGTTTAAAATCCGTGTTCGGTAATTTTATTTCCTGTTTTGTATGTAATGGTGCGGTTTTAATGGCGCGGTTTCAACAGCCAATCAACAAGCGTTTAACTGGTGTGCCATAGAAGCCATCACAGCCATGCCTACTAATGGCATGGCTGTGATTGGCCAGCTGAAGCATGTGACCCAGGTCTTTATAAGCTAGAGACACAGCGCGGTGCGCGTCAGTCTGTTCTAGTGTAGGGAGAGAGCACACACAACGGTGCTGGCTGCTGCTGATTAGGGACAGAGACAGGAAAAAAAAACATTGTGGCTGAAAAGAATGTAGGGACAGGTCGGAGTGTAGGCAGGGAAAGATAGAAAAGCATTTTAGGGACAGGCTGGAGAGAGTAGGCAGGGAGAGATTAGGAGACACAGGACAGAACAATCGTTCGTTAGCAATCTACATCGATTTTGCTGTGTGGGGGGTGGTGCAGTGAACAATCTTTTTGCCCTCACTTGAGCCTACTGAGGAGGAGGGAGAAAAAAAAATATTTCTATCAGTCTGTTGTGTGCAGCGTTCAGCTATATTTTACTACACAGTGCTGCTCTAATCTGCTATTTAAAAATTACAAATTTAAAGGGGAATTTTTTTTTTTTTTCCCTTCATAGCCTGCTGCTGACCGTGATATAAAACATAAGACACTGCTGTGTTCACATCTGCTATTGAAAAATCACCAATTAAAGTGAAAAATAATTATTAATTTTTTCATTCATACGTTACTATGACATATAGCCTTTACACACAGTGCTGTTCTAATCTGCTATTTAAAATTTACAAATTTAAAGGGGAGTCTGTGTTTGTACGTGTGAGATAGCAGGGCGCTTCAGTTTGCCTCCTGTTCCGAACTCCTCCTACTCCTCTTCCTCATCCTCCCTTTAGGGTACAAAAAATTGTAATCGGGGCCTAGTCTGTGTGTGTACGTGTGAGATACACCTTTTTATATACTTTTTTCTATTCCGCTATTCAATATACACGCTTTTGGGGTGAAAAAAATGTAATTGCGGCATAGTCTGTATCGGTACGTGTGAGATACACCTTTTAAATTTGTTTGGCGCATCTCCTTCCACCGCCGAGGATTGCAGGGCGCTTCAGTTTGCCTCCTGTTCCCAACTCCTCCTACTCCTCTTCCTCGTCCTCATCCTCCTTTTAGGGTACAAAAAATTGTAATCGGGGCCTAGTCTGTGTTTGTACGTGTGAGATACACCGTTTTATATACTTTTTTCTATTCCGCTATTCAATATACACCCTTTTGGGGTGAAAAAAATTAAATTGCGGCATACTTTGCATATTTGACTGTGAGATACACCCGTTGAATTTGTATACTGTTTTTCTATTCCGCTATTTAATAAACACCCTTTTGGGGTAAAAAAAAATAAATTGCGGCATAGTTTGCATATTTGACTGTGAGATACACCCGTGGGATACTGTTGTTGTTTTGTTCCGCTATTCAATAAACACCTTTCTAGGGCAAGATCATAAATTACAGAAATATGAGGAGAACGTCAAATAGGGGCCGTGGCCTGGGTCGTGGTGCTGCTGGTAGAGCTCCTGTTGCAAGGAGAGGACGTGGTCGATCTGTGCCAGCTACACGCACAAGTGAAACACCTTCCTCAAGTGTGAGTAGGCGACAGAACCTGCAGCAGTATTTGGTAGGGCATCATGCGCCTCTACAAGTGTTGAGGCAAGAACAAGTACAGGTGATAGTAGATTGGGTTGCTGACAGGGCCTCCAGTTCCTTCACATTGTCTCCCGCCCAGTCTACTGCAGAAAGGTCAGAGTTGGCACCTGCAGCCGATGTCCAACCGTCTTTCACCTCACCCCCTTGCAAATCAGGCAAGCAGTCTGAGCCCCAAGTCATGCAGCAGTCTCTTCTTCTTTTTGATGACTCTGTCAGCAGGGTTTCCCAGGGCCATCCACCTAGCCCTGCCCCAGAAGTGGAAGAGATTGAGTGCAGCGATGCCCAACCACTTATTTCTCAAGATGATTACATGGAAGGACCATCGCAGCACGTCTCCGATGATGACGAAACGCAGGTGCCAACTGCTGCGGCACTCAGAATTGTGGAGACCGACAAGGAGGGCAGGGGTGAAGACTGGGTGGAAGATGATGTGGAGGAGGATGAGGTCCTCGAACCCCATATGGAATGAAGGTCATGCAGGTGGCCTGAGTAGTTTGGAGGAAGAGGCGGTGGTCGCACAGAGCCACCAGCACAGCAGAAGAGGGAGCAGGGTGCAGAAGCGGAGCGGCCGTGCCCTAGACACTACGCCTGCTACTGCCCAACGCAGCAAGGGACCGAGCGCACCAAAGCCAGGTCAAAGGAGTTCTCTAGCGTGGAAGTTCTTCAGACAATGTGCTGATGACAGGACACGAGTGGTTTACACGCTGTGCAATCAGAGCCTGAAGCGAGGCATAAACCTTCTCAACCTGAGCACAACCTGCATGATCAGGCATCTAAGTGCAAAGCACGAGCTGCAGTTGAGTAGACACCTTCAAAATCATGAAAGGTCTCTGGCTCCTCCTGCTTCCTCTTCTGCTGCAGTCTTGGCCTCTTCATCCACCTCTGTAGTGATACCGGCACCTGCCACCCTGCAAACAGAGGATCTGTCAGCAACACCACCACCTGGGTCACCAACCATCTCCACAATGTCCCGTGGAAGCGTTCAGGTTTCCATCTCCCAAACACTTCAGAGGAAGAGGAAGTACCCCCCTACCCACCCGCGATCCCTGGCCCTGAATGCTAGCATTTCAAAATTCTTGCCCTTTGAAATGCTGTCATTCTGTCTGGTGGAGACGCACAGTTTTAAAAGCCTTATTGTCGGTGGCTGTCCCACAGTATGTCGTGCCCAGCCGCCACTACTTTTCCAGGCAAGCCATCCCTTCCCTGCACAACCAAGTGGGGGAAAAAATCAGGTGTGCACTGCGCAACGCCATCTGTGGCAAGGTCCACCTAACTACCGATACGTGGACCAGTAAGCACGGTCAGGGGCGTTATATCTCCCTAACTGCATACTGGGTAAATGCAGTGGCGGCTGGGCCTGAGTCGGATAGCAATTTAGCGCATGTCCTTCCACCACCGAGGATTGCAGGGCGCTTCAGTTTGCCTCCTGTCCCTAACTCCTCCTACTCCGCTTCCTCATCCTCTACCGCCTCCTCATCCGGTCAGCGTAACACCTTCACCACCAACTTCAGCACAGCCAGGGGTAAACGACAGCAGGCAGTTTTAAAACTTGCCTGTTTGGGGGAAAAACCACACACCGTGTGTAATGTTCTGGTACCTTTGGGTACCCTAATTACTCTTTCATAAGTGTATGCGCCCCACCATTCTCTTTTGGTAAGGTGCGCATACACCTTTAAGACTGATGCTGTCATCACTGAGCGCCGGACTGGATGGCTATTTAGATCGCCGGCTCTCACTCACATGTGTTCGTTCAAACTGCTTTGTGCCTTGATGCTAACCTGTCTTGAAGCTCTCATGCTTGCAAGCATACCTCGCTGTCGGAACCACGCTGCGCTGATCCCTGTATCCCGCTACCGGATCATCCGCTCTTGCCGAACCTCTCCTCTGCTACATTGCTATTAGTGATAAGTACCCCACAGGGGAAACCTCTATAACCTTTATACTAAAGCTTACACTATCTAGCTCTGCATACTAAGGACTATTACTACATCTGCATTATCTAAGATTGCTAGCTCTTGAGCCTACTACCACCTGTTCTTGCAGTGGGTTGATCTCTCTTGTATGTCCACCTGCTACTCTGTCATCTGCTACCATACATGATTGCTAAACCTATCTGCATCCCATCTGCTACTATCTTACTTTCAAGAACATTTCCTTTCAAGTGTCTGTCATCTACCATCTCTACCCAACCTGTCTCTTCAGCCTATCATTACTGTGTTACTATATACATAAGTCACTCTAGGAAACATCTTATTGAGTGTGTGTATTTACTTGCTGAATTGAAATCATCCACACATGATGAGTCATTGAGAGTTGGGAATGGTGTCTCAGCGTTTCTCTACATGACTACTGAAGTGGAATATTTCTGCAGCTGAAAATCCACATCATACGTAAAACGCAGGAGCGTTACACCATGCAGGAGTTGTGGAGGAGCATGAAACAGCAGACCGATGAGTGGTTGCTGCCAGCGAGCCTCAAGCCCAGCCTGGTGGTGTGCGATAACGGGCGAAATCTCATAGCAGCTCTGGGCCTAGCCTGTTGGACGCACATCCCTTGCCTGGCGCATGTGCTGAATTTGGTGGTGCAGAGGTTCCTTAAAAATTACCCCGATATGTCAGAGCTGCTGCAGAAAGTGCGGGCCGTCTGTGCGCACTTTCGGCGTTCTCACCCTGCTGCTGCTCGCCTGTCAGCACTGCAGCGTAACTTCGGCCTTCCCGCTCACCGCCTCATATGTGACGTGCCCACAAGGTGGAACTCCACCTTGCACATGCTGGAAAGACTGTGCGAGCAGCAGCAGGCCATAGAGGATTTTCAGCTGCAGCACGCACGCGTGAGTCGCTCTGTGGAACAGCACCACTTCACCACCAATAACTGGGCCTCCATGCGAGACCTGTGTGCCTTGTTGCGCTGTTTTGAGTACTCCACCAACATGGCCAGTGCCGATGACGCCGTTGTCAGCTTAACTATCCCACTTCTATGCCTCCTTGAAAAAACGATTTGGGCGATGATGGAAGAGGATGTGGCACAGGAGGAGGAGGAGGAAGAGGGGGAAGAGGGATCATTTCCAAGGCTTTCAGGGCAGTCATTCACAAGTGGCTCCGAGGGTGGGTTCCTACACCCACAAACGCCAGGTACACAATTGTGTCAGGATACAATTCCTGCTTGTGAGGAGACGGGGCTCTGATACAGGAGGGAGCTGTACCCAGGAGATAAAGTCACCTACATCTCTGGTCGGATTCCCTGGTTATTCGTTTAACATACAGGCTTAGATTACATGCAATTTGGGGTCGGTTTTTGGCCACTTGGTTTACCCTACAGGCTTGATATAACTTCCCATGTGGTAAGAGGCAACTCTCACAGGTGTGATATTGCGGGCTCCTGAGTGGTACACTGGATTTGTTTAGTACACTTTGGCTAACCTATATCTATCCAGGGTAAGAGGCGAATCCAGCTGGTGGTGGTTCAGCACGATTATTTCTTTTCAGCGTTCTCTTCACTGTGTTATTACTTTTCTGTTTGGTAAGAGGCCACTCCAACCGAGACACATTTCAATCACTTAAGGCGTTAACCCTTAACCTATCTGGTAAGGGGTATTTATCCTAAATTCCCCATTTTTTGCATGACTTAATCTATTTATTATTATTGTGGTGGAGGTTATTTCACATCACAATCCTTATTTACCCACACCTGCGGTGATAGTCACAATTTATTTGTTTGTTGGGTTTTACGCTATTGCGGTATTTTTTGCCTTTCATGATCCTATGTCCACTGAGTTGACCGATCATAGAGGCTTGGATCTACTGTCAAGGTGACAAGTTTCTGTTATACCTGAAGGGTTTCACATGTACTGTCACTTTAAGGCTGGCTCCACCCAGGAGTGATGACAAGGGTCAAGGGGCAGAGTGGCCATCTTTAGAGACATGTAGAGATGTATTGATATGCAGAGCTGTCCTGTAATGCTGTACAGTGAGTCCTGAATAAACAACCGTTGTTCCAGACCAGAGTCCTGTGTCTCTCACAACACGGAGAATATAACAGTGGCGACGAGGATGGGATTTACAAGGTTACTATCCGTGTGAGAAAGGAAAGGAAGAAAAAAAAAAAAACTCTGGATTGTCAGGAATACAAACACCCACAGAGCCCAGCAGGAAAATGTCATTGATCGGGACATTAAGTGAATTTGATGGCGAACAGACAACGTGGATTTCTTGGATTGAAAGATTAGAACAATATTTCTGTGCAAATGCCATCCCAGGCGACAGGCAAGTAGCAGTTTTTCTGACAGTGGTTGGTGCTAGGACATATGACACTCTTAGGGATCTCCTTTTCCCTGAAAAACCAGCAACTAAGACTTTGGCAGAGCTCCTGACACTGTTAGGGAATCACTTCCAGCCTAAACCACTAGAGATTGCAGAAAGATTCAGGTTCTATCAGCGGCAGCAGCAGCCAGGTGAAGATATTAAGGCTTATGTGCTCGCCCTTCGCAGACTAGCCTCAACCTGTTCTTTTGGGGAGTATTTACCGACTGCACTGAGGGATACGTTTGTCATGGGACTAAATAGTGAGTCTAGCCAAAAGAGACTGTTAACAGAGAAAGACCTTACCCTTACAAAGGCAATTGAGATAGCTTCAGTGATGGAAATGGCTGTGAAAGATACAGAAGCTTTGAACCCCCAGAGCAGAAGGGAAGAGGTTAAAGAGGAAGTTTTCAGAACAGCAGTCAAGCCAACTGCAGCAAACTGTAAATATAGAACCTCACCAACCAGGACGTCAGCTTGCTACCGTTGTGGGAATACAGACCATGATCACAAAGTCTGCCGGTTTAAGGATCAGCTCTGTCATAATTGTGGTAAGGCAGGCCATCTGAAACGAGTCTGCCGTAGTAAGAAGGTGCGAAATAAACAACCTCTGAACCCCAGGACAAAGGCATATATGGTGGGAAGATATACATCGTCATCGGAATCAGAGGATGAGGAAGTGCTCCACAGATTGGACATACATCATATGCATTCAGCACCCTCAGCAATGACTGTAGAGGTAACCGTGGAAGGAAAGAAACTCAAGATGGATGTAGACACAGGAGCAGCAGTTTCAGTTATCACCCAGAAACAATGGAGAAAACTTCTGATCCGAACAACTGTCCGTCCAACACCAATCAAACTGCAGACATATTCAAAGCAGATACTCCACCCACTGGGGTACGTGAAAGTACAGGTATCCTACAAGGGTCAGACAAAGAGAATGCCATTATATATCCTAGAACATGGGGGACCCCCTCTTTTTGGGAGAGACTGGATTGCTCACTTTGGCATGCCAGACATCGCCATTAACCCCTGCAACACCGTGACCATCCCATCAGGGGATGAAGAGGGATGGGTGAAGTCCCTGAAACAGCGATTCCCGCAAGTCTTTGATAACCATTTGGGAAAAATAAAGCATGACTGTGTGAGACTCAGGCTGAAACCCAATGCCCAGCCTAGGTTCTTCAAAGCTCGGACGGTACCTTTCGCACTCCGAGCAGGTGTGGAAGCTGAACTAAGCCGGCTGGAGGAACAAGGTGTCATCTCAAAGGTAGAGCACAGCGAGTGGGCATCACCAGTTGTACCAGTAAAGAAAGCGAATGGGGACTTACGCATTTGTGGCGATTTCCGCATGGCACTAAATTCTCAACTGGAGATAGACCAGTATCCCCTACCCAGAGTAGATGACATTTTTGCCTCTCTTGCAGGAGGTCAAAAGTTCACCAAGCTTGATCTCAGGCAAGCTTATTTACAGTTTGAGGTCCACCCTTCGTCCCGCAAGTTTCTAACAATCAACACTCACAAGGGACTGTATGAATACAATCGGATGGTGTTTGGGGTAGCCTCCGCCCCAGCCATTTGGCAACGCAAAATGGATGAGATTTTGGCGGACATTCCTTTCACACAGTGCCTGTTAGATGACATGCTCATCACGGGCCTGACGGACCAGGAACACAAGCGTAACGTGGAGCTTGTGTTGGCCGGACTCCAAGAGCAGGGTCTAAAAGTGAACTTAGCGAAATGCCAATTCATGGTACCTAAATTGGAGTTTTGTGGCCACCTTGTGGATGCAGAGGGTATACACACCACGGAAGCCAAAGTTGATGCTTTAGTAAAAGCTCCAGCCCCGACCAACGTCCAGCAGCTGCGATCATACCTGGGCTTGCTGAACTATTACCACAAATTCCTGCCGGATCTAGCACACACTTTGTTTCCATTAAACAAGCTTTTGGAGAAACACTCCAGATGGAACTGGTCGGCTGCATGCCAACGTGCTTTTGAAGTTTCTAAGCGAAAGCTGTTGGCGTCACGCATGCTCGTGCACTATGACCTCCAAAGGCCTCTCACCTTGGCTTGTGATGCCTCACCCTATGGTCTAGGGGCTGTACTATCTCACGTTTTACCAGATGGGTCAGAGAAACCTGTGGCATTCGCCTCCAGGTCCTTGACAAAAGCAGAAAGCAATTACTCTCACATTGACAAAGAGGCTCTGGCGCTCATATGGGCAATTAAGAAGTTTCATCTTTACCTGTATGGTAGGGAATTCACCATACTGACTGATCATAAACCACTCCTTCAGATCTTTAGCCCTGACAAAGGCATCTCCCAGACGACTGCAGCCCGTCTTCAACGCTATGCCCTATTCTTGGGAGCATATAGCTACAAAATCCAGTATCGCAGCCATGATGCCAACGCTAATGCAGACGCCATGTCCCGTCTGACAAGGACATTAACAGACTCTTCTCCACCTGTCAAGAGTTGTCGTTACACTAGCCTGTCCTTTCTGTCTTCCGGGGAAGTAGCAGCCCATACAGCCAAGGATACCTTCCTTAAGACAATACTCTCCTGGGTACGGTACGGTTGGCCTGCAACTGTCACACAGGATTATGAGCCTTACTTCCGTAGGCGTCTGGAATTAACTGTGTCTGGCAACTGTGTTTTATGGGGAGACCGAGTGATCGTTCCACAGACCCTCCGGAGACACATTCTGGAATTGCTACATACTGGTCATCCCGGGGGCACACGTATGAAACAAAAGGCCCGAGGCTATGTGTGGTGGCCGAACCTCGACTCCGATATCACGACATATGTGAATGCGTGTGCTGGATGTGCACAAACTGCGAGAGACCCTCCTCGAGGGTGCGTCCAGCCCTGGACTTGGCCCACGGTTCCCTGGTTTCGCCTACACTTGGACTTTGCAGGCCCGATCAGAGGACACACCTTTTTGATCATTATTGATGCCCATTCAAAGTGGCCTGAGGTCGTTCCTGTTACTCAGCCAACGACTAAGGCGACGATTTCCATACTGTTACATCTCGCTGCTACGTTTGGATACCCCAGAGAAATTGTCACAGACAACGGTGCTCAATTCACAAGCCAGGAGTTTCAGGGTTTCCTGACTGCCCACAACATCAAACACAAGTTGACCGCACCTTACCACCCGGCTACAAATGGTCAAGCAGAAAGGTTTGTACAGACCTTCAAACGCTATTTCAAAGCTACTGTGGCTACAAGTAAACAACAGTCCCTGTCACCCCAGCAGCTGGACTCCTTCCTTTCTGCTTACAGAACCACACCACATGCAACCACTGGGAAAACTCCAGCTGAACTTCTTTTGGGTCGGCAGCCATGGACTGTTTTGGATATGCTCCGCCCTCAAACGGTCCAGGAACATGTACGGCAGTCCCAAGACAAGAGGGTCGAACACGACGAGATTCCCCGGTTTACAGCCCAGCAAAAGGTATGGGCCCGATCTTATGGCGCTTCCAACACTCGTTGGCTTCCTGCTATCGTCGCAGAGACTTTGGGACCCAAAATGTATAGGGTCTGCCTGGAAGATGGTTCCATTTGCAGAAGGCATGTGGACCAATTGCGTTCTCGTTCTCAGCTGCCCGAATCCCTGACATCGGCTGCACCTCCAGTGTCTCAAGGATCTGCTCCTACCGGATCAGGAGGCATTGAGACTGATGCTTGGGGAGACTCTGAACTTTTGAACTCAGCTCCAACAGAGCCCTCCAGCCCTGGTCCAGAGGTCTGCTCACCCTCTGAGCTAGGGAATCCCCTCTTGGCCCCGCCGGTGTCCATTCCGGCCAGCCCTGCTTCCTCCAGCCCCGAGTCGCTGGGTGCCCGTCCTCAACGACACTGTCGCCCTCCTGACCGGTTTCAAATGCAAGACCGGTTACGAGACTTTCGACGGGCCCGCCGAAAGTGATCCGCTGCCATTTTCCCCCCGGAGCTTCCCTGGAAGTTGTTCTCACATCCGGACGTGGAAGAAACCATGTAAATCTCCTGAGTTGGAGGACTGTATTGGACAATTATGAGTTACTGTTTTATGCCTGTTCTTGTTTTGTTGTTTTTTTTTTTTGTTGTTTTTTGTTTTTTTTTTAGGTATGGATGGAAGGTGTTATACCTGAAGGGTTTCACATGTACTGTCACTTTAAGGCTGGCTCCACCCAGGAGTGATGACAAGGGTCAAGGGGCAGAGTGGCCATCTTTAGAGACATGTAGAGATGTATTGATATGCAGAGCTGTCCTGTAATGCTGTACAGTGAGTCCTGAATAAACAACCGTTGTTCCAGACCAGAGTCCTGTGTCTCTCACAACACGGAGAATATAACAGTTTCCACGCAGCGAGACTGCCTTTTCCTTACCTTCATCTGGTAAGCACATACCCTTAAGGGAGCTTGATCCTGGAATCTTATCAACAATACATTTTTGGACTTTTATGGACTTCACATCTCCATCTAATATATTTAGCGCGACTTATATATACAACACAATTGTCCAGCAGGGGCACAGTTCTGGAGGATGAGGAGGAGGAGATGGAGGAGGAGATGGAACCATGTTCACAGCAGGGTGGCACCCAGGCCAGCTCATGGCCATCACTGGTGCGTGGCTGGGGGGATACAGAGGACACAGACGATACACCTCCCACAGAGGACAGCCTTTTGTTGCCTCTGGGCAGCCTGGCACACATGAGCGATTACATGCTGCAGTGTCTCCACAACGACCGCCGAGTTGCCCACATTCTAACTTGTGCTGATTACTGGGTGGCTACGCTGCTGGATCCCCGTTACAAGGACAACGTACCGTCCTTAATTCACTCACTGGAGCGTGATCGCAAGATGCGCGAGTACAAGCGCACGCTGGTAGACGCGATGCTGCTGGCATTCCCACCTGACAGCGGGGCCACAGTGGAAGCACAAGGCCAAGGCAGAGGAGGAGGAGGAAGAGGTCGCCAATGCAACCAGGGCACCGCCAGCACCTCAGAAGGCAGGGTTAGCATGGCCGAAATGTGGAAAAGCTTTGTCAGCACGCCGCAACAAACAGCAGCACCAGCAGCTCATATGGAACGTCTTAGCAAGAGGCAGCATTTCACCAACATGGTGGAGCAGTATGTGTGCACACGCCTACATGTAGTGAATGACGGGTCTGCCTCCTTCAACTTCTGGGTCTCCAAATTGGGCACATGGCCTGAGCTTGCCCTTTACGCCTTGGAGGTGCTGGCGTGCCCTGCAGCCAGTGTATTATCTGAACGTGTATTTAGCACGGCTGGGGGCGTTATCACAGACAAGCGCAGCCGCCTGTCCAGAGACAATGTGGACAAGCTCACATTCATTAAAATGAACCAGGCATGGATCCCACAGGACTTTTCCGTACCTTGTGCAGAATAGAGATGGATACCGGCATTACCCAGCCATTGTTATATTTTTGATCTTTCTCACTCTTTTGGGGTGTACCCTAATTTAAAATGACAAAAAAAAGCAGTGTTGGCTACCTCGTCCCCCTCCACCGCCGCTTCCACCTACACCGCCACATCCACTGCCACCTCAACCTCCCTCCTACTCCATATGGGCCTCGTCCTTCACAGATGAAGAAAATTGTTTTATTTTTCTGTTTTTTTTTTGTTGTTTTAAGTTATTTCCCTATCCACATTTGTTTGCAGAGCACTTGCCATGCTCTTAACTACGTTTTGCTGCCATTTGCAGCACTCTAGCCCTTTCCATTGGTTTTTTTAGAGCCATTTTAGTGCCTGAAAGTTCGGGTCCCCATTGACTTCAATGGGGTTCGGTGTCCGGGTCAAGTTCGGAAAAAGTCCGGGTCACGGACCCGGACTTTTTTTTCCAAGTTCGGCCGGACCCACCGAACACGGACATCCAGGTGTCCGCTCAACTCTAGTTATAACCCCTGGCATGTTTTTTTTTTTTTTTGTGGCATCTGTGTCTCATTGGGGAGAAAGTGAGAAGAAATCCCACCAAAGCAAGGGAATCCCTAGTTGTCACCAAAACTAGTGCCCTTACTGGAAAATTTCCCCCATATTCCTTTTCTGGTGACAACTCGGAGGTCTCGTTTACACTTGTGTCCAATGATAGATCGCTTTTCAAAGGCAACTAACAGGCAGCTGGGAGGTGATATGTCGCCTCCTCACTGTCTGTTTTACCTACAGTACAGCACCATAACCATGTACAGTGCACACACTTGCAGGGCAGTTGGGGCACTGCCCTATTCAATTGAATGAGTGGTAATGCCCACTTAACACGGCAGGGGGTATTCTTTTTGCTGTGGCATGTGTACCAACCCATGCAGCCACCATGTTAGCATTAGGTGGGTGTTAAGGGGGCAGTAAAACTACTGCTCAACTGTCAATGTTTACCCACTGTTTTGAATTGTCACCAGAAGAGGAGTTGAGGGGAAATCTTCCAATGGGGACACTAGTTCTGGTGACAACCAGGTATTTCCTCATTTCCCGTTGTGGCTGGGGGACAGGGAGTGAAGGGATATCATATGATCACAGTGCAGCGCTAAGGAACAATAGAACATTAACAATAGATATAAACGATGGAATATATGGAAATGCAAATGAGAGTCCCAAAGTTAAAGGAGCACTCATGCAGTCAAGAAAACCACTGGATGTGCTCCACTGAGTGAATCCTCCACCAGCCACACTAGCTTCTTACCTCCAGGAGAGCCCCTGTTTTACCAGACGAGTCAAACAAGCAGAGTCCTTGAAAGAGTATGTGGATAGTAATCACAGCTGAAGCACTCTGAGACCCGGGATCCTCACTCAATTGTGGTCCAATCGATCACCATGAAAAAACAAAGTAATGCACATATGGCACTTTTCCACTATATGGACTACCGGCTTGGCTCCACTCAGCACTGCTTGGCCCAGCTCGGCTCGGTTTGCTTTTCCACTGCGTGGTACGAGTCAGCACGTTTCAACACTGTATAGGCTCTACTCGGCTCGGTTTGCTTTTCCACTAAAGTAGTAAGTGGGTGGGATTACAACGATTATCTGACCAATCAGTGGCTAGTAGTGACAAACAATCAAGGCTGCATTCGAAGGATTGTGGGATATGGTATAGGTACGGCCCGCTTGGAAGCCCAACCGAGGTGGTACTGTTTAAGTGTGCCGTACCGAGTACATGTAGTGGAAAACCGCCGCTGTACCAAATCGTACCGAACCGTTCTAACTCGTAACATGCGGTACCATGCAGTGGAAAAGTGCCAAAGCGCCTTATTTATAGGTGTGTAATATATAGTGTGTAACGTACTAAAAGAATCCTTTATTGTATCACACATAAGGTTAAAATTACCGGATAAGGCACTGTACCCAGTGCACAGTATACATTTGAACAGTGGAATCGTTCTCCGAGCTGGATGGCGGGTGACATCATCGACTCCTCCTCCCTCCATACGCGTTACGTCCCCGTAGGTGGGACTTCATCAGCGGATGTGAGGGAGGAGGATGTGATTGTATAACAAGGTAAAGGGCCTCACTGGATCCTTCCCCAAAGCGTGACGCCAGCGATAAACTCGGCAACATGGAAGGCTCCACCTGCTGTGGTCATGGTAACACAGGACGCCACTGACAGTGAAGGGATATCGCCTCAATGGGGCACAGATAGCATACAAAGTCTGACAGGGTTGATAAACCCTATTATTCTATCCAAAATAAAAACATAGCCTTTACTTTAACCACTTGCCGACCACTCACTCGAGCTCTACTGCGGCAAAGTGATTAGTTCCCGTCCAGCGACGTAGACCTATGTCGCTGGATTCCTCCCCTTGTGGGCGGCGCTCGCGCACCGCCGGAGGCTCGCTCCCGCTGTATTCACAGTCACAGCGGGAGTCGGGCCAGGGGAGGAGCGGCAGCGATCGCCGCTGCTCTTCCCCGATCGTCGGGGAATCGAGTTTGGAGATCCGCCCACTTGTGTAAACAAAGCGGGTGGATCTCCTAAGTGACAGACAGTGACAGATTGCAGGGTTCAGCATAGCTGAACCTGCGATCTGTCCCTGTGTCACTCAGTCACCTCCCCCCACACACGTTAGTAAGCACCAGGCATACATTAACCCCTCCCTCTCCAATAGAATTAACCCCTTCCCTGTCAGTGTCATTTTTTTACAGTAACAGTGCATATTTATAGCACTGATTACTGTAGTAATGTCACTGGTAACCCCAAAAGTGTCAAAAATGTCAGTCAAGGGTCCGATCTGTCCGCCGCAATGTCGCAGTCCCGCAAAAAAAAAAAAAAAAAAAATCGCAGATCGCCGCCATTACTCGTTTAAAAAAAAAACACCAAAAATGACAGAAATCTTTCCCTTAGTTAGTAAACGCAATAACTTTTGCGCAAACCAATCAAAATACGCTTATTGTGATTTTTTTTACCAAACATAGGTAGCAGAAAACAAATTGGCCAAAAATTAAAAAAAATTTTGATTTTTACATTTTTTTGGGGGGAATTTCATATAAAAAAAATGTGAAAAATATTGTTTTTTTTTAAAAAATGTACGCTATTTTTCTGTTTATAGCGCAAAAAGTAAAAATCACACAGGTGACCAAATACCACCAAAAGAAAGCTCTGTTTGTGGGAAAAAAAGGAGGTAAATTTCGTTTGGATATGGCGTCGCACTACCGCGCAATTGTCAGTTAAAGTCGCACAGTGCAGAATCGCAAAAAGTGGCCTGGACGTAAGACAGCAAAATCCTCCGGTGGTAAAGTGGTTAAGGCTCCTTTTACACTTGTGCGACTTTTCCTGCAACTTTGGGCTGCAAAGTCGCATGACAGATTGTACCCCATGATTTCCAATGAATACCATTTATATCTGTGCGACTTTAAAGTAGTCCCTGCACTACTTTGGTCCGACTTTGATAAGACTTGAGGTCCATAGACTTTAGGATTACACGGGCAGTGCTTCAAGTCACGTGACTTTCAGGTCATACAAGTGTGAGGCCTTACTCTCACTTCACTTTATCCACTGAAAGTTCAACAAACTGACAAAATATCCCTGAAATCTCATGAATTTCACTAAAATTCAAGGAAACTAGAAATCTCCACCACCCCTAACAATAACAACTTTTCCAGAGATCTCACGTTGTATATAATAACCGTGTCTGCCCAATGAGGAGATTACTCGGTTATATACAGTATTGCTCTCTGTATATACTGCCCCTAGCGGTGTCCGCTGTCATCTGCACGAAGTGTCCGCACAGTACACCTATTCCGCCTCCACCAATATGGCGGCCGCTCCCAGCCCTCCCATCCCCACCAACATGGAGGGCCTTCTGCAGACGGAAGTGAGGGTGACCTTTGGGCGGAAGTGAGGCTTGTTGACATCTGATTCTGGAGCTGCCAGGAAGGGTGGAGAGGATTCTATTCCATAGCCGGTTTTATTGTTTGCACGATTTACCAGAAGAATGATCCCGAACGAGGAGACCTCGGGCCGGAAGAAGGAGATAGAAGAGAAGCTGAAGCAGGTTGTGTGTCATGTTTATCCCTGAGGGAGAGGGCTGTGGACAAGGCTCTGTGCCAGGCAGACATAGATGGAATATTTCTCCTGGGATGAGAAAATCCTGAGTGCTGTCATAGCTGAGTTCTCCTTGTGAATGTCATGCTGATCGCAGGGCTTCATTACTGTCTGACCTGAGACCAGTCTTCAGATTTGGAGCACAGTCTAGGGCAGTGATGGTGAACCTTGGCATCCCAGATGTTTTGGAACTACATTTCCCATGCACTCTGCATTGTAGCTGAGCATCATGGGAAATGTAGTTCCAAAATATCTGGGGTGCCAAGGTTCGCCTTCATTGGTCTAGGAGGTTCTAGGGCTTGTTTGGACCAGGATCCAACCCCAGGTATGAGATCCCGCATGGAAGCGGTCACCTGTATGGACCAGTCATCTACGGTCATGGTATTCCCTGCCCTTCACCCACATGTATACTCGCCCACATGTAGGGCAGGGAATGCCCCAGGCGCAGATGGTTGGCTTATACAGGTGACAGCTTCCTGGTGGGATCGGATCCTGGACCAAACACTCCTCAGTTCATTCACTTCTCTAATATAGGTCAGTGACTGAGATAGGATTGAAGCATGATGAGAAAGTAGACTGTCCAAGAGGAGGTCAACAGTGACTGCCTGTATACCTCTTCTCAGCAGGTTTACTTTAACCACTTAAGCCCCGGAGGATTTTACCCCCTTCCTGACCAGGGGGTATTTTGCGATTCGGCTCTGCGTGACTTTAACGGACAATTGCGCGGTCGTGCGACGCTGTACCCAAATTAAATTGACGTAATTTTTTTCCCACAAACAGACCTTTCTTTTGGTGGTATTTCATCACCTGTGCGATTTTTGATCACGCGCTATAAACAAAAAAAGAGCGACAATTTTGCAAAAATAACAAAATTTTTCAAATTTTTTCACATGAAATTCCCCCCCAAAAAAATGTAAAAATCTAAATTTTTTTAACATTTTAGGCCAATTTGTTTTCTGCTACCTATTTTTGGTAAAAAAAATCGCAATAAGCGTATTTTGATTGGTTTGCGCAAGTTATCGCGTTTAATCTTTTAAGGGAAAGATTTTTGTCATTTTTATTTTTTTAACGAGTAATGGTGGCGATCTGCGATTTTTAAAAAAAAATTTTTTTGCGGGACTGCGACATTGCGGCAGACAGATCGGACCCTTGACTGACATTTTTGACTCTTTTGGGGGTACCAGTGACATTACTACAGTAATCAGTGCTATACATATGCACTGTTACTGTAAAAATGACACTGGCAGGGAAGGGGTTAACTATATTGGAGAAGGAGGGGTTAAGTGTGTCCCTAGGGGCGTGCTTCTATCTGTAAAGGGGCGTGGCTTTTCATGTAACAGCAGAGATCTACGGTCCTACATAGCAGGATCGTATGATCTCTGCACTTACACAGGGCCTTTCTCCCTCTGTAACCGATGATCGCGAGTGACCGGCGGACATCGGGTCCGCCAGTCACACGCGCGTGGATCCCAGTGAGCGAGCGGGAGCGCGCCCCCTATTGGCTCGCAGGCGAGTGACGTACCGGTACGTCACTTTGCCTGCACGGGGCTGACCGCCGCAGTATATGTACTTGCGGTGGTCGGCAAGTGGTTAAAGTGGTTCTAAATGTAAATTTTTTTTTTCCTTTTTTAACCACTTTACCATCGGAGGATTTTGCTGTCTTCCGTCCAGGCCACTTTTTGCGATTCGGCATTGTGCGACTTTAACTGACAATTGTGCGGTCGTGCGACGCCGTACCCAAACGAAATTTACGTCCTTTTTTTCCCACAAACAGAGCTTTCTTTTGGTGGTATTTGATCACCTGTGCTATTTTTACTTTTTGCGCTATAAACAAAAAAAGAGCGTTTATTTTGAAAAAATAACAATATTTTTAACATTTTTTTATATGAAATTCCCCCCAAAAAAAATGTAAAAACCAATTTTTTTTTTTAATTTTTGGCCAATTTGTTTTCTGCTACCTATGTTTGGTAAAACAAAAATCACAATAAGCGTATTTTGATTGGTTTGCGCAAAAGTTATTGCGTTTACTAACAAAGGGAAAGATTTCTGTCATTTTTGGTGTTTTTTTTTTTAACGCGTAATGGCGGCGATCTGCGATTTTTTTTTTTTTGCGGGACTGCGACATTGCAGGGGACAGATCGGACCCTTGACTGACATTTTTGACACTTTTGGGGGTACCAGTGACATTACTGCAGTAATCAGTGCTATATATATATGCACTGTTACTGTAAAAATGACACTGGCAGGGAAGGGGTTAATTTTATTGGAGAGGGAGGGGTTAATGTATGCCTGGTGCTTACTGACGTGTGGGGGGGGGGGAGGTGACTGAGTAAGTCATGGACAGATCGGATGTCCAGCTATGCTGAACAGTCCGATCTGTCACTCCCTGTCACTATGGAGATCCGCCCGCTTGTGTTTACACAGGCGGGCGGATCTCCACACTAGATCCCCGACGATCGGGGGAAGAGCGGCGGCGATCGCCGCTGCTCCTCCCCTGGCCCGACTCCCGCTGTGACTGAAAACAGCGGGAGCGAGCCTCCGGCGACGCGCAAGCGCCGTCCAGAAGGGGGAGTGTCTGACGACGTAGTACTACGTCGTCAGACGATAACGAGCCACTCTGCCGCAGTAATATTACTGTGGGCGGTGGTAAAGTGGTTAAATAACAAATATGTTATACTTACCTGCTATATGCAATAGTTTTGCACAGAGCAGCCCCGATCCTCTTCTTCTGGGGTCCCCTGTCGGTGCTCCAGGCCCCCCCTCCTCATCGGGTGTCCCCATGGAAAGCAGCGTTGCAGGCTCGCTCATAAGTCTTGCTGCTGTGTTCATTGACACAGACAGCGGGATTCAGCCCTGCCCCCACTCTCGTATAGCAGCTTTTGATTGACAGCAGGGGGAACCAATGGCTCCTGCTGCTATCAATCTGTCCAATGAGCAGAGTGACAGCGGCTGGAGCTGCTGTGCTTGTGCACGTTGCTGGATCAGGTCGGGCACAGATAAGAAAAGGGTGGGTCTGGGGGGAGCTGCAGCACAGAAGGTTTTTCACCTTAATGTATAGAATTCATTAAGGTGAAAAAACCTTAAAGGAGTGGTAAAGTCAGAAGGTTTTTTTATCTTAATGAATTCTATGCATTAAGATAAAAAACCTTCCGTGTGCAGCAGCCCCCCTAATACTTACCTGAGCCCATCTCGATCCAGCGATGTCCACGAGTGCCTTGGCCACCCAGGACTCACCCTCCTGATTGGCTGAGACATTGACTCCTGCTGCTGTCAGTTTCTTTAAAAATGACAATTGTTCATTAGAATAGAAAAAAAGGAGCTATCAAGCGCGTGCCATAATCCTAATATTCAAAAATTGGAGCAGCAGATGTACTTAGAAATCTGTAAATTGTGTGAACTTTATGGGCACATCCTGAGACAGATAAATGTACACAAAATAGATATTTATTAATTCCATATTAAAACCAATACCAATTAAAATGACGGAGCTTACCCAAGAGGTCAGCTAACCGAACATACATGTAGGAGGATATTGTCTACAAGGTATACGTCATTTACATAATGAGAAAAGTGCAATACATATCAAGATCACGTAGATGTGAGAGTACGGCTGTTCGTTGGTCAACGCGTTTCGCAATAAGCTTCAAGACCATATGGTTGCACAGACAATTATACTCTTAAGATAAGCAAAATCAATACTAGTAATTCATAATCATATACGATATACTTATATTGTAATACATCATAAACAAGGTCTTACTAGCAGACAACTCTCCTCCAAACACTCAAGGCAAAACTGGCTTGGGGTGGACACAGGGGATAAGTGGGACCATGAAGCAAGTCACTATCTACATAGATGTAAAAGATGATGAGAACAAAATTTTATTTTACTTTATTTTAAAGTTTCAGGGTGGAGAGAAACATATTTTTTATATTGTGTATAATGCCAGTCAAACAACTAGCATAAAAGGCATATGTGTAATAATCACCCTATAATGGTAGAGAGTAGGTATATCTTCATATCACTAATGCAAGCAATCTGTACTTGTAAACTAGCCAATAGAAATGGTCATCCTCCACTCTGGAAATGTTAATTTCCTGATTGGAACCTACTGGATATAAAGGTAATCAACGTAAGAAATCACAGCTGTGTATAATTCGGTACGCCCTATAGAGGTAATGAGTAGGGATCGACCGATTATCGGCAACACCGATATATCGAGCGCTGATATGCACTTTCCCCGATATATCGGAATCGGCCCCAGTGGTTTCTGATATTGCCATGACGTCATCACGTATGTTGCGCCACGCGCCTCCACGCACTGGGAATCTGGGACAGCTTCTGCAGCCTTCTTAGGCCGCCTCCCTCAGCCTCGTTTTGGAGTCTCACAGTGTGCACAGTGTGTTTTACAGCCGCCGCGGCCACATACTGGAGTCTCTGCTGTCAGTTGGGACAGTGAGTGATTCTTTATCAATGACACAGCCACAGTGCACAGTGTGTTTAACACAGCTGCCGCGGCCACCCACCCACAGCTGCCCAGTGCCAGCCAGCCACCCGCACACACCCACTGGCCTGTACCAGCCAGCCACAGGTCCTGCCTGTACCAGCTAGCCGCCAGCCACCCACGGTGCCAGCCACCCACCAAAGGCAGCCAGCCAGCCACCACAGGGTGCCACCCACCCACCACAGGATGCCAGCCACTCACCCACCCACCACAGGGTGCAAGCCAGCCACCCACCAAAGGGTGCCCGCCAACCACCCGCCACAGGGTGCCAGCCACCCACCACAGGGTGCAAGCCAGCCAGCTACCACAGGGTGCCAGCCACCTACCAAAGGGTGCCAATCCAGCCACTCATCACCACAGGGTGCCAGCCAGCCAGTTTTTTTAAGCCTGTTTTCAATTCATTAGTGTCTTTCAAATTTCAATGGAGATGGATGCAGATAGAAAAATTAAAAGTGTGGTCTGGGACTATTTCTCATCTCCATCTCCAGGAAAAGCAGCAGCACTGTGCAACACGTGCACAAACAATGTAAGCATGGGGATCAATAACTGCAAAAACCAAAAAAACTTCAAATCTTTGGGCCCATCTAAGAGTTCATCATCTTGAATTACATCATGCAGCACAGAAAAAACAAAATGAATCACAAGGTGAAACATCACTATCCCAGGCAACAATAACAGATATGTTTCAGAAAAAAAACAGGTGGCTAAAATCGGATGGAAGATCCCAACTGCTCTGAGTAATCACAGAGATGATGGTCACTGATAACCAGCCATTTACAATGGTGTCTGACTCTGGATTTAAGCGGTTGATGTCCATAGTTGAGCCAAGGTACACACTGAAGTGTGATAAGTTTTATCAAACTGAAATGCTGGAAAAGATTCACCAAAAGGTCGTTGAGAAAGTAAAGAATATCCTGCAACCAAAGAATGCTCACTCTCTCTCGCAACTCACTCTCATTCACGACTAACTGCTGGTCAGGACAAACAGAATCACTAATGAGTCTTACATGCCACTTCATTGACAGCGGATGGACAAGAAGGCATTTGGTGTTGAATACAAAAGTGATGCAAGGATCCCACACTCGGGAGTACATTAGAGAATTGTTTCTAGGCATGCTAGAAGAATGGGGAATCACCAAAGACTGAGTGATGTTTGTGCTTTGAGACAGCGGAGCGAACATGGTGAAAGGAATGAGACTTGCTGAAGTGTCAGACTTCAGTTGCATGGCACACACCCTCCAACTTGTGGTAAATTAGCATGCTGAAAAAGTGCGCAGGCCATTTCCACCATTCAATCCTGGCCAAGCAGCGACTGAGGTGCATTCAGGAAGACCTTGGCATACCCAAAAACAACTTGATACAGTCTGTTCCAACACGATGGAACTCAACACTTCACGTGCTGCAAAGAATGCTGGAGCAGAAGCAAGCCCTTATCATATATTCAGGTGAATATGGACTTGGAGGACATTCTTGTCCTACTGCTGATCAGTGGGACATTGTAGCCAATGTCATTGAGACCCTCCTCACCATAGAGGAAGTGACACTAGAGGTGAGTCATTACGACTCATCTGTGTCATCTGTCATCCCATGTGTGAGAGTGCTGAAGATGCTTCTTCAACAGAATGAAGGACCCAACACACGTGGCATTAAATGTAGGCAGGCCATGAGTGACAGCCTCACCAAACGTTTTGAGAAGCATGAAGAGAATAAAAATGTTGTGCTTGCATGTCTTTTGGATCCTCGATACAAGAACCATTCTTTCTCTTCTGATGATGTATTGGCCAAGGCAAAACAATGACTGACAGAAGATATTCAACAGAAGGTGCAGGAGGTTCCTGCCGAAAAGAAAACTCAAGAAGAGCAGGTTTCTAATGTGGAAGAGCAGGATGCTAAAGGAGAAAAATGTCCAAAAAGACAGCGGACATCAAGGTCAAATAGATGCCATGTTCAGTGTTTATTCGGGCCTCATGCGGAGGTTTCATCTGAATCTGCAATAATGAGCCTGGATGATGAACTTCATCTCTATTTGAAGGAACTAGTAATTGACAGAAAAAGTGGTGATCCTCTTCGGTGGTAGAAAGACAATGAGGCACGCTGCAAAAGACTTGCTTCTCATGCTAGAAGATATCTTTCTGCTTCCTCGGTACCAAGTGAGCATGTTTTTAGTGAAGTGGCAGCAATTTATGAAAAGAAAAGAAGCTGGTGAACATGCTGAAATGTTATGCTTTCTGCACTATAATATTGTTCTACTTAACTGGGAGTATTAAAAGTGTAGTAGTATAGTACTACTAGTGTCCACTCCACTCTAACTTTTGTCTAGTTTTTTTTTTCTAGCAGTTTTGCACTGACTGACTGGGCTGCACTGCAGTCAGTGCAAAACTGCTAGAAAAAAAGCTAGCCAGTGGATTGGAGTCAGTGGACTACTGCTGCTGTAGTGTGCCACTCACTGCTGCAATGATTTTAAATCACCAGTGCAGTCACTGCAGTAGTGATTTAAAATGATTACAGTGAGTGAGTGTAGTACTACTGCCGCAGTAGTCCACTGACTCCCCACTGTCTAGATTTTTTTGTAGCAGTTTTGCACTGACTGCAGTAGTGATTTAAAAGCATTGCAGTGAGTGCACTACTGCAGCATTAGTGACTCCTCCAATCCACTGTCTAGCTGTTTGGTGTTGTCAAGCTTTTTTTCTAGCAGTTTAATTTGCACTGACTGCAGTGTTAAAAATGTTAATAACAGGGTTCATACGGTCCTGGAAATCCTGGAAAAGTTTTGGAATTTTTAGATGACACTTTCCAGGCCTGGAAAGGTCATGGAAAATTAGGAAACACACTAGGTTTTGGAAAAGTCATGGAATTAAATTACTGTGGGGGAGCGGATGCTTAATTATTTTAATTATTTTTTGATAATTGCCACATACTGTATTTACATTTCGCTGTATTAGCGTCCTTCCGGGTCCGCGGTATGCGTGTGCTGTCATTGGCCAGCAGCAGCCGAAGAGATGACCCAATCAGGCAGCGGGGAGGGCCAGCCGCGGTTTGCCTGGCAACACTGTGACTGGCTAGCAGCAGCAGTAACAGCCGGGAGATTATCAACCAATGAGGCAGCGAAAGCGTCACTGGAGGGCGGGCCGGCCGCATGAATGTGATGATGACGTGGAAGGGGATGGTAACCGTTTCGGGTACCGCACCGCAGCGTCATCACGTTCATGCCGGCTCCCCCCTCAGTGATTTCCAGTTCCCCCCAGACTGTGCTCTCCAGTCCCCCCCCCCTCTCCCCCTGTGCTCTCCATCCCCCTGGTTTTCCATGCCCCCCCCGCGCCTTCCAACCCCCCTGCAATGCTTTCCAAACCCCCCCTTAATTCTCTCCTTTCCCCCCCCCCCCCGTGCCCTTCAGCTCCTCCAGTGCTCTCTGCTTCCCCTGTGTTCTTCTATCATGTCTGCAGTCTCTGACCTTCTCTTGTATCATGTCCACAGCCTCTGACTACCTCCTGTATCATGTCCGCAGCCTCTGACTACCTCCTGTATCATGTCCGCAGCCTCTTACCTCCTCCTGTATCATGTCTGCAGCCTCTGACTACCTCCTGTATCATGTCTGCAGCCTCTGACTACCTCCTGTATCATGTCCGCAGCCTCTGACTACCTCCTGTATCATGTCCGCAGCCTCTGACTACCTCCTGTATCATGTCCGCAGCCTCTGACTACCTCCTGTATCATGTCCGCAGCCTCTGATCACCTCCTGTATCATGTCCGCAGCCCCTGACCACCTCCTGTATCATGTCTGCAGCCTCTGACCACCTCCTGTATCATGTCCGCAGCCTCTGACCACCTCCTGTATCATGTCCGCAGCCTCTGACCACCTCCTGTATCATGTCCGCAGCCTCTGACCACCTCCTGTATCATGTCCGCAGCCTCTGACCACCTCCTGTATCATGTCCGCAGCCTCTGACCACCTCCTGTATCATGTCCGCAGCCTCTGACCACCTCCTGTATCATGTCCGCAGCCTCTGACCACCTCCTGTATCATGTCTGCAGTCTCTGACCGTCTCTTGTATCATGTCTGCAGTCTCTGACCACCTCCTGTATCATGTCTGCAGTCTCTGACCTTGTCCTGCATCATGTCCGCTAAATGTACAGTGTGTGTCGTAAAACCTTTGACATTTCGAACATGGGAGAAGCAGCGCTGTCTAGCCACGCTAAAGGTGCAAAGCACCAGTCTGCAGCTGCATGCTTGACAGCTTCCAATCCGATCGCTGGCTTTTTCACCCGTGCGCCTGAAGTGACACCGGCTCCCAGCTGCGGCAGCGGTGCTTCCCTCTCATCCACTGTAAAACAAGGGACCATTTTGAGTCACGCTGTATCCAGAACGAAACCCTAACTGCAGAGGTTCTACAAAGATTGTCATTTATTTTAGTAAAAATATGCTGGGTGTGACATGGATTTTCTTCTTATTTAACATGTATACATAGACATTTCATGAAACATAAGGTCATGAATATTTACGTGAAGTCATGGAAAAGTCATTTTTTGGTGAAAATGTGTATGAACCCTGTAATAAACAAACATTAACATGTTCAGTAAGTTTCGGTTCACACTAGGTCGCTCCGACTTCGGGGGCGACCTGTGAAGTCGCGTGCACCGCGACTTCGGCACGACTTGCACAGACTTTATATAATGAATGTCTATGCAAGTCGCTCCGAGGTCGCCCCGAAGTAGTACAGGACCCTTTTTCTAAGTCGGAGCAACTTGTGTCGCTCCTATTAGAACGGGTCCTGTAGCACTGCATGGACCGCGACAGACCGCGACTTGTCAGGCTGACAAGTCGCCTGACAAGTCGCGGTAGTGTGAATGAACACTAACAGATTTCTGTCGAAATTTGTGTTTATTTTGAAAAACTTTAAATTTTCAAAATATCTGCGCATATCAGCCGATACCGATATACATTGGCCAAAATATCGGTATCGGCAACGAAAAACAGATTTCGGTTGATCACTAGTAATGAGAACCTACCTATAAAATGGAACGTATCCTTGAATAATCAGGAAAAAGCCATATAGACAGGAGAATGAAGATGATGAAAGGGTCTGCTTGCATTAAGGAGAGGGGAAGAGATCCCAGCATACATATCATAAATAAAACGGATTTACACCTATAGCATGGACATTATTTAAAGTCAGAGCTGCACAGTTTGTTTTTATTTACAGACTCCCCTTACCTGCCTAACCCATTTTTTTTTTTTTTTTAAAAGGTGAACTAACTCTTAAATCACCCCCACCCCCCCCCCAAATGAACATTCCTGCATGTCCTTGGGTTTCAGTGGTTATACCGGGATGATGCCAGCACCTACAGGCATCATCCTGGTATCAATCTTTTCAGCCAGCAATTCTCTTTAATACAGAAGTGACCTGAGAGGCTAATTAGTCACTCGATCACTTCTGCAGGTGCCGGAAGGGGTCCCACCTGCCACCGCCTCTCCCGGGCTCTCCATGTCCCATCGCGGAGGCCAGGAGCTATGTGGCCGGTGGCAATGGCTGCCCTGTACAGCGAGAGAGGAACTGACATCCTTCCTTTCTCTCTGTAACCCTGGAAACCGGGAGCAATGAGTAATTTGTCACTTCCGGTTCCGCCCCTTTGTTTATCTGGCCATCAGCGGCCAGGAAAGCAACCAATCAGACCGATCTGTGTCTGATCAGCTGCATGGGGGGCCAGAGGAGAGACCCCCAAATCACTCAATAAAGAGAACCTGTCATGGTCCATGCTGTCACAAGGGATGTTGTTCATCCCTTGTGATAGCAATAAAGTTAGTACAAAAAAAATTAAATAAACAAGTGTAAAAAAATAAATAAAATAATTTGTTTAAAAAAAAAAAAAAAAAAATGTAAAGCATCCGTCCCACTGTGCTTATCCGCAAATGTGAACGCATATGTTACTCCCGCAAGCATATGTAAACGGTGATTGCACCACACGTGAGGCATTGTCGCAAACATCAGAGCAAGAGCAATACTTCTAGCACCAGACCTGTGCAACTCTAAACTGGTGACCTGTAAAGGCGTTTAAAGCGTCACCTATGGAGAATTTGAAGCACTGTAGTTTGCTGCCATTCCACGGGCAGACGCAATTCTAAAGCGTGACATGTTAGGTATGTTTGTACATCTTTCACATTAAGCAAAAAAATAAGCTTAACTTTACTGTTTTTTTTTTTTTTTAATTAATGAAAGTGTTTTTTTTTTTTCCCAAAATAATTGCGTTTGAAAAACGTTTGGGGGTTCCAGGTAATTTGCTAGCAAAAAAAGTTGATTTTTACATGTAGGAGTGAAGGGTCAGAAATGCCTTGGGAAGGAGGTGGTTAAAGCCCAGCTGCAGAAATATCCAAAAAATACCCCCTTTTCTCTGCAAGGGTGAAATGCTGTTTATGTTTAGGGGTGCTGGAATGAGGGGTAAATACTTACCTGCCCCCTCACTACAGCAGGGTCCCTCCAGTGTTGCAACCTGTTTTGATTGCACTCCAGCATCCTCAGCATACAGTATAGGGTTAAACTCCTGCTCCTGCATTAAAGAGGTGTTATACTTACCTCCTTTCCAGTGGTGTCCCGGAGCTCCCTGTCGGCTGTTGACATTCTCTGCCAGTATGCTTTGGATATTTTCATTGGCTAGATCAAGATATTGCAGTTCCTGCACATTCATCTCGGCATTTCCAAAATTGTATACTGAGCTGCACATCTAGAGAGATGACTTTAGCTGTACAGTGGTTGTAAACCCTTATATATCCACAGTGAAATGACTGGCCTTAGGTGATACACAGAGATTAAACAAATCCTCCATCATAAGTTGTACCTGTTTATCTGCAGTCTTCTTTTCTCTGCATCTGTTCAAAGTGCATGATTTATACAGTTTGTCTAAAGTTTCAGAAAGCAGAGGATGTGGAGCTAAAATAATACTCTACAGAATTCACAAAGGGACAGAGCTGAGGCTGTCAATCACAGGCTGTGTGTTGTAGCTCCATCCCCTATTACCTTTTTATCTCTTGGTGTCAGGAAAATGCATCAGAAGTGACTCATGCTGATAGCAGAGAAGTGTGGCATCAGACAGAAATGGACTGAGAGAAGTAACACTAAAGAGGGATATGCTTTGTTCATATTTCATGTCAGAAGTTTACACTTTAAAGCATTTTATTAATTCGAGTAATATGTAGGTATTGGTTAAATATGTATTGGTATTAACCACTTCAGCTCCGGAAAGGTTTTACCCCCTTAATGACCAGGCCATTTTTTTTCGATTCGGCACTGCATTATTTTAATGAAAAATTGAGCGGTCGCGCGATGCTGTACTCGAATACAATTGATGTCCTTTTTTCCCCCACAAATAGAGCTTTCTTTTGGCAGTATTTGATCACCTGTGCGGTTTTTAGATTTTGCGCTATAAACAAAAAAAGAGCGGCAATTTTGAAAAAAAAAACCGCCATATTTTTTACTTTCTGCTAAAAAACATTCCCAATAAAAAAAATGTAAAAATCAAATTTTTTTTATCAGTTTAGGCCAATTTGTATTCTGCTACATATTTTTGGTAAACAAAATCCCAGAAAGCGTATTTTAATTGGTTTGCCCAAAAGTTATAGCATTTACAATCTACAGATAGATTTTTGGAATTTTTATTTATTTATTTTTTATTAGTAATGGCGGCGATTAACGTTTTTTAGCGGGACTGCGACATTGCGGCGGACAGATCGGGCCCCTAACTGACATTTTTGACACTTTTTGGGTACCAGTGACATAAGTACAGTAATCAGTGCTAAATAATGGCACTTTTCCACTGCAAGTACGCGCTTGGCTCTACTCGGCCCTGTTTGGTCCTGCTTGGCCCGGTTTGCTTTTCCACTGCTGGTACGGTGTTGGAACGGTTCGGTACGGTACGTTATGGTTTGCTTTTCCACTAAAGTAGTACTAAAGTTACTTGGATGGGATTCTCTGACCAATGAGGGGCTAGTAGTGAATGACTGCAAAGGATTGTGGGATATGGTACCGGGTATGGTACCTCTTGGAACCACAATTGAGGTGGTACTGTTTTTGAGAGCCGTACCGTTCGGTTCCATGCAGTGGAAAAGAGCCACCGTACTGTACCGTAGCGAACCGTTCCTACACCGTACCATGCGGTGCCAGCAGTGGAAAAGCACAAAAGCGAGCCGAACCGTTCGGTTCCAGGCAGTGGAAAAGCCCCATAATATGCACTGTTACTGTATAAATGACACTGGCAGGGAAGGGGTTAACACTGGAGGTGATCAAAGGGGTTAATGTGTACCTAAATATGCTTACTAACTGTGTGTGTGTGTGGGGGGGGGGGGGGGGGGTTCTGTGACAGGCACAGAGAAATAGAAGTTTTAGCATAGCTGAAACTTCTGATCTCTCCCTGCCTGTCTAACAGAAGGCTCGTCTGCTTTGTTTACATAAGCAGGTGGGTATTTTGTCAGTTTATCTAACGATCGCAGGAGGCCGGCGACAATCGCCGCTGCTTAACTCCTGTCTAAACACAGCGGGAGTGCGGCTCGGGCGGAGTGCGCGCGCCGCCCGAGACCTCATGCACTAAATCACGTAGTACTATGTGATTCTGCCCAGCCAAACCACCCTGCCGCAGTAATATTACGGTGGATGTTCGGCAAGAGGTTAAAGGCTACACCATTTGAAGGTCATGTCTGCTCTAGTGTTAGTAGGCCTGACGGTAGTACAAGGTTTGTAGATATCCAGCTAGATGCCTCTGTTAAGTTGCAATGTGCCTAAGGGCCTGTGCACACATTCTTTGGTTTCTGAAGAGTGATTCATGTTTAGATTGCTCTTCAGAGTGCATTTGACAAACCCTGAAGAGGCATTGTATTGCCTCTTCACCACCTGCGTTAACCCTCTAAACCCCACCCTCGCGTGTGCATGGTTGCAGGGCGCTTGCAAAGCAGCCCTCTTAATTTAAATGGGTCACGTTCAGCAGGGGGTTTAACCACTTGCCGACTGCCGCCCGACTATTTACGTCGGTAGTCAGCCCCTCACAGGCAGAGTGACGTAGATCTACGTCGCTAGCCTGTGAGGGTCTAGGGAGCGAGCGTGCGCCCCCGCTCCCGCCCCCCCCCCCCCCGCGCGTGTGACTGGCGGACCCGATGTCCGCCGGTCACTCGGCGATCGTCGCAGAGGGAGAAAGGCAGGCGGCTAGTGTAAACAAGCCGCCTGTCATTCTCCTCTGTGTAGAAACAGTGATCATACGGTTCTACTATGTAGTAATGTCACTGGTAACCCCAAAAGTGTCAAAAATGTCAGTCAAGGGTCCGATCTGTCCGCCGCAATGTCGCAGTACCGCAAAAAAAATCGCAGATCGCCGCCATTACGCGTTAAAAAAAAAAAAACAACAAAAATGACAAAAATCTTTCACTTTGTTAGTAAACGCGATAACTTTTGCGCAAACCAATCAAAATACGCTTTTTGCGATTTTTTTTTTTTTTTTTTTTTTTTAATTTACCAAACATATGTAGCATAAATCAAATTGCCCGAAAATGTTAAAAAATTTTGATTTTTACATTTTTTTTGGGGGGAATTTCATATAAAAAAATGTGAAAAATATTGTTGTTTTTGCAAAATTGACGCTCTTTTTTTTTTTTTTTTGTTTATAGCGCATGATCAAAAAATTGCACAGGTGATCAAATACCACCAAAAGTAAGCTATGTTTGTGGGAAAAAAAGGACCTCAAATTCGTTTGGGTACATCGTCGCACGACTGCGCAATTACATAGTTACATAGTTAGTGAGGCTGAAAAAAGACACAAGTCCATCCAGTTCAACCTATGTGTGTGTGTTTGCTTTTAACCGTACATTGTATACCCCTGTATGTTGTGGTCTTTAAGGTGTCCATCCAATAGTTTTTTGAAACTATCAATGCTCCCCGCTGATACGACTGCTTGCGGAAGAGAATTCCACATCCTTACCGCTCTTACAGTGAAGAACCCCTTACGCACTTTAAGGTTAAACCACCTTTCCTCTAGTTTTAGTGAGTGGCCACGTGTCTTATTGTATTCCCTTACTCTAAATAGTTTGTTCCTTATGCTCGGGTCGCCAGTACAGTATTTGTACATTGATATCATATCCCCCCTCAATCGTCTCTTCTCCAGAGAGAATAGGTTCAGTGCTTGTAGTCTTTCCTCATAGCCGATGTCCTCCATTCCCCTAATTATTTTTGTTGCCCTTCTCTGGACTTTCTCCAGTTCCAGCACATCCTTCCTGAGGACCGGTGCCCAGAACTGGACAGCATACTCCAGATGTGGCCGGACCAGAGTCTTGTAGAGTGGAAGAATAATCTCTTTATTTCTGGAGTGAATCCCCTTTTTTATACAACCCAGTATTCTGTTGGCTTTGCTTGCAGCGGCTTGGCATTGCATGCCACTTTCAAGCCTGTTGTCTACCAGTACCCCCAGGTCCCTTTCCATCCTAGACTCACCCAGAGGTTCCCCCCCAGTGAGTAGCTTGCTTTCTGGTTTCTGGCCCCCAAGTGCATTACTTTACATTTTTCTACATTAAATCTCATCTGCCATGTAGTTGCCCACCCCGTTATTTTGTTCAGGTCTGCTTGCAAGATTTCCACATCCTGCATAGAAGATATTGGCATGCCTAATTTAGTATCATCTGCAAATACTGAGATTGTACTCGATATCCCCTCCTCCAGATCGTTTATGAATAAATTAAACAGGATTGGTCCCAGGACAGAACCCTGGGGGACCCCACTTTCCACACCCGCCCAATCCGAGTACTCCCCATTAATCACCACCCTCTGGACTCTCCCCTGGAGCCAGTTCTCTATCCAGGTACTCACCTTATGGTCCATACCTACCTTCCTTAGTTTGTACAGTAAGCGTTTGTGGGGAACGGTGTCAAAGGCCTTTGCAAAGTCCAGATACACCACATCCACAGGCTTACCTTTATCTAAGTGGCAGCTCACTTCATCGTAGAAGGTTAATAGATTGGTTTGGCATGAACGATTTTTCATGAATCCATGCTGATTACTACTTATAATACCGTTTTCATTACTAAAGTCTTGTATGTGGTCCCTTATCATCCCCTTATCATGTCCATTAAAGTCACGCAGTGCCGAATCGCAAAATAGGCCCTGGTCAGGAAGGGGGTAAAATCTTCCGGGGCTTAAGTGGTTAACTACTGTGTACACCCCTCGCCACTGCCTCTGCCCCTAAAAAGGGAGCACTATGGCTGGAGAGGCAGGCAAAAATGTGGTTCAATAAATGGGGTTTAGCCGTCACAACCCCCCCCCCCCCCCCATCTCAACTCCAAGTGTGATTAAGCATTAAAAGACGATAGTTGAAACTTCAGGTAATAATGTTCTTGTTTTTGGGTCAGCAATGACAGCCCTAATGCTGCTTTAAAGAATACAAGGAAATACAAAATATCTATAAGGTTGGTGACTACAGATTTCTTTATTTTTTCTATCAGGAGGAAGAAATGCTGACATTCATCAAAGAGAGTCTAGATAAGAGTGATCAGCTAACCAATAACATGGTGAGTATAAGACAAGGAATGGAGGGTGGTTCATAGTAAATCATATGGGCTTTGCTGAAACCTCTTGTGCTTATCTTCCAGGTGTCCATCCTTTCTTCCTTTGAGAGTCGATTAATGAAGTTGGAGAATTCGATCATCCCAGTGCACAAGCAGACAGAGACGCTGCAGCGCCTGCAGGAAAATGTGGAGCGTACCCTTTCATGTCTGGACCATGTCATTAGCTACTACCATGTAGCCACAGAGACTGAGAGGGTTATCAGAGAAGGGTAAGAAAGACAGGAACATGGTTTCCTAAATGAGCAATGCATTTTTATTTATTAGATGCATGGGAAGCATTGTGTCAATATTCAAGTACCCTGGATTTCAATGCAAACCCACCAGTCAGTCACATTAATTAAATGTAAACTTTTTTTTAAAAAAACTGTCCATTTCGGTTTTCGACCAAGTGCATCCTGAATTTTCGGTTTTGGTTTGTTCTAAAATTTCATTTCGGTGCACCATTAGGGCTCTTTCACACGGTCCGCCTCCGTAGGCGGATCTGTGCTGCTCAGCGAGGATCGAACCGCCGATCCCCGCTGAGCCAGCGGATGACAGCTCCGTCTCCACTTGCAGTGCGGAGAGGGAGGTGTCACAGCTCCCGCTGCTCTCTATGGGGGATCGGATGAGAGCGGACCGCCTGTCCGCTCTCATGCGATCCGATCCGATACCTGAACGGATGGAAAAATAGGGTTTCCATCCGTCCAGATTTCAGGGACAGGATCGGATACGGGTGTCAGCGGAGGTGTCTCCTCTGACATCCGCTGCCCCATAGAGCTGCATGGAGGATCCGATCAGATCCGCCTAAAAAACTGACTGGCGGATCTGATTGGACCGCCCGTTTGAAAGAACCCATAATGTCTTCCTAGCCTGCCATCTATAAATCATAAAATTGTAAGAAAATAACTAAAGTAGAGGTAGGCAACCTTTGACAGACGGAGACCTACCTAAACAACATTAAAGAGATCACTGGGGTTCGGCACTCTTCATTTTTTTGTTACAATATTTTTATTCAAGAAGTGCAGAAATAAGCTCATAAATGCCCATGCAGGGACCCGACATGGAATGAAAAGCATAAGAGCTAGAATGAATCCTATACATGGTAGCTAATATTAGGCAACACTGGGGCACAGGGATGCCAACTGGGCGCCCTTATGTTTTTAAAGAAATTACTAGCAAGGCCTAACGAAATAGTAAGGAAAACTTAGAAAAATATAATAAAATAAATGTTACTGTGAAAATATAAACTTACACAATATTAAAAGTGGATAGTGTCAGCAGGGCAGAAGTTGGTGTCAGTTTTTTTTTTAATTATTTTTTACATTTGTATTTTTTTACGGTATTGTTTTTTAATTTTTCTACAATCATTTTAGGAGCCCCATTAGGGGCTTTGGTGCAATATTAGGTGTCTAAACAGACCCCTGATGTCTCAATTTTGAGACAGAGAAGGGGACTAAGGCCAAAGATTTCCCCAGTCCAATGAATTGGAAGTGCTCTGTGCTAAGCGGCTTCCTGTTTATTCTCAAACTGAAATTTACTCTGCTTCAGTTATGAATGAACATAATGAGTGATCAGTATCACTCACTGTGTTCATTCAGAAAAGGAAGGAGCTTTTACATATTTACCAGCCCCTTCCCCTGTTCTCCATCTTGAAACATCCCCCCATAGCAGTTGGCTTGAGAGGAGGGAAGCCGGGATCATTGTTGGGGGGACACAGGGTGAAAGTGGCAGCAGGTGCGCGTTTACTGGTACTGATCCCCTTTCCTCCTGCAGCTGCTGAATGCCAGTGGGAGGGAGAGAAGGAGAGGTGGCTTTCAGAGCAGCTGTAGGAGGAAAGGGGATCAGTACCAGTTAATGCGTCCCCACCGCCCCTCCTGTCCAAGTTCTGGGGGTAGGCAAGGAAGGATCGTCATCTACCTGTCACCTACCCGCCATGGATGGGTTGCTGTCCCCCGAACTAAAGTATTCCTAGGCTATTTTTTTTCCAGACTTTTGTAAAATTTTGGATTTCCTCTTTTTCTTTCCCAGTGGCAATGGTTACCAGGACAAATGGGATGAATCATCCCTGCTGGAAAAAATCCTGACATGGAGTTTAACACTTCCATGATGAATCCTGAGGTTAAAGAAAAAAGCTTTAGTTTAGATTTTTTTTCAAGAATTTGTATTCATTTTAAAAAACTTATAGCGTAAAGCAAATCAGCTGGTGGAGAGCCTGAATTATTAAAACCAGTCTTAGTGGTTGTCTTTATATTACAGAATCATATGTAATTAAACAACTCCTATTACAGCAAGAAGACAACAGATATCTTAGCTGAGCTCAATAGCACATTTCACTGGAGGTGAAATTGGGGCCTAAAGTTTTTGTTTTATTTTTCAAAAGCATTAACGTATAAGTGAAGCCTTACCCTCCTTGTAAAACAACCCATTTAGTTTATAATCAAAATGAAAGGCAAAACGTGTGTGTGTGTGTGTGTGTGTGTATATATATATATATATATATATATATATATATATATATAAACATTATTTTTTATATATATATTGATAATAATCAAATTGACATCCATGTGATGAGTTCGGGGACATGCACTCACACCCACTCAGATGTCATATTGGGACACAGTGCCGGGTCACATATATGCGATGCAGGAACCCTGCAAATCCACTGTGGGTTGCCACATCGCATTCAACTGGCAGGCAGTTCACACTGCCATATGCGAATCGCTGGGGTTGTCAGTAATGACACCCCCAGGTCAGTTCTCATACGCTGTGCGAACTGTCAGTGCGGACATGAATCGGATCATATAGGTGTGAACACCCATTGCGATCTGATTCTGGTCCTGTGCGAGTTGTGTCCGAATGCGATGCAAATTCATCCATACAATCTGTATGGCTGAATTTGCATTGCACAGACATCACATGTGATTTGCAGAGCAGTGCGCTCCGAATCACGTGCAATGTCTGTCATCGCACATATGTGAACCGGGAAGCGGTTGTGTCTCAATAGACATCAATAGGACTGCCTGCACGGGCATGCATAAAAACACTTATGCCTCCCGTATGGGTAAACATGGCCCTGCATGGGCTCACAGTGTTGTACGTCTTGTGTGAACGAGGCCTATGAGTGTACAAACAGGGTCTGCCCACAAAAACAGATGCATCCAAAGAAAAGGTGTTCAATATTTTTCTAAAGGAGCTATAGCCTGAACAGAAAACCTGTCCACTGCCAATATGCTGTAGAGAAGGACTCTCTGTGTGGAAGCAGCGGTCTCTCTGCAGAGGTCACCTTGCTTGGTCATACCTAAAGCCCTGCAATCAGCAAACCTTGTGCTCCTTGCTAATTGGAGTGCTCTGTTTTTTTTTTATTTTTTATTCTTTATTCAAATAAAGTATCCAACAAAGCAATGTAAGACAAAAATGAAGCAACATCTCATAGCAGGTTAATCGCCATACAAGAAGACATACAGAGTATGTACACAGGATACAAAGTGCAAGAGTTCCAAATGATTGCCATATACCAAATGCCAGTAGGAAAAGTGTTTTCAGATATAAAGAGGTCCAGCTAAGCAAAACCTAGGCAACAGGGAGAATAGCCCGTGTATTGGCTATAAGCCACATTGGTCATTGGGATGGAAGCACCCCTAGAGGCAGATGTAGTAAGCAGAGACGTCTCCAAGTTCCAGTACTGTCAGTTACCAGTCAAAGTACGTGCTCAGTTGATATCCAATTTTTAGGAATGGAGAAGTTAGAGTTAAGAGAACAGGAGAAGTAGAGGAGTACAGAAAAGGGTGTGGGGAAAGAGGAGAGGAGAGAAAAAAGGCGGGGGGTATCATGCTGTGGTGCGCACAAAGGAGGAAGGGACCAAAAGAGTTCAGTCCCCATAACTGGAAAATAAGGCCTTGCCCTTATCAAAATATATAAACATGTTCCATTATAACCATATTTTTGTATATTGCTCCCCCCTGTTCTGGGCGGTGAGGACCGAATCTTCCAACTTGTTGATGTCCTCAACCTTGTTGAGTCACATTAAGATAGAAGGGGAGGTTTGGATACTTCCATCTTAGAGCAATGAGAGTTCTGGTTATGATTTAGAAGAGGGTATGTTGGACCTCTGCAGTGAGACCACTGCTTCCTCGCAGAGAGCAAAAGTCCTTCTCTTCAGTATTCTGGCAATGGAAGGTTTTTTACCTGGAAAAAAATGAACTGTAAGGTATTATGCACACCTTTGCAGCCTGTAAAACACTATGAGAGGCTAAAAGCTGCTGGGGCTGAACAGCGCACCGAGTGGTACTGACATTTAGGGCAGTTATGTACCCGGGGATGAATGCCCGGAATGTAAGCAGTCTGTGTTCCAGGCATTGGGCGATGGCCTTGTACTGCCCTAAAAATGAGTACCACTGCACTGCACTATTCAGCCGCATCAGCTTTTAGCCGCTCATAGAGTTTGGAGGGCTGCTAGCAGTGGGACTGGACACTGCCTTCACCTGCACCAGAAAGCTGGGGCTAAATGACTAGAGGGTCGTATGAACAGGCGGTATCGGCCGCTTCAATAGTGTACAGCAGCCATTCCGACAGAAGCCAGCCAAAGGGGGCATGCTGAAAAAAGTCTACTGATTGGCATCCGATCAGCACTTTGAGCTGACTAGTGTGTTGTGGTGGGAGGCCATCCTGTGAGAACACAATAACCCAGCGGGGCGATTGCTGTACTAATGTCGTATTGTTAGTACAGAATTATCCTCCAGAGCTTTTAAGTTTTTTTTTTTCGTTCAGCTGGGTTGAACAAAAAAAAACTGATAGTGTGTACCGGGCTTTAAACTGAGAGTTCAATTGGTCTTTAACTCTGTTTGACCATTTTCTTTTCAGGTTATTCAGTTAACATGCCAACATTTTGCAGACATGTGTCATTGCTAATTTGTTGCATTAAATAGTTATTTGGCCACTGCAAGCCTCTGTTTTTAAAAATCTTTTTGTTTTTGCTGAATTATTTTGATCTCCATCTGGAATTGCTCTATTTTCTGCTGTCTCCAACAGATCGCTTGTAAGACCTCAACATTCATTCAATATTTTTTCTGAACTGACTTTTACATACAAAATACCATCTGAGAAAGGTCTAAAGCCCCGTACACACGCACCGATTGTTGGCCGTAAATTTTCGGCCAACGTCCGATCGGCCGATTGTCGGCTTGTTAGTATGATGATTCCGACAAGCGACTGCGACTTTTCGGCCGAACAAAATCTGGTGTGCATGCTATAAAATTTTTGTTGGCCCTCAACAGAACGGCCGATTGTTCGTCAGTCAGTACAGATTTCGGCCGACAAAAATCAGATGAGCAATCACATGCTCAGAGAAGAAAAAACACACGGAAAGTAAACCATCACATGACATCACTTCTGAAGTTGGTTGTTGTTGGCCGAAAAAATTCTTGTGCAGTCTAGAACACATTTCAACCAACACAACAACACTGGACAAACGTCGGCCGATCGGTCGGCCAACAATCGGTGCGTGTGTACGAGGCTTTAGTGGTTTCCTTGAATGACAAGCTTTGCCATATTCAGTTCATATTGATGGGCCACTCTGTCACCTAAAATCTTCACAGAAGTAATGAAGGAAGTTTTGTGTTGCTTATCTTTTACATATTTAATATACAGTATCCCTTGGGTTTATTGTTTTGTATGATGGAAGATAATTACCCTTATTCTTTTTTTGGAACTAAACCCTCCTACCGTTTACAGCCAAGGAGCTTGCCTTTTTAGCCTCTGTTTGATCTGCACTTGCCATGGGTGCTGTACATGTGTTGCAATGGAATATTTTTATGATTTTTAAAGTGTATGTATAGCCACTCTATCAGAGACGTAACAGGAAGTAAGAGGAAAGCTATAAAAGTGAGGGTTGTCACCATAATGGGGGTTCTAAATAATAGATTCACCTTCACCTCTTCTTCTAATGACCGCTGCCAAAGTTTGAATTCACCATCACTTTTAGTCTCAATTGGCCATGGTGACCAGGGTGATTAGACAGGGTAAATCTCAAAGGCAGTGAAAAAACCTAACAGGGTTTGGCTATGCATTTACTTTAAATCTGTTGGTAATTTAAAGAAGTGTAACTCCCAGTTTTGTCGTAGGATCTTTATTTTATTTGTTATATGTATGGAAATCATTTTTCATACTTTATATCTTTTAGGCCATCGGGACGACTAGAAGAATACCTAAGCTGTATTGCTAAGATTCAGAAAGCAGTGGAGTATTTTCAGGATAACAATCCTGACAGCCCTGAGTTAAATAGAGTGGTATGTTACGAATTATATGCATGCTAAGAAACGAAGTAATTTGTTTAGAAGATACAAATGTAGAGAGTAAATTAACTAGACATGCTAATGAAGATCATAAATCAAACTTGTACTGTTATACTGATTTTTTTAGCTGTTTATTTGCTCCTAATTCAAAAGGTCATATTCTCTATCTTATAACAAAAATTATTTCTTGGATGTTTTCTATAGTGATTGTCTTACCCAAATTTTGCAGAAGTCGCTGTTTGAAAGAGGAAAGGAGTCCTTGGATGCTGAGTTTCGTAACCTCCTTCAGAGACACAGTAAACCAGTCCCTCCTATTCTCATCTTGGACCTTATTGGTACAGATGAAGAGATAGAAGGACAAGAGGAGGGAATTCTAGAGCATCTTCCAGAAGGGATCTTACAGGACATCATACGCATCTCTCAATGGTTGGTAGAGTATGGCAGAAACCAAGGTAAGTGCATATCACTGAGGTTCTATAAAATAGTACACGATCATTTTGCAATAGATCATAGTTCTATTCTTAGTCTGTATTTTATAGCTTACAGATTGGATAGCATTTCTGAAGATCTATGCTTTGCAAACAATTAAAATGTAGCCATGCTTTGTGATAGCTTATCAAAGAGTAGCAGAATGGTTCTGGCGAATATTAGTGAGTAGATCTGTCAGTACCATAATGGTAATAGACAATATGCTGGGCTACAATGCAGGCATTGATTGACACCTGCACTTACCTCTGTATATTTTCTTTAGCTCATTGGGTGGTCAGAGTTCCAGTTCTAAAACAAGCATGTTTTAACAATTTATGGATAGTGCCTATATCTGATCCTCCTGATATTGGTAGTGTTCATTGCTGACTCTCCTCTCCTGTCTTAAGTCCTTTTCTTTCTATCCTATCATATCATAGATGACCTTCCTGGCTCTCTCTAATGACTCTAAATCTCCAGTTGCAGTACTATACAAATTTTAACATTTCATGATAGTTGAGAACTTGCCCTTATTGGCCAATAAGAACATCAATGGGTGAGTGGGCACTTAAAACTGTTAAAATGTAAAATTTGTATTCTACAGCACCCAGAGACTGGGGGCATCATGGAAATTGGACAATACTTCCAAAGCATGGTAGTGCTGTAGCATGTTCTATTACTATTGTTAGGGTACTTGACAGGTTTACCTTAAAGAGACACTGTCGCCCTGACAATTTAGGGCAGAGTAACCCTATCTTTGTAGAAGTCCCCCTCCCAGTACCAGTTATTCTTAACTCTGTAGCATTTCAATGCTGATTCTGCATTTGTTGCAGCTGGCAACAATTTCTAGTGCTTCTGGGTGTGTGGGAGCATGTGACTTCCTTGCATGTGACATTGCTGTCATCTATCAGCCTATTCCCAGGCATGAATCCTGTTGCTTGATTGGGGAGGGGCATCTTTACACCCCTTATCATCCAACACCAGTTGACACCTTAGATTTTAGTGCTTACTGTAGTGCAGAAGCTGTAAGGGAATGCTGGAAGGGTATGTATAACTGGTGTGGTGTCCCTATAACTGGTGTGGTGTCCCTTTAAAAACATTAGCCAATTGTATACTAGCCTGAAATTCTCCTTCATTACCACGCCATTTTTCCGTTTCCAGTGCTGTGATAGTCTGACTGACAATTATTCTGTCATGCAACATTGTACTAAAATAAATTGTATTACATTTTTTGAGACAGAGAGCTTTCTTTTGGTGGTATTTATTAAGTGCTGCTTTTTTTTACTATAAAAAGGAAAAAAAGACCACAGATTTTGAGTAAAAACGGTTTCCCCTATTTTCTGTTAAAATAAAAATGCCAAAATAATACAACCCCAATTCCAAAAAAAAAAAAAGATGAGATGCTGTGTAAAATCTACATAAAACAGAATGAAATGATTAGCAAATGTCATAAATCCATGTTTTATTCCAAATAGAAAATGTTTCAAATGTTTGAACTGAGAAAATGTACTATTGTAAGAAAAAAAAAAAAAAAAAAGGTAATTTTGAAATTGATCTCAGCGGTAAGTGTCAAAAAGTTGGAAAAGGCCCATGTTTACCACGGTGAAGCATCCCCTCTTCTTAACCAACACTCTATAAACTGAGGAGACCAGTTGCTGGAGTTTTGGGGGAGGAATATTGTCCCATTCTTTCCTGATATAGGATTCTAACTGCTCAACAGTCCTGGGTCTTTTTTGTCGTATTTTTTGTTTCAATTGGTAAAAGGTCTGGACTGCAGGCAGGCCAGTTAGGTTCCTGGTCTCTTCTACTATGAAGCCATACTGTTGTCAGAGCTGCAATATGCAGTTTAGCATTGTCCTGCTGGAATATGCAAGGCCTTCCCTGAAAAAATAAGTTTTCTGGATAAGGAGCATATTCTGTTCTAAAACCTGCATATACATTTCAACATTGATGGTGCTTTTCCAGATGTGCAAGCTGCCAATTCAATACTCACTAATGCACCCCCATACCATCAGAGATGCAGACTTTTGAACTGAGCACTGTTAACAACCTTGAAGGTCTCTCTCCTCTTTAGTCCGCAGGATGCGGCGCCCAAGGTTTTCAAGAAGGTCAAATTTCAATTTGTTTGACCACAGAGCAGTTTTCCAAATGCAACAGACCGTTTAAATGAGCTTTGGTCAAGAGAAGATGGCGACTTTTCTGGGCAATGATTTTTGGAAGTATTACTGAGCTCATCCCTGAATCATTCCAGATTTTAATGCAGTGCTATCTGAGGGCCCAAAGATCACGGGCATCCGGTATTACGTTTTGGCATTGTCCCTTGCTCACAGAGATTTCTTCAGATTCTCTAAATCTTTTGATATTTTTTACTGTCAATGTTGATTTAAAGTCTGCAATATTACAATTCGGATTATTCTGAATTTGTTTAACAATTTTTCGATGCAGCTTTTCACAGATTAGTGAACCTCTGCCCATCTTTACGGCTAAGACACTCTGACTCTCTTAAGATGCCCTTTTTATACCCAGTCATGTTACGAACCTGTTGCCAATTAATCCAATTTGTTTCAAAATGTTCTTCCAGCTCTTCCTTGTTAGTACCACTTACTTTGCCAGCTTTGTGTTGTCCTGTCACAATTTTTTGGACGTGTTGCTGGCATCAGTTTCAAAATTACCTTATTTTTTCTTAAAATGGTGCATTTTCCAAGTTTAAACATTTGATATAACCGAAAACGCATCTAAGATGAGTGCGCTGTCTCTTTATATCATTAGTGTCTTATGTGCAATCAAATAAGTCATCATAATAAACTTAACAATGTATAAATAATTATAAAACCTATATAAAATTCATGAAATTAAAAATAACATAAAGTGCAACTCAAAATAGAATTCATACAACTTACAGTACATATGTGCTATAAATAAATTGCAAAGTTCAATAAAGTTTATCAAAGAACAAGTGCCATGGCAAACAATGAGAAGTCACTAATAAAGTAAACGAATCCAAAAGTTGATGTGGTGACAGATTCAGCCAGAATGTTCCTGTGGGTTGCTCCGCCACCAATATGCACACTCCTTATTGAATGATCAGACCTCTAAATTATAGGAGATGGATCTGGCACAGATGGATCAAAGGTCAACAAACAGCAGCCTGGAATCAAAGGAATCAAACATGCCAGATGGCTCCAACTCCTCTCAAAGAGCTCCGGCAGACCACCTCCACAATCATCTGACCAGTAAAGCTTAGAGAAAGTAAACCGAATACTCCATGAGCCATTATCAAAAATTACAAGTTTTATTTTAAGCAAATATACTTGCAAGAGAAGACATCAACAAGCACTCAGCTCAAAACATGGCGCCGCTGGCTGGCTGGCATTGAGCGTGTGCAATGATATCACAGGCAGGTAAAAAAAAAGGATGTCCTTTGTCACAACAACAGTATAATTGGATCAGCAGCTTCTAATCTATTCATTCTGTGCCCAGTCATAAGCTCAGTTGTAAGGGGAAGGGCCAGCACTGTAAATAGTACCATGTGATTGCTATGATGACCAATCACAGCGATCACATGGTACCCAGCCCCTTGGCTCAAGTGTGTACAGTATCTCTGTGCTCCAAGCTGCTCAGGACGCAGCAATCACCTGGTGGATCAGCAGTTTGATAGCTGTTTATCAAGTGCACTAGCAAAATAAAGGTCTATTGATCTGCCATTGATAGGCAAAGTTGAGTTTTCCCTTAAAGTGCATTTACTCTTATTATCAACTAGAACTACAATATTAGATTTCATGTAGCTTTAAATCTTCCTTATTGCCTGCTTTACTATTAAAAGTAGTTTATATAATTTTTTTTCAGCTTTATTGTATTGCTTTCTAATTTTATAATTATCTTTTTTTCCTGCATTGTTGCCATCTGATCTTCTATTTGTTGTATTCTTCTATTTACTCTTGTCCTCATTGAAGATCATTCATTTATCTGCTTCTCCTTGCAGATTTCATGAATGTATACTACCAGATTCGCTCCAGCCAATTGGATCGTTCAATTAAGGGACTGAAAGAACATTTCCGAAAGAACAGTGCAACTCCTGGGGTCCCCTATTCTCCCATTGTGCCTACCAAGAAGAAGGATACCCCCACCAAGAAGCCAGCCAAGAGGCCAGGTCAGTCTTAATATTCACTGTAGCTCTTATTTTCCCAAGCATTCCACCCTCCGTATACTTGTCTACACTTTGTGGCCAAAAGTTTGTGGACACGTGACTATTCTACCTTTCTGGATGTTTAGAAAGTTGTTGTTGTTACCCCTTCAAATTATTGAGTTCAGGTGTTTCAAGTGAAGGGTATTATTAGTGTTACAGCATACAAAGACATTATAAACATTTGTGCGCTTCCATTTTGGAGAAGGGCCTTTCCTGTTTTAGTATAACTATGCCCATGTGCACAAAACCAGCTGTATCTAATTATTAGGAACTCTTTAATGACTGGCATAGTACCAGTGGATTGGTGTATGACCAATATGGTGCACATATTTAAAAAGGGATCCAAGACTTTACCAAGTAGCTATAGGCCTTTTAGTTTAACTTCTATAGTTGGGAAGATACTGGAGATTTTAATAAATAACCACATAGAGAGTTCTTGCTGGACAAAAAAAAAATATTTTAAGCAACAGACAGCATGCATTCATGAAAGACAGAAGTTGTCAGACTAATCTGATTTCTTTTTATGAGGAGGTAAGTAAAACCTTAGGCAAAGGAGTGGCTGTTGATGTAGTATACTTGGATTTTGCTATGAATCATTTGCTAATGTTTCATGTTAGTGGTTTACCCTAAGGTTTAGTGTTGGGACCCTTACTTTTTTAATATCTTTATAAATGATCTAGGGTCTGGGATTAAAAGTAGAATTTCAGTCTTTTCAGATGACACCAAGCTTTGCAGTGGAATAACTTCCTTACAGGATGGCTCCAACTTACAAACTGACCTCAATGCACTGTTTAATTGGGCAACTATATTGCAAATGAGATTAATGTTGATAAATGTAAAGTTATGCACTTAAAGCCCCGTACACACGTACCGATCGTCGGCATACAAACGTTCGTCTTTTCTCCCCGGGATGTCGGTGTCTGTTGAAAAGTGCAAAGACTGCCCAAGAATTTTGTCCGCCGACTACAGCCGACTGCAGAAGTGATGTCATGTAATGGTTAACTTTCCCTGTGTTTTTTCTTTTCTGAGCATGCCCAGTCTTGCAAATCTGCGGTCTGTCGGCAGAATTCTGTACTGACTGGCGAACAATCGTCCGTTCTGGTGTCGGCATACAAAAATTTTAATGTTTGCAAGAAAGACTCTTGTCCGCAGAATGTGCGCAGACAGCTGTCGGAGGCACCATACTAACAAGCGTACAATCGGCAGATCTTTCGTCCGCCGACGTTTGTATGCCGACGATCGGTACGTATGTACGGGCCTTTAGGGCTAAGAATATGCATGCATCATATATATTAGGGGGAGAACAACTGGGGGATTCAGTGACGGAGAAGGATCTGGGTGTTCTGGTAGATCACAAGCTTAATAATACCACGCAATGCCAAGCAGCAGTTTCCAAAGGGAGCAAAATCCTTTCTTGTATGAGGAGAGAGACATCATTTTACCCCTGTACAAATAATTTGTAAGTTAGTTCTGGGCACCATTTCACAAAAAAGATATTGGGAACTGGAGAAAGTGCAGAGAAGGGGTAACCAAACTAATGAGGCATGGAGGAACTCCGCTATGAGGAAAGTTGGAGGAACTGAATTTATTCCCTCTTGAGGAGAGGAGATTAAGGGGGGATATGATCAACATGTATAAATACATAAGTGGTCCATGTAGTGAACTTGGTTTTGTTGTTCACTGTAACCACTTCAATACCGGGCACTTTTACCCCCTTCCCGCCCAGGGTCAATTTCAGCTTTCAGCGCTGTCACACTTTGAATGACAATTGCGCATTCATGCAACACTGTACCCAAACTAGATTTTAATAATTTTGTTCACACAACTAGAGCTTTCTAGTGGTACTTAATCACTGCTGAGTTTTTTTATCTTTTGCTAAATAAACTAAAAAAGACCAAAGTGAAAAAAAAAAAAAAAACTTTTCTTCGTTTCTGTTTCTGTGTAAATTTTTCAAATAAATAACCTTTCTTCAAAAATTTAGGCCAAAATGCATTCTGCTACATTTCTTTGTTGAAAAAAACCCAAATCAGTGTATATTATTTATTCTGTAGGAAAGGTATACAGTCTAAAATCTATGGTAAATGTCTGAAAATTGATCAATCCTGATGTACTGATGGCCTATCTCATTTCTTGTGGCCCAAAAATGTCTGGACAATATAGATATCCCCAGGGGCGGACTGACAACTCATGGGGCCCCGGGCACTAGGGGTTAATGGGGCCCCCAGGTTTAAAGATGGCCACCGCACGGCAGCCATCTTTTTTTTTTTAAATAACAAACATGTTATACTTACCTCCTCTGTGTAGTTGGTTTTGCACAGAGCAGCCCCGATCCTCCTCTTTTCAGGTCCCTCTTCTCTGCTCCTAACCCCTCCCTCCTGTTGAATGCCCCCACAGCAAGTAGCTTGCTATGGGGCCAGCCGAGCTGCAGCTCCGTGTGTCCATTTAGACACAGAGCTGTGGTTTTGCCATGCCCCCTCTCTCTCCTCATTGGCCAACTTACTTTGATTGAGAGCCGTAGAAGGGAATGGCGCTGCTGCTGTGTCTCAGCCAATCAAGAGGCAGAGTCCCAGATGGCCGAGGGACTCGTGGACATCCCTGGACAGGGATGGGGCTCAGGTAAGTATTAGGGGGGCTGGGGAGTCCCCTGCACAAAGGCTTTTTATCTTAATACATAGAATGCATTAAGATAAAAAACCTTCCGCTTTTACAATCCTTTAATGTGGCAGGCCCTAGTTGAGGGGCACCTAGCTTGGGGACATGCAGAGTGTCAGGAGACCTAAAGCTGGTGACCCAGTAAAGGTACCAGGAGCCTCTCATGGCAGTGCCACCTAAACAGCATCATGGGCAAAGTAATGCACTGTAGGCCCCTACCAGGGAAAAGGTGGCCTGTGGCGTGTATAGTGCACTGTGGCACATATTGGGTGTGACTAACAAATGCCACATGTTACGAACCTCAGCGTAAAAAGGAATGAAACCGCCGTTTAGTGGATGTACCACCTTTTGCAGCATGTCCGAATTACCCCTGTAGCACACCAGCATACGAATAGTCATCCAAAGAGAGCCCCAAACAGTCGAACGGCTTTCTGTATAATAAATCCCCCTCCAAAAACGAGACAAAGCTCCGAGTTGAGGGTAAGACAGGAACTGTTTATTACATTCCAAGACATACAGTTACACACAGCTAAGGGGCACTCCCCTTAGCCTTGCGGGGGGGGGGGGGGTGAGACAAGGACCAACCAATGAGAACTGAACATTTGTACATTTGAAACAGGCAGTCTTAATACACACCCCCTGCGGAGAGATGTTTCCAGCCCAGCTCAGGCTATTGTCTTTATCATGAATCCACACACTTAGACACAGGAACAGGAGGAGGGGGGGATGGGCTGTAACATTACATTACATTAACTCAATGCCATGAGTCCTGCCATCTTCCTTGTTCAGAGGATGAATAAAGAGGAAATAAAATGCAATAAAAGTGCAATGTCCCAAACTCATAGGAAAATGACACAAAGGGGTTTACAATCCAGGGACAGGGTGATCCGTCACACATAGTGACGGTTAGTACCGTTACACCACATATTGGGCGTAGCTTTTTATTCTGATTAGAATTGTAAGTCTGATTTTTACAAATGTTTTTTTATTTTAACTAAATTTAATTAAATGTTTTTTTAAAATGTTTTTCACAACATTGGTGGGTGGCTTTGATCGGGTATCAGTCTCACTTTTGAGACAGAGAAAGGGACACTGATAGTCTCTGTAGCCTCAGCTGCACTGCAGATGAATGAACAGGAGACAGAGGCTCCTGTCCATTCATAAACTGAAGCATAGTAAACACAGTTAATACAGTGAGTGATCAGTATCAATCACTCACTGTGTTCACTTAGAAAAGGAAGGAGCTGGTAAATTACATTTTCCAGACCCTTTCCGGCTCTCCATCCTGAGGTTCTCCATGTGTACCCCCAACTACTGCCAGTGGGAGAGGAAAGGAGGGATGCCGGCAAAGCTGTGGGGGTTGGAGGCCCAGGAAGTGAGAGAAATTCAAATCAGTGCAGCAGGTGGGGGAAATAACTGGAAGCGATTCTTTGTGGCTTTCACTGTAGCAGCTGGAGCAGGAGATGTTGGCTTTCAGCTGCTGCAGTGAGAGCCACAAAAGGTTGGTTACACTAATTTTCCCCACCTGCTGTACTGATCACCTGCTCTATCCACTTACCATCCTCCTGTTGGGGGAGGGGGGGTAACTGCAGCCCCCCCCATGCAGTGGGATGGGGGTGTGAGGCAGTTGTGGGGGGGTGACAGTTGGTTGGGGAGGGATTTCTTTCAATGGCAGTGTCTGTGGGGATGTTGGGAAAGTAGAGAATGGAAAGTGATGTCTTCCAGCTGGGAGGTAGTCAGTAGCTGAAAGTGATATCTGTTGGCTGGATGTATGAAGTGGCTTATATGTAACTATATGTATATCAAATTATGGTTTGAAGAGTTTGGTGGGGAGGAATTTGATTCCTGACCTCAATCTTTTTTAACACCATTGGAATTGGAATCTTCTTGCCCAAAATCAGCACCTATCAAAGCCTTATGGAAAGCATTCCCAGAGCAGAGGCTGTTATAGCAGTGACAGTGGGGCCCCCTCCATAATATTGCCCATTGTTTTGGAATGTGCTGCCCAACGATCTCATATAGGTGTTATGGTCAGGTGTCCACAAACTTTTGGCCATAAGGTATATGTCCTGATAAAAGGTTCACATTTTAGTTTACCATTCTGCAGAGTTACTGATGACCTATGTTTGCATCTTCAGAAAGTTTTAGGTAGTTATTATGAAGCTGAATTTGGCTTAATGTTACAATCAAGTAAATCTATGAGTTATTTGAAAAAGTACATTACGGTAAGTGTTTCTTAAGTTTAGTTGATTTGTGTAGGCAGGAGCAGTTTTCTTTTCCCCTATACTGTGGTTAAATTAAATTAGTACAAAGCTTTTACCATAACAACCACATTAAAGTAATTCGATGCATCCTAATATTGAATTAGCTGTCATCATTGTGGCAGTACTTTCCTATGTTCAGTAGCCAAGCTCCCTGCATAGCAATATATTTAGGAAGAACCTTATGTTCCGTTGTCTGGGAAATACTGATTTTACTGTTTCCTCTTTTGTATATCCTGATGACATGCAGTCTTCATGCCAGGTAAAAAAAAAGTAATTTCTGTCTTAAAAGCAGTGCTGGCATTAACCCTAAACATGCATCACATATGTTTGAAGCTGTGCTCGGTCTCATGTAACACGCTAGAGACGTGTAACGCTGCTTTCAGCCAGCTTCCTTGTCTAAGTAAACTGAATATTGCTGCTTTCCTATCTGTTCTTTAACCTGAATATTAATATTAGCAATGCGTCAGGTGGTATGAATTATTAGCATCTGTTTCCCACACAGGTTAAGCATCACGGCATACTGACTTGGCTTGGATGCAGAGTATGTGCCACCTTAGAGCCCGACAGTGTCTTGTTGCTCACTGACTGCAGAAATGCTTTTTATATTCTTACATGTCATTCGTGTTCTTTGCTGTGCTATTTAATATGCATTCATGTAACATGATAATCCTTGTTTTGTCAGCCTGCAGCCTTCCAGAGTTAAGGCCTCTCCGCGTGTCCAGGCTAGTGGGTGGGAGACTAACTTCTCTCTTGCTTTTCTACCCTAGCAAACGGTTGGCCTGGGTCTCCGCTGTCAATTGAAATAACTTTTCGGGTGCATTCTGTGTACAAAGTATGCTGTCACCCTTCTCCAAGATGCCGATGAAACAGCTATGCTTAGCTGCCAAGTTAAAATGATAAACTATTGATTCAATGAACTTACTAAAAATGTAATTTACAATATACTTGTCAATATCAAGATGAGATGCAAGTCACAATATTGGAACCTTCAGATACCCTGGTTTGATTTTATCAATTTAAAGCGGCAGTATGCCGCTTTTTTTGACTTTTAACTACAGGTAAGCGGCGCATGCGCTCTGAAGGTCCGGCGGACCTTCAGAGTTCCTTGCCGGGAATTGCCGGAAAATTACTCCCGCGCGCATGCACGGGAGTAACGTCATCGCGGCTCCGGCCACTCACAGCGCCGGAGCCGCGGAACCCGGAAGAGACGCTGTGGGATCATGTCCGCTCCCACAGCGGTGTCCGGGGGTCCGTGTCGGGGCTTTGTTCTAAGGTAAGTAATTCATAATGAGCTAGTATGCGATGCATACTAGCTCATTATGCCTTTGTCTTGCAGGGTTTTTTTTTTTGTCATTAGAGTTTTACCGCTTTAACAAGCATGCCCTTAGGTCAGCTATTAATTCAGGAATGTTTCTGGGACTAGCTAGAAGTTTTCAGTTCTTCTGTGATGAGGGAACTGTTGTTTTACCGTAGAATCCTAAGGACTTAACGTTTTTGTGTCCTACGCCTGATCCACAGGCCCCCAATACCTGTACATTATGGATAGGTTCACTGCAGCACACTCTGAAATCCGTTCTGCAGTGGATCCCTTGTTAGTGTGAAATTATGCAGCAGCCTCCAGGCTTTCAGGAGATGGTACTGCTACTTAGTAAAAGCCTGTGTTTTTTTTTTTTTTTTTTTGTGCCAAATGCCTGTTTAATAGAACTAACACACCACAGCTGTGATGCATGCATTTAGGTCGTGATCGCGCAGCAGCTTCTTTAGCTTGAATGAGTGCTTTTGATAGGCAAAACATCACTAATGCAGCATGTGATCAGCCCCCTACAGCTGTATTTTATCATTTGGGTGGCCATTCGGGTGCAGTAAAAATGGGATTTAAACACCTGTTTTTACTCCCCCCTCCCTCTGGCTGTGAATTTATATATTTTTTTAGTCCATTGTACTGTATAAACTATATATATATATATATATATATATATATATATATATATATATATATACATACATACATACATACATACATACATACACACACACACACACACACACACACACACACACACACACACACACACACACACACACACACGTATATATATATATATATATATATATACACAGGGTGCAGACACAACGTTTTGGGTAGAATGGGGAAAGTTTAAAAACATCTGTCAGGTTTTACTGCTATGAGGGATCCGTTAAAAATATTTTTTCTCCCCTTCTGTTTTGGAGACAACCTTTACCAGAGAGGAAGTGAGATAAAATTAAATAAATTGAATAAAACCGGGGAGACCGGCAACAATAAAAAGCTGACCGAGGTTCTAGCATTCACCTACCTGCTGGGTTACTGTTCAATTTCCCCCTGACTTTCTGACAGTCTTTTTATCTAAAAAAAAAAAAAAAAAAGGGAAAGAATCTCTCCAGCAGAGCCATTGACAACAGTAAAATCTGACAGAAGGCCCAATCCTTCTCAATTCTAGATACACTTCAAGATCTGTAAGCAGCCCTTTTTCAACAGAGCAGCTAAGAATATGCAAGAAAACTTGTAAAAAAAAACCACATCACCACCTGCTGGCTGGAAATAAAAATGAAACGTGTATGTGCCATAGTTTACACGTACCAGGACTGTGGAGTGGTAGTAATCCATTGATGCATACCATAGTCTTCGTTTTACAGGCATTCTCCTCTATTCCAGATTATCTGTTGTTCCAATATGATGACTTGCTATATATTGTGAAGTCAGCTAATTACAGCTTTTTTTTTTTTCATACCAACATATTCTTGCAGATGGTTTATCAGCATTCTTTGTGGCGTGGTGGCAGTCCAATGCTTGTCTAATACTTTTCTGAGCAATCCCTAGTACACAGTGTTAGTCAGTCTTCTCTGCACTCTTACCTGGTGACCTGTATTTTGGTGTTTGGTTTCTTCCTGCTCATTTTCCTTCCCTTGCCCTCTCCTTTTTTCGCTCTCCTTTTTGGTGACAGGAACTATCCGCAAAGCTCAGAATCTTCTCAAACAGTACTCACAGCACGGGCTTGATGGGAAAAAGGGAGGGGCCAACCTTGGAGTCCTTGAAGGTAATTGCTCAACTCTGTATTGGGGTTTCGGGGATGTAACTTGAATCTGAAATCCGAATCTTGTGGTGGGACTTTAAAAGCAGGCTACACTCTTCTGAAAATGTCAATTGGCAGGCAGAAAGTTGCTCTATTTACAAGAAAGATGCTCAATAAAATTCAGTTAGATTTAAAGCTGAACTCCTGACATGTATAAAAACACCAAAACCTGGAGTCATGTATTTATTAAAGCGGTGTTAAAGTCATTTTTTTGTTTATTAAAAGTCAGCAGCTACAAAAAGTGTAGCTGCTGACATTTAATAAACAGCCACTCGCCTGTCCCATGATCCAGCGGTGTACTCACCCCAGCCGTGTTTGCCCTCATGTCCTCCCTTTGCGGCACCGGCATCTCTACTATTGGCACCCGGCTGTGACAGCTTGCGGCTTCACAGCCGAGTGCCCACTGCGCATGTGCAAGCGGCGCTGCTCTCTGTGACTGTTCCTGAAGTCTTCTAGGACCTGTCGTGTCACAGAAGACTTCGGGAAGGGGAACTTCCGCTTCCGCTTGCTCAAGCTGGCCGGAACGGAAGTGGGAGCAGGTACCTGTCAAAATCGGGCAACTGCTTAGCCAAAAGCTCTGCTTCACAAACAGGAGTCGGGGAGGATGCTTTAAAGCGGAAGTTCCATTTTTGGGTGGAACTCCGCTTTAAAGTGATACTAAACTGATTGTTAAAAAAAAAAAAAAGTATTCTTAACTAAAAAAGTTCTTTCTATTTCTCTCAACTTCCTCCAAATCTACAAATACATTTTTTCCCCACTGTATTCCCACTGTATTTAGGAACAGACCCCCTCTCTTGCTTGCTCTTGAGATTGACTAGGGACTATGGGATTTTTAGTGTGCTTGGAGCAGTGCACATGACTGCAACTAACCTGCTTAATCCAAACAAATTGAAGTGGGATGGAAAAGGAGAGATTCGGGAGCGCACAGAGGGGATTACAAGGAGGAAGAAATGCTTTAATGAAAAATATGTTTTACATGACCATTAGGTAGTGGATGTGTATGGATTATTTTTGGAAAATAAGGATATTGTTTAATGTTTCTGTAAAGATAATTAAGTGTAATTTCAAATGTAGCAATTATCAGTACCTAAATTTGACTTGCTACCCACCTCTTGTAATCCCCTATACAGCAGAATTCAGAGAGGGTGGGACAGCACCAGGGGACAATCAGTGTGCAGCATCCAGATGTCCTGACCAGGAATATGTTGACAGGAGAAATGGGACAGAGGGATAAAATGCTGATGCTCAGTCACTGTCCCTTCACAGTCTGGGGACAGGGAGGTAACCCAGCTTCACTGCTTAACTGACGGAAAAAAATGTAAGGTCACAAGCCTGACTGTCCTGTTAAGCAGAGAAATTTATTTCGGCCATTTATTTATTTTCCAGGAGTTCAGCTTTAATAGTATGACATATTTTTTAGACAGTACAAACAATAACATAAAAAGAAGTATATAAAGACAATGAGAAGGTCATACAGAAGACTATAGCCTGCATGGTACTTGGTAGCTATCTGTGAAGGGACCTTTAATTACTCCCTTGCCACGTCTCTCCTTTTTCTTTGGACACCGGATTGCCACTCTGCGTGGCCCAGGCCTCTGTGTAGTTTACTGGATAACAGTATACCTAACCTCCACACTGATCAGGTCATGAACAAGATTCACGTAGCAGGCACCATGGAGAGGCAATGGGAGAAAAACACGGGGCACCTTTAGGTGAGTACTGGTTTAAACAGATTGTGGGGATACTTTGTAAATGAGCATACTACAATGTACTCTATGGGTTGGGTCTACTTAAAGTGAACCTGACCGGGACTGAAAACTGCTTAAGTGGTAAATGCTATTACCTGTCTGCCCTTGGATTATCTGTATAAAAGGGCCTTACATCTTTCCAGTTCAGGGTTAAGCTCTACCTTCACCTGGCACTAAGCCTACCCTTTGGCTATCGGTGCCAAATCCTCGGTGGAAAGTAAGAGGTTTAGGCATTTGACAGATGACAAGGTAGGTGTATGCTTTGGGAGTCTGCATTCCTTTGAGGTATTTTTCTTTAATAATACTTCCTCAACTTTTTTCTTCATTCAAGAATACCCTTTCTTATATTACCAATAAGGATAAGGATTTAAACAACACATTAAAAGATACAGACTTGATACAGATATCAAGCTTAAGTTTATTCTGCTTATATTTTTCCTTCACTGGTTTCTGAGACCTGGAAGGAGGGAGGCTGCAGTCCTGCAGTGGGCCATGACCAAATGGTTGAGAACCACTGATCCTAGAGTATTCAACACACAAATTAGGAACCTGTGAACACAGACAGTGTTTTTTTTTTTTTTTTTTTTAATAGTAAAAATAAAATCCAGAACTCAGGACTGCGAGACAAGAGTCCTAACCCCTTGCCACCATGATGTTCCACCTGACTACAGTATTTATGGTGGAAATTAAATCCAGAACCCTAGTTCCTCCACACAAGAGTGTCCACTCCCTCGCCACCACGATGCCCCGCCATGTTATAATGTGCACTTCATCTAGGGCAGGGTTAGGCAATCTTCGAGAGATGAAGATCTACTTGAACAACACTGATGAACTCAAAGATCACCAGGCAGTGTCCTGTTATTAGGGCTGGTTGACACCAGAATGCAGTGCCGAAAAGGCATGTTCCATGTGTGTTTCCCGTACTGTATTCAAAATGCACTGCCTTTGTGATCTACCGCGGGTGATAATACATTGTTAACCCCAAACGTAGATAGATCATAAACGCAGTGTGTTTGTAGACAAAAGATCGCATGGTCCTGCAGTATCATAAAATTGGCACAGTGCATGCACTACTTTTTGTGCAGTCTGATGCGATTTGCAGCCAGGGCCGGATTTACATCTCAGGGAGCCTATAGGCAGAGAATTCTAAAGTGCCCCCAACCCCCCCCAAAAAAAACAGTAAGACTGACTGAGGGTTCACCAGTGCATTATTCTCAGAATGCAGGGATCAGGAGTGCGTTGCGCCCAGTATGCTGGATTAAGGAATGTATTCGACTTAGAATGCAGGGATCAGGAGCACGTTGCGCTAAGAATGCGGGGATCAGGAGCGCGTTGCGCTCAGAATGCAGGGTTCAGGAGTGCATTAATCTCAGAATGCAGGGTTCAGGAGTGCGTTACGCTCAGAATGCAGGGTTCAGGAGTGTGTTACGCTCAGAATGCAGAGATCAGGAGTGCGTTATGCTCAGAATGCAGAGATCAGGAGTGCGTTATGCTCAGAATGCAGAGATCAGGAGTGCGTTATGCTCAGAATGCAGAGATCAGGAGTGCGTTACGCTCAGAATGCAGGGTTTCAGAGGGGGTGGAGGGGTGATGTAAAGGGCAGTAGAGAACACTGCTTTGGGTGTAGCCCCTCCCATAGCAGTGTCCTCTGCCCCTTTACATCACCCCACACACACACACACACAGCAGTGTCCTCTCACACCCCCCCCCTTTTCCCTTATAGCAGCATTGTCTCCTACCTGTGTACACAGCGCAGAGCAGAGAGCAGCACAGTTCTGGACAGGGGCGGGAACAGGAGGTGGCAGAGTGGCTTTTCATGTTGACAAGCTGGTGATTAATTGCTAAGGACCACCCTGTGCCCTAGCAACCAATTTCCTGCGGGTTAACTTGAATAGTTAATTTGGCCAGCTCCTCCTCCCGCCCTCTGTCCTGAGCTGTGCTGCCTCCTGCTGTCTGCTGTTCATGGGATGACAGGTGGCGCAGGAGGCTGGTGGGGAGGGAGAGAGAGAGAGTGAACCGGCACCTAGAAGGTGTGGTGGAGGAGGCTGGGGGGGAGAAAGGACCGGCATCTAGAAGGCGGGGGTCAGCGGTGCAAGGACCTGTTTGCAGTCTACCTGTGACCTTTCTGCGGTCGACAGGTAGACCACGATCGACAAGTTGCTGAACCCGGATCTAGGGAATCCTTTCTAAACCTTTTTTACATGTAGGAATCTTAAATAGCATTCCAGTCTCAGGGAAACCTGTTATGGTCAACGAGAAAAATGCTCCTTACATTTTTGGTCATTATGAAGATTTCCCTTTTACAGATAGCTAAAAAGATCATTTTTGTCAGTAGTTACTTATCTGGAAAGCAGACACTGCTAATTTCTCAAGAATCCCCTTGCAATTTATGGAGAAACCAAAGGGTTCTATGGAACCCTGGTTGAGAAGGGCAGATCTAGGGAGTAAATGCTCATACTGTAACCTTTTCTTGTTGAAATATTTTTTTGAGAAAAAAAGAAAAGGGTTCCAGTACAGAGGTACAGGTCATAACACTACAGGTACCTATACACATAATTTATTCTTTTCTAAAAGATTTCCATTCTTGCTGTTCTAGGGAAGGAAGATGTACTTGATTTTGAGATTGATACTTACATGTACTGTGTCAGTGCTTTTGTGCGACTTGCACAGAGCGAATACCAACTACTTATGGACATCATCCCTGAACATCATCAAAAGAAGACTTTTGATTCTCTCATCCAGGTTGGTTGTTACTGTAAAATGACGACTGACAGTATTTCAGTTCTGTTCATCTTACAGATAGAATATAATTGATTCTATTTTTATTTTCTATCAGGAGACCCTGGATAACCTCATGCTGGAAGGAGAAAACATTGTCTTAGCTGCAAAGAAAGCCAACTCTAGGCATGACTTCACCTCTGTTTTGAGCATCTTTCCCATATTAAGGCACCTGAAACTTCTCAAGCCCGAGTTCGACAAAGTTCTGCAGGTGGGGTCATGCTCTTTTGAAAAAATGGGCCTGTACCAATAAAGATGGAGTGGAGAGGGATTAGACCACCTGTCACGTTTTTATTGTCACCTATGTCCCCATCATTAGTAATATTTGTCCCAGTGATCTGTGTCTCCAAGAGTGAAAATTAAAGAAAATGCAAAATTGTGAGGTGTCACCAGAACAGAAACTGAGGGGAACTCTTCCAATGGGGACAGTAGTTTTGGTGACAAGCAGAAATTTCCCTCACTTTGGAGGAATGTTCTCTTACCTTCTGTTGTGGATATGAAGGAAAATCTCCCCAATAGGAAACAGAGGATTATAAACCATGGTTTGGCCTTGTTCTTCTCGCCCGCCCTATAGACAATTGATGGCGACGGGGTGGCTCTCTCGTTCTGGGACAACGTCATTTGATGTCATCCCACTCTCACCGCACTTGGACGCCTGTGGGGACACACAGCGAGGAAATGGGCAGCGTGTCCCTGGGACATGGCGTATCCCCTATCTCGGTAAAGAGCCAATGACGAGGCTCTTTACCTATGTGATCAGCTGTGTCCAATCACAGCTGATCACATGTAAACAAGGAAATGCTGGCTATCGGCTTTCCTCTCCTCACATTGACAGTATGTGAAGAGAGGAGAGCCGATTAGCATCATTTTCTTAAAGCGGAGACCTGCACAGATAATCGGTGTCCTGATTATCAGTGCCACCTATCAGTGCTTATCAGTGCTGCCAATCAATGCCCATCAGTGCAGCCTATCCTTGCCAACTCATCAGCACACATCAGTGAAGGAGAAAAATTACTTACAGTGCACTTTTCCCCCATTTTTTTATGTTACAGCCTCATTCCAAAATGGAATAAATTCATTATTTTCCTCAAAATTGTACAAACAATATCCCATAATGACAATGTGAAAGAAGTTTGTTTGAAACCTTTGCAAATTTATTAAAAATAAAAAACGAAAAAATTCCATGTACATAAGTATTCACAGCCTTTGCCATGACACTCAAAATTGAGCTCAGGTGCACCCTGTTTCCACTGATCCTTGAAATGTTTCTACTACTTGATTGGAGTCCGCTTGTAGTAAATTCAGTTGATTGGACATGATTTGGAAAGGCGCACACCTGTCTATATAAGGTCCCACAGTTAACAGTGCAAGTCAGATCACAAACTGAGCCATAAAGTCCAAAGAATTGTCTGTAGACCTCTGAGACAGGATTGGATTGAGGCACAGATCTGGGAAAGGGTACAGAAAAATGTCTGCAGCATTAAAGGTCCCAATGAGCACAGTGGCCCCCCCTCGTACATAAATGGAAAAAGTTTGGAAGCACCAGGACTCTTCCTAGAGTGGGCCACCCAGCCAAACATAGCAATCAGGGGAGAAGGGCCTTAGTCAGGGAGGTGACCAAAAACCTGATGGTCACTTTGACAGAGCTCCAGCGTTTCTCTTTAAAGTGAGGAGAACCTTCCAGAAGAACAACCTTCTCTACAGAACTCCACCAATCAGGCCTGTATGGTAGAGTTCCCAGACGGAAGCCACTCCTCAGTAAAAGACACATGATAGCCCACCTAGAGTTTGCCAAAAGGCACCTTAAGGACTCTCAGACCATGAGAAAAAAATTCTCTAGTCTGATTAAACAACAATTGAACTCTTTTCCCTGAATGGAAAGTGTCTTGTTTGGAGGAAACCAGGCACAGGTCATCACCTGGCCAAGTACCATCCCTACAGTGAAGAATGGTGGTGGTGGCGGCAGCATCATGCTGAGGGGATGTTTTTCAGTGGCAGGAACTGGGAGACTAGTCAGGATCGAGGGAAAGATGAATGCAGCAATATAAAGAGACATCCTTGATGAAAACCTGCTCCAGAAGGCTCTGGACCTCAGACTGGGGCAAAGGTTCATCTTCCAACAGGCCAACGACCCTAATCACACAGCAAAGATAACAAAGGAGTGGCTACGGGGCAACTCTGAATGTCTTGAGTGGCCCAGCCAGAGCCCAGATTTGTATTGGCAAAGGCTGTGAATGCTTATATACATGGCATTTTTCTATTTTTAATAAATTTGTAAAGATTTCAAACAAACTTCTTTCATGTTGTCATTATAGGGTATTGTTTGCAGAATTTTTTTTAAAAAATAATGAATTTATTCTATTTTGGAATAAGGCTGTAATATAAAAAAATGTGGAAAAAGTGAAGGGCTGTGAATGCTTTCCGGATGCACTGTATTTACAAAATGTTATAACAGAAACTAAGAAAAGCTTTTTTTTTTCAAAATGTTCGGCCTTTATTTTTTTTTTTTTATCAGAAAATAAAAACCCAGTGGTGATTAAATACCACCAAAAGAAAGCTCTACCTGTCTCAAAAAAATGATAAAAATTTCATATTGGGTACAGTGCTGCATGACCGTGCAATTGTCGTTCAAAGTGAGATGGCACTGAAAGCTGAAAATTGGCCTGGGCAGGAAAGGGGTTAAAGTGCCCAGTATTGAAGTTGTTAAAGTTAACTGCAGCCAATGCTTTTTTTTTTCTTTTGATTGAATAGAGTAGGGGAAAGTTAAACCCCTGGTTTTGTATTTTTTTTTTTTTTTAACATCTGTGGCCCACTGGGCAGAATTTTATGTTATTTCCTGTCCTGTAGATACAACAGAACATGAGAGCAAATCTTTCCAATCTTTCTAAAATAGTTGTTCTTGTAGCAGATGTCCCTATTGTAAGATTTCTCCTGATCACCTGTCCAGTTGAAAATGGTAAAATTATAGATTTTCTTTGACATCCTGTGCAATGGGATGGGACAAATATACAGGGTGAATCTCCCAAGCATGACAGCAATAAAAGAACAGAAGTTTTATCAAAATACCGTATTTTCCGGTGTATAAGACGACTGGGCGTATAAGACGACCCCCCTATTACATGATCTACCGGTAATACTTATACTTAGGCTACCTTGGAGATATTATACTCGGCGTATAAGACGACCTCCCATTTTTGGGGGATTTTTTTGAGGTTCAAAAGTAGTCTTATACGCCAGAAAATACAGTATTAAAAACAGCAGTAACAGTCACACCCTTCATTACAAGTTTTTCTGCACAGAATCCTGGTGCAGAGAAAGGGGGTCTGTGTCTGATCAGATATACCTGACCATCGGAGGATCGAAATTCAGCAGGGAACAGCCGAATTTCGATCAGTGTGTGTGGCTGTCCCTGCTCAACAGAAGTCGATTGCTTGCAGCTGCTGATCAGTGTATTCTGACAACACCAGGAGCCGCTGTCAAAATACGATGTCCTGGGGGGAAACTACTTGTTTACTGCGTACTGATTGCTGTGTGCACTGGGTCTATCTTTGGTGCTCACTGTCTATTGGACTGCACAGTCACATTTAGACAGCCTGCCCTACTACTGTAAGAGGAAAGTGGAATAAAACAATACACAAAAGAGGATGTTAGTACAATATCTGATTTTGACTATTTATATGATTTCAGTTGGGCTTTAACCACTTGCCTACAGTGCACTTTCACCCCCTTCCTGCCCAGGCCAATTTTTAGCTTTCAGCGCTCTCACGCTTTGAATGATAATTGCGCGGTCATGCTACACTGTACCCATATGACATTTTTATCATATTTTTCACACAAATAGAGCTTTCTTTTGGTGGTATTTAATCACCTCTGGGTTTTTTATTTCTTACAAAAAAAAAAGAAAAAAGACAGAAAATTTTGAAAAAAAAAAAGTTTTTCTTTTTTTTTGTGAGTACATTTTAAAAATAAATACATTTTTCTCCTTCACTGATGTGCGCTGATGAGGCGGCACTGATGGGCACTGATAGGCTGCACTGATGGGCCCCGATGAGGTTGCACTTATGGGCACTGATGAGGTGGCACTTATGGGCACTGATGAGGAGGTACTAATATGCCACACTGATGAGCACTGATAGGCGGCACTGATGAGCACTGATAGGTGGCACTGAGAGGTGGCACTGCTGGGCAATGAGAGGCGGCACTGACGGGCAGCACTGATGGGCACTGAGAGGCGGCACTGATGGACACTGATGGGTGGCACTGATGGACACTGATGGGTGGCACTGATGGGCAGCACTGATGGGCAGCACCATCAGTGCCCACAGTGCTGCTAGTCAGTGCCCATCAGTGCCTAGATGAGCAGGCACTGATGGGCACTGACTGGCAGCACTATGGGCACTGATGGGGGGTCACTATGGGCACTGTTGGTGGGCAGTTATGGCATTGTATTTCCCTCTTGTGTAATCAGGGCACTGGTGATCAGGGCCCTGATTCCATTTCTCTGTGTCCCCTATGACGAGGAGCCGCTGATCGGCTCTCCTCTTCCTCACACACAGTTTCTGTGTGAGGAAGGAGAGCTGGCAATGAGAGATGATCTCATATGTTTACATTTGAGATCATCTCTCATTGGATGTTCCGATCGCATGGCAAATGGCCGCTGTGATTGGCCATTCACCACGATCTGTGATTGGCTGTGTCCAAGGGACATGGCCGACACAGATTTTTCCCGATGCGCGCGTGCGGGAGCGCGCGGGGAGCCTGTTACTGGGAGGCCGTTTAAAGACGGCCTCCCGGGAATTAGAGCCCGCGCTGTAGCCGTCTTTCGGCTATAGCGCGGGCGGGAACTGGTTAATGTGATGTAGAATTCTAAATAAATGTACAAAAATTATACTATAAACTGCTATTTACTTATAATACATTTCAAATATTATTCCTGTTTCTTTTTAATGTTTAAGGGTACTGCTGCTAGCACCAAGAACAAACTTCCAAATCTTATCAACTCTATAGAGACAACAGGAGCCAAAGCTCTAGAAGATTTTGCGGACAGTATTAAGGTAAGATTGGGTATGGTTCTAAGTGATTAAAAACCATTGATTCAGGATATGCCTTTCAGTTTATTACCTGCAGACCACCAATTTTTGTTGCACACACATGCACACTGGGCGTTTAGCCCTCTTGCATTTGGCTCTGGTGTTTAGCTGCATCTGGAGGGCACAGGCACACCATCCAGCCCTATCCAGTCACAGCAACTAACTGTCAGACTCTCATAGAGTTTGACAGGCTGCTGGCAGTGGTGCTGGACAGTGCACCTGTGCCCCCTAACCGCAGCTAAATGCCATAGCGTCATTCACGGGGGCTAAACAGCCAGTGTGCACAAGGCATAATATTTTAAAGCGGTTAATTCACATTCTAGCTGTAAGTAAAAAATGATGGTGTGCATTTCCCTTCCTGCTGTCTAACATACCAGATAAAGGCATTGAGGTTTTTGAGGTCAGAATACATTACACTGGAAAAAATGAAAAGCAGTGGCTCATTGAACAGGTGAATAGTTGATGGAGGCATTCGCTAGTAACCAGCAAAATGTCTGCTCAATGACTGGTCACGTTTTAGATGAGTGAAAAACCTCTTTAATATTTAGGGTAAAAGTAGACTAGTACACCCTGTAAATAAATATGTATTTAGTCCTGGACCTGATGTGAAGTTCCTATTGATTGCCTTCCCTCGCTGCTCCTGAAGCTGTGTTGTCAATGTATTGGAAGGACTGGAGACCACTGGAGGAACTTTACCCTGTGGGATCCATAGTATTAGTCTGCAGGTACACATCTAATGTCCAGATTGAGTAGTATGTTCACACCACCCAAAACTAATGTCAGCCTGGAAAGCAGCACTACCAGGAGACTGATGTGGTCTTGGAAGTACAAGTGGTTTAAAACCTAATTTTCTGCCCACAGAACGATCCTGATAAGGAGAATAGCATGTCCAAAGATGGTACGGTGCATGAATTGACCAGTAATGTAAGTATACTCTATTATCTGAAATATATCATTTTGCTGTTTAACCATGCTGTGTGCTCTTGTACAACTATGCTTATAATTTTTTATTTTATGTAACTGATGGGCTGGTTGCCTCTTGCTTTCCATTGGCATGTTTAATTGTGCTATTTTAAAACTGTAATGATCCAGCAATTGTGTTTTTCACACAGGCCATCCTTTTCCTACAACAGTTACTTGAGTTCCAGGAGACAGCAGGAGCCATGCTGGCCTCACAAGGTAATCTATTTCTTTTACTATCCTTTTTTTTTATGCACCTTCCCAGAATTCCACACATGGATGTCCATTTTGGTGCAAGACTATTCTGCATACAGATGCCTTTTTTTGTGCGTTATCTGTTTTCTTGTCACATTTTATTGTAATTAATTTAATAGAAACCTGGTACTACAGTTCTATTTTACCATACTCTGTCTTGTTGTGGTATGTGCCATTTAAAGAATTTGTATAGGCATAACTTAAATTTACTCCTAAGCCCTTCTTTCACTTTCCGAAGTGTATCCCAGCTTTTTTTTGTCTATTATGTTGTTCCTGTAGCAAGAAATGGCTGAGAGTAGGGATAATTAGGGTGCCCAAGGTCAGTTCCTATTGATGTGGACATGCCCCCCCAGAACTACATCTCCCAAGAGCTATATTCCTACACACAGTGTGTGGTCAGGCTCATAGGAGTCAAGACAGCAGCATTGTTTTGCTAGATAAGATGTCAATGTTTGCATGTGGAGAGGGACAGAGAGGGATGGGAGGGATAGGTGAAGTTCTGTAGTCCAGCAGGAAAAATACAGGAGGGCTGAGGATACTGCTTGGGATTTCTCTGCAGCAGAAGCAGCATTTTGACCACTGCATGAATTTAGCAGCTTACTAAATTTCTGGCAGATTCCCCCCAGGTATTTTTCTGTAATTGCAACATTTTTAAAGGAGTAAAACATGGGGAAATGGACATGACAGACATGCATGCAAGTATAATTTTAAATCTGCATTAAGCTGTGACCCCATAGTGCCGGCCTCCAAGATAGGTGCTTATTGCTTTAAATAGTCCATTACTGTTTTAATCTTTGATTGCTTTTTTTGTATCCCTCTTTACCTTCCTTTTGTGTCCAGATACACTGGTGAATGACAGGAAAATAAATGATCTATTTAAAATATAAAGTAGTGGCATTGCATATTCCTTTTGTGCCAATAAGGCAGCCTGTCAATATGATAGATCAATTGGAATGTGTGGGATGGGAAGGCGCAGCCAAGCTTTGACACAATCAGGGAGTGCTGAAGTTTAGTCAGTCAAAACAGCCTAGCATTCAGGTGTAAGAACAGGATTGAGAAGCGTGTGCAGTTATGTTTTGGCACCTCTGGGTGCCTGGATATTATACTTGTCAGCCTTTCTGAACATGACCTGGGCCAAGTGCACCTGTGCCCAGACTATGGACGTTAAAGTAGTACTAAATGCTCAGATTTTTTTAATTCATACATTTATGGCACGCTATTTAACATTTCCGTGTATATAGGTAGCTCATAATACACCTGTACAAACACTTTCTAAACTAACTGTACACGCTTCCGGCTCTAGATCTCATAATGCCATTTCTCTGATCTTCTGGGCATGGAGACACGTTCTGAGCATCTGTTATGGACTGTTCTGAAGTAATAGTGCAGGAGGAAGGGAAAGAAGGAGAGTAGCTATCTTTCCATGGATGCATGTAGCATCTGAAGGTGCGAGCTGAAAGCATGAACGCATAGATGGCTCAGAAGGGCCCTCCAAGGGGAATCTTAAATACAGATAGTTTGGCCAGAACTCGGGGGTGGCAGGGCCATCTCATACAGGTAGAACAGAAAAGTAATATAAAACAAGCTAAGATTTTAGTGGCTCTGTTGTGAACATTGAAGACAGATTCCTCCAGAATGTATATAAGTACAGAGGTAAAGGGGGCTTGTCCAAGTGCATTTATTGCCTGTTTGGAATATGTAAATACTTTAGTGTTCATAGTCTGGGCACAGGTACTCCTTAAAGAACGCTCAAATGAAGATTGGTCTATTAGAGCTACCCTAGGTGCCAGTAGTAAGCAGTTTAATCCATTGGAGGTGTTCAGGTGTAATCAGGAACAGTGATTTCCCATTTTCTGGGTAATCTCGGAGTTGCCTGTATTGCACTTCAGCCTGTTTAGTGTGTCACAGGAGAGAGAGCAGTGGGTCCCAGCACTACTACAGAGCATAGGCAGAGGTTCTAACACCTTTCATTCTCAAGGAGACCTCTGCCTGTCTATCAGCTGTTATACTTCATTATCAGTGTCTGTCCTGTCTTATCTTAATTTCTCTTTTGCTCTTTAAGTTTTTATATTTTGTAATCACTTTCTACTACATTTCTGGTGCTTTCCTCCACTCACTTCCCGCTGAGGTCTACTGACTTAATCTACTTTTGTAATTTTTGCTTTGTATTCTTAATATTCTTCTTTAACTGAAGTAAACTGATATTCTGTTCCTCCTCTTGTTGTTTTGGCCCTTTGTCTCCCTCCTGCTCCTCTTTCTTTTCTTGCTCTCTTATACTGCCAATAGTTCTTGGGGACACTTACAATATTCCTATTGATCCCAGAGGTAAGCAGCGTAATACTTCTAGGTGTTCCCCTTATCATAGTTTTCAATGTGTGTTTAGTTGCAGCATGATACTCCAATCTCATCTTCACAAAGTCAAGTAACTTTCATCAACATAACATATAATTTCCACTTTTAAAACCAGCGTCTCTGCTTTTAAACCAGTGTCTTTATTTTTCATAACTGCACCCATTAAGTATGGCTTCAAATGAGCACAATATACTTAATTTCTAGGAATAAATGCAACTTGCTGTGGTTTCAGTTGCAATCGCCTTTATATCATGTACACGTTTTGAATGAAGCTTTCCACTTTCTCATGTCATTGGTAAAATAAACTGTGCATTATTTATTCAAGACATTGTATTAGACATGCACAGCATTAAATATTTTCCCTCTTCTTAATCACATCTGAGTATGTTGATTTGGAGACCCAAGATGTGAAGTGTATTGGCTGGTTCATCTCCCAGTACTATAAAATCAGTCATTATGCAAAGTAGCCTGTGCTTGTTCTAGAAACAGTCAAGGTTGGGGATATTACAAACAATGCCAAAGAAGCGTGGTTAGTATATGCAGTTGAAGACTAAGAAAGGTGTGACGGACTTTGCCAGAACAAGGTCATCCAGTGACCAGGTGAAGATCCAAAACTGCACCCCTATCCTTCCCTTGGTCAGAGCTGAGCAGTAGCTCAGGGGGAGAGCCTGTGTAGAAAGGCTATGGGGGAGATTTACTAAAACTGGTGCACCCGGAATCTGGTACAGCTGTGCATAGTAGCCAATCTGCTTCTAACTTCAGCTTGTTCAATTAAGCTTTGACAATAAAGCCTAAACCTAGAAGCTGATTAAATACTATGCACAGCTTCACCAGATTCTGTGTGCACCAGTTTAAGTAAATCCCTAAGGGTCTTGTAAGTGTTTAGAAAAAAAAATTGTTTGAGAATTTTGATACAGGTTATCCTCTTGGACCTGCAAGTCTTCTTTTCTATAGGCTCTTATTTGTATGTCTTTAGCATAGACATACAAATAATTGTCGTAGAGACAGTAAATTTCACTTGATAGCGTCTGATGAAAATGGATCAGTGTTCTCTGTGAATCACTGTAGAGTACACCAGTACTATATACTAGGGATCGACCGATTATCGACAAAGCCGATATATCGGAAACGGCCCCTGAGGTTACCGATATTTCGGGAAAGTGCTTGTACCGGAGTGATGCCTACAGCTAGAGGCATCGCCCCGGTACCGGTGTCCATAGCCGATGGTCAGCTGTCTTGTAATGACAATCGATGTGGCTGAGAAGCCGCTTGGCTGTCATTACAAGGATCAGGAGGGGACCCCGGGTCTCCCGTCCCGCGAGGAGACCCCGGCAACCAGCCTGCACGGCCGCCGAAGGGAAAACCTGGAAGTGATGTCATGACATCACTTCCGGATACTCGGCACCAAATTCAAAAAAATTACAGCATTCAAAACAGCCAAACTTGGCGTTTAAAGTGCAAAGGAGGGGTTTGGTGTCTTTTAGACCCACAGATCCCTCCACAAGAGTACCTGTCAAAAAAAAAAAAAAAAAAAATATTTTAATGTACAAAAATATCGGCCGATACCGATATGCGATGACCAAAATATCGGTATCGGCAATAAAAAAACGATATCGGTCGATCACTACTATATGCATTAAAGTGCATTTCTAGCTCACACTCTTTTTTTTTATTTATTTATTTTTTTTAACTTTGGATAAAGTGGAGAAGAGTTAGACCATCTCATTGTACTAGTGACCTTTGTTTGAAAGTTTTAGCTTTGTCCCCTGAACAGGAGGTGAGGATAAATCATTAAATGGGGACACCTGTTCCAGTTTCAGCTATGTAAGAAGGGAATTCCCTTCCCTTTGGCAGGTTTCCTCCGACTTCCTTTTGCGTCTTTGGGACAAGAAGTATAGGCAAATTTTCTTAATACACAGACAGCAAAAAAAAGTCTCCTTAGTTCATTGAGGGACACAAAAATTCAGAAAGAGTTTTGGTTATTTTGCTCTACTGCCGCCTACAGGAGGTTGGGACACTGGGAAAGGAAAAAGTTGTAAATCAGCCCCCATATGACTCCTCCTCTACCCAACGTGTCTCAGTTTTTTGCTAGTGTCCCAGGAGGTTGGACACCTTTTCTTCAACTCTGCTAAGAAAAGTATAACTAAATTAATTGCTAGTGTTCGTGATATTTTTACTTTCTGTCTTGAATCCAGATTCCTGTGGCACCACTGGTATTTCTTTTTCAGCGACTTAAAAGCGGTTGTAAACTGTGGATGTTGTAAGAAAAAAAAAAAAAAAAACAAGGCAATGGCACAAAGCAAGGGAATGGCATAATAGCACATTATGAAATACCTTAGAATGAAGCCCTCCAGCGCTGTACTGTCACTGCTGAGAGGGCTTTTCCCCCCGGTCTTTCTTCTGGGTTCGCACGCTCCGGCTATGTGATTCGCTGGAGCTGCGATGACATCACAGGCACGTGGGAGCCCTTGGTTCTGGCACGAAGCTCTGAAGTTCTGTCAAGGTATGCCGGACCTTCAGAGTGCATGCCCCAGTGATATCCCTGGCTGCATGCAGGGTGTATATCTCCTAAACGGTGCACGTTTAAGAGATATTCATTTTACCTACAGGTAAGCTTTATTATAGGCTTACCTGTAGGTAAAAATGACCAAGCAGGGTTTACTACCACTTTAAGATTCCAACATCGCTGCTTGAGCTTATCGATATTCGGACCTGAAATGTACTGTTACATAGTTACATAGTTAGTGAGGCTGAAAAAAGACACAAGTCCATCCAGTTCAACCTATGTGTGTGTGTTTGCTTTTAACCGTACATTGTATACCCCTGTATGTTGTGGTCTTTAAGGTGTCCATCCAATAGTTTTTTGAAACTATCAATGCTCCCCGCTGATACGACTGCTTGCGGAAGAGAATTCCACATCCTTACCGCTCTTACAGTGAAGAACCCCTTACGCACTTTAAGGTTAAACCGCCTTTCCTCTAGTTTTAGTGAGTGGCCACGTGTCTTATTGTATTCCCTTACTCTAAATAGTTTGTTCCTTATGCTAGGGTCGCCAGTACAGTATTTGTACATTGATATCATATCCCCCCTCAAGCGTCTCTTCTCCAGAGAGAATAGGTTCAGTGCTTGTAGTCTTTCCTCATAGCCGATGTCCTCCATTCCCCTAATTATTTTTGTTGCCCTTCTCTGGACTTTCTCCAGTTCCAGCACATCCTTCCTGAGGACCGGTGCCCAGAACTGGACAGCATACTCCAGATGTGGCTGGACCAGAGTCTTGTAGAGTGGGAGAATAATCTCTTTATTTCTGGAGTGAATCCCCTTTTTTATACAACCCAGTATTCTGTTGGCTTTGCTTGCAGCGGCTTGGCATTGCATGCCACTTCCAAGCCTGTTGTCTACCAGTACCCCCAGGTCCCTTTCCATCCTAGACTCACCCAGAGGTTCCCCCCCTAGTGAGTAGCTTGCTTTCTGGTTTCTGGCCCCCAAGTGCATTACTTTACATTTTTCTACATTAAATCTCATCTGCCATGTAGTTGCCCACCCCGTTATTTTGTTCAGGTCTGCTTTCAAGATTTCCACATCCTGCATAGAAGATATTGGCATGCCTAATTTAGTATCATCTGCAAATACTGAGATTGTACTAGATATCCCCTCCTCTAGATCATTTATGAATAAATTAAACAGGATTGGTCCCAGGACAGAACCCTGGGGGACCCCACTTTCCACACCCGCCCAATCCGAGTACTCCCCATTAATCACCACCCTCTGGACTCTCCCCTGGAGCCAGTTCTCTATCCAGGTACTCACCTTATGGTCCATACCTACCTTCCTTAGTTTGTACAGTAAGCGTTTGTGGGGAACGGTGTCAAAGGCCTTTGCAAAGTCCAGATACACCACATCCACAGGCTTTCCTTTATCTAAGTGGCAGCTCACTTCATCGTAGAAGGTTAATAGATTGGTTTGGCATGAACGATTTTTCATGAATCCATGCTGATTACTACTTATAATACCGTTTTCATTACTAAAGTCTTGTATGTGGTCCCTTATCATCCCCTCCAAAATTTTGCAGACTACTGATGTTAGGCTGACCGGCCTATAGTTACCCGGGATATATCTCGGCCCCTTTTTAAATATTGGTACCACGTTGGCTTTTTTCCAATCAGCTGGCACCATACCTGTCTGTAAACTATCCTTAAAGATCAAGAATAATGGTCTGGCAATCACCTGACTGAGCTCATTTAGAACCCTTGGGTGCAAGCCATCCGGTCCCGGGGATTTATTTATGTTAAGTTTCTCTAGTTTAGCTCTAAGTCTATCCTCTGTTAGCCATGGCGGCACTTCCTGAGGTGTATTATTTAGTTCGGCCTTACAAGCGGGGTTCGTGTAGCCCCCCGATTCCTTTGTGAAGACTGAAGAAAAGAAATTATTTAACACTTCCGCCTTTTCTCTGTCCTCTGTGGCCATTTTTCCTTTATCATCTTTTATGGGGCCAATGTGTTCTGGCCTCGCTTTCTTACTGTTTATATACTTAAAGAATTTCTTGGGGTTCTTTTTACTCTCCTCCGCTATATGTCTCTCGTGTTCTATTTTAGCCGCCCTGATTTCGTCTTTACATTTCTTATTACACTCTTTGTAGTGCTTAAATGCTGCCAATGACCCCTCAGTCTTGTATTTTTTGAAGGCCTTTTCTTTAGCTCAAATATACATTTTTATGTTGGAGTTTAGCCACCCAGGGTTTAGTTTTGCTCTTTTAAATTTATTTCCCTGTGGAATGCACTGGCCCACCCCCTTGTTAAGTATGCTCTTGAAGCACTCCCATTTTTCCTCCGTGTTCTTTGTTCCCAGGGTTCTATCCCATTTGATATTTTCTAGCAGCGAGCGCAGTTTAGGGAAATTGGCTCTTTTGAAATTCAGTGTCCTTATATTACCCTTGTGTTTCCTATTACTGTAATTAATACTGAAACCAATTGACCTATGGTCACTGTTCCCTAAGTTGTCCCGTATTTCTATATCCGTGAGCAGGTCTGTATTGTTGGTAATCAGTAGGTCAAGTACCACATTGTTTCTTGTCGGTGCATTCACCATCTGACCCATGAAATTGTCCTGCAAAACATTTAGGAACTGCCGAGCCTTGGCTGAATGCGCAGTTCCTTCTGCCCAGTCTATATCAGGATAATTAAAGTCCCCCATTATAATGACATTTCCCATCCTTGCTGCCAATCCTATCTGTAACATGAGGTCCACCTCACCCTCCTCCCTCTGGTTTGGGGGCCTATAGCATACGCCCAATATTACCTTCCCCACCGTGCCTTTCCTTTGAAGCTCTACCCATAGGGATTCTGCCTCGTCCATAGCTCCATTATTAATATCATCCCTCATATTTACCTGTATACTGTTCTTAATATACAAACATACCCCTCCCCCTTTTTTACCCTCTCTATCTCTGCGATAAAGGGAATACCCCTGAATGGTCGCCATCCAGTCATGAGAGCTGTCAAACCAAGTCTCAGTTATCCCCACAAAATCTAAGTCCTCCTCAAACATCAGCAGCTCCAGCTCTCCCATCTTGTTGGCCAGGCTTCTGGCATTGGTATATAAGCCTCGTAATTTTGATGTTTTTAGGCTGCTCTCTTGATTTTTCCCCGTACCCACCCTGGGTATAGGGGCTCCGAACACCCTACCGCTAATGCCCCCATTTCTGCCCTCTGAAACTTGCTTTCCACTGGCTAATTCTACATCTGTACCCTCCCCCCCATTCCCTAGTTTAAAAGCCCCTCTAACTTTTTGGCCATCCTCTCACCCAGTACGGCTGCACCCACCCCATTTAGGTGCAATCCGTCCCTACCAAAGAGCCGGTGACCGACTGAGAAGTCGGCCCAGTTCTCCAGGAACCCGAAACCCTCCTTACTACACCAGCTCCTCAGCCACTCGTTAACTTCCCTAATCTCCCGCTGCCTCTCTGGTGTGGCTCGAGGTACAGGTAGTATTTCGGAAAATACTACCTTGGAGGTCCTAGTCCTCAACTTAGCGCCTAAGTCCCTGAAATCGTTTAGGACTCTCCGTCTTCCTCTGCCTATGTCATTGGTACCCACGTGTACCATGACAGCTGGGTCTTCCCCAGCCCCACCCAGTAATCTGTCCATCCGATCCGCAATGTGCCGAACCCGAGCGCCCGGCAAACAGACTGTTCGGCGCACACGGTCTTTGTCACAGATTACACTATCTGTCCTTCTAATAATTGAGTCCCCTACCACCAGCACCTGTCTTTCCTTTCCCTTTCTCCCGGCCTCACTGGAGGAGTTCGTCCCCTGGCAGCTAGGGGCGTCGCTCTGCTCCAGCAATGCTGGTCCCTGACTGGTTTCCCCAACATCACACAACGGGGCGTATCTATTGGGGTGCTCCAGCCCAGGATCAGCCTCCTTGACTTGTCCCCTTCTACCCCTCCTAACTGTCACCCCTCTGCTCTGCTCTGATGCCTGCACCTCCGATACTTCGCCCACCTCTGTGCAGGCCCCTGTCTGCACCTGATTGGTACAATCCTGGCTCTCCTTCGGTATGGACATTCGTCTCAGTGTTGCCAGCTGCTTCCCTAGATTCAGGACCTGAGCTTCCAGGGAAGCAACGTTCTCACATTTTGCGCATTTGTATTCGCCCTCGATCGCATGACCGAGGAACGCATACATATCACAAGATGTACACCGAGTCGCATCTCCACACCCGCCGGGCATTGTACCTACTAATCTAATCTAATGGGGATTCAGCGATTTAAGACTATCCTATGTGGCTATTTCCTGGCTTCCTAACGCTACCTTCTCACCCTCTGGTATTCCGCTACACTCACTTGACACCGGTCAGTCACCCAACACTCACAATCTCACAGCCCGGTCAGACGCACAACGCTGAGTCGCACAGCCCGGTCAGACGCACAACACAGAGTCGCACAGCCCGGTCAGACGCACAACACCGAGTCGCACAGCCCGGTTAGACGCACAACACTGAGTCGCACAGCCCGGTCAGACGCACAACACTGAGTCGCACAGCCCGGTCAGACGCACAACACTGAGTCGCACAGCCCGGTCAGACGCACAACACAGAGTCGCACAGCCCGGTCAGACGCACAACACTCAGTCGCACAGCCCGGTCAGACGCACAACACTGAGTCGCACAGCCCGGTCAGACGCACAACACTGAGTCGCACAGCCCGGTCAGACGCACAACACAGAGTCGCACAGCCCGGTCAGACGCACAACACCGAGTCGCACAGCCCGGTCAGACGCACAACACCAAGTCGCACAGCCCGGTCAGACGCACAACACTCAGCCGCACAGCCCGGTCAGACGCACAACACTCAGTCGCACAGCCCGGTCAGATGCACAACACTCAGTCGCACAGCCCGGTCAGAAGCACAACACCGAGTCGCACAGCCCGGTCAGACGCACAACACCGAGTCGCACAGCCCGGTCAGACGCACAACACCGAGTCGCACAGCCCGGTCAGACTGACCAAAACCGAGTCGCACAGCCCAGTCAGACGCACAACACTCAGTCGCACAGCCCGGTCAGACGCACAACACTCAGTCGCACAGCCCGGTCAGACTCACAACACAGTCGCACAGCCCGGTCAGACACACAACACTGAGTCGCACAGCCCGGTCAGACGCACAACACTGAGTCGCACAGCCCGGTCAGACGCACAACACTGAGTCGCACAGCCCGGTCAGACTCACAACACTGAGTCGCACAGCCCGGTCAGACTCAAAACACAGAGTCGCACAGCCCGGTCAGACGCACAACACTGAGTCGCACAGCCCGGTCAGACGCACAACACTGAGTCGCACAGCCCGGTCAGACGCACAACACTGAGTCGCACAGCCCGGTCAGACGCACAACACTGAGTCGCACAGCCCGGTCAGACGCACAACACTCAGTCGCACCGCCCGGTCAGACGCACAACACTCAGTCGCACCGCCCGGTCAGACGCAAAACACTCAGTCGCACCGCCCGGTCAGACGCACAACGCTCAGTCGCACAGCCCGGTCAGACGCACAACGCTGAGTCGCACAGCCCGGTCAGATGCACAACGCTCAGTCGCACCGCCCGGTCAGATGCACAACGCTCAGTCGCACCGCCCGGTCAGACGCACAACGCTCAGTCGCACAGCCCGGTCAGACGCAAAACACTCAGGTAGTGATAGGTACTCCCAGACACTCAGGTAGCAACAGGTACTCACAGATACTCAGGTACTCACAGATACTCAGGTACTCACAGATACTCAGGTACTCACAGATACTCACAGGTACTCAGGTACTCACAGATACTCACAGATACTCACAGATACTCAGGTACTCACAGATACTCACAGATACTCAGGTACTCACAGGTACTCACAGATACTCACAGATACTCACAGGTACTCACAGATACTCAGGTACTCACAGATACTCAGGTACTCACAGGTACTCACAGATACTCACAGATACTCACAGGTACTCACAGGTACTCACAGATACTCAGGTACTCACAGATACTCAGGTACTCACAGATACTCACAGATACTCACAGGTACTCACAGATACTCACAGGTACTCACAGATACTCACAGATACTCAGGTACTACACTACACCCTCAGTCAGTGTACAATCTCAGTCACCAGTCTTACTTACCTAGTGTATGTCCCTTTAAGTCTGACTCTAGCAGTTCCTGGCTGTTTTTTTTTTTTTTTTTCCCTCAGACGGTCAGTCTCCGCTCTGCACCCGCCTCCCTCTGTCACTTCCCGGTCAGCCTTTGCTCGCTAGTCTCCTCTGCTCCCTCTCTGTCTGGGGGGGGGGGGTCCGCACCACTCGCCGCCCGCCGCAAAAAGGGGGGGGGGGGTTTACTGTTCCGCTCGCCACCCGCAACAAGAGAGGGGGGGGGTTACCGACCCGCTCGCCGCTCGCTTCTGGGGGGGGGGGGGGTCGGGGTTCGAGCGCCGCTCCCCGCCGCTGCTCTCCTGGGGGGGGGGGGGGTTACTCACACGTGGTCGGTCACGCACACTGTATAAATAAATCCGTGCTTAGTGCACTCCTACCATGTGTTATAAATCAGAGTGCTGCACTCTCTTGATATTAAAGCTGAACTCCAGTTTTTGATACACTTTACATAGTTAGTTTGAGCAAAATATGGCCCTCATCAACATGTGAGGCCACTGGATGTGCTGTATAAACTGTGTGTAGCTGAGGATACATACAGCATACCGCACTGTGTTCCGATTGTGAGCCAGGACCTTCCTTTCTCATACCCGGAACAAATTGGGGTCTTTCTGATCAGCGCTCAGCCATTCACAGAAAGCAATGCATTCTAGCAATGAATACAAAGCTTCCTCTTATTGGCAGAGTTAGAGGTTGTGACATCATCAGCCCGCCTCTCTTACTCTCTAGAATTCATCCCTTTCTCTGCCTGAGCGTCAATCAGATAGACCAGTGTTTCTCAACTCCGGTCCTCAGGGCACACTAACAGGCCAGGTTTGCAAGAAAACTGAAATACATCCCAGGTGATATAATTTGCTGCTCAGTGATTGCAGTATTCTAGTCTTCATCTCCCCAAGGTAATACTTAACCACTTAACCCCCTGGAAGATTTTACCCCCTTCCTGACCAGGGCCTATTTTGCGATTCGGCCCTGCAGGACTTTAACGGACAATTGCGCGGTCGTGCGATGCTGTACCTAAACGAATTTGGCGTCCTTTTTTTCCCACAAACAGAGCTTTCTTTTGGTGGTATTTGATCACCTGTGCGATTTTTTGATCATGCGCTATAAACAAAAAAATAGCAACAATTTAGCAAAAATAACAATATTTTTCACATTTTTTTTTATATGAAATTCCTCCCAAAAAAATGTAAAAATCTAACATTTTAGGCCAATTTTTTTTTACCATGTTTGGTAAAAAAAATCGCAAAAAGCGTATTTTGATTGGTTTGCGCAAAAGTTATTGCGTTTACTAACAAAGGGAAAGGTTTTTGTCATTTTTGTTGTTTTTTTTTAGCGTGTAATGGCGGCGATCTGCAATTTTTTTTTTTTTTTTTTTTCGGGACTGTGACATTGGGGCGGACAGATTGGACCCTTGACTGACATTTTTGACACTTTTGGGGTTACCAGTAACATTACTACAGTAATCAGTGCTATATATATGCACTGTTACTGTAAAAATGACACTGGCAGTGAAGACGTTAACTGTATTGGAGAGGGAGGGGTTAAGTGTGTCCTAGGGGCGTGCTTCTAACTGTGATTGGCTGTGGCTTGATGTGTAAGAACAGTGATCAACGGTCCTACATAGTAGAACCGTTTGATCATCATTCTTACACAGGGAGAACTGACAGGCGGCTTTGTTTACACTAGCCGCCTGCCTCCGGCGGCGCTCGCTCCCAAAACCCTTACAGGCTAGCGACGTAGCCCTACGTCGCTCTGCCTGTGAGGGGCTGACTGCCGACGTAAATAGTCGTGCGGCGGTCGGCAAGTGGTTAAAATCTGGCCTGTTTAGTGTGCCCTGAGGACCAGAGTTGAGAACACTGAGATAGACTCTATTTGTTCCAGGTATAAGAGAGGAAGATTCAGCTTGAACCTGGAACACAGTGCGGTATGCTGTATGTAGCCTTAGTTACATACAGTTTATACAGCACATCCAGCTGTCTCACATGTTAGTGAGGGACATAGTTTGTTTGGGCCAGCCTGGCCCAAACAAACTTTTAAGTATATCAAAATTGCTGGGATACTAAGTAGAGGAATTTCCTCTGACTTAGTGTCCTAAAGGTTCCTTCAATCCATTGCTGCATATTATATTTTGATTTATATGGTTATATCATATTGGGATCGGGCTTTGTAATTGCCCTGTATCAGCACACACCACCATCAGTAACATACATCCATGGCCAAAAATTTTGAGAATGACACAAATATTAATTTTCACAAAGTCTGCTGCCTCAGTTTTTATGATGGCAATTTGCATATACTCCAGAATGTAATGAAGAGTGATCAGTTGAATTCCAATTAACTGCAAAGTCCTTCTTTGCTTTGAAAATGAACTTAATCCCATAAAACATTTCCACTGCATTTGTGAAGAAGGCTTCAGAGCATCCAAGAAAGTCCAGCAAGCACCAGGACCGTCTCCTACACCTGATTCAGCTGCGGGATTGGGGCACCACCAGTGCAAAGCTTGCTCAGGAATGGCAGTAGGCAGGTGTGAGTGCGTCTGCACGCACTGTAGGGGGAAGACTTTTGGAAAATGGCCTGGTGTAAAGGTACAGGAATTGGACTGCTGAAGACTGGGGTAAAGTCGTTTTCTCTGCTAAATCTCCGTTCCAATTGGGGCATCTGAAAAAAAATTGTGCGGAGAAGAAAAGGTGAGTGCTACCATCAGTCCTAGGTCATACCAACAGTAAAGCATCCTGAGACCATTCATGTGTTGGGGTTGCTTCTCAGTCAAGGGAGTGGGCTCACTCACAATTTTGCCTAAGAACACAGCCATGAATAAAGAATAGTACAAAAACTTCCTCTGAGAGCAACGTCTCCCAGCCATCCAAGAACAGTTTAGTGATTAACAAGGCCTCTTCCAGCATGATGGCTCTTGCCATAAGGCAAAAGTGAAAACTAAATGGCTTGGGGAACAAAACATGGTCATTTTTGGTCTATGTCCAGAAAAGTCCCCAGATCCTTATCCCCTTGAGAACTTGTGATTAATCCTCAAGAGGCGGGTGAACAAAAAAAAACCCCACAAATTCTGACAAACTCCAAGCATTTTTATAAGAATATGCAAGAATAGGCTGCCATCAGTCAGGAGGTGGCCCAGAAGTGGATCGACAGCATGGCAGGGCAAACTGCAGAGGTCTTGAAAAAAAAAAAAAGGTCAAGACTGCATATACTGCATAAACCTAATGTAATTGTCAATAAATCCATTGACACTGAGGAAATGCTTGTAATTATACAGTGTACAATAGTAACGTCTGACAAAAAGATCTAAAAACACTGAAGCAGCAGACTTTGTGAAAATCAATATTTGTGTCATTCTCAAAACTTTGACCATGACTGTAGGATGTAGATCGTGAGAACATCCTCCACTGGGTCCGCTTCTCACAGTCCATAGATTTGTACTACATTTATTACCCTTAAGCTGGATACACACTATCCAACTTTTGTGGTTAGATTTCCTTCAGATTTACTTTTCTATGTAGTGCAAGGGCCTGCTAGATTGCATACAAATTGAAAGTGTTTAGGTTTGACCTCATATTATATGGTTTTGGTAAATCTGAAGGAAAAAGTATTCAGAAAATCTTAGTGTGTATGACCCATTAGACATAATGAGGCTTCATGTTTAACCACTTGCCGACCAGTCACTGGGACTGTACTGCGGCAAAGTGGCTCGATTACGTCCAGCGACATAGACCTACGTCGCTGGACTCCTCCCGTTCTGGGCAGCGCTCGCGCTGGAGGCTCGCTCCCGCTGTGTTCAGTCACAGCGGGAGTCGGGCCAGGGGAGGAGCAGCGGCGATCAACGCTGCTCTTCCCCGATCGTCGGGGAATCGAGTCTGGAGATCCGCCCGCATGTGTAAACGAAGCGGGCGGATCTCCTAAGTGGCAAACAGAGACAGATTGCAGGGTTCAGCATAGCTGAACATGCGATCTGTCCCTGTGTCACTCAGTCACCTCCCCCCCACACACGTTAGTAAGCACCAGGCATACATTAACCCCTCCCTCTCCAATAAAGTTAAACCCTTCCCTGCTAGTGTCATTTTTACAGTAGCAGTGCATATTTATAGCACTGATTACTGCAGTAATGTCACTGGTACCCCCAAAAGTGTCAAAAATGTCAGTCAAGGGTCCGATCTGTCCGCCGCAATGTCGCAGTCCCGCAAAAAAAATCGCAGATCGCCGCCAAAAAATCTTTCCCTTAGTTGGTAAACGAAATAACTTTTGCGCAAACCAATCAAAATACGCTTATTGTGATTTTTTTTTTACCAAACATATGTAGCAGAAAACAAATTGGCCAAAAATGTAAAAAAATTTTGATTTTTACATTTTTTTTTGGGGGGGGGGGAATTTCATATAAAAAAATGTGAAAAATATTGTTATTTTTTCAAAATCTACGCTCTTTTTTTGTTTATTGCGCAAAAAGTAAAAATTGCGTTTGGGTACGGCATCGCACGACCGCGCAATTGTCAGTTAAAGTCGCACAGTGCCGAATCGCAAAAAGTGGCCCAGACGTAAGACAGCAAAATCCTCCGGTGGTAAAGTGGTTAACACACTGTAGTTCTAAACAGTGTATATGAGGTTTTTTTTTTTTTTTTCTCTTTTCTTTTTCCGACAAAACTTTAAATCATTTTTTTCTTTTAAGTTTTTGGGTCTATGAAGTTTTGAAGAAGTGCAGTTGTGATCACACAGCGCATGCACAATACCATAGAGCTTGCCCCAAAGCCTCCTGAGATGTGTGACATCAATATCCCCCAGGAGGCTTTGGGTGGGGCATCTATCTCATAAAAGCCAAAAATGAGCCTGGGTCCCGCAAAAAAAGGTAATTAAGCATCTAAAAAAATGTTTAGTATCCAGTTTTGTAAGTTGGGGAGGAGGTAAATAATGTAATGTGATAAGAAAACAATGAAAATTTCCTTCCTATTTTAGGAAGTAGACATCCTTATAGCAGTTTTTATTTTTTTTTCCCTTTCTGACTAAGGCTGGACCTGCCACTGTAAATGCACATTATAGACACTAGAGGGCAATGGTGCACGTAGTATAACACTTCTATTTATAACTCTTTGTTATTGCAGCATTTGTCTGGATTTATAGGGATTAAAGAGAAATCTGCTACTTGCCAGCTTTCCACCATTTGTTTATTTTTTTTACTTTTATTTCACTGGAGGTGAGAAACAACATTTTGAGGTGTGTCCTCAAATCTACTAAGAATAGAACTTTGAAAGCGGTTTGATAAAAGACGTCAGTGTAGTTGTCATAGAAACAGCTTTGACAAATATTGGTGACGCTCTTACACTAGATAGGACATATGCTCTATAAATTCTTTTCTTTTTATACTTGGCATGTTTATAGATAGGGATAATAAATGCCAGACAACCTTTTGACACTTATCATAATGTGTATAAAATAAACACATTCTATATGTATCCGGTAATTCTTTTGAGGAGTACTTGTATGTTATGTTATAGGTTTCTTCATTATGCCATTGAGGCTTTTGTGCGGTAAGGTTGTTTGCAATGCCCATTCTTTACCTTCTACACTTATTAAACAAAGGCTTGTGCACTCTGCCCTGGTTTTGTATCCTCCTATTATCTCTCCGTCTATATTTACTTAAAGTGTTACTAAACCCACAACAGTAAAATCGGTGTGTATATGCAGTAAAGCATGCTTGTTATACTCAATGTGTAACCTAAAAGGTTAATTCTCCGCATTGTGTAAAAAGGCTGCTTGATCTTCTTGAAAACATGTTCGGATAAGATAAAGCATTAAGAGTCAGGCTGCACATTCTCAGTTTGGTGTGTATTGCTAGAGAGATTTTTTTTTCTTGGGAGAGTGCATGTGATCAGCACAGGGCCAATTAGCACTGTCCAGACAGAGGGTCAGGAGCCCTGCAGCATCATAGGACAGATCAGTGCAGTATGAAAACCTCTATTACAAGCTTCACCAGGAATTGATAGAAATCACAAGACTGCTATATACTGCTGATGAGAAAAGGTATTTGGCAGTTTATATTTACTAAAATAATTGAATTTCCTTGTTCTGTGTACGGTTGGACACCAGATATAGTGAATGCCGGGCCCTGGGTTTAGCAACACTTTAACCACTTGCTGACCGCTCACATTGAGCGTACTGCGGCAAAGTGGCTCGTTATCGTCCTCCGACGTAGACCTACGTTGCTGGACAACGCCCCCTCTCGGCGGCGCGCTCTCGCTGTATTCAGACACAGAGGGAGTCGGGCCAGGGGAGGAGAGGGGGTGATCACCGCCGCTCTTCCCCGATCGTCTGAGATCGAGTGTGGAAATCCGCCCACTTGTGTAAACAAAGCGGGCGGATCTCCTATGTAACAGACAGTCACAGATTACAGGACTCAGCATAGCTGAACCTGCGATCTGTGTCTGTGTCACACAATCCCCTCCCCCCACACACGTCAGTAAGCATGAGGCATACATTTAACCCCTTGATCACCCACAGTGTTAACCCCTTCCCTGCCAGTGTCATTATTACAGTAACAGTGCATATTTAAAGCACTGATTACTGTAGTAATGTCACTGGTACCCCCAAAAGTGTCAAAAATGTCAGTTAGGGGTCCGATCTGTCCACCGCAATGTCGCAGTCCCGAAAAAAAAAAACGCAGATCGCCGCCATTGCTAGTAAAAAAATAAACAATAAGTGCATATTTAAAGCACTGATTACTGTAGTAATGTCACTGGTACCCCCAAAAGTGTCAAAAATGTCAGTTAGGGGTCCGATCTGTCCACCGCAATGTCGCAGTCCCGAAAAAAAAACGCAGATCGCCGCCATTGCTAGTAAAAAATAAACAATAAAAATTACAAATCTTTCCCGTAGTTAGTAAACGCGATAACCTTTGCGCAAACCAATCAAAATACGCTTATTCTGATTTTTTTTTTTACCAAAAATATGTAGCAGAAAACAAATTGGCCTAAAATGTTAAAAAATTTAGATTTTTTAATTTTTTTGGGAATGTTATATATCAGAATGTAAAAAATATTGTGTTTTTTTTTTTTCAAAAGTGTCACTCTTTTTTTTTCAAAAATTAAAAATCGCACAGGTGATCAAATACCACCAAAAGAAAGCTCTATTTGTGGGGAAAAAAAGGACATAAATTTAATTTGGGTACAGCGTCGCATGACCGCGCAATTGTCCGTTAAATTAACGCAGTGCTGAATCGCTAAATATAGCCTGGTCAGGAATGGGGTAAAATCTTCCGGTCTTAAAGCGGTTAAAAATACGCTCATTGAGGATTTTTTTGTCAAAGACATGTAGCTAAATACATTTTGGCCTAAATATATGACAAAAATTTTATATATGTCAATTTTTTCGCAAAATTTTCGCTCTTTTTTTATTAATATCGCAAAAAATGAAAAGCGCAGAGGTGATCAAATACCACCAAAGGAAAGCTCTGTTTGTGGGAAAAAAAGGACCTAAATTTCGTTTGGGTACAGGGTTGCATGGCCGCTCAATTGTCAAAGTCGCGCAGTGCCAAGTTGCAAAAAGTTGCCTGGACCTAAAGCAGGAAAATCCTCCAGTGGTAAAGTGGTTAAAGTGGAAGAAGTGGAAGAAAATGATGTCCCGCTAGATAACTTCAGGCTGGCCCCTTTTGCAGGCATAGCTACCGTATCTCACAAAAATGAGTACACCCCTCAAATTTTTGTAAATATTTTACTATTTCTTTTCATGTGACAACACGGAAGAAATGACACTTTGCTACAATGTAAAGTAGTGAGTGTACAGCTTGTATAACAGTATAAATTTGCTGTCCCCTCAAAATAACTCAATAAACAGCCTTTAATGTCTAAACCGCTGGCAACAAAAGTAAGTGAAAATGTCCAAATTGGGCCCAAAGTGTCAATATTTTGTGTGTCCACCACTATTTACCGGCACTGCCTTAATCCTCTTGGCCATGGAAATCACCAGAGCTTCACAGGTTGCCACTGGAGTCCTCTTCCTCCATGACGACATCACGGAGCTGGTGGATGTTAGAAACCTTGCGCTTCGCCACTTTCCGTTTGAGGATGCCCCACAGATGCTCAATAGGGTTTAGGTCTGGAGACATGCTTGGCCAGTCCATCACCTTTACCCTCAGCTTCTTTAGCAAGGCAGTGGTCGTCTTGGAGGTGTGTTTGGGGTCGTTATGTTGGAATACTGCCCTGCGGCCCAATCTCCGAAGGGAGGGGATCATACTCGGCTTCAGTATGTCACAGTACATGTTGGCATTCATGGTTCCCTCAATGAACTGTAGCTCCCCAGTCCTGACAACACTCATGCAGCCCCAGATCATGATACTCCCACCACCATGTTTGACTGTAGGCAAGACACACTTGTCTTTGTACTCCTCACCTGGTTGCCGCCACACACGCTTGACACCATCTGAACCAAATAAGTTTATCTTGGTCTCATCAGACCACAGGGCATGGTTCTAGTAATCCATTGTCTTCAGCAAACTGTTTGTGGGCTTTCTTGTGCATCATCTTTAGAAGAGGCTTCCTTCTGGAACAACAGCCATGAAGACCAATTTGATGCAGCGTGTGGCATATGATCTAAAGCACTGACAGGCTGACCCCCCACCCCTTCAACCTCTGCAGCCATGCTTGCAGCACCCATATGTCTATTTCCCAAGACAACCTCTGGATATGATGCTGAGCATATGCACTCAACTTCTTTGGTCGACCATGGGAAGGCCTGTTCTGAGTGGAACCTGTCCTGTTAAACAGCATACAGCTGTATGGTCTTGGCCACTGTGCTGCAGCTCAGTTTTAGGGTCTTGGCAATCCTCCTATAGCCTAGGCCACAGGTGTCAAACACAAGGCCCGCGGGCCGAATGCGGCCCTCCAGGCCATTTCATGTGGCCCTCGCACCTCTCCTGCAGCTGCAGCACCCCACTTGTCTCTGCCCCCACCTTGTCTCTGTAGTCGACAGCAGAGAGGACAGAACTCCTTTGCCAGATCCTGCACTCCTCTGTGCAGCTGTAGAAAGGCTCCTCTTTGCCCCCCCAGGATATGAGGTGCTCTGGACATCTAATCCTACAAATATAACCGGCCCTTTGAGGGCAACCATAATGCTGATATGGCCCACGATAAAATGGAGTTTGACACCCTTGGCCTAGGCCATCTTTATGTAGAGCAACAGTTCTTTTTTTTTTCATATCCTCAGAGAGTTTTTTGCCATGAGGTGCCATGTTGAACTTCCAGTGACCAGTATGAAAGCATGAGAGTTATAACACCAAATTTAACACATCTGCTCCCCATTTACACCTGAGACCTTGTAACTCTAACGAGTCACATGACACCGGGGAAGGAAAATGTATAATTGGGCCCAATTTGGACATTTTCTCTTAGGGTTGTACTCACTTTTGTTGCCAGAGGTTTAGACATTTGAGGGGAAAGCAATTTTACACTTATACAAGCTGTACACTCACTACTTTACATTGTAGCAAAGTGTAATTTCTTCAGTGTTGTCACATGAAAAGATATAATAAAATATTTACAAAATGTGAGGGGTGTACTCACTTTTGTGAGATACTGTTTTTTGAAGCCATTAAATTGATGGGTTTAGTTCCCTCCTGATGATATACTGCTGTTCAGGGGCTCTGGGCTTTAGCAAAAGGGCAGCCTCCAGTAAAAAGAAACAGGAGCAATGCTGGAGACAATTTACAACATACACTAGTTTTGGTAGCATAATTATTATTGTGAAATGTATGTCCTTTTGCTAAAGAACATTCATTTTTATCAAGTTGTTATGTGTAAATTTCTGCTTTAAAGTGGATGTAAACCTGATTCATGAAATTGGACCTAAGCACATATATCTGTAGTGTTTATCTCTCTCCAAAGCCCTAAGTCTTGTGTCTTTCTGCTGCTCCGTTCTTCTGTTATCAGCATGATAACTTCTGACAAGTTCTCTGACAACCGAAATAAAACCAGCCTGAAATGTGTGTCGCGGCGGGTGCTATAACTAATTTAGCAGAGAGCTGGTCTATTCACAGCACAGCTCTGCACATTCCTTCCTTCCTTTGCCTATGCGGAGTGGGGGTGTGTGCCTTTCTTCCAATCAGTTACACACAGTGTATGCCAAGAACCCACACCCAGTGCTGAACAGGAAGAAATATTCTCTAACACGATGTGCACTTTCTAAAGATTATAGAAAGCTGAAGACAGCAGATATACTGGCCATGTAAAACGTATGTAGTAAGATTTTTTTTGAATCCTCCCCAATGTGCTTTATATTCTAACAGCAGGACTTCTTGCTGTTTTCTGATGTAGCCACTGATCGAAAAAAAAAAAAATTTCGGTAGATCAACTTCTGTTGAACCGGAATGGCCATACATGGATTGAAAACTGGCTGGTCCCTGGTGAACCAGCCAAATTTCGGTCCATCTATAGCCAGCCTAAGTGTAATTTCCATTATATACTCATTGTTCACTTTTATATTCCTGTAGGCCTTCCCTAAGTTTCCCAAAATACCTTTACAGAATAAGAATAATTTCAGTTTTTTCCTGGCAATGGTTAAAATTCTTAGTAAGAGACTTGGCATAACTAGTGGATATCTATAATGGGAAATTTATTACTGCTTGGACCATTTCACATGAGTGGTAAAGGAGGTTAAAAACAGTGAGAGCATTCTACAGTCTAGGACACAGGGCTGGGGGACTTCTACACAATGGGGGAGACTGAGACTTCTCTGGGATATCCCATGTGTGGGAAGCTAACAGGAGCCAGTATGGGGAAAGGGGTGGGCTGAGTTCTGGACATGCTGGGACTTGTAGGTTTTCCTTCACATACCACCCACCTTACACGCCATACCCCAATCCTGCACATACCACCCAACGCCGTACACTCCGTACCCCTCTCCTGCCCATACCATTCACTGCCATACACTCTGAACGACTCTTCTGCACATACTACCCACCGCCATACTCCCCCTCTCTGTCAGCCCCCCCCTCTCACCCCCCTTTCTCTCAGTCCCCTATCTCTCTCAGCTACCCCTCTCTCTCAACCATACCCTCTCTTTCAGCCCCCCCCCCTCTCTCTCTCAGCCACCTCTTTCTCTCTCAGCCCCCTCTTTCTTTCTCAGCCCCCTCTTTCTCTCTCAGCCCCCTCTTTCTCTCTCAGCCCCCCTCTCTCTCTCAGCCCCCCTCGCTCTCTCTCAACCCCCCTCTCTCTCTCTCTGCCACCTGCTCTCTTTCTCAGCCAATTTAGAAGACGTGCTTAGGGGCGGGGCAGGGTAGGGGTTAGGTGGGGAAACTGGTGGTCAGTAACTCTTCGGGCCTGGCTAGTAGCTCCGTACTTGAGATTTTTGAGCCCTGATTAAACCCTGTACAAAGTGCATTCCTGGTATTTAATACATCTTTTAAAACCCTCCCTCTCTTAGTGCAATTTGGCCCCACCCACCATTTTCTGTGGCTCTCCGTCCTTCCCCCCCCTGTCTGGGGGAAAGTTTGGGGTGTGGTTGAGTTGCTGCACCTATTCTCTGAGGGGAAAAAAAAGGCCTTGCACTTAAGGCAAGGTCTATCCCTACCTCATTTTGTAAATGTGGCAATATTGCCATTGCTGTCCTCCTTCTAAATGTTCCATTGTCTGCTATAGCTATAGTACTTTTTCAGCTAAAACAAGCATGCAGCTAGTGTAACCTGAAGAAAGTTGGAACTTTGGATCTTTATACTTATTTTGAGTCAGTGACCGAGAAATTGAGGCCTTTGGGTCAGCATAATAGCCAGGCAAATTGCATTATCCCCAAAAAAAAAGGGAGAATGGTAATGGCAGCCATGTAATTTCTTAGCACAAGTGTCCTTTAAAGACATCCTGTTACCACGTAAAACACAGAATAATCAAGTATTTTAACTGCGATACCATTTTTTTTTATTCTACTGCAATGCTCCTTTGAACTTGGTAGAAAATCTGACTACTCTGGTAAGAGTCAATTTCCTAGCACAGCTAGGGAGTGTCTAATTACTCTTTCTGCTGGCCCAGCTCCACCCTTCACCCTATCTTTTGTTGTAACTGCCGGGGGAGCTACATCAGAGTGACAGCTTTATGTCTTCTGGGGCTCTTGACGTCTCATCCAAGATGGCGGCACCCAGCCAAAGTCACGGGGATTTTAGATGTCTACACAAGGGAGGATTTTACAGGTGATTAACATGCATAAATTTACAATAAATGAGCATACAAACTTATGGGAAGATTGTTCTTGAAATGAATGGTTTGGTGAAATGGTCTCCCTAAAGTAAGGCTATGTTCATACAAGCCTTACTTTAGGGAGTCCTACCATGCAGGATAGTGCAGCAGTGCCATTGGCAGGGGGCAGTGCAATGTGTGTTTCAGCGCATCGCACTGCATGTTTTTTTTTTCAACTTTGAAGTGTCACACAGTGACACTTCATTTATGTCACTGCACAGCAGCTTAGTGCTGTGGTCCAGTTAATTGCAATGCCTTTATGTGCAGTAAAATGCAGACTTGAAAATAACGGTATTGTGGTGTGAATAGGGCGCATAGAAAACAGTTGTTTTCTATATGTCCTCACGGTGACCTACATTTATCCAGTGCAGAAAAATGCGGGTCACCGCACAGAGTGTGAATAGGCCCTATGCCAAAAAGATAAATTCTATTTTTTTTAGACCAGCTAGGCAGTGGCACTCCTTGCATATTTTTATCTCTCATTATTTAAGAATAGAAGTACAGCCAAAGCTTTTTTCTGGATCACAGGAGTGACCCATTTTCAGCAGAGAGCGGGCTGAAGCCCGCTGTCGGCTGATGCCACCAAGCCATTCGGGATCCGCCCACATGCCTGGACCAGCACTCGGCCCAGCCTCTCAGCGAGCCACTGAGAGCCAGAGCTGGCCGCTCCCCGCCCCTCCACAGCTCAGCGCTTCAGTGGGCGAGGGTGGGAGGAGGGGGAAGAGCAGAGAGCTGCTGACTGTCAGTCACTGGCTCCCTGCTCAGGGAGCTCTGAGAACTGAGCAATCTGTGGTGTTTGATCGCTCGGTTCTCAATGTTAGAGCCGGCAGGAGACAGGTGCAGCATCGAATCGATGCTGCATCGAGCTAGGTAAGTATGAATCTGAAAAAAACCCAAACCCCATACTTCTCTTTTAATACTTTTGATAAGACAAACAAGTGTAAGATCTGGAGGCACACTAGGTAATTATATCAATGTACAAAAACACAAAGCTTTTCACCCTTCTTATGCGATTACCATTGATCATTTTTATAAAGAAAATAAAGGGGGGGGGGGGTTGGGGTATATCTAAAACATAAGAAAAACTTCTGAAGCTGAAGTTGAGTGGAATAAAAATAAGGCATTGGGGTATTACTTACGATCAATGAAGAGTGCCTCGTGGGCTGGTGGCTGCTGTGTTCAGGTGACATCTGAAGTCTTCTGCCCCTTTCCCCCTGGATATCCCCACAGCACTGGAAGATCACTATTGAAGGACAGAGGGCTTCAGATTTCAACCCAACACAGGAGCCACCAGCACACAGGACACTCTTAATATCAACGGCTGCACATGTCACAGGTATTTGTCAAGTGTTGACTATGCCCACCCTGTCTGCCCCTCTTCTCCATTCATAGATTTTGTAATGCCTGCTTCCCACAATGAACCCAGTTTTCTTACCCTCTCATATGCTGTACATCATCTTTATAAGGGGATAATATACAACAGGCCTGCACAAGCATCCATGTGTGTCTAAGGTGACTGTTATTCTCACCCATCAGTTTGGTGCACATAACTATTGTTCTTCCTTTCTTGTTGCATAAGTTGGTTATCAAGACAAACATTGGCAGGATATTATATATAGTAATTCTATACATTTGTACCTATGCCGTGAATAAGTGCAAACGTATGAATCTGTTAACTTTTTAATTCAAATAAAGAACCTTGCGGATGAATGCAGTATATAGTGAACTTCAGTTCTGTGATTTTGAAACAGAACAACACTGTCATTTTGAAGATATTGCTCACACAATTAGGAGCCAAAAAAATATTGCCATTATATAACCTGTCTGCTGTATGTTTTTCAGAGAGCAGCTCCACTGCCAGCAGCTACAGCACGGAATTTAGCCGACGTCTCCTCAGTACTTATATCTGTGAGTATTTAGCTTGCCCTGCTCGCTAGACATGCTCTTCTGGCTTCTTGTTGGTCTTCATTAGGGATAAGCTCAGGCATGTTGGGATCAGAGTTCGAACCCGCATGAGCTATCGCACCTGGAAGCTGTCACTGCTGACAGCCAATCGTAAGAAGACGCATTTTTATAAGGGGCATGTATACATGTGGCTGTGGTGCAAGGAAAGCCTGAGCCACATTTATGATTGGCTATCTGCAGTGACTGCTTCCTGGCGGGGTAGCCCATTTGGGTTCAGACCATGTGAATTCATGAACAAACCCATCTGAACTCAAAAGACTGTTTTTCTACTGCGCTCGAGTGGTATGCAAGTAGGTGAGTGGTCTTATGTGGTCTTTGTTGACACCACCTAAGATCTTGCCGCCCCCTCAGGACCAAGGGTATCCAAATACACTGAAAAACAACAAGAGAAGGGCGTTGAAATCCAAAAAAACTAACATACATCGTACTCACAAACATATGATAGTTGTACACATGCAAAGACGTCCTCCCTCGAAATGTGTCAGCCAGGTATATGTGGATACAATCAAGTCACCCAGCGTAGGAGTATCCTGGCTGTCTTGGAGACGATTGGTTCCTGCTGATGCGTTTCGAGGGAGGACGTCTTTGCATGAGTGCAACGATCATATGTTTGTGAGTACAATGTATGTTGCTTTTTTGGGATTTTAAATAAACCTTTTTAGTGATAATACACGAGGTTGGTACTCCCTTCTTCTGTTGTTGCACATCTGAACTCATCCCTGGTGCTGGGTCTTGTTTTGTGGATTTATGCACATTTTGACACGAGAGCTGTGTGTACATGACCATTATTCTCAGAAATGAGTCCAAAGTAGTATGTTTTCCTGAAATTCTGACTTGCTTTGTCTTGCATCTTCCTGCTTCAATGTTTATTTCATGCTGTTATGTCCGCATTGACTTGTGTCAGAAAGAAAAACAGTTCAGATGCAAAGGAGTGTATAGCTATCAAAGCAAAAAAAGGAGCACAAAGCAACTCATGCATGACTTAGAAATTAACCATGAGCAACTCAGAAGCCAAAGAAATACAAAAACACTCAAAATCCCATGAAAACCTACCTCATTCACTCTGAAGCCTATGTATATAAATCCTATGTCACATTACGTAGTGAATCTGAATGTCATCTACTGCATGCCAAGTGACAGTACATGCATTTACCATTTTCCTCATGGCTCTTAAAGCAAATCTTTACAGCAATGTAGAGTATGTATGCTTTAACTCCACCCCTACCCAATAGCATATACTAATGCTTTCTTTGCACCCCGCAGCTCTGTTTGGGGTGTTTTTCTTCAGCTACTAACACTAATCTTCCAGTTATGAAGGAGAACATAACTCCCTCTATTTGATGGTGCTGGACCAATCCGTGCTTTCACATGTAGAGTTTCTAGCCCTGTGTAATTTATGACTTCAGTGACCCTTAGCTTTAAAGGTCTTTTCCTTATTTCACTGTGGCTGAAAGGAAAAATGAAAACACCTTGAAAACTTAAAGTGCTGCTAAAGGCACAATTACTTACATAAGTTTCAATGATTCAGTGCCTGTGAGGTCCCGTCTGGTACCGGAATCTTCCCCCTGGGTTCTTCTGGGTCCTGCCCAACGCAGGGTGGCGTTATTTCTACTTATGCACAGTTCAGTGTACATTCCACAGAGAATTGCAACAGGCGAAAAAATTTATATTTGTTCTTACACCCAAAAAGATAGCAGCAACTAAAATGTGAGACAAACATACAGTATTTCACAAAAGTGAGTACACCCTTCACATTTTTGTAAATATTTTATTATATATTTTCATGTGACAACACTGAAGAAATTACACTTTGCTACAATGTAAAGTAGTGAGTGTACAGCTTGTATAACAGTATAAATTTGCTGTGTGGGTTCTTGGCATACACTGTGTGTAAGCTGATTGGAAGAAAGGCACACACCCCCACTCCTCATAGGAAAAGGAAGGAAGGAATGTGCAGAGCTGTGCTGTGAATAGACCAGCTCTCTGCTAAACTAGTTATAGCAACCGCCTCGACACACATTTCAGGCTGGTTTTATTTTGGTTGTCAGAGAACTTGTCAGAAGTTATCATGCTGATAACAGAAGAACGGAGCAGCAGAAAGACACAAGACTTAGGGCTTTGGAGAGAGATAAACACTACAGATATATGTGCTTAGGTCCAATTTCATGAATCAGGTTTACATCCACTTTAAAGCAGAAATTTACACATAACAACTTGATAAAAATGAATGTTCTTTAGCAAAAGGACATACATTTCACAATAATAATTATGCTACCAAAACTAGTGTTGTAAATTGTCTCCAGCATTGCTCCTGTTTCTTCTTGCTGGAGGCTGCCCTTTTGCTAAAGCCCAGAGCCCCTGAACAGCAGTATATCATCAGGAGGGAACTAAACCCATTGATTTAATGGCTTCAAAAAACAGTATCTCACAAAAGTGAGTACACCATTCACATTTTTGTAAATATTTTATTATATCTTTTCATGTGACAACACTGAAGAAATTACACTTTGCTACAATGTAAAGTAATGAGTGTACAGCTTGTATAAGTGTAAAATTGCTTTCCCCTCAAAATAACTCAACACACAGCCATTAATGTCTAAACCGCTGGCAACAAAAGTGAGTACACCCCTAAGTGAAAATGTCCAAATTGGGCCCAATTAGCCATTTTTACTCCCTCGGTGTCATGTGACTCGTTAGTGTTACAAGGTCTCAGCTGTGAATGGGGAGCACGTTTGTTAAATTTGGTGTTATCGCTCTCGCTCTCAATCTCTCATACTGGTCACTGGAAGTTCAACATGGCACCTCTGGCCTAGGCTATAAGAAGATTGCCAAGAACCTGAAACTGAGCTGCAGCATGGTAGCCAAGACCATACAGGGGTTTAACAGGACAGGTCCCACTCAGAACAGGCCTCGCCATGGACGGGCAAAGAAGTTGAGTGCACATGCTCAGCGTCATATCCAGAGGGTGTCTTTGGGAAATAGACGTATGAGTGCTGCCAGCATTGCTGCAGAGATTGAAGGGGTGGGGGGTGTCAGCCTGTCAGTGCTCAGACCATACGCTGCAAACTGCATCAAATTATTCTGCATGGCTGTCGTCCCAGAAAGAAGCCTCTTCTAAAGATGATGCACAAGAAAGCCTGCAACCAGTTTACTGAAAACAAGCATACTAAGGACATGGATTACTGGAACCATGTCCTGTGGTCTGATGAGACCAAGATAAACCTTATTTCAAGTGTGTGTGGTGGCAAACAGGTGAGGAGTACAAAGGCAAGTGTGTCTTGCCTACAGTCAAGCATAGTGGTGGGAGTGTCATGGTCTGGGGCTGAATAAGTGCTGCCGCACTGGGGAGCTACAGTTCATTGAGGGAACCATGAATGCCAACATGTACTGTGATATACTGAATGATCCTCGTCCTTCAGAAACTGGGCCGCATGGCAGTATTCCAACATAACCCTAAACACGCCTCCAAGACGACCACTGCCTTGCTAAAGAACCTGAGGGTAAAGGTGATGGACTGGCCAAGCATGTCTCCAGACCTAAACCCTATTGAGCATCTGTGGGGCATCCATAAACAGAAGGTGGAGGACTGCAAGGTCTCTAACATCCACCAGCTCCGTGATGTCATCATGAAGGAGTGGAAGAGGACTCCAGTGGCAACCTGTGAAGCTCTGGTGAACTCCCATGTCCAAGAAGGTTAAGGCAGTGCTGGAAAATAATAGTGGACACACACAATATTGACACTTTGGCCCAATTTGGACATTGTCACCTAAGAGTGTACTCACTTTTGTTGCCAGGGGTTTAGACATTAATGGCTGTGTGTTGAGTTATTTTGAGGGGACAGCAAATTTACACTGTTATACAACCTGTACACTCACTACTTTACATTGTAGCAAATTGTCATTTCTTCAGTGTTGTCACATGAAAAAATATAATAAAATATTTACAAAATGTGAGGGGTGTACTCACTTTTGTGAAATACTGTAAAAAAGCAATAAAAAACCAGTAAAGTTGCGCTGCATATCGAAATTATGTGATAAGACAATAAAAAAACAAGAAATCTGTATATGCACCACCAGTGAAGTGAATATTTTCCTCCAAACCACTTCTTCTTACAACATTAAGTGACTTTCAACCCAAAAAGTGAAAATTCCTCCACCAGAATAAATTGGCCTCTTACCAAAGAATAGGAAGCTGTACTGTCAACAACGCCTGTGGCTTAACCCCACCAGGGCCCCTTGAGTGCAGAGGAACCACGAGTATATAGTCCTGAGTGTCTGCATCCACACATCCACCTCCACAGTATCAAAAGGGTATCGCTCCCCATGGAAAAAACAATAAATCCGCCATAGTGTAAAACGTACCAATATTTATTATAAAGAGTATAAGAATGTATTTATAACAATACCATATAAAATGCGCATGTAGGTTGAAAAAGCTGGCTGGCTGGCTATCCCAAAACTCGCCCGTCCTTCTGGAAGTGACATCAGCACGTCGCGACCCAACGCGTTTCATCACAAATGACATTGTCCTGAGGCCCCATGTAATTTCTGCAATACTATGCCTACCTGTTCGCAGTTTTTTATATTTAGCATTAAATTCTGCTTTAAAACAGAACTAAACCCATCAATTTAACAGTTTCCCAAAACTGTTACATTGAAGGCATGCAAGGTTTATTTCTGTTTGAAGGAAGGTAAGTATAGGCTGTCCTGCATAGGCAAAGCAAAGGTTCATGCTAATTCCTTCTACATTTTCTGGCATAGTGCAGCAAGCTAAGAAGACTGCCCTTCTGTGACCTGCAGATTTAAAATTGCTGTTCCTTTGATCATCGGCTCATACAGCGTGCCATACATATTAGTGACTGCTAACTTTGTGTTGTACCCTTGGCATTTTTGCCCTCAGGTAAAGTCCTAGGAAACCTTCAGCTCAAACTACTGTCTAAATCCAAGATGTATGAGGATCTGGCCCTGGGAGCTATCTTCCTGCACAACAACTATAACTACATCCTCAAGTCTCTGGAGAAGTAAGGGAATGACTATAGCAGTGAAAACTGAGAATATTCTGTCTGCAGGTTGACGCTTACATGTCTCTGTTTTCTAGGTCGGAGCTCCTGCAGTTGGTGTCTGTGACCCAGAAGAACCCTGACAGTTTGTACCGTGAACACATAGAACAGCAGATTCAGACATACCAAAGAAGGTTGTTTTATCACAAATCCAATACCATTAAATATTTACAATATTCATCAATTATAAAACATATTTGTTTTATTAACCCTAAAGTATATTTTTATAAATACATGGCAGCTCAAAATAATGGCATATATACGATAGCTCAGATCACCCAAGTGTAGAACATATCTATAATGCAGAAGGAGGCGATCATGCCTGCACTCTTCCAGCACCAACATGTCTCAGAGGAAAATAAGGGCCTGTGTCTATGGGCATTTGTTCACTTAAGAACAGCGTATCACCCATTGTAAGTCTGGGAATGCAAAAGCAGTTTAAAGCAGGTTCAGTCACCTGCAGTGAACTCTGTTGATCTCAGAAGTATCTTGGTTTGATGTCTAAGACCTGTTGCATTTGCTCATCGAAACCCATTGATCCAGGCTCTAATAATATCCAGAGAGGCTAAATCTGTTTTTTACCTAAAATCTATTGGTTGAGGGTGTACTAAGCAGGGCCATCTTTAATATTGATTGGACCCTGAGGCAAACATTTTCTTGGGCCCCCCTGTCCTGTCCCAAAGCAATTTCTCTGTAGAAGATCAGGCATGCAATTGCAACTGGTTGCCAGAGGTTATAGCATATTATTACTACCACTCACTGACTGGTTGCTAGAGGTTACAGCACACATTACAGCACATCCTTACCGCATATTGGTTTCTCGGGGTTACTGCACATCATTATCGCTCACCCGTTAGTTGCCAGAGGTTATTGCACATCCTTACCCCTCACTGATTGGGTTTGAGAGCTTACTGCACATCATTACTGCTCACTGATTTGTTGCTAGAGCGAAATGCACATTATTACCGCTTATCCATTGTTTGTTAGCGGTTACTGCACATTATTACTTCTCACTGATTAATTGCTAGAGATTACTGCAAATTATTACCGCTTACCATATGGTTACTACAGGTTATTGCAAATCCTTACCCCTCACTAATTTGTTGCTAGAGTGAAATGCACATCATTACCGCTTACCCATTGTTTGTTAGCGGTTACTGCACATTATTACTTCTCACTGATTAGTTACTAGAGATTACTGCAAATTATTACCGCTTACCATATGGTTACTACAGGTTATTGCAAATCCTTACCCCTCACTAATTTGTTGCTAGAGCTTAATGCACATCATTACCGCTCAGCCGTTGGTTGCTGGAGGTGACTGCACATTATTACTGCTCACTGATTGGTTGCTAGAGCTCACTGCACATCATTACCACTCACCCATTTGTTGCTAGAGGTTACTGCACATTATTATTGCTCACTGATTCGATGCTAGAGGTTGCTGCACATCCTTGCCGCACACTGATTGCTTGCTAGAGGTTACTGCGCATCATTACCGCTCACCCATTGGTTGCTAAAAGTTACTGTACATTATTACTTCTTACTAATTGCTTTCTAGATAGATTATGCTCAAACACACAACCGTCTCCTTGCCAGGGTAGAAGTGTTTTTTTGCATTGCAGCAGAATTTAACATGTGGCAGAAAAGATGGGGGGTTAATAAAGCCGACCAGGGTTACATTTCAAAAACAGTACTGTCAATAAGCATAGCAAGCAGAGAGGCAGAGATGAGTGATAGGTTAACGGCAGTGAAAGTTCAACTCAGCAGGGCAAATTAGCTGATTCCTATTGTTAATCACACAACATACCAGCTGTCTGCTCATCCATGCCAACCAGTGTACAGGCTGGTAATGTTGTTAACAAGCAGAGAGGTAGAGAAGGCGATAACAGATTAGCGGCTGAAACAGCCAAGCACATGTTCTCATTCAGATTGTAACTCTAACTGCCCACCGGCTTTCCTCATCCATGTCATAGCCTCCTCACTGCGACCTTCCCTCACTTCTCCAGCCCATGCCACTGCTTGTCCGTGTATACCTCTACGCGGCAAGCTCTGCTGTCAGGCAAGGACACCGCCGCTTACTGCTTCCCTTTCCCTGCAGCTGCACTATGTGACCGGGAGAGATTGTTAGGATGCTGGGCCCCTCAACAGTGACCAGTCCCTGGGTAGGTGCCCCTTTTGCCCCACCTTAAAGAGGGCCCTGGTACTAAGTAAGTGAAGGGAGGGACTGTGCATGTTAAAGTTTGGATCCTTTCAACCTAAACAACATTTAAGAGGTCAGGTACCGATGTTGGATAAGAAGGTCCAGCTGGCAGTCAGCATTCCAATTCATAACAAAAGTGTTTAGTAGGGTTGAGTTCAGGGTTTCTGTGCAGGCCATTTGAGTTTCTCCAGATTAAACTCATCAAACCATTTATTTGTGGACATGTAGCACATGCAAGGACACGCCATATTCACCTTAAGACTAAAAACTTTTTTGTGCAAATTCCAGCATTAACAGCATTACACTCCAACCCACTCCTTCCACTGATGCATTTCACCCCCTAGTGCAGTTTATCCATATAACTCTATCATTAAGCTCCACTAAGGGGTGAAACTCATCTGAGAAAGGTGGGAATTTGATTAACAGTGTTCATGGTGGAATGTTTTTTTTAGCCTGAAGTAAAATAAAGTGCATGTGCTACTAAGTCTAGAGGCACCTGCACCTGTGACATGATGGAGGGTCTGGAGTGGTATGCAAACTGTAAGTGATCGTGTCTATACGGAGCTGGCTTTCTGCAAAAGGGCCACATTTATGCTGGAACACAAAAGGGCCTTCCCTAAACTGTTGTCAGAAGATTAGAAGTGCACAATTGTATAAAATGCATGCTGTAGCATTAGGAGTACCCTTCACTGCAAACAGCTGAACTCAGTAGTTTGCAGGTGTTCACATACTTTTGGCCTTTTTAGTGTATCTGCCAAAATGGTGAGTGACTAGATTTGGCCCAGCTGTTTTGGCCAATACTAATGTGTTTTTTTTCTTTCTTTTTAGTTGGTTAAAAGTGATTGACTATGCTAGTGATAAGAACATGCCAGCACTTCAGGGAGCTAAGGTGACTGCTTACCAAAAGATGCATCTCATTTGATTCTATTCACCTGTAAAATGCTGAAAGCGTTACTCTAATTTCTCATCTATTGTAGCTAAAAGACAAGGAGCGGCAGATCATAAAAGAACGTTTCAAGGTAAATTAAAGTAGCTGTAAAAGTATATATATATATATATATATATATATATATATATAATATTTTTTTTTTTTTTTTTTTTTTTTTTTAAATAACAAACTTGTTCTACTTTCCATGTTATACTTACCTGCTGCAATACCATTGTACATAGTGACACCGAACCTCCTCTTCTGGGGGTTCCTTGCTGGCGCTCTCTACTCCTCCTCTTCTCAGTTCGCCCACTTCCTATGGTGGCTGGATTCACTCCCAGGCCAGGCTGTGTGCGTCTATTAACACACACAGTGCAGCTCAGACCCACCCCCAGGTCCTTCCTTACAACAATTGACTGACAGCAGCAGGGGCCAATGGTGTGGGTGGGAGAGAGATCTTAGAGGAAGATTTTTTACCTTAATACAGGGAATGCATTAAGGTGCTTTAAAATCACTTTAATTCCTTTTTGTTTGAATCTGTGTTGACAATATCTGTCTGAAAATGTGTTTATTTTGGATTCTAAAGTGATTCTCTCTTGAGAGAATTATGGGGCTGCTTTCTGAAAATTCTAAATTCCTCGCTTTGACTTTAATGGGAACTTTACCTCAAGGGCCAAATTAACAATAAAGGCACTTTCTTTAAGATCACTGTATAAATGGTAGTTTAACTAGGCTGTCGATTCTGCACTTGTATTCTTTATTATTTTTCTGTTCCTCATGAGATCACTCTGCCCTTGTTCGCCAGCAGCTATTTATATTAAGGGCCTTTCAGTTCCTGGTACTTCTGGCTTCCCCTTAGCCATGAAGCGTAGCATGATAACATGTGTACACATTCAGATCGGCAATCCATTGTTAACAAGTTGTGATGAAGAAAAATGTCCAAAGACTCCTTTGAATATTTGATGCTGATATCCCAGGAGTCAGCGGGTGGTACCTACAATGTCATTTTTATCTAGGCAAGAAAGGCAAGGGTGGAAGGAAGAGTTTAAAAGAAAAAGCATTTAACAAAAGAAAAGAAAATCTATCCATTTTGTTAAAGAGGTTGTAAACCCAATTTTTTTTTCACCCTGAAAGAGAAACACATAATGAGCTAGTATGCATTGCATACTAGCTCATTATGAAATACTTACCTTAGAACGAGCCCCCGCCGTGCCGCCCACTTACCTCTATGACGGGCGACATGTTCAGTCGCCTGTCTTCGCCTGATTGGCCGGAGCCGCGGTGACGTCACTCCCGCGCACGCGCGTGGGAGCCGACGGCCACGTCACGGCTTCGGAGCGCATGCGCCAGTGTCGTCACTGGCTGCATGTAAGGTAAATATCTCCTAAACGGTACATGTTTAGGAGATATTTACAGTACCTATAGGTAAGCCTTATCATTGCAGAGGAGGGTTTACTTCCTCTTTAAAGGAATCGGTAATAATTTAACATTAGAGAAGGAATAATATAAGGGTGAAGGTCTGCTTTAAGTGATTTTGAGTAACATACCTGGAAAAAGCATGCTGTAAATGAGTGTCAGAAAAGTGTCAAAGCTCCTTATCTCTATACATGTTCTAGGTCAGCTGCACAGACAACACTGAAACCAAAGCATCAGAAAGAAAGCCAGGGAACTAGCATTCTTCAAAGGAGAGTTTATCAAGAACAGCCTCCAGAGTCTCTCATAATAGAGTTTCTTTAAAGAGGAACTGCAGTCTGCTCACATAATATGTAATAAAAACATCTTGCTGATCTGAAGCTTCCCTCCAATCACTTTGCATACTACACTGCTCAAAAAAATTAAAGGAACACTTTGAAAACACATCAGATCTCAATGGGGAAAAATATCATGCTGGATATCTATACAGATATGGCCTGGGTACTGTGTTAGTAATGAAAGGATGCCACATAGTTTAATGGAAATGAAAGTTATCAACCTACAGAGGGCTGAATTCAAAGACACCCCGAAAATCAAAGTGAAAAAATTATGCAGCAGGCTAGTCCATTTTGCTGAAATTTAATTGCAGCAACTCCAAATGTTATTCAGTAGTTTGTGTGGCCCCAACGTGCTTGTAAGCATGCCTGACAACATCGGGGCATGCTCCTTTTGAGACAACGAATGGTGTCCTGGGGTATTTCCCTCCAGATCTGGACCAGGGCATAACTGAACTTCTGAACAGACTGAGGTGCAACTGGATGGCGTCAGATTGACCAAAACATAATGTTCTAGAGGCGTTCTATTGGATTTAGGTCAGGTGAGCATTGGTATCAATTCTTTCATCCTCCAGGAACTGGCTGCATACTCTCGACACATGAGGCCAGGCAATGTCGTTCACCATGTGGAACCCAGGACCCACAGCACCAGCATAGGGTCTGACAATGGGTCCAAAGATTTCATCCCAATCCCTAATGGCAGTCAGAGTGCCATTGTCTAGCCTGTAGAGGTCTATGCATCCGTCCATGGATATGTCTCCCCAGACCATCACTGACCCACCACCGAAACCGGTCATGCTGAACAATGTTGCAGCATAACATTCTCCATGGCTTCCCCAGACCCTTTCACTTCTGTCACATGTGCTCAGGGTGAACCTGCACTCATCTGTGAAAAGCACAGGACGCTAGTGGCAGACCTGCCAATTCTGGTGTTCAATGGCAAATGCCAATCAAGCTCCATAGTTCTGGGCAGTGAGCACAAGGCCACTAGAGCAGTGGTCCTCAACCCTGGCCTACAGGGCCCACTAACAGGCCAGATTTTAGGTATTACCTTGGGGAGATGCAGACTAGACACTGAGCAGCAAATGATATCGCCTGGGATGTATTTCAGTTATCTTGAAAATCTGGCCTGTTAGTGGGCCCTGTAGGCCAGGGTTGAGGACCACTGCACTAGAGGACATTGGGCCACCCTCTGGAAGTCTGTTTCTGATTGTTTGATTAGAGACCTTCACACCAGGAGCAGATACTGGTTCTGCTGATGGGTTAAGGATCTTTGACTCTGTCCAGCTCCCCTAGTGTAACTGCCAGTCTCCTGGAATCTCCTCCATGCTCTTGCGATAGTGATGGAAAATGCCTGTGCAACCTCCAGGCAGGTTTTCAGGTTTCGCCTCATGCGACCGGTAATGACACTAACCCTAGCCAAATGCAAAACTAGTGACAAACAGTCAGAAAAGATGAGTATGGAAAACAATTTCAGTGGCCTCCACCTGTAAAACCATTCCTGTTCTGGGGGGTTATCTCATTGTTGCCCATCTAGTGCACCTGTTATTTTCATTAACACCAAAGCAGCTGAAACTGATTAACAACCCCCTCTGTTTAACTGACTAGATTAATATCCCAGGAGTTTAATTAACTTGATGCTATGCTCTGTTTAAAAAGTGTTCCTTTCATTTTTTTGAGCAGTGTATACATTTCTCCTCTCTATATGAATATTCATGGATCTCTGCAGTCTCCTGTTATCTCTGCCCTCAACCAGCCCCTTACAGCTCTGCAGCTGATTCATCCTGACAGACTCCTTGGTGGTTCCCTTTCAGAGAAGATCTTTTGTCTCAGGGACCGATCTCCCATCCTGCTTTACAGTCGCTGGCTTTAACGGCCTAGCCATTAAAAGTCATGTACTGAAGGATAGGTTGGATTCTGCGATTCCTACTCTGTTAGTAGCTAGAAAATCTACTTCTCGGAAGATATATCATCAGGTTTGGTTCATTACTTGGTGTGAGTCTCGGAGGGTTTCCCCCCATTCCTTTTTGGTATCACGTCTGCTGGAGTTTCTACAAGGTGGTGTAGATAGGCGTTTGGCCCTGGGCACCATCAAGGGCCACATTTCAGCCTTGGCATTTTTTTTTCCAACTCCCGTTAGCCACAAATTCTTTGGTGCACACCTTCATGCAGGCTCCTCCAGTAAGGTCCCTGGTGCCTCCATGGGATTTTAATCTGGTGCTGTCGGTTCTTCAAAAACCACCATTTGAAAATATTTGTGAGATTCCTCTACTGACTCTATCACAGAAGTTGGCCTTCTTGGTGGCTAATAATTCGGCACGCAAGGTTTTTAAAACTGGCTGTGTTGTCCTGTCGGTCGCCTTACCTGGTTGTTCACGGGGACAAGGTGGTTCTCCATCCCTGTCAGTCGTTTCTTCCTAAGGTCATCTCGGGCTTCCATTTGAATGAGGAATTGTGTTGCCTTCGCTGTGTCCTAAGCCAAAACATCCAAAAAAGATGCCTTACATTCCCTGGATGTGGTTCGAGCCATCAGGGTGTACCTGGTGGCGACTGAGTCGATTCTCAAATCAGATTCCTTATTTGTCCTTACGGATGGTTCTCGTAAGGCAGGCCACATCTGCTGCGACTATTTCCAGGCAGACACTCGTGCAGACCTATTCCATTAGGGGTCAGGTTCCTCCTTTCCCTGTTAAGGCGCATTCTACGAGGGCGCTTAGTGCCTTCTAGGCCTTTCCGTCATCAGGCGTCAATGGTCCAGGTTTGTAAGGCGGCCAACTGGTCGTCTGTACATACATTTACCAAGTCTTACAAGGTGGATTTCCTGGCATTTGCGGATGCTGCTTTTGGCCACAAAGTTTTGCAGGCCACCGTTGCAGAGGCTATGGCCTCTTGAGGGTGTTTTTTCCTGGTAGGTGAGCCCCAGTTGTTCCTGGTTGGGCTCTTTGGTTACCTGGTTGGCTATGTTTAGCCCTTTTGGGGATTTTGATTATTTTTTGCTGTGTTTCCCACCCCTCATGATGACACTGCTTTGGGACGTCCCAGCTGTCAATGAAGATATGAAGCTTCGTCCGTCAATGAACGAAAAAGAAAACTGGATTTTTGTCTTACCTTTTTTAAAATGCTTTTCTCTGATGTTCATTGACGAACACAGCACCCACCCCTCTGCGGAGTTGGGTTATGTATTCTTCTGACACTGCTTGTTACTAAACTGAGATCCTATAGCAGGAAGTGGGAGTATAACCCCTGGTAGTACTCCGTAGGGCCGTAGCCAAGCTTTAACTCTTTTCCGCCTAGTGTCCTACTCCTAAGAAGAGCAGCATAACCCAACTGTCAATGAAGATATGAAGCTGTGTCCATCAATGAACATCAGAGAAAAGTATTTTACGGTAAGACCGAAATCCAGTTTTTACTATCCAAAGTTAAAACAAGGGCAGAGGATTTAATAGATGGAAAGATTAAAAAATTACTGAAGAGCCGCTTTGAGTTAAAGAAATTATATTTTTCAGCAGTATATGGCTTCATTTTTTTCTCTCACTTAACATATTTAAGGGGTTTAACGAAGGTCTGGAGGAGATCTGCAAGATCCAAAAGTCTTGGGCTATTCCAGACAAGAAACAGCGTGAACGGATACGCCAGGCTCAGAAGACCATCGTGCAGGACGCATATGGGGCCTTTTTACACAAGTGAGTTAGGCACTTATAATAGGCTTTGGATCAACTTGTTTTCCTTTTTTTGTTGTTTTATATATTTGTATGGCTTATTTTTTTATATCTTTACCACACATGGGTGTATCTATGATACACTGTTTTTAAAACTTTTTTGTATTTCTGATAAGGCTGGGATCTCCCCTTTATTGAACCATTTATAAAACAGAGCAACAAAACTATTTTAATCTTTTTTGCTTAACAAAACCAAAAAGCAATGAGCTTATTCCTCCTTTAGGAATGGGTTAAAATGTCCAAATCATTCCCTGACATAGTGACCAACTGTGCATCTAGACTAAGGATATATAGAGCCACCAAACCAACTTGCATTTAGTTTCAAACTTGTGAATGCAAGATATATAACCATGATTTCTGTGAAGTAGACAATATGAAGAATAAAAGAGAACAATGATATTGTGATGAAACATGTAGTCCCCAGAAGGCCATATGGTAACACTATTGTGAAATATTTCTGTGCCTATTTAAAACAGAAGGTTTTTGAATGATATTACTTCTGTCACAGGCAAACTGGACAGTGCTATCTGCATGTTTGGAGGGGATGTAAGCCCTTAAAAGGGCAGAGGCACAGAGTCTAGGCAAACTTCACCGAAGCACCCCCCAGAATCAGGGGGAGGCCAAAGCTCAGGGTGGGCAGCAAACAAATGTATAGTCAAAATTCACCTGAAGAAACATGAAAAAAGAAATAGTAATCAATGATAGATACAAAATTACAAAAATGTATTGATACATAATAAAGTGAATACTTGAATGACATCCCTAGCCCACAAAATCCAACTTTGCGGTTAAAATGTGAAAACGTCATCCCCATAGTTTGTCACCAGTCCATGGGTTGATGCAATAATATAGCGTGACATGTTAGGTTTCTATTTACTTAATGTAACATCTTCTGTTCTATTTTAACAAAAAATTGGGTATTCCATTGTGTTTGTGGGCACTAAAATGTATAAAAGTCTATGTTTTTAAAAAAAATGGCTGCTCAAATATCGTGCAACATACATAAAAAAAATTGCAACAACCACCATTTTATTTTCCAGGTTCTCCCCTTTAAAAAAAATATATAATGTTTGGGATTTCTAAGTAATTTTCTAGCAAACAAAAAAGATTTTAACATGTATGTGAGAAATGTCAAAATTGTCCTGCTTTGAAGTGGTTAGGCCTCATTCACAGGGACATAAGCATATGTCTGTGTTTGCCCGCACAGGGATTCACAGGTGTTCCATTTTTGGATAAGACAAACAAATTCATGTTGATCCTGCCAAAAGTCCAGTGAGTTTATAACTTCCTGTGTTCTCTACCTGTGCTGTACTTATGAATAACACTGTTCCCAGAGCTCCTAGGTGACCATGCTGCTTCTTCATAGATGCAGTACAGTGAGTATGCATTGTCACCCTAGTACAGTGTGTAATGACACAATCATCAGATAAAAGCCTTATAAAAGAAATCGAATGCAGCCACCACATCATGAATTTAGAAACACTTTAACCACTTTAAGACTGGAAGGATTTGCCCCCTTAATGACCAGGCCCTATTTTGCGATTCGGCACTGTGTTACTTTAACGGACAATTGCGCAGTCGTGCGACGTTGTACCCAAATAAAATTGATGTCCTTTATTTCCCCACAAATAGAGCTTTCTTTTGGTGGTATTTGATCACCTATGCGATTTTATATTTTTTGCGCTATACCAAAAAAGTGCGACAATTTAGAAAAAAACAAAAAAAAAACAATATTTTTCACATTCTGCTATGACATTCTCAAAAAAAAAAAAAAAAAAAATACATTTTTTTTAACATTTTAGGCCAATTTGTTTTCTGCTACATATTTTTTGGGTAAAAAAATTGCAATAAGCTTATTTTGATTGGTTTGCGCAAAAGTTATTGCGTCTACTAACTACGGGAAAGATTTATGTAATTTTTATTGTTTTTTTTTTTTATACTAGTAATGGCGGCAATCTACGATTTTTTGCGGAACTGCGACATTGCGGTGGACAGATCAGACCCCTGACTGATATTTTTGACACTTTTGGGGGGGACCAGCAACATTACTACAGTAATCAGTGCTAAAAATATGCACTGTTACTGTAATAATGACACTGGCAGGGAAGGGGGTTAACATTATGGGTGATCAAGGGGTTGAATGTGAGCCTAGGGGAAAGATTCTAACTGGGGGGGCTTCTGAAATGACCATAGAGTCATGTGATTCTATATAGAAGGATCACATGGGCTCTATGATCATTGCAGGGAGAAGAAAGCTCAGCTGTGTTTACAACAGCTGGCCGTTCTTCTCTCTCAGCGGGGAACGATCACGGGTGTCAGGCGGCAATCAGAGCCGCCTGACACACGCATCAGCGCGCGCGCGCCCCCTAGGCTCCTGAGAGCGAGCGACGTATACTTACGTCGCTTTGCCCAGGAGCGGCTGCCTGCCACAGTATATCTGCGGTGGGCGGTCGTAAACTGGTTAAAGAACATGTTAAAGCCCATTTCCACATTATAGTTTGTATAAAGGGCAGTCATATTTACTTACTACATACCATAATAAATTTACTCATACTCATTCACCGTGTCTGCCTTTGCAGATTCCTTCGCTGTCCTAAACCAGCTTGGACCTATGTAATTATGTATATACCATTACTCCTGGGTTCTGTGCTGAGCAGCTGATCTGATGCATTGTGAACACAGGAGGTAGGCCGCTCACCACAGGCTCCATTCTGCATGAATGCAATGCTTTCTCTGATAGGAAGAGGTAGAGAGCATTACGTCACCACCCCATCACTTCCAATAAGGGAACACATGGCATTCATTCAGAAAATGCAAAGCATTCACAGTGCATAAGGCAAGCCGCTTGGCATGAGACCCAGAAGCAAGTGGAGATCACTGGAGTAGCGGTATCTACTTAAAGTAATAATAAAGGCTCCTTTTTTTTCCCCCTAAAATAGAAAAAAAGCTTTATACTTACCTACTCTGTGCAAGGATATTGCACAGAGCATCCCTTACCTTATCTTCTGGAGTCCTCTGTTGGCGCTGTTTGCTCCTCCTCTATTCTGAGTGCCCTAATAGCTATTGGGGCACATGTGCGGGCATGCTCCTGAGCTGGGATGTATGTGTCCATAGACAGGCCCCCTCCTCACGGGATTTTACTGACAACAGGAAGACAGACAAGCAATGCTGCAGGCGGGCACAACACTGGATCGAGAGAGGACTCAGAAAAGTATTTGGGGGGGAAGGGGGAGAACAGCTAGTTAAAGTTTTTTTTTTTTTTTACCTTAATGCAGGGAATTAATTACCTTTTAGGTGATTACCCAGCTTCAGGAGGGATTACACAGGTTTGGTTTATACATAGTTACGTTGGTCCAAGCTTTACCAAATATCCATATGTGGAATTCCTCTTTAAGCATTTGCTCACAGTTTTGAACTTGTTTCCTTTAATACATAGAAGATTTAGTGCCTTCTGTTTGTGCTGCTATTTCCACTGCTACATGGCATCTTCCATAAGAAGCATCATTAATATACTGGTTATATTTGGTAAGATATTTTGTCTCTTACAACAGCAATTGTTTTTTAAGCTAGAAGACATGACCATCTCTAAAGCTGGCAGTGCATTACTCTGTTTTATCTTTCAGCCGAAAATAAACTAAACTGATTTCCCCATCCACACATTTGAGGAAATCCTTCTTGCTGTGTCGTATTCTGACAGCGGGACTAACACCGTCATCAAAATACACTGATCAGAGCTGTTTGAGTGAAAATATACCAACAAGTCATTCATGAAAAGTCGATTGATAGGTCAACTTCTCATGAAAATGAACAGCCATACATGGATTGAAATTCCTCCGGTTTCTGCTGAAGCAGTTGAATTTCGATCCATGAATGGCCAGCTTTAATATGTTTCCACCTATACTCCCATGTCAATTCAGGGTTCCAGTTGTCATCCATCCATTCCTCGCAGCATAATATCAGTTACCTGTTCTTATACTGTATTGTCACTCAGTCTTCCCTACATGCCTAGAGGCTAAAATCTCTTAATACTTTTTTCACTTTTTTTTTCCTGCAGATATGGGACAGGTGTAAGCTTTACTAAGAACCCAGATAAATATATCAAATATTCAGTGGAACATGTTGGTGAGATGATCGAAAGGCTCTTCGACACTTCAGCATAAAGGACTCTGTTCCTATTGAAGACAATGTATATAGTTATACATTTATGTCACATGACTGTACATATATATGTATATAAAAAAAACTTGCCCTAATAAAAGATAACTGGACTCTGTTTTAGTTGTGGAGTAGTGTGGTCTGTGTGTGTGTTCCTATTGTAAGTAGTACTTGTTATGGTTTTTGAAAAACACTCACCATAAAGTATAGCTGTGGGAAGATAAAGAGATGCTTTGTAATCTAGTTATGGATGTATTAGTAAATACCTTTATATATTTTAATAATTGTAATAAACAATGCTTCCAACAACCTGTCAAGATTTATGACAAGCTGAAATACGCAGCAACTATACACTGTATCAAGCGGTAGGCTTGTATTTGACACTGATGTGCCGAACCCCTCGTGCTTATAGATCAAATCATTCAGCTTTTACTACATTACAATGCTGTGAATATAACAAATGTAGCTTGCTGATTAGAGGAGAAAGCACATAGATGAACTTATCAGTGAGCTGCTGTTCCTACTGTCCACACACAGTCTTCACTAAGGTTTTTTGCTTTGGCTGCAGTGGAGAAAGGCAAATTAGTTCAACATTTTGTAGTGTGTGGCAAAAGGGGTTTCCTAAAATAGAAAAATTGTTAAACAAGAATATACCAATAATAACAAAGTCTGGTATATGGAACCATTGACACCTACAGTATATCAACTGCGTACTACAAAGGTTATCATTGGAGTTTGTTTTAGACTTCCCATTGTTAATGAGGAGGTGGAGACTCTGCTCCCTGCACAGATTGAAAGGGCTGCAAGACAGTGATAATAATGGGGGCTTCGAACTACCCAGCAATTGACTGGAGTAATGGCACTGCTGGGACAGTTAAAGGGGCAAACATTTATAAACCTACTACTAGACAATTTTATAGATCATTTTTTGAGACCCCGACTAGGAATGATGCCCTGCTGGACCTGGTAATCTCAACTATGCAGAGCTTATTACCAATGTTCATATAAAAGAACATCTGGATAGCAGTGACCATAACATGATTTAATTTACTGTTAGCTGTAAGCAACAAGCTCATACTGGAAATATAAAAACCTTTTAAGAGAGAACATTTTCCAAGGATGAGGGTTGCTCTCCAAAACTTAGACTGGGAGGGAATCTTGGCATTGATGAACACAGAACTGAAATGGGAATTCTTCAAAAAGACTGTATGCAAACTTACTACAAAGTACAGTATATTCCCATGGGCAATATGTTTAAAAGGCTAGAAATAAAACCTATGTGGCTCATGGCCAAATTTAAAATAAAGCTATAAAAAAATAAGAAAATGGCTGTTAAAAATATAAAAATGAAGGAACACTATCATCGTTTAAATGTTACAAAGAATATAACAGGATATGTAAAAACATAATCAAATACGCAAAAAATTAAAAACGAACGACCGATTGCAAAAGATAGGACAAACCCCAAAAATTCTTCAAATATAATAATAGTAAAAAAGTCAGGTCTGAGCATGTAGGGCCTTTACAAAATAATCTAGAGCGGGTGACTGGGGACAAAGAAAAGGCAATATGTATTAAATACTTTCTTCAGCACTGTGTATACAAAGGAGCATGGGGGGGAGCTCTTGTTCATAATGGGGATGGTATTGACACAACCCCAAATGATCCACAATGGCTCAAAAGTGAAATGTTCCAGAAATATTTAGACAGAATAAAGGTGGATAATGCACCTGGACCAGATGGCATTCACTCACGGACCATACAACAATTGAGCTCAGTAATCTCAAAGCCATTGTTCCTAATTTTTAGGGATTCTTTAATGACTGGAATAGTACCACTGGATTGGCGTAAGATACCGAAGAGTTCTTAATAAAAGACCACATAGATGAGCTTACTGGAATAAAATATTTTGAAGCAACAGACAGCATGGAATCATGAAAGACAGAAGTTGTCAAACAAAATCGATTTATTTTTATGAGGCGGTAAGTAAAACCGTGGATAGAGGAGTGGCTGTGGACGTAGTATTTTGCACAGGCGTTTAACACAGTTCCCCACACACAGCTATTGTGTAAGATAAAGTCTACAGGCTTAGAAAGATCATTTTGTAAATGGATAGAAAATTGGCTAAAAGACAAAATTCAAGTGCGCATGCGCGCGGCGCCGAGTCAGGACATGATCTGACCGGGCTCCGCGCAACCCGCCGTCTTCACAGCTACAACGGGCGGTAGAAGCTGGAGATCGGACCCACGGGCAGCAGCGGAGCGTAGGCGAGGGTGAGATGCACCGCAGGAACCCAGGAGCGAGCAAAAAAAAGCAGTCCACGCCGGCATATCCTCCCGGCAAACAGCGCCTGTCGTCTCCAAGCCAGCCTCAGCCTTCACAGCGATCCAAGATGGCCGCGACCCGCGGCTCGGCTGCACGAGGCGGCCCGCTTCACAACAGCAGCGCCAAGCCACCAGCCTCCCCGAAGCTGGGGACCACCACTACAGCATCCCCCAGCGGAGCGGGGCACCCACCATCGCCTGTGATCTCCGGGATGGCAGAGGTGAGAGATCCCTTCTCCTCCCAAGGGACCGGATCCCAATCCCCACAGGCCACATCCCATGGCTTCTCCCCATACCAGGCCTCGCTAGATGGGGAGGTAGAGGGGGTTCCTTCCCCGACATCTTCCTTGGACAGACAGATCGCGGAGTTAGCCCTGAGCCAGGGCAGCTCTGCAGCCCTTCCCCCTCCTCCCCAGCCCTCATATTCTGGGGACTCTGTGCTCATTGCCAGATTTTCGGCCCTGCTGCAACAGGAGCTTTCCAAGGCCTGTGCCACCATTGCTGCAGGCATGAAGGGGGACTTTCAAGAAATTGGAGGCAGGCTAGAATCTATAGAATCTAAAATGGATGGGACTGTTAAAAGAGTTAACCAAAATCATAAGCTGATTGTCACACTTCAGGATCAATTGGTTGAGGCCCAGGCAAAAATTGAGGATCTTGAAAACAGATCTCGCAGATATAATTTTCGAATCAGAGGCCTTCCTGAGTCGGTTACTGATCTTGAACCGGCTATCCACACTCTAATGACTGATCTCATTCCGGAAATCTCCCCGCACCACCTGGAGCTTGATCGCTTCCATCGGGCCCTGACGGCACCGCGCTCTGATGGGTTGCCACGTGATGTCATTGTGAAACCCCATTTTTATAGGATCAAGGAAAAAGTCATGGCAGCAGCCCGCTACCGCAATGATGTCACTCTACTCGACCACCCCGTGCAGTTGTTCGCCGACATATCTCAGGCAACTATACAAAAAAGACGCACTCTGAAACCGCTACTGACTCATCTGATTAACCGCCAGATTAAGTATCGCTGGTCCTATCCGTTCAGACTGTCTTTTTCATTTAAGGGGAGATCCTACTCCTTCTCCAATTTTCATGAGGGCGAGGATGTCCTTCTGGATCTGGGCATCATTTCACGGGATGCCCCCCCGGCCAGGTCCCCGCGGGGATCCCCGGAGGAGCCTTCCCGACCACTGTCGCCTTTGTGGTCACAGCCGGCCAAGAGGGGTAATACTAAGTCACGCACCCCGCCGTGAGACGTTGCGGCCAAGTTGCTTCACTTTACTTGTTTTTTTGATTGGGGACCAACATGTTTTGTTTTTTTCATGTCCTCATCTGCCTTCGGTTTTTGGCTGAACCCTGACTGTGGACTAGGCTAAACGGCTGTTGATCTGTCAGCCCCACTACACCGGAGAGTTCCTGCTGTAAGCCCTCACTGAGAACTTAGGCTCCCTGAACTCGAGGGTTTCCACTCTACTTCTTTTTGATTGGGGACCAACTTTGGATTTCAATAATCTCCGGACACTGCTGTTGGGACATAGACGCTACGGCCTCCCCACCCTGTGGGATGTAGAGCTACGGCTCCTGCTGGAGTGGAGATGTTTTTTTTTTTTTTTTTTTTCTCTCTTTCTGCCGGTTGGCCATGTTGAGGTTGGCCGGTGACAGAGGGTTATCTGGGGACACGTGGGTCTCCCACTGGATTGGACCTATGATTTGTGAAAGGATCGTTTTATTGTGTTACTGTGTTTTCCCTTACAGTTAAATGATTCTATGGCATGGATTGAAGCGAGTCGGGTTGTTTCCGCATGCCACCCTCTGGGACCTTGCTCACGGCTATGTGCGGTGGGCAACCTCGCGAATACTTATGGGGAGCTGGACCCCACAACCAGCTCATGATGCATATTGTGTTGGTTTCGCAAGCATATCCTCCGCCCCCCCCCCCCTCCCGCCATATGGGCGACGGGGGGGAAGGCGGGGGACTCTTTGTTCTTTTGTGTTCCTTTTTCTACTATTCTGTATTTCTTCTAACCCCTCTCTCTTTTTCCCCCCCAACATGGCGGCTAATCGACACCCAGGCACCCTCGGCTCGATCCAGGGACTCCTGGAGACGGGGAGGAGAGGTGGATCATTCTCCATGACGTTCAGGCGAGTACAACCTACCGAACCACAATGACGAACCCCTTGCCAAGTAATTTTAAAATTTTGACGCATAATGTCCAGGGCCTTAACGCACCGGTGAAGCGAACGAAAGCCTTTCAATTTTATCACAAACAGGGAATTGATGTCCTCCTCCTGCAGGAGACCCACTTCTCTCGCACTTCTGTGCCCAAAAGAATTAGCGCTAAATTTCCCACCTGCTATATGTCCAATAGCGAAGATAAAAAACGGGGGGTGGCGGTCTGTATAGCCAAGAGAGTCCCGTTCACGCCCAAAGAAGTGATCAGGGACAGGGAGGGGCGATACCTAATGGTCCAGGGCAAAATAAACGAGCATGACGTAACCTTTGTCTCATACTATGCTCCGAATGTGGGGCAAATACAATTCTTTCAGGACATGTTGAGCGTGGTGATGCCGCGTGCAACTGGACATGTAGTATTTGGGGGTGACAGTAATGTTCCCTTGGACCAGGTCATGGATAGGTCAGACGCCTTGCGTACCTCTCTGAAACATGCCCCGCGTCTGGGGGTTAAATTGGCTTGTTTACTGCACTCCACGGGCTTGGTGGATGTGTGGAGAAATGACCACCCCACGACACGCGACTTCACCCACTACTCCCATGCGCATAAGACATATGCCCGCATAGACCACCTCTTTGCATTGTCGGCTCTCCTTCCGTTTGTACTGAAGACGCAAATAATTCCCACCCCGTGGTCCGACCACTCCCCAGTAGCGATGACTGTCTCTGACTTATGGACTAAACCTAAATTTTCCTCCTGGAGGCTCAACGCCTCCCTACTGAATGACCCCCTCATTCTTAAGGAAGTAACCGACTGCTTGAACCAATATTTTCTCGACAACCCGACAGCCGACACTTCCCCGACCGTAGTATGGGCAGCGCATAAAGCGACGATCAGAGGTAAGCTGATCCAGATAGCCTCCCGGAAAAAGAGGGAACGCGACGGGGAGATAACGCGTCAGGATGCAGAGCTGCGGGACCTCCTACGGGAGCAGAAAAGGAATCCGGGGGTGGATATCAGGCACAAAATTGACGCTGCGAGGGTAGCCCTTAATTTTAGCTTGACCACCAGAGCGGAAAAGTCCATTCGCTGGTCGAGAAATCGCTATTATACGCTAGGGGACAAACCACATACGCTTTTGGCTCGTAAGCTGGCCCCGAGACTCTACTCCCCGGCACTCCCAAAATTGAGACTCCGGTCTGGTCTCCGGTCACAGGACCCCCAACTGGTAGTCAACGAGTTCTACCATTTTTATACTAAACTCTATTCTCAACCGCAACCGCTTAGACAGCCCGCGGTAATGGCCTTTTTTCAGGACATCTCCCTCCCCAGCCTTTCCTCCCCCCATTCGGAGATCATGGATAGAGAGTTCTCTGCCACTGAAATATTGGCAGCCATTAAATCCATCAACCCTAATAAAGCGCCGGGCCCGGACGGTTTCTCTGGCCACTACTATAAAAAATTTCACGAAATTCTGACCCCCCATCTCTGCTCCTACTTTAATTCCATTAGAACAGGAACCCCTATCCCGACGTATGAAAACAACGCGTATATCCATGTGCTGCCGAAACCGGGCAAAGACCATGGGGACTGTCTTAATTACAGGCCAATATCGCTCATCAATGTCGATCTCAAAATCATGGCGAAGGTGCTGGCAACTAGGCTCAACACCTTCCTAGCGGAATACATACATCCGGACCAGGCCGGCTTTGTGCAGGGCCGGCAGGCGCCCGACCAGACCCGACGTGCAATAGACGTGATCTCAGCTCTCCAATCTAATTGGGATAGCATGGGTCCCAGGAAGGGTATGCTGTTATCCCTTGACCTACACAAGGCCTTTGATTCCCTGTCCTGGGAATATCTTCTGCTGACATTGGAGCGCTTTGGCTTTGGACAACGCTTTCTATCCCTCGTCCGTACACTATACAGCGACCCGGTTGCGAAATTGTCTATCAAGGGTTACGGATCCCCTTTTCTGAACATTAGGAGGGGTACCAGACAGGGGTGTCCCCTATCCCCGCTCTTATTTATTTTAGCCCTGGAACCATTAGCCATTAAATTGCGCTCTAACCCAGACATCAAGGGCATACAATGTGGGGGGGTGGAGCATAAGTGCGCCCTGTTTGCGGACGACATCCTGATGTATCTCTCGGCCCCACTGATTTCTATTCCCAATTTGCTTAAGGACATGGAAGTATTTGCGTCCATCTCTGGTCTTCAAATTAACCCCTCTAAGTCTCTGGCCCTGAACCTAACACTGGACAACACTACCCTGTCTGCCCTCAGAGACAACTTTCCGTTCGCATGGCAGGAAAGGTCACTGCCATATCTTGGGATCCATCTCACGGCTTCGATAACTACACTTTATACATGTAACTACCCGCCTCTATACAAAAAACTACGGGAAGATCTTGCTGCTTGGTCTGTTAGCCCCCCGTCGTGGTTCGGTAGGTTGAATTCGGTAAAAATGAACATATTGCCTAGATTATTGTACCTGTTTCGCACACTACCCATAATGCTTAATATGACTGATCTTAAAGATTTTCAGGGGACGGTTATTAGGTTTATTTGGGGGGACAAGAGGCCCAGAGTCAACAGACGGACTCTTTTTACCCCTAAACTCAGGGGGGGATTGGGGGTCCCGGAGCTGGGAAAATATTACTACGCAGCCCAACTGGCCCATCTGGTACGCTTCCACTCCCGGGACCCTCTCCCGATCTGGATGCACATGGAGGCGACCCACCTGGGGGTTCCGGTCCACCACGGACCTCTGTCCTGCCCTCTCCCTTTCCCTGGGGATTTGGGATAGGCTGTCGGGCAGACACTCCTTTAAGTCCCTCCATGCTCCGCTAGCACCCCTGCTGGGCAACCCTTTGTTCCCGCCGGGCCTAACCCCTGTGACATTTGAATGGTGGACGAATAAGGGGCTTCTCAGGTTGGCAGATTTATGCGACCACCGGGGACTACTTACCAAGTCCCAATTGCAGGAGAAGTATTCCCTCCCTGAGGGGGAGTACTTTCGCTACGCCCAGATCTCCCATTTCGTGGCCTCCCTCAGGCGTAAGAGCGACATCTCTACCTCCACACCTATGGAGTACCTTTGCCGCACACTTGACAAACAAAAAAACTATATATCAACAATTTATAATATACTCCATGGAGACGATAGTAAATTAACGTATATGCTACGCTGGGAGGAGGATCTGGGAGAATCTCTGGACCGGGCGGAATGGAACACTTTAGCGCAGTTTAACTCTAGATCCATACTCAACACTTCCTTGATAGAAGCAAACTTCAAGGTATTTTTGCGTTGGTACATGGTTCCGGTCAGGCTGGCGGCGGCGGTGAGCACCGCATCCCCCAACTGTTTTCGGGGATGCGGACAGGCGGGCACGGTGCTCCACACGTGGTGGACTTGTCCAAAAGTCCGACGGTTTTGGATCCGGGTCTATAATTTTGTTTACTCCTTGACCCAAGTCAACTTGATAAAGGATCCCCAAAATGCCCTTTTGGGTAAACCGGTGGAGGGGGCTACTAAACCCGCCAAGCGCCTTATCGCCTTCGTGTTCACGGCCGCCAAAATAGCAATAGCCCGTTCATGGCGAACCCCAGTAGTGCCTTTCGAGCTTTTAAAAGCCAAACTGACCTGGATCATGACAAACGAACGGATGGTGGCGTTGTTGAATGACAGGATGCGTATGTTTGACAAAACATGGGACCCCTGGATAAGGTACCTGGCGAGCCCCTCATAGGGGCGGTTGGGAGCATGGGTAGCCTTGGACGAGATGTTGGGGAAATCTCCCCCTTAGGGAGTGAGCGGGACCTGGGTGTCGACCCTCTATTTTTCCACTGACTGCTGATGTTTCTTTCCTCTTTCCCATCTTCCCACTCCTGCCACCCTCCTCTGCTGTTGTCTCCTTTCTTCCCTGTCTTTCCCTTTTCCCCCTATTTCTTCTTTTCTTACTTTTTCTCTGGTACTATCTGACAGTGCACGGATGACAGGCTACGCCCCCCACTGGTAGAGGGCCTGGTATGGGTGTTGGGGGCCGTCCTCTCCCAGGGGCGCAGTATGTTCCCGTAGGGGCGCCGGGGGGGGGGGTCGGGCCCAGACCTCCAGCCCTTCAGCATGCTATGGAGGGGGCACTGTCTCTATGACTCTGTTTTTTGCTCCATTAGCTGGATGCCCAACCTGAGCTTACCGTTCCTGTTACTGATTTATTGGTTTCTCATTTTTGATATTGTAATTTTCTGAATTGGCACCATTGTATTTTGTGTATTATGTGATATTTAATGCCCTCAAAGACAATGATTGAGCCATGTTGGCTCCTTGTGCGCTGTTATATCTTTTTCTTACAAAAAATCTAATAAAAAACATTGAAACATAAAAGACAAAATTCAGAGAGTAGTGGTAATGATTCTTATTCTGAATGGTCTAGTGGTGTACCCCAAGGTTCAGTGTCGGGACCCTTTACCTTTTTAATACCTTTATAAATGATATAGCGTCTGGGATTAAAAGTACAATTTCAGTCTTTGCAGATGAAACCAAGCTATGCAGTGGAATACCGTCTTTTCAAGATGTCTCCAATTTACAAGCCAACCTCAATGCACTGTTTAATTGGGCAATTATGTGGAAAATTAGGTTTAATGTTTATAAATGTAAAGTTATGCACTAGGAGGCTAAGAATATGCATGCCTCATACATACTAGGGGGAGTACAACTAGGGGAGTCAATGGTGGAGAAGGATCTGGGGTTTTTGATAGATGAAAGGCTTAATAATAGCATGCAATGCCAAGCTGCGGTTTCCAAAGGGAGCAAAGTCCATTCTTGTATTTAGCGGTATGGACACCAGAGAGAAAGATATAATTTTGCCGCTGTACAAATCATTAGTAGGACCTCATCTAGAATATGCAGTTCAGTTTTGGGCACCAGTTCTCAAAAAGGATATGGGGTAACTGGAGAAAGCGCAGTGAAGGACAGCCAAAATTGATGAGGCATGGAGGAGCTCAGCTATGAGGATAGATTAGAGGAACTGAATTTACTCTCTCTTGAGAAGAGGAGATTAAGGGGGGGATATGATCAACATGTATGATTACATATGAAGTTATTCACTTCAAGGGAGCACTATTTACATCTAGAGGAAAAGAGATTTAATCTTCAAATAGTGTCATCTCTTCACAGTAAGAGCTGTGAAAATGTTTAATAGGCTCCCTCAAAGCTGGATCTGGCCAGCTCAGTATATTGATTTAAAAAAAGGCCTGCATTCTTTCCTAAATGCACATATTATAATCTATACTGGGAAAGATATCCCAAAGGGTGAGACCAACAGCTAGACCTGAGGTGTGCAGGTAAGTGCTGGGGTACACAGAAAAAAGGAGAAGCAAGAGAAAAAGTAAGGAGAGGGAAAGAAAAAGATGGGAGGAAGGAAGCAGGGAAAAGGAGAGGGATGGGAAAAGCAAGGTAGGGAAAGTAAGAGAAAAAGACTGGGAAGGGGAGCTGAAAGGGACAAGAATGGGGAAAGGTGGGACAGAGAACTGTAGGGTAAAGAAGAATAGGAAGAGAAATGGGAGGGCTGGTGGGACTTTTAAGGTACCAGATAATTCAAAATAATAAAGACATAATTAAAAACTAGAAATGTTTATTGACATGACATCTTTAAAACCAAAGACCAACAGTGTGACATCGATACAACATATATATATTTGGACATATACAAATACAAAAAAAGGGCAAATACATAAAACATAAGGCTGTAAATGAATGATAAGGATGAATACGTCCAATGATTAACATCAGACCAGTCCCGACATGTTTCACGGGCAACAAAGCTCCGTTTCTTCAGGGGAATGAGAATGTATCAATATATCAATCTATAATGCCTGTATGATACAACAACAGTAAACATTAGTTTTTGGATCAAATGCATATATGTATAACAACAAATATAAGTTGCATGCCACCATAAAGCATTGAGCCGCATCCGAGACCACCACCAAGGACAGACCCACTCGTGAACCAATTGGATAGAAGTGCTCCCCAAGAGAAACGTCTCACCCGCGGATGTGGAGGGGCATATGAAGCAGGATAAAGATGTAGGCTGCAAAAACCTTTATAATGGAAGAAAGTGAAGGGAGACTATATATTTGGCTAGTATATGTACCTCATTTGATGTGTATAATAGACCCGTTTGTATAGTCAGGATAAACACGGTTAAAAACAGGAGGGCTCAAGTTTGGCGGCCAAGTTGGAACCAACACGCAGGGCAATGAACTGTTAGGGTAAAAAATGCAAAAGACGTATGCCTATGATTAGGAGTCTATAGAGTGACTCTCCAATAAGTAAATGTAAATTTTTTTTTTCCCATTTACTTATTGGAGAGTCACTCTATAGACTCCTAATCATAGGCATACGTCTTTTGCATTTTTTACCCTAACAGTTCATTGCCCTGCGTGTTGGTTCCAACTTGGCCGCCAAACTTGAGCCCTCCTGTTTTTAACCGTGTTTATCCTGACTATACAAACGGGTCTATTATACACATCAAATGAGGTACATATACTAGCCAAATATATAGTCTCCCTTCACTTTCTTCCATTATAAAGGTTTTTGCAGCCTACATCTTTATCCTGCTTCATATGCCCCTCCACATCCGCGGGTGAGACGTTTCTCTTGGGGAGCACTTCTATCCAATTGGTTCACGAGTGGGTCTGTCCTTGGTGGTGGTCTCGGATGCGGCTCAATGCTTTATGGTGGCATGCAACTTATATTTGTTGTTATACATATATGCATTTGATCCAAAAACTAATGTTTACTGTTGTTGTATCATACAGGCATTATAGATTGATATATTGATACATTCTCATTCCCCTGAAGAAACGGAGCTTTGTTGCCCGTGAAACATGTCGGGACTGGTCTGATGTTAATCATTGGACGTATTCATCCTTATCATTCATTTACAGCCTTATGTTTTATGTATTTGCCCTTTTTTTGTATTTGTATATGTCCAAATATATATATGTTGTATCGATGTCACACTGTTGGTCTTTGGTTTTAAAGATGTCATGTCAATAAACATTTCTAGTTTTTAATTATGTCTTTATTATTTTGAATTATCTGGTACCTTAAAAGTCCCACCAGCCCTCCCATTTCTCTTCCTATTCTTCTTTACCCTACAGTTCTCTGTCCCACCTTTCCCCATTCTTGTCCCTTTCAGCTCCCCTTCCCAGTCTTTTTCTCTTACTTTCCCTACCTTGCTTTTCCCATCCCTCTCCTTTTCCCTGCTTCCTTCCTCCCATCTTTTTCTTTCCCTCTCCTTACTTTTTCTCTTGCTTCTCCTTTTTTCTGTGTACCCCAGCACTTACCTGCACACCTCAGGTCTAGCTGTTGGTCTCACCCTTTGGGATATCTTTCCCAGTATAGATTATATACAGACTAGGGATGTGGTACCTCCATTTATTATCTTGTGCTACAAACACACCCTTTATTTAAATGCACATATTATAACTGGGTACTAACATTTATAGGTAAAGTTGATCCAGGAAATATCTCGGGGGATCAGGAAGGAATTTTTTTCCCCTGCTGTAGCAAATTTTATTTAATTTTTTTTCTTAACAGAAAAGTTTTATTGATAAATTAAGTAAAATTCTCTCTCTCTCTCACTCTCTCTCTCTCTCTCTATATATATATATATATATATATATATATATTAAACAGAATGACCAACATGAGCAGAGTAAACAAGATCTAGTATATGTAAGGTTTCTCTTAGTTGGTTCTTGGGATACTCTAAGTAGCCCTCCAGTGGAGCATGGAGAAACCACCTTCTCTGCAATCAATAATCAGATTAAACATCAATACCTACAGGTAGGGGTATACTAGTGTCAATTAGGAGAAAGGAAAGAGGATTGGGGGGGGCAAAACTAAGAGAAAATGAGAACATATTGGGAGCTAGTCAGGGAGGAGAGGAAGTAGAGAGAGTCTAGTCTTCAAAGGAGCAGAGTAGTGACAAAGATGTCTAGGCTACCCAAGCAATTGTCTCCAAGGGCTCGGTTCTTAAAGTATCTAATCCTATTTCCCCAGGGGGTGTTCCCCCAGTTAGGGGGAGAAAATATAGGTCTATCGTCCGAGACCTGGAGTCATAACCTAAGTGACCTTGCCTTCACCCAAGCATTCCAGACCTTCCCAAACTTCAGGGGACACTTGCAACTCATAAGTTAACTTGTATAGGGGTAACACTGAGTCGATCCGTAGTTGCCATTGTGTAATCATAGGGGGGGGCAGCTTCCAGTTTTGAAGAATAACCTTTCTAGCTTTGAAACACATATAGATATAGTGTATCTGTACGTTGAAATTTATGTTTCTTATGTGTTGGGGTCATGCAGGCGAGCTTTTTCACCATATCTCCTGTAGTTGTCATCGCTGTTTTTGGTGATGGACCAGACTCTTTTGAGTTCCCCTCCCCATGGGGCAGACCGTTTTGGGTGTTTCCCCAGCGGCGAGCATGTGACGTCCTGACCTGAACCATCCTATTTGATTGTCTTCATGAGTCCGGCCGTCCATCCCCTCTCTGAAATACTGGCGCATTTTCCCGCCATTGGTCGCGGCATCTGCCAGTCATTTCAGAGATACCTGGACATGCCGGTCTGTGTGCATGCACGTAGCTTCCCTTGCGCATGCTCTATGCGCCTTGGTCTTCTGCGCGGCACGTCATTTGACGCAATTGTCACATGGGGCACTGGGGCGGAGCTTTCTCTGATAACAGGCTGCACACTTCCTTCCGTTACTCACTCGGGGACGGGACATGCCGCTGTGCTGATCATCAGGTATCTTTTGAGCCATATTGAATCTCCTTTACCGTTTACTTATTTATACCATACTTTTTCCCTTCTTATCGGCATACCTTTCTTTCTTTTATTGACAATATAGGCCTACTTTTATCTGTTGCCGCCACCCAACCCTGATACTCCCTTGCACACCTTTACACCCATCTTTAACTCACTAATCAAACAATATATGTTTGTGCACATATGGATAATTATAGCTTCCCATATATATGGCTGTGGCTCTTGACATGCATGTTTGCATGCCGGATGCTGTTTGGTGTCTACCAATATATTTCAAACACGCTTTGCCATGTATGCACATCCTACTGTTGTCTTATATATTCCCATATACATTTTGTTTTATGTACGGTATGAATACTACTGTTGCCATTTTTCTATGGCAATATACATGTATCATGCATGGATATACATCTCTCAATACTCTCTCTTTAGTATTTATTTCCACTCTCCCTATAAACATTTCAGGATATTTTGACTATCTCCTGAGTCAGTACCTCTTGATCTCTCATTCGGTTAAGGACTATTATCTCCCACCCGTCCACCTTGTCATTAGAACGGTTTGGATGCGGCTTTGGGTAAGATCCCTCTATATATACATGCATATTTTATTATCTCTATACCAATATTTCTATGATCTAACAATTACGTATAGATATATATTTATGCACTTATACCTTACTCATTATACACATTTATCTTTCATACTACCCCATCTAGACCCTATGTATGGGACCTCCAACTCCCGAATATCCATTAATATATTATATGGACTGTGTTCAGTGATTTGCTCCCGTGCTCGCCCTGGGGGAGTACCTACCTTATGATCCTTGGCCCATCCACGACCTGTGATTTACACACTATTCAGGTGTGGTCTATATGGTCCAGTCTCCTCTGTATGATCTTTTTGTACTGTGAGGGATTAGCTCGGTGGCGGGTGTGGATGACCCCTTGGGGGGTTCGTTACACAGGGAGATAGCCGAGAATTGGTTGCAAACAACAGTGTTTGGTTTTATTCTTGCTATTCATACTTCAAAATAAACATAAAATAAAATAAACCCTTGCCACTGTGGGCGGCTACCTTCTCACACACAGGAACCTACCTAAGGAGTCTGTCCCCAACCTACTGTTGGGCAGACTTTGCTGATCCTACAGCAGACACTCAATAGTCCATTTATTTTCTCTTCACACAGAAAATGTCCCTTTTCTCTTCACATAGACAACATCCATTTGTTTTTCTCTTCACATAGAAAACAATCCAAGACCTCACCTTGAGAAGTCTTCTGTCTTTTTACCCTCCTCAGCGCACATCGCTTCAGGAGGCATTCCTCTCCCATGCTCACACAGCTTCAGGAGGCACCCATCTGACTGTCCTCCTCTACTCACACAGCGTCAGGAGGCAGCAATCAATAGACTTTCTCTGGACAAATTATAGAGGCCTTATTTCCTCATTCTGAATAGCTGAAGGTTTTTCAACTTCCTTAAACCTTCCTGCTGGCTACCTCTGCAGCTGACACCCTATAGTAATTGGTGAAGTGTCTAAACCAAGCAGACATGTATCTCCTGTCTGTGACAACATCCACAGATTTACCTGACTTCCTGTCACAGTACTTTATATGTTAATATCTCTTCATGTATGATATATATATATATATATATATATATATATATAGATGTTTATGTATAATTTATCGATTATTTTTTACATTATATTCTGACATAGATATGTTCTTCTTTTCTTGTTTAGTAGCATTTTGATGTTTATACAACCCCTAAACTGCCCCTGAGGAAGCGGTTATTCCGTGAAACATGTTGGGCAAGGTTCTGGGCATCTTTGTCTACTACATTTAAACTAACCAGTATTATTGTCATCTAGTTAGCTTAGGGTCTGTATAGATTTTCTATCACCACTCAATAGGGATGCACCAAAATTTCGGCCACCAAAATTATCGGCCGAAAATGGGCCTATCCCATTTCGGCCGATAATGGGTTAAAAATGCTGAAAATAGCAGGTTTAAAAAGTCCAGTCTCTGGCTGGCCGGCCGCCCGCCGCTCAATGATGTCCCCACTACTATGATCTGTTCATGAATCAAGTGACCTAACGGGCGGGGGGGCGGGCGAGCGGCTGCTAATACGGTAGCTGTAACTATGTAAGCGCTTCACTTCCCTGTCAGCGGGGGACGATGAGCATGAATGAACTGACCTGACACCGGGCGGGAGGGCGGGGGGAGCGGCCGCTAATAGCTATAACCAGTGCTGTATTTTGGCCTAGGCCAACAAGGCCCAGGCCTAGGGCGGCACTTTGCAGGGGGGGCAGCAAAAAAGCCACCCCCCTCCACCTGAGATTCTATTGGCCACTGGTTGCTAGAGCTGTCTCTCTCTCTCCCTCTCTCACCCATCCCCCCTCTCTCTCTCACCTCCTCTCACCCATCCCCCCTCTCTCTCTCTCTCCCATTCCCCCTCTCTCTCTCTCACCCCTTCTCTCTCTCTCTCTCTCTCTCTCTCTCTCTCTCTCTCTCTCACCCCCTCTCTCTCTCTCTCTCACCCCCCTCTCATCCATCTCTCTCTCTCATCCCCCTCTCCCACCCACTATCTCTCTCTCTCACACCCCCCTCTCTCTCTCCCATCCCCCTCTCTCTCATCCTCTCTCTCATCCCCATCTCTCTCTTTGATCCCCCCTCTCTCTCTCTTTCATCACCCCCCTCTATCTCTCCCTCCGTCCCTCACCCACCCCCCTCTCTCTCTCTCATCCCCCCTCTCTCTCCCTCCCTCACCCACCCCCCCTCTCTCTCTCTCTCCCTCCCTCAACCACCCCCTCTCTCTCTTTCACCCCCTCTCATTCCCCCCCCCTCTCGTGAGATCTCAGGAGTTAATACTGGGACTCGTAGTCCTTCGATTTTGGAGTGAGTCACATCCATTAAAAAAGGAGTGGGGCAAATTTACATAAGAGGAGGTGGGGGGGGGTGCCCAAGTCTTGCCTAGGGCAGCACAAAACCAAAATACACCACTGGGTCACACTGCTACCTACCAGTATGATAATACCGGCCGGTCACGACATTCGGACAGACCGCAGGTCGCCGACCACACTTAATACAACAACAGGGCGGGTCATAAACAGGAAGGGGCGTGGCCTTTACAGGAAGGGGTGGGTCATATTTAAATTGGGGGTGCACAAGTTTAGTCAGGCCTAGGGCAGCACAAAACCTAAATACGCCACTGGCTATAACTATGTGAGCCTTCACTTCCCTGTCATGCGGGTATCTCCTTTGCTTCTCCTTCCCTGTGTCTGAACACTGCTGTAGAGTAAAGCGAATCAATAAATAAACAGAGGGTGCACCTGCCTAGCGCATTATCCTCAATACAAACGGCTTTATTAAGTGAAAGTACAAATTCATACTCACAAACATAGGTTTGACAAAGGCCCATTAACACTAATATAACAAAAAAACTATCAGCGCAAAACCAAATATGTGATATAACACTCAAAATAGGTAAAAACACTGTGCGTGAATAATGTACTGAAAAAGTGCTTGAATATCACTGTGCATAAAACAAATATAGCCGGCAGCAAACACCAATCGTGTTCACATCCCACAATTAATCAAAATAAATACAAAAAATGTGCTGCGCCAGACGTGCACCAATAAACATAAATGATGTTAATATAATCAATATCTGAAGTCCATACAAGCTGTGATTGTGCTCAAAATCCAATAAATGTGCATTAGTGTCCAAGTGTCCAAATCAGAAATGCAATCTGGTGAAAAGTGCACACCAATCAGTGAAATCCCTCCACCTGCTAGATTGGCCTCTCACCTCCAAACAGGACCCAGACGGGCCAGCAAAAGCATGTACTGAGGATATCAGACTCCTGGAAAGACACTCCAGCCTCTCACCTCCGGATGTCTCAAGACACGGGACATGCGATGCAAAATATAAAAGGGAAAATATAGTGCTCTCCGTTTCAACAATCAGGCTTTATTGAGGGAAATAGAAGTTTACTCACATGTACAGGGAACTTCACCGTGCCTGCTGTTATGGCAATAGTAATAGCGTGTGTCACTCGAGAGATGTTCGGCGTCGGTCACGCAAGCTCCGCCCCCCTATACACGTTACGACGAGCGTATGGCTCCAACGTCTCCCCTACCGAGGAAGACGTCTCCAACGTCTTCCCTACCGAGGAAGGCGCAGCACATTTTTTGTATTTACATTAACACTAATGTTACATCATCAAGAATGTCACATCACATATATGAAGTCCTTAAAGCGACTGGCTAATGTGTTTCGAGGTCTCGCCTCTTCCTCGGGGATCATCCCCAGTCTTGAGAGGGCAGCAAGGCGGGTGCTATCCCAGGTGGACATGTTTTAGAGCCTAGAGCGACACCTTTCTTGAGGCCCACCGCTAAGCGCAGGAGAGTGGTGTTTTTATTCTTGGAGGCTGCTGTAGAGTAGACTGCACAAACTTGATACAAAGTAAGTAATTTGGGCCATGCATTAGGCATTTCCTAATTTTCTTTTTTTGGGCGCTGTGTGCATCTTTAACCTATTTCTCGATGGCTTTTCCGTGGGAGAGGTTAACACTGTGGCAAAATTTCTACACTTCTCTCAAACAGCATCAAGGAAATATCTCCACACTGCTGCTTCTGCTGCAAAAAATAGCAAGAGAGAGCTACTGCAAACAGTTTCTGCTCACTGCTTTCAGTTACTTTTTAACCCTTTCCATCACCCTGTCCTCCAAACATGAAATTGTCTACAAGCTGTCCTCTTACCCTGGGTCAGTGTTCTGTCTCAATCGGTGACCTGTCAGATTAGGTTTTGGAGGTGACGTTCCGTCACCTGAATACTTACTGCAGGTTTGCTAATGTAAAAAAACATAAGTTGCGCTAAAGTGAAATACAAAAAATTGACAAAAGTGACAGGAGGGCATTCCTGCAATGCATCCTGGGATTGCACATAAATAGGAAGGGAGCATGTGACAGAGTGTCTTTTGGCGGGAGCATCAGCCCCAGGAGGAGGTGACGGCTGTCTCTCTTCCTGTTGAAGTGTGAAAGTGGTCCAGGCAGTCGGCCTAGGGGCCAGAGGTTGAGCTGGGCTGCAGAGGATCCAGAGTGTGTTGACCAAGTGGAGCTGATGGGCAGAGATCTTCTGGAAAAACAGTGTCGTGAGTACTTAAGATCTGCCCAGGGGTCTACCTAGGAAAGGGGACCACTCCAGAAAGGTCAAGGGGGATCCAGGAGCCAGTTAACCAGGAGAGTACAGTAAAGGGGGTGCCAAGTACTAAAGCCCTGAAGTTTGGGGATTAAAGGGGGTGCCAGGAGGACCCTGAAGTGTTCAGTGGTACGGATTGCACTACAAGTCAGCTACCCTAGAAAGGAGTACCTTAGGGGGCTCAAAGGATTTTCCACAGTCAGAGGTGAAGTCATAGTAAGCGGCCTAGCCGTGACCAGCGTCAGACAGCGTTAATCAGCTTCAGCAAGCGTTAACCAGCATTAAGCAGCATTTTTGTAGAGTCCCTGCCTATTTGTGCATAGTTCAGTTGTTGGAGTATCCCACTCACCCCTTCTCCTATTCAAGTTCTCAAATAAACCTAAAAACCCAAAGAAACTGGACTGGTTCTTGTCTCATTTTTGGTGTGGGGGGGGGGGGGATGTAGCACCCTCCTAGGTAGGTGCTAGGAAAAGCATATTTGTGGCCCTATCTGCTTCATGAGGGCCTGATTTATTAGTTTAGCCTGTCACATGTTTCCAAGTTCTCAAATAAACCTAAAAACCCAAAGAAACTGGAGTGGTTCTTGTTTGAGGTATTCACACTTGGGAAACATGCTTAAAGGTACTACTGTTGCTAGCAGTAACCCAGGGGGACCCACACTCAGCAGCTCCCTTGGGAGTAGTGTTACATGTGGGGGCTCGTCCAGGATTTTGCCCCGGGTTACCAGGCAGGTTGCTAATGGCAATGGCCAAATACATTTTTCAAAATCTCAATTTTTGTGTCCGGGACTTTGGTCTACTGTTCAAACCAAGTGTGAAGCCTGCTCCACAGGAGATAGGGAGAGTGGGATGAAGATAAAAGTGCACTTTGAAGGTTGCCCGTGGCAACGCAAAAATTCCAGTCAGAACCATAAAATGGCAGGAATCTTTCACCTCAGCTATGAAATGTACACCTCTGTAAAGTATTGGAAGGCTGGAAAAAGGCCTCTGACCGTGAATGAAAACTGTGTCTGCCTGACAGGAAAAGGTCCAAGTGTAGACAGAGAAAATGGCGGCCAGGGGCACGCGGATCAGTGTGCCAAGGGCCGTGTGTGTGTCAAGACTACATGGAATGATGTTGATCGTGCATGCGACAGCGGGACATTTATTCTGTATAGTGACAGTGTGGATACTGTGAAGATAGCAGTCAGCCATGCTGGGAAGGGCAGTGGAGCTTTCTTCGGAGACAGTATTGTGATGGGCCTTCCTTGTACATGTGCTGGGAAGAGGACTGTCGACCGTGCATGTGACAGCGGGACAATTCTCCGGACTGGCAAAGAGGGACAGTGGGCTCATGGAGATGAAGGCGCAGCTGGGGCCCTGCTACAAGTAAAAAGAGTGGATGCATGTCTGGCGAGGGACATGGTCCGCTTTGCAGCAACTTCTGTGTCGGCTGAGGTGAGAGAGAGCGTGGCATTGGAGGGGTTACTGCACTGCGTGGGAAAGCGCAAGTTAAAAGTTTCTGCCTAGAAGGAGGAGCCTCCACCAAACAAGGAGTATGGGTGGAGATGTCGGTCGCGCCCAACCAATCAGGAGTGACTAAGGAAGTCTATAAATTACTTCCCCCTTCGGGTGTAACAACACGTGTGAGATGAAGCAATATGGAGTATGCTGGAAAGCGAGAGTGCGCAGCCGAAACCATTCCACCTATCGGCGGAGAACCTGCTGGGCAGACCTGGGAGCAGACCAAAGAGCCGGAGGCGGCTGTCTTGTGGGATACAGGAGTGCGGATGGTGCCCGATGGAGGACTGGCGCTGTGCACTGGAGGAGGCGTGGAGCACTTAAGCCTGGTATGTCCCCAGTGTGTGATTGTGACCATGCGGGTGCGAGCGTGGAGCCAGTACGGGCACTGTGGCTATCTGCTGAAGAGTGAGGGTCAGCCCAGACAGTTGTGTGTGTCGTGGGAGACCGGGACCACTCAAGTCATGATGGCCATGGAATCGGGGCCCCTCCGCAGAGGCAGGAGGGGAGTCTTCAGGATACTGATGCAGCTGGAGGCCATGCAACCTGGCAGTGGTTCAGCTCTTGTATCACCAGGAACCCGACTGCCAGATAAAGGGTGCTTACGGGTAGTGGGGGCCGGGAAGTGGCCACCTGATGCACTGAAGGTGCCCACAGCAGGAAAGATGTCTGCTTCCATCCTGATCAAGGAGAGAAGATGGCCGGCAGCAGTCGGGACTCCTTCGGCCAGTGTGAGTAGTGAGGAGGAAGCCGGGGCCATCAATGTGGGGTCTCCCAGCTTCCAACACAAGTTCGGGTCAATTGAAGAGGCAATTGACAATTGGAGGTCTAAGGATGAGACAGAATGGGAATGGGGATCTGAAAGGGGAGCTGGAAGCAGTTCGCCAGGTTCTGATGTAGTGGAGGCGCTTGACAGTGAGACCAAGGAGTCTGTGAGGAGAGGGGAGCTGTTTCAACGTTTGGGGTTCTGTGAGGCCTATTCAAGTAGGGTCCCAGACCTAACCCCACCCATGAACTATGCCCGGGCTCGGGATCAGAACGAGGCCTACAGCTCCCTCATCAGGCCAGAGGAGATCCCATTCTCCTTAGCTGGGAGAGGAAATAGGAAGACACTCCCCAGATTTTAAAGAATGCAGCGGTGGCTGCAGCGCAAGATAGCAATGGAATACAGGTATGACTACCCATATGCTCCCAGGGAGATCCAGCTCGAGATTGAGTCTAAAAGAGAGACTTGGTGCAATGAAGCAATTTGGGAATTCCTATTTGTTCTTAAGCCCTTTCGGGACTCAACCAGAGTGGATCTTTGGGACAAGTTTACTGCAGTCAAAAACCCAATGGCTATACGGGTGGTCCATATATGTGGACCGAGTGGAGGTCCGCCGCCCAGACGGATCTGGTCAGGCCTGGTCAATCCATGTCTGGGACAGTCAGGGGAACCTGGTGAGGGTCCCCCACCTGGAGTATTACATCTAAAGAAAGGAGAGAAGAGAGGCTGGCTAGACTATGTGGAAAACATATAGAGTTGAATTAAACATTTTTTGTTGTTGGGACTTGTGCCCCTTTTCACCAAACTCACTGTTCTGCAGACCCCTTGGGCCATTGGGCCAGGGTCATGTTGCTGTTTCACAGACCCCCTTGGGCCATCGGGCCATCAGGCCAGGGTCATAAGGGAGAACTTCTGTTTAAGGATCCTTTGGGCCATCGGGCCGGGATCCCTGGATTACAAATATTGCACAGTCCAGTGGAACTGTCTTTGGGCCAGTGGGCCACAACAAGACTACACGGGTGGCCGTTACAGGAATGGACGGTGCATCCAGAAAGTCTGAAGAAAGAAAAGGGGTGCTCTGGTGCTAAAGGCCCCAAAGAAGAAAACCCTGACTTGGCAGGACTATGGGTCACTCAGGCTCCAGTGACCTATCCTGTTTCAGGACATGAAAGAAGGCAGATGGACTGCTGAGAAAGGATGCTTCACTCACTATTTCTACTGACTAGGTAGTTAGCGATAGGGCATGGACTTTCTTATCTGGAGGATGGGGAACGTTGTGTCAAAACTACAGCAGGGAAGTCAGGGATCCGGATGGGAAGGCTGCCTTTGCGGAGAGGGTCTTCTCATTCAAAAATACAGATAGTGAATGTTTGTGAATATGTACAGTGTGCTTAACCCTTGCTTTCTCTTCAACAGGGGGGGGGGGCTTTTCCACCTTAGAGGTAGTCAGCTAGGCTATATATACAGTGCCTTGCGAAAGTATTCACCCCCCTTGACCTTTGCGACCTTTTGCCACATTTCAGGCTTCAAACATAAAGATATAAAACTGTAATTTTTTGTAAAGAATCAACCGCAAGTGGGACACAATCATGAAGTGGAACGAAGTTTATTGGATATTTCAAACTTTGTTAACAAATAAAAAACTGAAAAATTGGGCAAAATTATTCAGCCCCTTTACTTTCAGTGTGGCAAACTCTCTCCAGAAGTTCAGTGAGGATCTCTGAATGATCCAATGTTGACCTAAATGACTAATGATGATAAATAGAATCCGCCTGTGTGTAATCAAGTCTCCGTATAAATGCACCTGCACTGTGATAGTCTCAGAGGTCCGTTTAAAGCTCAGAGAGCATCATGAAGAACAAGGAACACACCAGGCAGGTCCGAGATACTGTTGTGGAGAAGTTTAAAGCCGGATTTGGATACAAAAAGATTTCCCAAGCTTTAAACATCCCAAGGAGCACTGTGCAAGCGATAATATTGAAACGGAAGGAGTATCAGACCACTGCAAATCTACGAAGACCTGGCTGTCCCTCTAAACTTTCAGCTCATACAAGGAGAAGACTGATCAGAGATGCAGCCAAGAGGCCCATGATCACTCTGGATGAACTGCAGAGATCTACAGCTGAGGTGGGAGACTCTGTCCATAGGACAACAATCAGTCGTATACTGCACAAATCTGGCCTTTATGGAAGAGTGGCAAGAAGAAAGCCATTTCTTAAAGATATCCATAAAAGGTGTCGTTTAAAGTTTGCCACAAGCCACCTGGGAGACACACCAAACATGTGGAAGAAGGTGCTCTGGTCAGATGAAACCAAAATCGAACTTTTTGGCAACAAGGCAAAATGTTTTGTTTGGCGTAAAAGCAACACAGCTCATCACCCTGAACACACCATCCCCACTGTCAAACATGCTGGTGGCAGCATCATGGTTTGGGCCTGTTTTTCTTCAGCAGGGACAGGGAAGATGGTTAAAATTGATGGGAAGATGGATGGAGCCAAATACAGGACCATTCTGGAAGAAAACCTGATGGAGTCTGCAAAAGACCTGAGACTGGGACAGAGATTTGTCTTCCAACAAGACAATGATCCAAAACATAAAGCAAAATCTACAATCGAATGGTTCACAAATAAAGATATCCAGGTGTTAGAATGGCCAAGTCAAAGTCCAGACCTGAATCCAATCGAGAATCTGTGGAAAGAACTGAAAACTGCTGTTCAAAAATGCTCTCCATCCAACCTCACTGAGCTTGAGCTGTTTTGCAAGGAGGAATGGGCAAAAATTTCAGTCTCTCGATGTGCAAAACTGATAGAGACTTACCCCAAGCAGCTGTAATCGCAGCAAAAGGTGGCGCTACAAAGTATTAACTTAAGGGGGCTGAATCATTTTGCACGCCCAATTTTTCAGTTTTTTATTTGTTTAAAAAGTTTGAAATATCCAATACATTTCCACTTCATGATTGTGTCCCACTTGCTGTTGATTCTTCACAAAAAATTACAGTTTTATATCTTTATGCTTGAAGCCTGAAATGTGGCAAAAGGTCGCAAAGTTCAAGGGGGCCGAATACTTTCGCAAGGCACTGTATATGTATATTGCTGATTTTCTTCCTTTACCATCAAACAAAGTTTGTTTGGTGGGGGGTGCAAATTTTCTTGCACCCTGAATTGTGAATTTATATAACAGATGCTTATCTCTATTTTTGTATTTAATTTATTTACTGTAAATTTGTTCTTTTCTCTTTTCCCCCATTCCAAGTTAGTGGGATACTCCTGAGTTTTGGCAGATTTTGGTAGGGGGCGGCTGCCCCAGAGCCAACGGGGACGTGGCTCATTTTTGGTGGGGGGGGGGGGGGGGGTGGATGTAGCACCCTCCTAGGTAGGTGCTAGGAAAAGCATATTTGTGGCCCTGTCTGCTTCAGGAGGGCCTGATCTATTAGTTTAGCCTGTCACATGTTTCCAAGTTCTCAAATAAACCTAAAAACCCAAAGAAACTTGAGTAGTTCTTGTTTGAGGTATTCACACTTGGGAAACATGCTTAAAGGTACTACTGTTGCTAGCAGTTACCCAGGGGGACCCACACTCAGCAGCTCCCTTGGGAGTAGTGCTACAGGAATTTAGAGCTCTCTCTCTGTAATGACCATCACAGACAAGAAATCAAAACTGTAATCTGAAATGAGCAAATGAGGGTTCACAGATCACAGACACCTACTATTCTAAAGATATATCTGCATGAACAATTCTCCTGACAGTTTCATTTTTCTCTTTCTTTAAAACTGTTTGTGTTGTTGGCAAAAGTCTTTTCGTGCAAGTTAGCTGTGATTTTAATCGCTGAAACCCAGGATTCATTGTTTGCCACTCTTGGCATCCTGTCAGAATAATGAGATATCCAGCCTAACATCATCTATTCTTGCAGTGGTGCTAGATGGAAAGTCAACATCTAGACAGCCTGTGTAAGCTGTGGTCAAATGCTTATTCCTCCACCTAAGAAACCAAGCGAGAATCAAGACACTTAGTTCACAGAATCTTTTACATATTACTATTGTACAGATAGGAATATTGTAACACTTTATATGTGGGGCTACCAGGAAAGGATTTTGACCATTAAGATAGAACTATAGGCAAAACTATTTTTTTTCTTTTTGGATAGAGTAAGGGAGGATCATAACCCCTGTAAGGAATATTTTTGCCTTCTTTGTCCCAATTGGAAGATTTACTTTTTTTTTTTAATCAGCTCCTGTCCAATAGCCAAAAAAGGAAGTGGGAGGTAATCCCTGCAAATTAAGGGAATCTCTTGGGGACCCTCAGTGTCCATATAGGAAGATTTAGCCTCTATTATTTTTCTGAGGACAACCCAAAATTTGGGATTTTCCTTTACTTTTACTTTCAATGATAAGGGTGAACAGGACAAATAAGATGAATCTTCCTAATGGGGACACACCAATAAAAAATGACAGGTGTTCTAGTCCTTCTTCCCTCTATCCAAAACTAAAAAAAAAAATATTGCCTTTAGTTGTACTTTAAAGCTTATGAATAGTGTTTAAAGTAGACTGCAAATACTTGTGCTCCACCATTAACATATTACCCAATTTTTTCAACTCCCGCAGTTAGCTACAAAAATAAATAAATTGTATTTTGTATCTAAACACAGAAACAGGGGTCTCCAAACGTTTCAGTATGAGGGCCACATGGTATATTTTACAAATGTTTACAGGCCCCATCAGGGTTATTATCATTACAGTTGTCCTTATATCAGAGGCCCCATCAGAGCCCCCCTTACATTAGGTTCCCTATTAAATTAACCACTTCCCAGCCATCATATAGCAAAATGACTGGCCGTCATATGATGTGCAGCAGGATAGACCACCCCGGGGGGCGAGCAGAGCGGCGATCGGTGGTGCAGTGTGTCACTCTGACACACCGCATCTCCGATCCTGGTAAAGAGCCTATGACGTAGGCTCATTACCATGTGACCAGCTGTGTCCAATCACAGCTGGCCACATAGTAAATAGGAAGTGCTGTTGATCGGCTTTCCTCAGTTCGTGCCTGAAAGGCACGAGTAGAGGAGAGCCGATCGGCGCCTCTCCTGACAGGGGGGGGGGGGGGGGTAATCAGAGCATTGATTACCAGTGCAGACCCTTGGGGGATGCCACTAGAGCTACCAGGGATTGCCCACCCATGGCCACCAGGGATGCCCACCCATGGCCACCAGGGATGCCAATCAGGGCTCAGGGACCCTTTCAGTGCCTTCCTCATCAGAGCTGCCCATCATTGCCATCTATCAGTGCCACCCACCAGTGTCCATAATTGCCATCTATCAGTGCTGCCCACCAGTGCCCATTATTGCCCATCAGTGCCGCCTATCAGTGCCCATCAGTGCCACCTATCAGTGACCACCAAAGCTGCATATCAGTGCTACCTATCAGTGCCACATATCAGTGCCCATCAGTGCTGCATATTAATGCCTCATCATCAGTGCCACCCCATCAGTGCCTCTTCATCAGTGCCTGTCAGTGCAGCCTCATCAGTGCTCATCAGTGCAGGAAAAAACTTATCTATTTACAAAAATTTATAACAAACAAGAAAACTTTTTTTTTTTTTTTCAAAATTTTTTATTTGTGTAGCAAAAAAGAAAAAACCTTGCGGTGATCAAATACCACCAAAAGGAAGCTCTATTTGTGGGGAAAAAATGACATAAATTTGGTTTAGGTACAGTGTTGCATGACCGCGCAATTGTCATTCAAAATGCAACAGCGCTTACAGTGAAAGGGGGGCACACGGGGCGAGGGCGATTAGAAGCAGGCAGAACAGGGAGGATGATCGGTGTCAGAAAAGCAATTACAGGAATGATACCCTGTATCTGAGTCTCTCCCTGCAGCAGCTGAAAGCTGGCAGGAGTGGGAGAGACAGGCTTTCAGTTGCTGCAGACAGCCGCACAGGGCTTCCTTCAGTAATTGCTCCTCTACCCGACCACACTGCTGTTAGGGCCCCCTACAGGAGGACTGGTGTTCCCCCCACTATCAGCGGCCCTGCATGTTATGCTTACCTGCTCTGTGCAGTGGATTTGCACAGAGCAGCCCCAATCCTCCTCTTCTCTGGCCCCTCTTCGGTGCTCATGGCCCCTTTCTTCTGTTGAGTGCCCCCACAGCAAGCAGCTTGCTATGGGGGCACCCGCGTCGAGCCAAAGCTCCCTGTGTCCATTCAGAAATGGAGCCACGGACCGGCCCTGCCAGCTCTCTCTCCTCATTGGCTTACTGAATTGGTTAGACAGCAGCGGGAGCCAAGGGCGCCTCACTGCCGTCCCAGCCAATGAGGAGGGGGAGTCTCCGACAGCCGAGACACTCCTGCAACATCGCTGGATCGAGATGTGCTCAGGTAAGTATTAGGGGGGCTGTGGGGGGGGGAGGACAGAAGGCTTTTTATCCTAATGCATAGAATGCATTAAGATATAAAAAAACTTCTGACTCTACAACCACTTTGATAAACGCTAATGAAAAAAAAGTAAATAAAAAAAAAATGAATGCATGTCTAGCACCCTCCTAGGTAGGTGCTAGTGAGAGAGTATAGTTTTTGCCTCTGTCTGCCTATCAGAGGAGCAGCAGAGAAATCTATATTGCTTTCTGCCTACCAGAGAGCAGGTCTGCTCAGTGTGTTAAGTGTGTGATTCATTGGGTCTAGATAGTGTTTTCACACTGGTTCAATAGAGAGGCATGTTGGACAGTGGAAGGAAACCTGACCAATGAGTACACAGGCTTTGATACAGTCCCAGAGATTGGTAGAGACTGGCTGTCTCTGTGCATTATGGGATACTGTACAAAAGCCAGGAGCACATGTGCTGCGGGGTCTTTGGCTGGTGAGCAGAGTCCCGGAGAGAGGGTTGTTGCTGCCTCCTCCTCTGTAGCAGTGGCACACAGTCACAGTCTGTCGGCTTGGGGACCAGAGGAAAGGAACTGAACCCAGAGGTCCAGGAGAACTGACTGGAGGGGTAGAGACACTGGAGACCCTCGAAAAACAGTATCGTGAGTACAGGGGATTGTGCCTAGGGGCCTGACCTGAGGGGGGCCACCCCGGTGTAGGATAGTCAGAGGCCGCGTGTCAGTCTGCGAATTTAAAGGGGATACTAGGCAGGTACCCCAAAGATATTCTACCTAATTAAGTCATCTAAACAGAGACTTGTCCTAAATTCATCTAGTGGCAAGGTGAATCTGCAGCCTGGCTGCTCTCCAGATAGGAGTCCTCGTCCATTGTGAATAGTTCAATTTGGAGTATCCCACTCTTCCCTTCTCCCATCCCTATTTAAAATAAAACACCAAAAACAACTACATACCCCTGGACTGATCATTGACTGAGCCAAAGAAGCAAAGTGTTAATCTGTGAATTCCAATGTTGCTAACAGTGACCCAGGGGGACCCAAAAGTGTGTTATCCAGCAGTCCTCAAGGGGGCAGTGCTGCAGCTGCACATGCATGCATACGCACACCTGCACAACTAAGATGCGCATTCATATGTAAACTGTGTTCAGTTAACATATACTGGGTATCACCATGCACGCCAAAGTGAGAAGAATAATTTTAGGGCTGTTATTTTTTGTCTTGAGCTCTAAAGGTTTTTAAAGCGTAACTTATGTATAATTTTGTGTAGCACTACCCCTGCAGGAGCTGCTTGGTATATTGGGTTCTCTGTCTTTTGCCTCAAATCTGAACAACCTCAGCCCCTCTGACAAACCTGGTTGAACAGCTGGTTGCTGCAAACACTTATGAGAGCACAGAAATGAATAACTGTGTATCTATACTGAACAAAATTATAAACGCAACACTTGTTTTTGCCCCCAGTTTTCATGAGCTGAACTCAAAGATCTAAGAAAACAGGGATTCATCTGTAAAGAGAACACCTCTCCAAAGTACCAGATGGCATCGATTGTGAGCATTTGCCCACTTACAACAACGAACTGCAGTCAGGTCGAGACCCCGATGAGGACGACGAACAGGCAGATGAGCTTCACTGAGACGGTTTCCATTGATGGTAGTAACTGCGTTAAAGTAAACGGCGTTACTTAACGCAGTTATTTTAGAGGGTAACGAGTAATCTAACTGATTACTGTTCCCCTCATGGTAACGCCGTTCCCATTACTTGGGCCGCATTACCGCAATTACATATACAACCATTCGATGGCAGTAGTGTAATTCCTCCTCTCCGATCGGGTGTCGGCGCTGTCTGTGGTACTCAGGGCAGGCCCTACCATGGGTCCCGCTGGGTCCATTGGACCCAGGAGGCACTTTGGGAGGGGCGGCCGCGGCAACAGGGGTGGACTGATGCTTTGTCAAGGAGAGTGCAGTGTAAGGATCACTCTCTTGGCTGTGTTGCAGGGAGGGCACATCATTATTGACAACACCTTCGGCTCCCTCCCTCTACTGTGCAGTGTCATCCTCCTTGCATGTTGTACTGCTAGGGGCGGGGCTGGGGAGCGGAGCAGGGTGGAGCAGCTCTCCCGGAAAAGCACAAGCTCATAGCAGGAGCTTACACCCGCCACTGCCAGCGCTGCTGGAGTTGGGCTGGCCGCAAGATGCCGAGAGTCAGATGAGATGATCCAACCCTGTCTGTGCCTTTGTAGCAATTGTTCCGCCCCCCGCCGACTCCAAGCCAATCAGCATTCAGATCTCTACTATAACCCACCCCCCTCCACAGCCGCCACATTTGACAAATTTGAAGAAGATGCGGGCAGCCAGGAGTGGGGCAGGCCTCTGAACTGTATTCTGCGCATTACCAGTAAGAACTAGTAGGTGAGTCAGGAAAACAAGCTTGAAGTGCTGGCAGATGTGGGCTGAGAAGGGGGAGCAGTCTCTTTATTCTGTTTGTAGGCTGAAGCTCTCTCTCTGTTTTTGTAGTGCAGTTTCTCTCTGTGGGGGGCACCGCAGTTTGTCTGTCTCTCTGTGGCTGTGCAGGGCAATGTGGAGCGGTCTCTCTGTGTGGGGCAATGTGGAGCGGTCTCTCTGTGTGGGGCAATGTGGAACGGTCTCTCTGTGGAGCAGTCTCTCTGTGTGGGACAAAGTGGAGCGGTTAAGTAAAGCTGTTGCCCATGGAAACACACAAGGTGTGGGCGGCGTTTGCATACCCAAAGCAGAATAGGCTGAGCCAAAGAAGAATTAGGATAGGAATGGAATAAATGGGAATTAGAATAGGCTGCTGTACCTATGCTTTCAGAACCTTTGTTTAAATGTGGCTGCACAGAAACAGCATGGTGCTTTTTGTGTTTATGTGTGCAGGAAATCACACCATATTTATTTATTCAGTGCATGGGGGTGCCCTTAGGAGTTAATGGCACCCTTACATGTTTTCTTAAAGCTGCATGTTTTTTATGCGGGTGTGGGAACCTGTGCAATTTTTTTTACGCACTGGCTCCCGCACTCACACCTTGCCAAATTTTTGGTGGGCGTGGCTTTTTAAGGGGGGGGGGGGCAGCATTTCATTCTTGGACCCAGGCAGCACAACGTCTTGGGCCAGCGGTACTGGCCTCAGTCGACAAGAGAGAGGAGAGAGAGTGGCAGTGAGTGCGGAGTACAGCGTGCCAGACCCAGGCCATGAGGAGGGCAGAGGTCATATCATTTAATTTAATATAATTAAATATATAGTCCAGGCACTGCAGGCAGTCCACCACCGCCACAGTCGGACTCGTCAGACAGGCACAGGCAGCCAGGCAGAAGAACTTGAGAGGCAGCACAAGCAGACAGACAGGCCTGGAGGATGGAGCCAGATGGACCCCAGTGTGCCTGGGCAGGCCACACACCACCACCAGCCAGCCACCACCACCACCAGCCAGGCAGCACTGCAGCAGCAGCAGCACAGGTACCAAAAATAAAAAAAATAAAAAATACGGTTAGTCACAGTCAGGAGGACTCAGACCCCCACCACCAGTGTGCCACACCACCACCAGCAGTCAGCCACTCCAGGCAGCAGACACAGGTACCACTAAGCAAATACCACTCAGGTACCACTCAGCAAATACCACTCAGGTACCAGTGTACCACGCAGCTAGCCAGTACCACTCAGCAAATACCACTCAGGTACCACCAGTGCCACTCTGCAAGTACCACTAAGGTACCAGTGTACCACGCAGCCAGCCAGTACCGCTCAGCAAATACCACTCAAGTACCACCAGTGCCACTGAGCAAATACCACTCAGGTACCGTACCAGTGTACCACGCAGGTACCACTAAGCAAATACCACGCAGGTACCACTCAGAGAATACCACACAGGTACCACTAAGCAAATACCATGCATACAAGGGGCATACAGGTAATTTGACATATTTGATTATTTTTTTAAGTAACGCAATAGTTACTTTCCCTGATAATTAGTTACTTTTTTACTGATGTAACTCAGTTACTAACTCAGTTACTTTTTGGGAGAAGTAACTAGTAACTATAACTAATTACTTCTTTTAGGTTACATGACTTACACTGACGGTTTCTGACAGTTTGTGCAGAAATTCTTTGATTATGCAAACCGATTATTGCAGCAGCTCACCGGGTGGCTCGTCTCAGACGATCTTGATCTTGGATGTGGAGGTCCTGGGCTGGTGTTGTTTGCGGTTGTGAGGCCAGTTGGATGTGCTGCCAAATTCTCTGAAATGCCTTTAGAGACGGCAGTCAGCATGCCAATTGCACACTCCCTCAAAACTTGCAACATCTGTGGCATTATGCTGTGTGATAAAACTGCACATTTCAGAGTGGCCTTTCATTGTGGCCAGCCTAAGGCAGACCTGTGTAGACCTGTGGATAATCATGCTATCTAATCAGCATCTTGATATAGCACACCTGTGAGGTGGATGGATTATCTCGGCAAAGAAGAAGTGCTCACTAACTGTCATGTACCTGGGTGTCCTTGAACTGGGAGGTTCCCTGTTTCGTAGCTTGCAGCCTTATCTGTTGTGCCACAAAGAAGCTCTGGAGTTTTTTGGAGTGATTTTCCAGCCTCATGCTTTGCCTTGGACTCACTAGCTCCACCTGCTGCCAGCTGCAAACAATGTACAATTTAAACAGCTGTGAACAATGTACAATTTAACCAACCTTTAAATAGCAGGGCTTCCTGTTCCTCAATGCCTGTTTGTTTTGGAATATCTTCCTGGGTGTGCGGTATGCTCTTTGACTGACTATTGTGTATGAACTTTTGCCTGTAGTCTTGATCCCTCTTCAGCCTGCCGAATCCGTACTTCACCTCCAGCTTGTGTATGATTTCTATATTGAAAAATTGGAACCTGCGCCTTTATAGCAGCGAACTCTGAACACCTGGAATGCTGGAACAAATAATATAAAACAAGAGTCGCGCTAAATGTGCAGAACTGTGAACTCATATAGAGAACTAAAGTCCATAAACCATGCGTAACACCAAAGGCTAAGACAGAGGGATAAGACCATCAATACAGTTCCAAAGAGATAACAAGTAGATGAAATGAAGTTCATATGGTCGTCCACCCAGGTGTATGTATATAAACACAGACAATCAGTGAAACCTCCACCACATGAAGCCTCTTACCAGAGGAAGGAAGGGTTAAAGCAGTAAGTAGTTATGGGACTACTACCACCCATATCCTGCAAGGCAGCTCCTAGAAAGTCCACCCGAACTTGTTCAAAAGAAGCGAACCATCTGGGATGAATTCCAAATCCACTGGAATGGGCTGGATCCACTTTTAGCAAAGTATGCATATAATACAAAACGGAAACAAGCCCATAGCGTGATAACATTTAAAACATTTAATGAAAGATAAAAGACATGCACTCACCCTGAGGTGAACGTAATACAGCAAAAGTGTAAATAGATGACACCAAGGCACAGGGCGGGCAACTCCGGTATTCGGGCGTGATAAGGAGTGTAGACTCAGCACCTCCCGAAGCTTTTCGTCCACCGACGTTGTCAAGGGGGTATGGAAAACACTCATCACGCCAATCAATATAAAGTAAATCTAGGAGGAAATGATATGGAACAGCTGGTACTTCCTGTCGTGACCACTCGGCAGGAAGTGATGTCAGCGTCACATGCCCAGGATTCGGCCAATGCAAAAGGCCAAGGAGCTGGGTCAATTCCTGTCGTGACCACTCGGCAGGAAGTGATGTCAGCGTCACATGCCCAGGATTCGGCCAATGCAAAACGCCAAGGAGCTGGGTCACTTCCTGTCGTGACCACTCGGCAGGAAGTGATGTCAGCATCACATGCCCAGGCTTCACATGCCCTGAATAAACGGACGAAACGGCCTAATTCAGCAAATATAAAACAAAGATTAATAATAACACACCCGATAAACAGAATTGCCGCTGTGATTTGGTGTCCTCTGCACAATAATAAAAGAAATAAAATGTACAGGATCACATAAAACTTATATAAAACATTCACAATGACACAGTAATATAAAATTAAAAAATATGTAACCCCAACAGGGTCACTCCTAAAAGGAAAAAGGAAAAGGGAGAAACTAGCACAGGCAAGTCAGCAGAAAGAAATGAATTTTTAAATATAAACTTTGAATTAAAGGGCTCATGAGACCGAGAATATAGTAAACAAATAGGGGACAATATGAACATTGACCCAATCAGCTATTGTTGATAAAGGCGTTCACGTCCCACTCTATATTGAGACCAAAGGGCCGATAGGCCTTAAGTAAATATATCCACTTGGTCTCAAGTCTCGAGACCTCTCTTCTAACGTGGCAGCCTCTCCAGTGGGGTTGTAACACATCTATGACCATAAATGAGGTTCCTCCAGGGTCCCTGGCATGTTTATGGTCAAAATGCTTGGACAAAGAATGTTTAGGAAACCCTCTTCTAATGTTCCCTACGTGTTCATTCATGCGCACCTGAAAAGGGCGAATGGTGCGGCCCACATAATGGAAACCACAAGAACATGTGATAAGGTACACCACGTTTTTTGTGCTACAAGTGGCAAAATGTTCGATGTCATAAGATTTGCCCGTAACATTTGAAGAAAAGCTGGTATATTTTCTACCCTTTAGGCTATTCAGTTTACAGACTGCACAGCGTCTGCAAGGGTAGTATCCCTTCATTTGAAAAAAGGGGATAGGTTTACGGGGAGGGTCCACAATATTAGGAGCAATAGAGCAATAAGTGCCGATTTAGATCGGATGCTTATTCCCAGACCCCAGATGGATAAGGATTTCAATACAGGTCTTGATTCTCTGAAAAACAGGCGTGATATAGTTGTACGTCCCGCCGATAAGGGAGGTGGGATAGTGGTTATGGGTAAGGATGCTTACCACAGTGAAATGGTGAACATCCTCTCTGATACCGCCACCTACACTCCCTTACGAGGAAATCCCACACGGAAGTTTAAATCCACCTTGGTAACATTGGTGGAGGACGGCTTTAAGAGGGGTATTTTAAATAAAAAGGAGAAGGCATTTTTGGTCCCTGTGGCTCCCAGGGTACCAATCATGTACATTTTACCCAAGATTCATAAGAATCCAGTCCAGCCTCCTGGTAGGCCTATAATCAGTGGCCTGGACTCGGTGACTTCCCGTGTGGGGAAATATGTGGATTTTTTCCTTCAACCACTTGTGTCCAATATGCCCTCATATCTGAAGGACACAACACAAGTAATTAACATTCTGAAGGAGGTGGTATGGGAACAGGGATGTCTTTTGGTCACTGCCGATGTGACATCCCTGTATACTATCATTTCCCACTCGGACGGTATGGAAGCCGTTAGCCACTATTTATCTAGGGATTCTTTTTTACCAGGCATACAGCAGGATCTCATTTTATGTTTGTTAAATTTTGCCATGAAACACAATTATTGCTGGTATGGGGGCCAGTATTACCTCCAACAGAGGGGTGTGGCCATGGGGGCCAAATTTGCGCCCTCCATGGCCAACCTTTTCATGGCCAAATGGGAGGATGACGTCGTCTATTCGGGAAGTTTTCCCGAGCTCCTCCTATGGAGGCGTTATATAGACGACGTCATCCTCCTATGGAAGGGCGACCTTTCCTCTTTGGATTCCTTCATGTGTACCCTTAATTCCAACAATAAGGGTATAGAACTAAAATATGAGTCCAGCGAGATGGAGATCAGTTTTTTGGACTTACGCATTAGAGTGGAGGGAAGTAATCTGATCACTTCCACCCACTTCAAGGAGACCGATCGTAACGGCTATATTGATTTGGACAGCTGTCATCATCGCCCTTGGCTCAAGGGGGTGCCTAAGAGCCAATTTAGGTGCATCAGGAGAAATTGTACCAAATTGGATGATTACTGGAGTGAGGTGGAATTATTGAAATCACGATTTTCATCTAGAGGTTACAGTTTGGAGGAATTGGATACCATTGCTGCTGAAGTAGGTTCTTTGGATCGTGAACATATTTTGAATCCTTCCTCCAAACCTGTGATCCCTGAAGACCCCTCTAGAAAGCCTAGGGCTCCTCCTAAGTTTACCTTTTTCACCAACTTTTCGTCTCAGCATTTTTTGGTGAAGAAACTCCTGAGAAAACATTGGGATGTCCTTAGGAGTGATAGGGTTTTGGGTCTGCATTTGCCTGAAATCCCTGCCATCACATACAAGGGCTTGCCCCCATTGAGGCTTTCTATTGCTCCTAATATTGTGGACCCTCCCCGTAAACCTATCCCCTTTTTTCAAATGAAGGGATACTACCCTTGCAGGCGCTGTGCAGTCTGTAAACTGAATAGCCTAAAGGGTAGAAAATATACCAGCTTTTCTTCAAATGTTACGGGCAAATCTTATGACATCGAACATTTTGCCACTTGTAGCACAAAAAACGTGGTGTACCTTATCACATGCTCTTGTGGTTTCCATTATGTGGGCCGCACCATTCGCCCTTTTCAGGTGCGCATGAATGAACACGTAGGGAACATTAGAAGAGGGTTTCCTAAACATTCTTTGTCCAAGCATTTTGGCCATAAACATGCCAGGGACCCTGGAGGAACCTCATTTATGGTCATAGATGTGTTACAACCCCACTGGAGAGGCTGCCACGTTAGAAGAGAGGTCTCGAGACTTGAGACCAAGTGGATATATTTACTTAAGGCCTATCGGCCCTTTGGTCTCAATATAGAGTGGGACGTGAACGCCTTTATCAACAATAGCTGATTGGGTCAATGTTCATATTGTCCCCTATTTGTTTACTATATTCTCGGTCTCATGAGCCCTTTAATTCAAAGTTTATATTTAAAAATTCATTTCTTTCTGCTGACTTGCCTGTGCTAGTTTCTCCCTTTTCCTTTTTCCTTTTAGGAGTGACCCTGTTGGGGTTACATATTTTTTAATTTTATATTACTGTGTCATTGTGAATGTTTTATATAAGTTTTATGTGATCCTGTACATTTTATTTCTTTTATTATTGTGCAGAGGACACCAAATCACAGCGGCAATTCTGTTTATCGGGTGTGTTATTATTAATCTTTGTTTTATATTTGCTGAATTAGGCCGTTTGGTCTCTTTTAGTTATTCAGGGCATGTGAAGCCTGGGCATGTGATGCTGACATCACTTCCTGCCGAGTGGTCACGACAGGAATTGACCCAGCTCCTTGGCCTTTTGCATTGGCCGAATCCTGGGCATGTGACGCTGACATCACTTCCTCCCGAGTGGTCACGACAGGAATTGACCCAGCTCCTTGGCCTTTTGCATTGGCCGAATCCTGGGCATGTGACGCTGACATCACTTCCTGCCGAGTGGTCACGACAAGTACCAGCTGTTCCATATCATTTCCTCCTAGATTTACTTTATATTGATTGGCGTGATGAGTGTTTTCCATACCCCCTTGACAACGTCGGTGGACGAAAAGCTTCGGGAGGTGCTGAGTCTACACTCCTTATCACGCCCGAATACCGGAGTTGCCCGCCCTATGCCTTGGTGTCATCTATTTACACTTTTGCTGTATTACGTTCACCTCAGGGTGAGTGCATGTCTTTTATCCTTCATTAAATGTTTTAAACGTTATCACGCTATGGGCTTGTTTCCGTTTTGTATTATATGCATACTTTGCTAAAAGTGGATCCAGCCCATTCCAGTGGATTTGGAATTCATCCCAGATGGTTCGCTTCTTTTGAACAAGTTCGGGTGGACTTTCTAGGAGCTGCCTTGCAGGATATGGGTGGTAGTAGTCCCATAACTACTTACTGCTTTAACCCTTCCTTCCTCTGGTAAGAGGCTTCATGTGGTGGAGGTTTCACTGATTGTCTGTGTTTATATACATACACCTGGGTGGACGACCATATGAACTTCATTTCATCTACTTGTTATCTCTTTGGAACTGTATTGATGGTCTTATCCCTCTGTCTTAGCCTTTGGTGTTACGCATGGTTTATGGACTTTAGTTCTCTATATGAGTTCACAGTTCTGCACATTTAGCGCGACTCTTGTTTTATATTATGTGTATGATTTCTGCCTGCCTGACCATTCTTTGTTTTACGTTCGGATACTGATTTGTCCGATCTGTGCTAGCCTGATCACTCTGACTAGGTTTTCGCCTGAAACCTCAGCACTCAAGCTCCACTTCGGACTTTACCTAACAGGTACCTAACACTAACACAGATTTAGACAGATTTGTGAACAATATTTGAGAAATAGGCCTTTTGTGTACATAGAAAAAGTTCTTTGAGTTCAGCTCATGAAAAATGGGGGCAAAAACAAAAGTGTTGCGTTTTATAATTTTGTTCAGTATATTTATGTCCCTGAAGAGGGACTTCTGGCTATGAGCGCTTGAGATAAAGTCCCTGTGAATTAGCTAGTTGGTAGGCAGTCCTTAGCTGTAAACCTTCAGGCTACCAGTGGGGCCCAGTCTTTAAGATGGTGCACATTAGTACAATCCCTTAGTACTTTGCATGTAGTAATAGAAGCCACTAAACGGATGAAAATTATTTTTATATTCGCAATAGATTTACTGCTGCAAGCAGAGACTGCAACAGCGGCCTCTCACCAGTCCCACCGAAAAAGCAAGCCTCAACCCAGGTCCTCAGCAAATGACAATCTTGGCGGCTCTGCCCCTAAGCAACTCTGGTCCACAGTCTCTGGCTCTAGAGTTGCAGCATCAGATGTGTACGCTCACCGGTCTCCCTGCAGCAAGATTAAGTCCTTCAGTTTACAGCCTGGGAAAATACCACTCCTCTCTCTCTCCTCCAAACAGTCTCCCTCTGGGGGCTATAGTCCACCAGTCTATTGAATTCCATACATTAAACCTCACTAAAGTTTCTTGAGCTGTTTTGCTTGTAGTCCCCCCCCCCCCCCACTGACTGGAGATAGACAGTGCTACTAAATTCGGCATGACGGTCCCGTAGAATAGAACAGTGTTTCCCAACCTTTTTTAAGTCAAGCCACTCTTTAAAATTCTGCACAATCTCAAGGTGCCCCATTCTAAAATGTAAAAACAATTTTATATAACAAAGCAACATCTACACATGTAGGACAAGAACGTTAGAGGTAATTTATTCTTCCAAAGCAAATACACCGTTGCAAACTCGTACTGACTACAATGTAGTATTTCAGTGTTTCTCTTCTCCCTCATTTTCTTTACCTCACTCAGCTAATGTGACCTCAGTGCTGATGGAGAGGGACAGGGTAGGGGCAAAGCCTCTTCTCCTCCTCTCCCTTCCACGGCTTTCATGGCAAGCCATACAGGGAGATTGGTGCTTGTAATTGCCCTCCCTGCTCTCTGGGCCCCTGTGTGCCCCCCCCTCTTCCAGTTGCGCTGCCATTTCCTCCCCCCCTCTTTTCTCCCACAAGCTGCTGCATGAGCTGTGTCACACAGCCAAAGGTCATCTATGATGAAACGGCGTTAGATCACGGCGTGCTGACGTCATTTCCGGTAGCGTCCGAATGCAGATGTGCAGAGCCGTCCGGCCGGCGGCTGATACAACGATTTCTTTGCATCTTTATACGTGAGTGCGATTCTTTTACCTATTAAATTTCTTGTATGATTTTACACTATGGCGGCCTTTTATATTCTGTGCTGTTGAGGCCCCATTCACTGTGCATCTGAGGCGATTTTACCATCCATCCTGTATCCTATACCATCTGTGGGGATCTCAGTGTCTATTTACCTCAGGACATCAATGCTATAACAAGTTCTTCATCTGGTAAGAGGCTTTGAGGTGTCATTGTACCTGAATGGTGGGCTGAAGTGCTATTAGTCCATATAAGCAAGTTTTATATCCTATCTGGTAAGGGGCTGACCTTTTGGTGGTGGATTATTCTTCGGTAAAGAATACCTTGATTGCTTATCTGTTGGGCTTCCTGTATCTATCCCTTTGTTTTGTGGATGTTTACCTTCAATCTGGTAAGCAGCATTAATTTTGGTGGTGGACTAACTTGATTCCTAATACTAACACATCTTTCAGTTTGGGTTTATCACCGGTGCTATACTGACATTACATATTATTTGTTGGATTTTACGCTATGGCGTTCTTCTGTTTTTTTCTATGATTTACATATCCACATCTTGAGAGGTTTATCACGGATATCTACTAACAACATCAAGATCGTTGTTTAGGATCCTGGGCCTTTGTTATACTGTGTTTTGGTAAGCATATTACCAAGGGGGAATTTGGATTGACACAATTTCTTCACTTTTCTTCATTATATTTGGACTATATTTGGACATTTATTTTGATTTGAACTTTTTTACTTGATGATTTTTGGATATTTATTTAGTCCTATATCACTGAGCGCGACTTTTCTATATACAGTATAAAGGTTCACAGGTGGCTGAACGGGCTCATTCAGTTCAGTAATTCAGTAATTACATATTAAATGCATAGGCCCATATTCACACCCCCAATCACACCTATTCATTACAATGCCCACAGCACGATGGGAACTGTAGTTTCTCATAGAGGCAATGAAAGAAAGCAGGATATGATGCATATGGCTGGATTTGCACCACCTCCGGGAGGAGTCTGAAGCTGCTATTTTTTCAACTGGAGAGATGACGTCACAGAAATTACAATTGATTGAGGTGAGGTTTCTAAACTAGCGATTAAATAGTTATAGTTTTAGATTTAGATCAGTGTACAGATTGGGCAATTTGTTTTGCATCCGGAAGTTCAGCTTTAATGGGAACATGTAACAAATATAAAGTAGGTGTTATCCCAATTTGGCTGCAAACATTAACCACTTGCCGACTGCTCACTCGAGCTCTACTGCGGCAAAGTGGTTAATTCCCGTCCAGCGACGTAGACCTACTCCCCTTGTGGGCGGCGCTCGCGCGCCGCCGGAGGCTCGCTCCCGCTGTATTCAGTCACAGCGGGAGTCGGGCCAGGGGAGGAGCGGCGGCCGATCGTCGGGGAATCGAGTTTGGAGATCCGCACGCTTGTGTCAACAAAGCGGGCGGATCTCCTAAGTGACAGACAGTGACAGATTGCAGGGTTCAGCATAGCTGAACCTGCGATCTGTCCCTGTGTTACTCAGTCACCTCCCCCCACACACGTTAGTAAGCACCAGGCATACATTAACCCCTCCCTCTCCAATAAAATTAACCCCTTCCCTGCCAGTGTCATTTTTACAGAAACAGTGCATATTTATAGCACTGATTACTGTAGTAATGTCACTGGTACCCCCAAAAGTGTCAAAATGTCAGTCAAGGGTCCGATCTCTCCGCCGCAATGTCGCAGTCCCGCAAAAAAAATCGCAGATCGCAGCCATTACTCGTTAAAAAAAAAAAAACACCAAAAATGACAGAAATCTTTCCCTTAGTTAGTAAACGCAAGAACTTTTGCGCAAACATATCAAAATACGCTTATTGTGATTTTTTTTACCAAACATAGGTAGCAGAAAACAAATTGGCCAAAAATGTTAAAAAAAATTTGATTTTTACATTTTTTTGGGGGGAATTTCATATAGAAAAATGTGAAAAATATTGTTATTTTTTCAAAATGTACGCTCTTTTTTTGTTTATAGCGCAAAAAGTAAAAATCTCACAGGTGATCAAATACCACCAAAAGAAAGCTCTGTTTGTGGGAAAAAAAGAATGTAAATTTCGTTTTTGGGTACGGCGTTGCAGGACCGTGCAATTGTCAGTTAAATTCGCACAGTGCCGAATCACAAAAAGTGGCCTGGACGTAAGACAGCAAAATCTTCCGGTGGTAAAGTGGTTAAAGAGGCTGTTCAGTCATTTTTTCATCTTTCCATCTATTAAATCCTCTGCCCTTGCTGTTTTAACTTTGGATAGTAAAACATTTTTTTCTGCCAGTAAATACCTTATACAGGCAGCCCACTTCCGCTTTCTTGTTTGGTAATTAACCCCGCCCTAGGCTAATGACATCATACACAGCTCTCTCTCTAATGCCCCGTACACACGTTCCCATTATCGTACGATAATCGTACGACTAAAGTTTCGCAATTGTTGTATGTTACTAAAATCGAAAGCAACTCTGCCTAAAAACCATCCGACTTTCTTCATACGATTCACTAACCAAGTGTATTTTTCGTAGCTACGTATCGGAAGTGATGTATATACGTCTGACCACTGCGGAATATTTTACTGTTTCCGATCATGCGTGGTATTTGTCGATCGACTTTTAGCGTACGAATACTGTACTGACGAAACGATTATCGTTCGAGAAGATGTCGTAGGACAGAAGTTTTCAGGTTTGTCCCTTCGGATTTTGTTGGACCAACTGTCGTGATTGGCTGTCGAAAGCTGTGTACTAACGATCCGATTATCGTGAGACTAGGTCGAAAGCGAGGTTTGTCATACGATAATCGGAACGTGTGTACGGGGCATAACTCTCATGAGAGTTTGATAGCAAGGGAGGGATGAGTTATAGGAAAGCGGAAGAGATAGAGGGGGCTGGATGAGGCGTGTTCTATAGCACATTCATTTCAAAGGTCATCTTCTATAAAGATATTATGCATTTCTAGGAACTAATCACGGGGTTTTATAGAAAGTCATGTTTCAGCACCTTTTCATTTTTTTGCAGTATGTTTTGACACATGGTTCTTAGAAGTGTGTATTTGTCTGACCCAGAGATGTACTGGAGTTGTTAAGTGTTCTAGCACATTATTGGGAAAATAACTGTATATCCAGCTAAGTGATCCAATTATTAGAGAAGACTGTCAGCGGAGAGTATTATTGGTAGAGTGAAAGTATTATTAAGCACATCACATATCATTTGTAACGTTGCTAAAAGGTCCATCATCAAACTTTCCCTCCACATTTGATCTCCCCCTCACATTGGAGCAACCCCTGACCCTTTAAAAAAAACAAAAAAGAAAACCTTGCATGCACACCAATATTTCTTTATGGATGTGCCTTCACTCCAGTCATGGGATGACACAGGTCCTCTTCATCTTCTTCTTTCTCTGGTTGTGGAAGGATCCTAAATGTTGTAGAGATCGTTGCCATGTAATAATATGGTGCCACTATTTGCAGCATTTTCCAGGGCTGTGGGCGGGGCCTAGATGCCCTGGGCTCATAGTGCATTGAATAATGATGGGCGGGGTGCTTTTTTGTATTATTGAAATGCTATGGACATATAGATTTTTTGGCCCAGGCTGAACTTGGGCTTTAAGCTCATGTTGTTAGCCAGAAACTTGAGTCAGCACATCTATGAAGTGTAAATGATAAAAGATATATCCCAAACAGAGCGTTGCACACCAACACACAGTGCCCATAATTGAATGTTGTGCACTCCCTCAACTGGCCACACACTTGTATATTTTTGAACAAACTTTCATATGAGAATTGTCAGTACATTCAGTGACTTGATAAATGTCGTTTGAAAGTACACTATATTGTCAAAAGTATTGGGACGTCTGCCTTTACACGCACATAAACTTTAATGGCATCCCAGTTTTAGTCCGTAGGGTTCAATATTGAGTTCGCCCATCCTTTGCAGCTATAACAGCTTCAACTCTTCTGGGAAGGCAGTCCACAAGGTTTAGGAGTGTGTGTATGGGAATGTTTGACCATTCTTCCAGAAGCGCATTTGTGAGGTCAGGCACTGATGTGACGAGAAGGCCTGGCTCGCAGTCTCCACTCCTCCACCCAAAAACTTGCTCATCCATGTCTGTATGGACCTTGCTTTGTCCACTGGTCCAGATCATTTGGTGGAGAGGGGATTATGGTGTCGGGGCTTGGCCCCTTAGTACCAGTGAAGGGTACGCTTAAATCGTCAGCATACCAAGACATTTTGGACAATTTCATGCTCCCAACTTTGTGGGAACAGTTTGGGGATGGCCCCTTTCTGTTCCAACATGACTGCGCCCCAGTGCACAAAGCAAATAAGGAGAAATTTTAAAGGAGCAGGATGTAAAATTTTTCCATCAGTGAGATTGAAAATGAATAAAGATTTGACCTCACTAACAATTTATTTATTTATTTCAGGTACTTGTATAGTGCCGTCAATTTACACAGCGCTTTACATATAAATTGTACATTCACATCAGTCCCAATCTTTGAAATTTAAACAAACATTCTTAAAATGAAAAATTTTAAACAAAATTCTACTAGTGTATAGCCAGCTCTAAATGTAAATGTTAAAGGTTAACAGTGGCGGCTGCTCATAAGGGGCACAGGGGCGCCGCCCCCCTAATTAATGCGCCCGGCCCCTAATCTCCATGCAGGGCACCAGACGCATGGATTTCAATGGGATTTTTTTTTGAAGCACATCCGCTTCAAAAAGGGTGGGCTCAGGGTGCAGGGCACTGTGCCCACCCACTTGTGTGACACTAGCGAATAATATTCGCTAGTGTCTTCCTGCTTCTCCTCCCAGCCAATTAGGATCCAAGTCCTGAGACCCGATTGGTCGGGAGTAGAGGCGACTGCCGGGACTCAGGAGGGGATGCAGGGGGAAAGCCGCCGAAGCCGCAACCTGAAAGGAGTAAGTGTGGGGCTGGCAGGCGGTGGGCGAAGGGCGAGCGGAGTGATGGGGTGTGGGGGGAGTGAGGGGTCAGGCCTGCTTGGCACCCCCCCAAAAAAATTGAGCACCAGCCGCCACTGACAATTTATTTCACCTTTAGCAACATGTTTAGGGATAAGTACAATCAAGGCCTCCATAATGGAGGGCGGCAAGCATCCTTCCTTAAAAGCAAAGGTAAACACCTGGAGTAAATGAGGGACCAGTAAATCACAATAATGAAGATACCATTCTATGGGAAAACCATCAAGTCCAGGTGTCTTATTACGTGCAAATGTAGCAAGAGCACTATCTATCTTCTCAGAAGTCAGTGGGGAGTCTAAAAAGGTAGCTTGCATGGCAGATAACTCAGGAAGGGTATTATCATAGAGGAAATCATCAAGTTCCACCTTTAGGAACATGTTACATGTTCCACCTGATTTTAGGGTGGGACATGTAACATGACCCAGTGCAGTGCTGAATTAGCCACCCTCTGACTCCCCCCCCCCCCCCCAAGGACATGCTGTGATTTAACTGCCTTGATGAGATCCCAGTGAAATGATCGGAGGTTCTGAGGAGCCAAAACATATACAAAAACGCATTTTGACCTCTCCTAAAGGAGGATCATTGGAATCCGGTAAGCCCCCACAGCTCAAGGCATGGAGTGACTCAAAGAGCCGCTCTAACTACTGGAATTCAGCAGTTTTCCTATGGGATGCACCTCTTCATCTGTTGTATACACAAGAAATCACTGTTGACAGCTCTTGGTTTTCATTCTGGGACTTTTTATATTCTTTGATTATGCATGTTTTTGTTTGTATTTAGGCACTGATACTTTCTTGTTTATGTTTTAGCTTTTTGTAAAGTTTACAGCAATATTAAACCCTTATTTTTTTTGTTTTTTTGTTTTTTTAATAACAAACATATTATACTTACCCGCTCTGTGTAATGGTTTTGCACAGAGCAGCCTGGATCCTCCTACTCTCGGGTCCCCTGCTGACACTCCTGGCCCCTCCCTCTTGCCGGTTGTCCCCACAGCAAGCAGCTTTCTCTGGGGCACCCAAGCAGGTTCACTCCTGAACTGCGGCTCTGTGTGTCCCTTCACACATGGAGCCACACCTTGGCCACGCCAATGCCAAAAGCCAATCAAGAGTGCGAGTCCCCGGAGAGGCAAGGATCTTGTGGACATGGCTGGATTGAGAGGGGGCTCAGGTAAGCATTAAAGGGGGCTGCTGCACACTGAAGGTTTTTTTACCTTCATGCATAAAATGCATGAAGGTAAAAAATCTTGTGGCTTTACAACCATTTTAAGCACTATGTTCAATTCATATTTGTATTATAATTCATGAGCACTGCACTACTGGGTTTTATTTTTATTTTTTTTTACCTTTATTTCGTTTTGGGGCTGGTGATTATGAACTTAGCTATCATACCTAAGTATGTGCAGCACCTATGTATTATTCAATTGCTGTTAATGGAAATGTAAGTGAAATGCAATCACAGTAGGTAATTTTCAGATGCTTTTCACCACTTCTCTTTAAAGAAAATTGCAAGGAACAAAAAAATACAGAAGATTATCTAGCAAGTTCACAAATGTATTGTTATTTTAAATGCATCTGAAGCGCAGCATGTCTTGCTTTGCCAAAATAAGTGATTGCGTTTTGGAATTACAGAGGAGCGTTTTTGCTTGCTTTTGTGGAACGTACCCCCCACTAAAGCCACTGGATATGACAGATTCTCTGTTGTGCCACAACTCTTTCAACTCTTACATTGAACTTCGTTCAAATGTAAATGTCCTCATGTGCACACTACGCATACAGCCCCAATAGCAGGTGGGTGTATGCATTCGTAACAAAAGGTTACCCCTGGAGGTGGCTATAAGGTACCTGGAAACCGATTGTCAATATTAGCTAGTTGTCATTGGGGCCCTTCTGTAAAGTGGTATACGTGAAGCTGTCCTTCTATGGATGGGTAAGGGTCTGCTTAGTGAAGAGCAGTCTCTATTACATTAACTGTGTCAGTGTTAAGGTCTTCACAAAGCTCAGTCTCTCAGCTCTGGTCCTCGCTGGTTCTCCCTTGCTGTAGACACTCATGGCAACAGGGTCTTTCAGCTCCAGTCCCAGCATTTACATGACAGTATCATCTCTAAGCCAACATCTCAGTCCAGGAATAGGTTGCTGACCCTGGATGATGCTTGAACGAAGATTGCTTCGTCCTTTTGTTGAGAAAAAGCAGATGAAGACATAGCCAGGTATGCACTGTGAGATCTGATAGGTAATTACCTACACATTATTTAGCATGATTGCACATGGAAAATATATTTGACTTGAATCATTTTCAAGGTTTAGGTCAGCGGTAGGTAAACTTTGGCTCTCCAGCTATAGCAGAACTACAAGTCCCATGAGCCATTGCAGGACTCTGACAGCGACAGGCATGACTCCCAGAGGCGTAGGCTTGATGGGACTTGTAGTTTTGCAACACCTGGAGGGCCACCGTTTGCCTACCCCTAGTTTAGGTCATACTAATGACTGCAGTTCTAAATACGAACACTAGATGGAAACAGAACTATATCAGAAATACTACAGGCTTTGGCATGGACAGTGCTAAGAAAGACTTTAGCCTCACATCATTCTTTTATTTCAGCAGGGTTTACTGGTGTGACTCAGTCAACAAAGTGTTAGGCAGTTACCAACTTTTTATGGTTATTTATGTACATTGCAAGTGATGTTGCTTCTCCTTGAACTTTGCCTTGCACCAACAGTAGTTTAACGGAGTAAAATATCCCTCTTGAGGGTTGGGGGTAGCAAGCAGACACTTGTGGCTGAGATATTTTTATCCCTAAAATAATAGAACAGATGTTTTGTTCATCAGTAAATGTGCTGAAAAACTTGTAAATGAAAAAGCACTGCAGTTTGCTAAACACTGGGGCCTACCTAACCACCTACCCTCCTGGACCCCACCCCCAATGCCGGATTAAGAGCATCATGAGCCCGGTGCTGAGGATTTTAGTGGGCCTTTTAATGGAAATAAATAAAATAAAAATGCAAACATTTTTTTGTTAAAACAAATTAAATATTTCAATTACAATTAAAGCTGGTAGAGAAGAAAGAGGAGTTAAATGTCCTGTAAATTATAAAGGCAGGTAAAGCAAGGAAAGAAGAATGCATGTCATGTAAAGGGTCAGGAAGATGCATGTCATGTAGCGGGTAAAGAGGATGCATGTTGTGTAATGGATCAGGAGGATGCATGGGTATTAAAGGGTAAGAGTTGGTGGAGAAGGGGAAAGGGGGGGGGGGTGCATGTCATATAAAGAGTAGGGAAGTAGAGGTATTCATGTTTAACTTGTACACATTGTTAAAGGATTGCAATTTTTGTAATTTTTTTGTATGCTTTTCTATATATTTTAGAAACCAATAAATACATTTTTACCTATCCATGTCTGTCTGTAAAGTCCATGAGAGGTTTTTGTTACAGCACCTGCACAGAATCTTTGGTTCAATTTTAATGGACATGATAGACTTTTTTCTTCATTAACACTACCAGTTTGCCCCACATTATACAATAATAGTGAACAGATTTAGTAAAAACAATTCACTTACAAAGAAGACGACACTCCAAAAACCACTGGTGCTGCTTAGAAGTTATGGCGTGAATTCTGTACCTAAACTTGTGGCCAACCAAATGGGAATGAATTTTGCATTGCCAGAGAGAGAATTGGTTGCTGCTGTAAGCCAAAACTTGTGCACTGACCGTCCCGATACAATGAGTAAAAACTGGAAGTGGCCATAATCCCCTTCTCTTAAATCTCTCGCTTCCCTAGTCACACCAGCTTCAGGATTTGCAGCACGAAGATCATGGATGATGTCACCAATGGGCCCGCCCACTTTCACCTCCCCCTCTTCTCCAGCAATAAGGTGTTTATCTCATTGGGCGACCGTCCTGCCTACTTTCTCCTATACACGTAAAGCTGCTGCTCGAGGGAGGTGAGAGTAGAATCCTCCCTCCAGCATCCATTCTCCAGCTGCCTGAATGAAAGGAGTGACAGTAGCATCACTTCTGTCATTTAGGCAGATCAGGGGTGGGGAGCCTTTTTTCTGCCAAGGGCCATTTGGATATTTATAACATCATTCAGGGGCTGTACAAAATAATCAACTTAAAAATTAGCCTGTTATATTTGGTCAAACATTTAATTAACTCACCCTAATGTGATGGCTGCAACTGCTTTTCTTTGGTGAGGTGTGTGATGTTAGCTACTCGCAACTGGTTGTTGGCTGGTGATGGTTACTGCTGGCTGGTACTGCTGGTGGGAAATGCTGGCTGGTACTGCTGGTGGGTACATCTGGCTGGTACTGCTGGTGGGTACAGCTGGCTGGTACTGCTGGTGGGTACTGCTGGCTGGTACTGCTGGTGGGAAATGCTGGCTAGTACTGCTGGCTGGTACAGCTGGTGGGTACAGCTGGTTGGTACTGCTGGTGGGTACTGCTGGCTGATACTGTCGGTCCGAAATGCTGGCTGGTACTGCTGGCGGGTGCTGCTGTGGTTATTGTTGGCTGGTACTGCTGTGGGTACTGCTGGCTGGTACTGCTATGGATATTGCTGGCTGGTACTGCTGGTGGGTACTGCTGGCTCAAACTGCTGGTGGGTACTGCTGGCTGGTACTGCTGTGGGTATTGCTGCCTGGTACTGCTGTGGGTACTGCTGACTGGTACTGCTTGTGGGTACTTCTGGCTGATACTGCTGGTGGGAAATGCTGGCTGGTACTGTGCTCGCGGTTACTGCTGTGGGTACTGCTGGCTGGTACTGCTGTGGGTACTGCTGGCTGGTACTGCTGTGGGTATTGCTGGTGGGTACTGTTGTGGGTACTGCTGGCGGGAAATGCTGGCTGGTAATGCTGGTGGGTACTGCTGGCTGGTATTGCTGGTTGGTACTGCTGTGGGTACAGCTGGCTGGTACTGCTGGTGGGAAATGCTGGCCTGTACTGCTGGCTGGTACTGCTGGTGGGTACTTCTGGCTGGTACTGCGGGTGGAAAATGCTGGCTGGTACTGCTGTGGGTATTGCTGGTTGGTACTGCTGTGGATAGTACTTACGAAGCACGGCGCAGAGCCGATGCTTCCTCTCTCGGTCAGTCCTGACAGGCTGAGTCACAGGCGGAGTGATATCAAATGCACTCCGCCTGTGACTCAGAGGTAGGGGCCTGTAGAGGTAGGGGCCTGTAGCTGCAGCTCCATAAGCCCCTACGTTAATCCTGCCCTGCCCACCCCATCCCCTCACAAATACCCCGTTCACCCTTTTACTCTATTCTATGCTCCCTAAATCACATCTTCAATGGAGATTTAAAGGGCATAAATATTTATTAAGATGAAGAGAAAAAATATATTTTTTTTTCGGTGCTTAGACTCTCCGGAATACCATTAGAAACACTGATAACATAGCTCCCAACTGTCCCTGATTTCGAAGGATTGTCCCTGATTTGGAACAAAGTCTTTCTGTCCCTCTTTCCTCCTCATTGGTCCCTCATTTTGGTCTGATCTATATAGGTGTATATAAAATGCACTATTTATCTTTCAAAAAGTGTTTCCCAGTGCTAAACCTTTCATCCTATTTTAAATTGCTGCATTTGTACATTTTTTTTAAAAGCCAGTATAAAGGAATAGTATTGGTCAAAAAATCACTTGTGGGTTTAACTAATCATTTTTTTTTTTTATAATTCTCCTTTAAGGGGGCGTGGCAGGGTGTGTGTCCTATATCTACATCATTTTGCGTATAGATGTCCCTCATTCCCATCTCATAAACTTGGGAGGTATGCAATCTTATATTTAATGAGTACAAACCTACCCACTTGCCGACCGCCTAACTGGGAATGTACGTCATGATTTTGATATTAAATACTGGGTTTTTCCCTTAGGCAGCCAGTCTTCTGATAAATGTAATCCCAGTGGCAGATTCGCTGTGGAATAACTTTTAGAAGCGGTGGGAGATGTGCCCTCCCTGACGCTTCCCAGTGGTCACTGGGCTAACATTACCAATCGATAGCCCTGGGAACCATCCGGTGCCGGCAATTTATTCACATAGAGATAAGCAATGGCAAGGTAGCCACCGCTCATCTCTATCCCCTTGGAGGACCAGAGAGAGGTCAACGTCACTTTCGGTTTTCAGGCTATGTAAACATGTCTTTTTTTCTCACAGCAAAAGATACATTTTTTTTTAATATTCTGCTTTTAAGGGTAAAGTTGAGATTTGGGGTCTTTTAGACCCTAGATCTCTCCATAAAGAGGACCTGTCATACAGTATTATTATCACAAGGGATGTTTGCACTCCTTGCGATAGCAATAAAAGTGATATATATTTTTTTTTAAAGGGACAGTGTAAAAATAAAAAAAAAGGTAATAAAATAAAAAACATGTTTTAAAGCAACCCCCTGCTCGCTCGCAGTAGTGAATGCATACATAGATCACAGCCACATATGAAAATGGTGTTTGCACCACACGTGAGGTATTGTCGCGAACGTTTGATTGAGAGCAATAATTCTAGTAACTCTAAACTGTTAACCTGTGAATATTTTTAAAGAGTCATCTGTGGAGATTTCTAAGTCCCCTAGTTTGGCACCATTCCACGAGTGAGCGCAATTTTAAAGCATGACATGCTAGGTATCTATTTACTCAGCCTAACATCATCTTTCATATTATACAAAAAATTGGGGCATATATTATGTGTTTTTTTCATTAAAATGTATTTTTTACAAACAAATAGTGCTTGAAAAAAAGCTGCGCAAAAACCGTGTGACATAAAAAATTGCAATGACCGCCATTTTATTCTCTGGGGTCTCTGCTAAAAAAAAATATATATATATATATATATATATATATATATATACTGTATATATATATATATATATATATATATATATATATATATATATATATATATATACAGGGCTTTTTTTTCTCAGAAAATAGGTGCACGAACTCACCCTTCCCGCCCAAATCCCTGCCCCCAACCACGCCCAAACCCCACCCCCAAACACACCTTCTTTAGAGGAGAGAATTACAGCGGCGCCAAATGATTGTAATAAGTTAGGGCTTAGAACTGCGTATCACAAAAGGCGCATGGTTCAGGAATATGTAACAAAATACAGGACTCAGGACTTCACAACACACAGGGCTCAGGAGTGTGTATTGTGCAGTGTGCAGTTGTGAGCAGTGCGTACAACACAAGGCGCAGAAAAAAAAACAGCAAACAGGATAGTACTTACATTCAATGCGAAGCGTCCCTTTTTCGCAGAAATATGGAGCATATAGCCCTGTGTACAGATTGCAGGGGTCAGGAATATGTAACAGAGCCCAGCACACAGAGAGCAGTTGTAAAGCATATGTAATATGCAGTCCAGCATACAGAGTGCAGGGCTCAGGAGTATGTAAGGCGAAACACAATGTGCAGAGTACAGCATTAAGGAGTACCATCCAGAGGCCTTTAATATGTAACATACAGCACAGCATACAAAGTATAGCGGTTCCGAATATGTAATCTACAAGGTGTTACAAAATTCTCACCACTGGACCCTGTCTGCTGTGACATACATTACATACCCTTGCTCACTAACTCTGTATGCTCTACAGTCCCTCCAGAAAATTTCCTTGGTCTTCCCCCAAAAGTAACCATCAAATCATCACCTCTGCTTATCTATTTGCTTACCTCTGTGCCCCCCATCCACAGCTCACCTGTTTTTTCCCCTGTCTACAGCTCCACTCTGAACCCCTATCCACAATTTACCTTAGCCATCCCCCATCGACAACTCACCTTTGCCCCCCCCATCAACATCTCACCTCTGCACCCCTCTAACCACAATCTAAAGCTCACCCCAATCCACAGCTCTCACTTTTGCCACCCCCCAAGTTTCACCTCTGCACCCCAGCTTCCCTTACAGCTCTCATCTCTGCACAACCTGCCTCACCCTCCACATCTCTCACTTTGCACAACCTGCCTTCTTCCCTCTGCACCTCTCACCTCTGCCGAAAGCTCCCCCCTCCCAGTTCTCCTCTCTGCACAAATTACCACCCCCATCTGTCCTTTCTGCTAAAATTCCCCTCAGCTCTCCTCGCTGCAAAAAACCCCACCACTTACCCAGTTCTCCTCTCTGCACAAATAACCCCCCCCACTTTCCCAGTTCTCCATTCTGCATGAATCCCCCCCCCACTTGCCCAGCTCTCTGCACAAATCCCCCCCCACTTTCCTAGCTCTATGCTCCACACAAATCCCCCCCCCCCTTTTATAGCTCTCCGCGCTTCACAAAGCTCCCCGACTTTCCCAGCTCTCGGTTCTGCACAAATCCCCCCCCCCCACTTTCCCAGCTCTCCGCTCTGCACAAATCCCCCACTTTCCCAGCCCTACGCTCCGCACAAATCCTCCTCTTTTTCCAGCTCTCCTTTATGCACAAATCCAACCAACTTTTCCAGCTCTCTGCTCTGCACAAATCCCCCTGACTTTCCCAGCTCTCCGCTCTGCACAAATCACCCCAACTTTCCCAGCTCTCCGCTCCATGCAAATTATCCCCCTTTTCCAGCTCTCCTTTCTGCACAAATCCAATTGACTTTCCTAGCTCTCCACTCTGCACAAATCCCCTGACTTTCCCAGCTCTATGCTCTGCACAAATCCCCCCGACTTTCCCAGCTCTCTGCTCTGCAAAAATCTCCCCCCTTTTCCAGCTCTCCTTTCTGCACAAATCCTCCCCCTTTTCCAGCTCTCCTTTCTGCAAAAATCCTCCCCCTTTCCCAGCTCTTCTTTTTGCACAAATCCCCCCAACTTTCCCAGCTTGCCTCTATGCATGCATCCGCCCCTCCACACATAAACTTTCCCAGTTCTCCTCTCTACAATACCCCCCCCCCCCAGTTTTCCTCTGTGCTCAAATCATCAAACCCCACACACTTTCACAGATCACCCCCCCCCCCCCATCCCAGCTCTCCTTTCTGTACATGTCCCCCTCCACACACATGCTTTTACAGTATTCCACTCTGCACGATCCCCCCCACCACCACTCTTTCATAGTTCTCCTCTCTTCGTGATCTCAGTCTCTGGGGTGGCCGAGAATAATATAATGTCTGTGAGGGATAAAAGGGATAAAATAGAAGATCCCATTGGTGCTGACGCATTTCACGATATGTTGCTTCTTCAGGAGACCTGTTTGGGCTGGACAAGGCTGCTGTTAGAAATCCCAGCGCCCTGTGCAGCCAGCCTGAAGCCCCCCAGAAAATTAAAAAAACGTCAAAACAATATTTTCACAAAAATACGTTAAAATCATTATTATTAGACACAAACGTAACTAACAAAACTTAGTTTTGTGTGTAAATGAGGTCTTGGTATAAATGAGCTCACATGGGTGCTGTGGCCTGTACAGTGTGAATCAGTGTTGTGTTTTTTTTTTTTAATTGTGTCTATTGCTGTTTGCAGGCGACCTATGTTATGCTATGAGAACGCAGCAGCTGTATGAACACAGTTACAGGTGCTAATTTGACAGGCATTTGGGTGCAGGTGTACGGCCCCAAACACAGACATAATGTATGCGAGACCACTCACTCATTACTGCACACTTATTAAATTAGGACCTCTGTTTATACAGGCGCTGCTCACTCACAGAGTGATAGGTGGCTTCAGCCGTACAAACTGATCATTCACACTGTTTTGGCCAGAGAACCCGTGTGAATGAGCCCTTAATTTATTTAATTATCTTTTACAATTTTTTTTTAAATTACTTTTTACAATTTTTAAAAAAATATTTTTTTACATTTCATTAAATATTTTTTCAATTTGGTGTTATTTTTCTTGAAATCCCTGACATCTCACCTTTGAGATAGAGAATGGAATTGAGGGCACATATTCTTCAGTCCCTTTCTCTGCAGCCTCAGCTACATTGCAGATGAGTGACCAGGAGACAGAGGCTCCTGTTCATTCATAAATCAAAGCACACAGTTTACTATACTTCAGTTATGAATGAACACAGCGAGTGATTGATCATTCACTGTATTTATTCACTAAAGAAAGGGATCCTCCATTCACTCTCCATCCTGAACATCCTCCTGTGTGCCCGTGGCAGCCAGCAGCAGAGGAAAGCCGGCATCCCTGGGGGGAGGGGGGGGCATCTACAGCAATGAAGCCCTGTGTATCTCTCCCTCCAGGAGCAGCTGAAAGCCTATGGGAGGGAGAGGGGAAAAAACTTGTTTTGAGCTGTTGCAGAGAGACAGGGCCGGCCTTAGGTGTTCAGGCGCCCTGTGCGAGCTAATCCTGTGGCGCCCCCCCCCCCCCGCGCGTGCATTTTTTTTCACCTTTTTTTGACTTTTCTTTTTTATGATCACTAATAACTTAGCCCCCCTTACATTAGAGACCCCCTCACACAGAGCCCCCTTTACATCAAAGACCCCCACACAAAGCCCCCCTTAATTTAGAGCCCCCTACATCAGAGACCCCCCACACAAAGCCCCCCTCACATAGCACTCCTTACAGAGACCCCCCACACAGAGCCCCCTCACATCAGAGACCCCCCACACAAAGCCCCCCTAACATCAGAGACCCCCACACAAAGCCCCCTCACATCAGAGACCCCCCACACAAAGCACTCCTTACATCAGAGACCCCCACACAAAGCCCCCCTAACATCAGAGACCCCCCACACAAAGCCCCCACATCAGAGACCCCCACACAAAGCCCCCCTCACATCAGAGACCCCCACACAAAACACTCCTTACATCAGAGACCCCCCACACAAAGCCCCCCTAACAGAGACACCCCCACACAAAGCCCCCCTAACATCAGAGACCCCATACACACACACAAAGCCCCCCCTTACATCACAGACCCCCTACACACACACAAAGCCCCCCTTATATCAGAGCCCCCCCCACACACAGAGCCACCCACATCAGAGAGCCCCCCCTTACATCACAGACCCCCACACGTAGCCCCCTTACATCAGATCCCCCCCACACGGAGCCCCCCCACATCAGAGAGCCCCCCTTACATCACAGACCCCCCACACACACACAAAGCCCCCCTTACATCAAAGACCCCCTACACACACACACAAAGCCCCCCTCACATCACAGACCCCCTACACACACACAAAGCCCCCCTTACATCACAGACCCCCTACACACACACACAAAGCCCCCCTTACATCACTGACCCCCTACACACACACACAAAGCCCCCCTTACATCACTAACCCCCTACACACACACACAAAGCCCCCCTTACATCACTGACCCCCTACACACACACACAAAGCCCCCCTTACATCACAGACCCCCTACACACACACAAAGCCCCCCTTACATCACAGACCCCCTACACACACACACAAAGCCCCCCTTACATCACTGACCCCCTACACACACACACACAAAGCCCCCCTTACATCACTGACCCCCTACACACACACACAAAGCCCCCCTTACATCACAGACCCCCTACACACACACAAAAAGCCCCCCTTACATCACTGACCCCCTACACACACACACAAAGCCCCCCTTATATCAGAGCCCCCCCACACACACACACAGAGCCCCCCACATCAGAGAGCCCCCCATACATACCCCCCTTACATAACAGACCCCCCACACAAAGCACCTCTCACACAGAGCCCCCCTCACATTTTTTTAAGGAATTAGACCTCACTTACCTTACAGTCAGAGTGTGGGCGGGGCGGGAGGAGGAGGAGAAGGGGTGGGGCGAGGAGGAGCTGACGATCTCTCCTCCCTGCAGGGATGCCAGAGGAGAGATCGTCAGCTCCTCCTCGCCCCGCCCCTTCTCCCCCTGCTCCCGCCCCGCCCACACTGTCAGCGTGGATCGGAGGCTGAGCTTTGTGTGATACACAGCTCGCCTCACTGCAGCAGTAGGTGACAGAGTCACAGCCGCACAGCGGGAGGTAAGCGGCGGCCGCGGCCTGTGTTAACCCTGTCCAGGCCGCGGTCGCCGCTCACCTCCCGCTGTGCAGCCTGAATCACCTGATCTTCTGCGAGCCGTGATGGCCGCACGGCGCCCTTGTTGCCCATGGCGCCCTGTGCGGCCGCACGGCTCGCACACCCCAAAGGCCGGCCCTGCAGAGAGATGCACAGGACATTGTTCCTGTAATTGCCAATTGCCGTGGTACTGATTATCCTCCTTATCCTGCCCACATCCGATTTCCCCTGCTGCCCGGGCCCCCCTGTGCCCAGGCCCGAACAGGAGGACATGTGGTACCTCATTATTGGTGGCCCTGGAGAAGAGTATGCAAAAGTCAATAAAAAAATCTAAATTTCAATAGTAAAAAAAATAAACACACCATGCATCCAATTATATACTCACATTAGGTTGAGGGTATAACATTTAAATCTTGTTGCATCTTCTCCAAAAGTCACACCCTAGTGTTCTTATATTTTGTCCTGAGGTTTATGTGTGTCTGTAAAACCAAGTTTTGCTGTGCAAATATAATATTATATATTATATTTTAATATTATTCCCATACCATGTCCATTTTTTTTATATTCTGCCAATCACTACCAACCTGCCATTCCCTTCAGTAAGTGAATGTTGTCACCCTAGGACAGGAACTATGGTAATGGCAGCATCACCAGTTGAAAATAAGGTCAGTGAGCATCCTTCTGAGGCTCCTTTCTTTTGGGATGTCATCCCAGAACAAAAAAGATTCTCATTGGTCAGCATGGTCACATGGTCACTGATGATCAATGCATGCCTCCCATTATTCTATTACACTGCACCAGTCTTGTGTAGTGATGTTTTAAAGTGCTGGACCTGGCAGGAATTGTGGATCATACACAGAAATGCAATGGGATCAGAGGGGTGGGGGAGGGTGTTGTGAGCTAGTTCACATATTTTATTCTTTGTGAAAAAGTGAACTAATCCTTTAAAGTGAAGATGACCAGGCCTAAAATGTTCCTAGGGTGACAACAGTGCTGAAGTACAAGCACTTTGTGGAAAACAGAAGGAGCTGTGAGACTGCCTGAGCAGAAGGAGCTGACAAGTGATAACAGACAGGAGGAATGAGTTCTGTGTTCCTATCAGACAATGTTAGAAGGTCTCAAACAAATATAGAAGGGCAGGCAGTGCTGTATTTTGGCCTAGGCCAACAAGGCCCAGGCCTAGGGCAGCACTTTCCAGGGGGGCAGCAAAAACAGCTGCCCCCCCTCCACCTGAGACTTTATTGACCACTGGTTGCTAGAGCCGCCTCTCTCACCCCCCTCCTCTCTTTCTCACACCCCTCTTCTCTCTCTCTCTCACCCCTCTTCTCTCTCTCTCATTCCCCCTCTCTCTCTCCTCCCCCCCCCTCATTTTCTCTCTCATCCCCCCTCTCTCTCATCCCCCCTCTCTCTCATCCCCCCTCTCTCTCTCTCTCTCTCTCATACCCCCTCTTCCTCTCACCCCTCCCTCTCTCCCTCATCCCCCTCTCACTCTCCCACCCCCCTCTTTCATCCCCCCTCTCTCTCCCTCCCTCAACCACCCCCCTCTCTCCCACCCTCACCCACCCCCTCTCACGAGATCTCAGGGGTTCATGCTGGGACTTGTAGTCCTTATATTTTGGAGGGAGTCACATCCGTTAAAAAAGGAAGGAGTGGGGCAAATTTACATAGGAGGGGCACCCAATTTTAGTCTCGCCTAGGGCAGCACAAAACCAAAATACACCACTGAGGGCAGGGGAACTTTATGGGTATAAAACTGGTAATGCCCTATGTAAGTGCCCAAACCTCTTGTTTTCCCTCTCACTTCCCCTTGTTTGGAACAAACGGTGCACATTAATTTAGGTCATGTGCACTGCTCTATGCACACTACAAGTCCTATAGTCCAGGGGTGTCCAAACTTTGGCCCTCCAGCTGTTCAGGAACTACAATTCCCATTGTGCCTAGTTATGTCTGTGAATGTCAGAGATTTACAGTGCCTCATGGGAATTGTAGTTTCTGAACAGCTGGAGGGCCATTGTTTGGACACCCCTGCTATAGTCCATAGTCCGTCTCGGGATTGAGCAAGATCGGGTGGTTATGTTCCCACATACAGTGGGACCATGGAGCCATCCTTTAACAGGAAGTCAGATTGCAGCAGTAAAAAAAGGGAATTTAGAGATTTGGAGGAGGCTAAGAGCAAAGGGACTTTTCGAAGTTAATAAAACATAATTATATAGATTTTTTTTTTTTTAACCAAAGTGTAGTATTTAGGATATATATTATGTATGGTATAACAGGTTATAATACTTTTTACCATGACTCTTTCTGTGAAATCAATCCTATCCTGTACACTATACACACTGTAGTAACGAGTGATGCTGGCTCAGGTATGTACAGTGCACTATACACCATTTTGGCCCATATATCCAAGTTTATCTGTGTTTTTTCCATACCACAGGGAGAATCTAACAGTCCACATTTCCATCCGTGTGGTTGTCATGGACACAGATTATTTGGCACAAACGCTCTCTGCTCCCCACCAGGGTGGCTATTAAAACACAGGAGAGATCCAATGTACTTGGAGTGAGATAACAGGTTATAACAAAGTGCTGTCAGATTTATCGACTTCTCAGGTCTCAGGGCTGTCCGTTATATAAACGAGTGCAAGCAAAGAGCAAACATACATCCTAAACCGGTGATAACACTAATCCATCACCCTCACCAGAAACTTTATGGGGATCAAATTATTTTTTGAAAAAACTGATTTTGTTTCAGCACCCCCCAAACAGAAGGTAATACAGAGAAAAGGAACCAAGGGGCGCTTAGTCAAAACCACCTCTTATTCAAGAGTACATGTATACACATGTAGTGTCCTCTTCTAGTTAGGCTGTTAGGCTAAATACAGTTGGCTTTTTGTCTGCTCGAGCTTTCTGAATGTGTTTGAATTGTTCTGGGAGAAGCAGATTTACACAAGCTTTTGCCATGTTCAGCAGTCTTTGGCCAAATGTTCCTCCACATTGGGGTGAGGGAGGTTTACCCTCCCTTTGAAGCGGCTGCTTTTAAACTCTGCTAAAAGCCTATGTGTACATGGATACATACAGTAAGCTTTTTCAAATTTACCCGGGCATCCCCTATGTTGGAATATGTATTTCTCCAATCTCAAGGTATCCCTCATTAGGGCTATCCATTCCTTAACTGTGGGAGGGGTGGTAGATATCCAGTGTTTCAAAATTAGCTTTCGAGACTGAAAGAGTGCCCTAGCAATTGCTTGCTTAGAAAATAATTCTACTGGGAGACCTCCCAGAATCCCCAGCAGGCACATTTTTGGATCCTCAGACACCTGGACCCCAAAAACCTTATTCACTGTTTGGATAATTCACTTCCAATAGAGATGAAGTTTTGGGCATCGCCACATCAAGTGTATCAGATCACCATGGTCTCTTCTGCATCTTGTACAAGTAGAACTGTCCCTCCTACCCATATGGCACAATCTAGCTGGCGTATAATGTACCCTTAGGAGTAAATAAAGTTGTAAAAGGCGCTGAGCAACATTCAGAGAACACTGCTGAACCACCAGTAGGGCCTCCTCCCGTTGCTCCCCTTCCAATGCACCCACATCACTCTCCCATCAGGAAGATGCACTCATGGGATGGTCTCCTAGAAAACTATTCAACAGCAAATTATAACAATGTGATATAAAACCTTTATACGTGTCTATGTCATACATGTGCTTGTGTACTGGAGTGGGTGACTGCACCCAGAGGTCCACTCCCCCCTGCGGCTTCACCGCATGCTGCAGTTGTATATAATAGAGTTGCATCAAGCCAGGGAGGAGGAATGCATCCCTCAACTCATGAAAATGTGCGCAGCTTCCCATGAAAATATATGATGTAGATGTGTGATCCCATGTTGTTTCCATCTAGCTCCATACTGGAGCCTAGCTAGTTCCGAATAGTGGGCATTATCCCATATCGGGCTGAACCTGGTAAATACGTTAACCTGCTTTAGCTGCCTGGCCTTATTCCATATTGTCTGCATGAGAGAGTATGTGGGGAAAAGTTTATTTGATTTGTGGAACCAAGCGCCTCTAGACCGCTCGCCACCCCCCTGGGCCCACTGTGTACGTTAATAAGTCACTAATAGAGATGTCGCAAACATAAAATTTTATGTTCGCGAACAGCGAACGCGAACTTCCGCAAATGTTCGCGAACGGGCGAACCGCCATAGACAGGCGAATTTTAAAACCCACAGGGACTCTTTCTGGCCACAATAGTGATGGAAAAGTTGTTTCAAGGGGACTAACACCTGGACTGTGGCATGCCGGAGGGGGATCCATGGCAAAACTCCCATGGAAAATTACGTAGTTGACGCAGAGTCTGGTTTTAATCCATAAAGGGCATAAATCACCTAACATTCCTAAATTGTTTGCAATAACGTGCTTTAAAACATCCAGTGTGTGAATACAATCAGGTATGATGTTGTATCGATCAGGTAGTGTAAGGGTTACGCCCGCTTCACAGTGACAGACCAAATTCTGACAGACCAAACTCCCTGTTTAACACACCGCAAACAACCACAAACAGTCTATTTGCAGTGGGCACAGTACAGTCTGTGGGCCTGACACTCACTGGCAGGCAACTGCAATTATATTATAGAGGAAAAATGTAATTACTTTTTTATCTGCAAGGTGCTGTGCCACCCTATATGAGTGGTGGGCAGTGGGCACAGTGCAGTCTGTGGGCCCGCCTGACACTCACTGGCAAGCAACTGCAATTATATTACAGAGGAAAAATTAAATATATAAATATCACTACTTGTACTAAATTAATAGACGATGTTGTAATCCACTGCGCTTTAGGAAATACAGGTAACACAAACCTGACAGAATAACACAAATATCACAAATTGCTGCTACTTAAATTAGTAAATATAATAAAAAATAAAATTCATCCAGAAAAAACAGGAACTGGCTTTTTCATTCAAATTTCAGTAGCGCAGGGATGGTGATAACCTCTTACCAAATAAATAGGATGATAACATATACCAAAATATTTGTATCAGATGTGATAAATATAAGCATATGAATTTCAGATACTTCTCCAGGCACTGTGTGGTGGTGGCAAGCAAGGGTGGTCCCCATAAGTCGCACCTGTGATCCTTCATGTTTGCACTTTCATTGCTCAATGCACTTTATACCTATGGACTTTATGGACTCCTATTGATGTGATTTCATGCTTTTATGTATTTATGATTTTATGCTTGTATTTATCACATCTGATTCAAATATTTTGGTATATGTTATCATCCTATTTATTTGGTAAGAGGTTATCACCATCCCTGCGCTACTGAAAATCGAATGAAAAAGCCAGTTCTTGTTTTTTCTGGATGAATTTTATTTTTTATTATCTGCAAGGTGCTGTGCCACCCTATATGAGTGGTGGGCAGTGGGCACAGTACAGTCTGTGGACCTGACACTCACTGGCAGGCAACTGCAATTATATTACAGAGGAAAAATTAAATGAATGTTTTATCTGCAAGGTTCTGTGCCACCCTATATGAGTGGTGGGCAGTGGGCACAGTACAGCCTGTGGACCTGACACTCACTGGCAGGCAACTGCAATTATATTACAGAGGAAAAATTAAATGCATTTTTTATCTGCAAGGTGCTGTGCCACCCTATATAAGTGGTGGGCAGTGGGCACAGTACGGTCTGTGGGCCTGACACTCACTGGCAGGCCACTGCAATTATATTACAGAGAAAAAATTAAATGACTTTTTTATCTGCAAGGTGCTGTGCCACCCTAAATGAGTGGTGGGCAGTGGCAGTGGGCACAGTTCAGTCAGTGGGCCTGACACACACTGGCAGGCAACTGGAATTATATTAAAGGGTAAAAATTGAATGACTTTTTTATCTGCAAGGTACTGTGCCATCCAATATGAGTGGTGTGCACACAGTACAGTCTGTATATATATAGAAAAAAATAAATAAAAGCAGACTGATATACCAGCCCTAAAAGGGGCTTTTTGGGGTGCTGTCAGGATGCTGTCCTTACAGCAGGAGTGGACACAGAACACTGGCCTAGCTAATGATTTCCCTATTAAGTCAGCAGCAGCAGCACTCTCCCTGCTCTAACTAACTCTGCAGCTTCAGAATGAATCTAAGATGGATGCTGTCCTTGCTTTTTTATAAGATGTGGGAGGGTCTGGGAGGGAGGGTATGCTGATTGGCTGGAATGTGTCTGCTGACTGTGAGGTACAGGGTCAAAGTTTGCTCAATGATGATGTATAGGGGGCGGACCGAACATCGCATATGTTCGCCCGCCGAGGCGAACGCGAACAAGCGATGTTCGCCGGGAACTGTTCGCCGGCGAATAGTTCGGGACATCTCTAGTCACTAATCGGGTATACTCCCCTCTCCCCTGACTCCTCGGCTGGATGCACAACTTCTGCAATATATTGTAATTGCGATGCTAAGTAATACAGCCACAGATTAGGCAGAGCGAGACCCCAAAGTCCTTTGACCGCTGGAGCTGCTCCAGCTTTATCCTAGGGTTTTTTGACTGCCACAGGAGGGAACGAAAACGACAAAAATGACGATACGAAATATTTTTAAACTGATAACTACTGGGGTGTTGTGTAGTACGTACAGCATAATGGGGCATAATAATAAGTTTTATTAAGTTGGTCTGCCCTACTACCGATATTTTGAGTCTGGACCACACCTTCTGTTTGGCAACGAGTGGTAATATATTTAGCCTGAGATAATCCAAAGGATTAGGAGTAACCTGTATTCCCAATTACTTAAAACTAAGAGAGATGGATATATCTGTAGCCACAGAGGATGAGGTACCCCGGGACTCTATCCAATGGCATGAGAGAGGATTTGGACCAATTAATGACCAATTCCGAATATACGCCAAATTCAGTGATCACATCCATGGCCTCTCTAAGGGAACTGGTGGTGTCACCCAGCAGTAACATGTTGTCGTCCGCGTATAACAGGATCTTTTCATGGGTGGGGCCATATTGGAAACCCCTTATGTTTGTTTGAATTTGATTTTATGAGAACTGCCAAAGGTTCAATTGGAATTGCAAAGAGGAGTGGGGACAGGGGGCAGCCCTGCCTAGTACCCCTAAAGAGATCAAAACATGGGGACATTCTTCCCGCCACCCTAATAGTTGCTCTAGGGGCCTGATAAAGGAGTTGTACCCAGGTGATGTATCCCTGTCTGAAACCAAATTTGCGCATTACAGCCCACAGATACTCCCACTCAATGCTGTCACATGCCTTATGAGCATCCAGGGACAGCAGTGCCCTATCTCCCCCATTCTCAGCCCGAGTCTGAAGATTTAAAAACAGCCTACATAGATTGATGGCAGTTGATTTCTGGGGCATAAAATTGGCTTGATCAGAATGTATAATAGTAGTTATGACAGCATTCAGCCAGAGCGCCAGGGCATTCTCCAAAATTTTTATGTCACTCTGCAGAAGTGAGATGGGTCTATAGGACCCCAGATCTAAGGGGTCCTTCCCCGGTTTTTAGTAATAGGACAATGTTCGCTCTGTTCATAGAGGGGAGTAACCTATGTATTAGGCCTCATTATAGGCTGCCAACAAATGAGTTAACGTATCTGCAGCATAAAGTTTATACACCTCAGTTGGTATACCATCCTCTCCCGGCGCCTTTGAGTTGGGGAACAAGCAGACAGCCGCCTGCAATTCTTCCACTGTTAGGGGAACATCTAAGAGTTCCTGCGAGGAGGCAGATAGAGTAGCTAGTGGAATATCATGGATATAATTAGTTAAAGCCTCCTCTGAGTATGTGTGTTTGGACTGATACAGAGTCGAATAGTTATCAGCTAGTTCAGCTAGAATTTGATCCGGGGAGTAAACTACCCGGCCGTCCCCCTCCTCAGCGCACTGATTGAGGGGGACATTAAAAAAAAAAAAAAAATGTTTTTAATGTCCGAAAATATCGGCCGATACTGATATCCGATATGACCAAAAAATTGGTATCGGCGGTAAAAAAACTTGATTGATCACTAGATCTAACCACCTCATGAGAGGTAAATAGATGTAACCAAAAGGCATTCAACTTCCATGTGACCCTCTGAAAATCAGATGGAGAGCTCTTACCAGGATGACCCTCATAGATCTTCCAAATCTCCTTTATTCTAGATCTAACTAGAGATCGACCGATTATCGGCAAAGCCGATATATTGAGTGCTGATATGCACTTTCCCTGATATATCGGAATCAGCCTTTTGATTTATCAATATTGACGATATATCAGGAAAGTGTATGTACTGGGGTGATGCCTGCAGCTAGAGCTGTCCATAGCCGACAGTCGGCTGTCTTGTAATGACAACCATGCGGCTGAGGAGCCGCTCGGCAGTCATTCCATGGAGCGGGAGGGGACGTTCCCCCCCCCCTTCCGCCGCCTTCCACGGCTCGCCCGGGTCTCCTGTCCCCTGATTTGGGCATCCTACCTTCACCGCCGCCGTCTGACCGGGTCTCCATTTCTTTGAATTCGGCGCTGCTGAGTACCCGGAAGGAATGTCATGGCATCACTTCCGGGTACTGGTAGCGCCGCATTCAAAACAGTCAAATTTGGCATTTTGAATGTTTTTAAGTGCAGAGGAGGGGTTTGGGGTCTTTTAGACCCCCAGATCCCTCCACTACAGTACCTGTAGACATTAAAAAAAAAAAAAAATGTTTTTAATGTCTGAAAATATCGGCCGATACTGATATCCGATATGACCAAAAAATTGGTATCGGCGGTAAAAAAACTTGATTGATCACTAGATCTAACCACCTCATGAGAGGTAAATAGATGTAACCAAAAGGCATTCAACTTCCATGTGACCCTCTGAAAATCAGATGGAGGACGCACCTCTAGGTAAGCTATTAAGGGGGAGTGGTCCGAGATACCCTGGATGGCATATTCGATTTTTGAAACATAGTGGGCAGCCCGTGGGGAACATAAGCAGAGATCAATCCTCAACAAGGATGAATGTGTTTTGGAAAAACATGACAAAAGCTTTTCGCCAGGGTGTGTTTCACGCCAGGGATCCACCCAGCCCAGCTCCACGATAAATCTAATCAGTGGTGTGCCACTGGCACCTTTGCCCACAGTAACCGGTGGATGCTTGTCCAATATGGGGTCAACGTAGCTGTTGAAATCACCCAGGACATACACTGGCACCTCCGGGTGGCTCAGCTGGTACCCCACCAATTCACGCAAGACACCACTACTAAGCGGGGGTGGTATATATATATATATATATAATGGTCAAAATACATTTTAAGGTATATAACCTACAGAATATAAATAAAAATCTCCCCTCTTTGTCAACGGAACTATGGAATTCCTGGAAATCCAGCGAACCATGTATCAAGACACTCCTTGAATAAGTGATGTGAGTGGAGTGATACGCCCTCCCCACCCAAGCAAAACCCAGGCAAGACGTGGAGTCACTTGTAAGGTGGGTCTCCTGCAGGGAGCAGATGGCCGGCAGATATTTACTTAAGGTGGTAGACACCATAGTCCTCTTCAAAATATTCATTCAGTCCACGAACATTTCATGAAACTACTGGGATGGTGGCCATGATTCTGAACAATACATGTATGCAGTAACATGAAAAGGAATCCCGTGGGCCATACCCATCACATCAAGTAGGGATTTAGCATACACTGAAGGGCATGTGATCCACCTCACACTGAGGTCCCTGAACCTGAGGCTGTTAATGGTGACCCAGATGACAATGTGTAAGGAGTACGTTACTCTGGAATAATGAGCCATAGCAAATGCATGGACAAGGCGCAACTGTGCAATTATACTAACTTGCGTGCTGAAGGGAGGGATCCAACACATTTCCTGCGTGCAAGTTCCCCTCTTGTCCCTCTGCTCCGCCATATAGTCCATGAAATTAAGTAAACAGAAAAAAAGTAAAATCTCAATAGAAACAGTGAAACAGATATCCATTGAGGACAACCGGTCTCTCTCACCGCTTGAGGCACAGTGCGCTTCAGTAGCATAAATATGGATAATCATTTGAACCAAAGCTCTTCGAATTGGACAAATTCTTGAAGTTCATATTGATATAGATTCTGGACGTTCCCAGGTAAACTCCTTAACATAGATTATAATTGAAGGAACTGAAACCGGCATGGCGGTCTTCAAAAATTGGTCAACATAACAGTACCTCAATCCTCCCTCTCTGGAGGTGGCTCACGTGGGTGGAAAGTATGCTCATGATGATCCAGCCACGCGGAGGCCTCCCCTGCATTCTCAAAGAAAAAAAGCACAACTATATAAGCGCTAAGAAATCCATCCGCATCACATGATGTATTAAAATGAACAATAAAAGTCCAATAGGGGAGTCTTTTGTTTAAAAAAGTCTAATAAAGCAATCATAAACGATGTGATAAAAACAGTCCTGCTGTACCTGGCAGCTTTCGATCAGAGATGAAGGAGGAACTCTGGAGCAACATGAAAAACAAAAACAGGAAAAGCGCTCTGGGTGCAGACTGCTTTAATAAAAGTAATTAAAGTAAAGATAAGCAGCAACTCACAAACATTAGGTCATGGACAAGTGTGTACAAGATCCACCGGGTGGTGCCATTCCTCTGTTGAAAGCACGGTATGCCTAAAAAAGTGTGGAGCCGTGGAGCAGGAGAAACGGTGGCCAACCTTAATCCCGATGTGTCCCGGTCATCTGGCACAGGCTAATACTGCAGAGGATGGAAGACGGGTCACGTCTGTGACGCTTGCTGGTGTCCCGGGGCCCGGAAAGCACGACGTGTTTCTGAGTTACTTTTATTAAAGCAGTCTGCACCCAGAGCGCTTTTCCTCTTTTTGTTTTTCATGCATTTTCAAAGAAGTGGCTCTGTCCGCCAGACGAGATGCAAAGCTTGGCTGGGTACAGCATGGCGTATGAGGCCTGTAGCCTTTGTAGGCGTTGCTTGAGCGCTGCAAATTTGGCTCTATTTTTCTGGACTTCTGCCGAGAAGTCTGGGTAAAAGGACACCCGTACTCCATTGAAGTGGATATTTTGATACTCTCTGGCTAGGCACAGGATAACTTCCTTATCTCTAAAGTTCAGTAAACAAGCCAGCATAGTACGTGGAGGTCGGCCTGGTTGCAGAGGCCTGGGATGGACCCTATGTGCCCGCTCCACTGCATACAAAGAGGAGAAGGCCTCTTTACCAAAAATGTCCACCAACTATTTCTCCACAAAATCAGTGGGGTCTCTGCCCTCCAACTTCTCCAGAAGACCCACTATGCAGACGTTATTGCAAGCGATTCTCAATATCTTCTGCCTGCAATTCTGTCACCTTAGCCAGTCTTGCTGTCATCTGTGATTCCCTTACCTGGGGGGTAGTTGGTCTTCTAGGTCACTGATCCTGCCTTCTTTGGCTGTCGTTCTCTCCCTAACCTTATGCAGATAACGTCTAATCAAAGCCACCTCCTCCTTTAGCCCCCCAAACTGCTCCTTTAAGTGGTCCACTGAGGCACTGCATTTATTAACTGCTCGCAGTATATCAGCAAGGGTGGGTTGCTCATACTCCTTATCCTCTGCCTCTGTGTCTGCAGGCCACAGGTCTTCCTGAGATAATATGGTGTCTGAATTCATCTCCTCCCCCTCCAACTACATCCCTGGGGATCTGGGGTGACTCTGTGACACTTTGCCTGCCAATTTATCCACTGATCATGGGTCTTTTTGAGTAAAAAATCGCATATTGCGAGGTATCTCCTTAGGAGAGGGCTTAGGGTTTTTGAGTTGCTTACTCACTGTGACCTGCTTGTCAGCTCCCTTAGTAGATCTCTGTGGGAGGCCTGCCGCAGAGCCATCTTGTGTCCCTGGCACCGAGGGATCTTCCCTTGGTCTGCAGGACTGCATAGCTTCTGATCGGCTAGATCGAGACATTGCTGACTGCAGGAGGGAACCCGTGAACACGCCGGTATCCGGGTAAGGAGGTTGGGAACATGATCTATTGCCGGTTTTCAACAGTAGCTCTGTGAGATGCGACCTCTCAAATGCCTGGCCACGCCCCCCCGTAAACAAGTTAAAAAATGAAGATATCATACAATAAGGTGCAATGTGCAATAAACATAATACATACTGTATAGGTGTATATTAACATTAGCTCATAGCTATGCAAAAAATATCACAACAAATTGGATGAATAAGTGCAAAAACTGACAGTCCACAACAAATGTGAATATAGAGCCATCTCTATAAAAAACAGTCCAAACAAATATAGCAATATGGGTGGGTCTGCCATTGTTACCGGTAACACTTCCAACACATTTAAGTTGTGAACCTAGGTGTGAGAACTGAGACAATGACCATTCCGGCATCTTTGGTTTGTTTTGTTTATTGAATATTGGGGATGGGAGAAGGGAATGAGAGGGATACTCCTCTGGCTCTTCTAGGCTTAACTGGGACTTTGTACAAAAATGCCCGTTGGCGCTGTCTTGACGCCAGCTGAATGCCGACCAGCGCTTCCTGGCGTTCAAAGATACTGTTATACTGAAATTGTGCTGGACCCTAGACTTTAACTCAGAAGATCGGGGACTGTAGAACACTTGACTCCTGACACTCGATTTAGCTCAAAAGTGACTGAACAGCTCCCTCCAGCCCTTCACTGACTGAGGTAGCTCCTTGTCACTGTTTGTGCTGCTGCAACTCTTAACTCTGTACACTGCACACTGACTCTTCAGGGCCCAACCACTGGTGCCCCCTTTTACACTTCAGGGTCCTCTGACTAGGTACCCCCTCTAACACTTCAACGTCCTTTGACTAGGCACCCCTTTTTACAGCTAGCTGACTCCTGGATCCATGGAACCTTCTCTGGAGTGGTCCCCTTTACACTTGGCAGACCCCTAGGGGCAGTTCGCAGCACTCAAGACCTTGGCAGGCTTTCCTTGAACTGAACCTCTCTTCCTCCACTGGTCCTCGGCACACCGGATCCCCTTTTCAGCTCAACTCAGCACTCTCTGGATTCCCAGGCAGCCACCTGAGACACCCGATCCAGCTGACAGGAGGAGAGCCAGCCGTATTCTCCCTCCTGGGACTCTGTTTCCCGCCAAAGACGCTGCATCATGCGTTCCCTTAAAACTTATACCCAGTCCCAGAATCCTTTTGCAGCAGAATCTGCCTTCTGGGGTAGATACAGGCCTGAGTGTGTCTCTAATTGGGTTTCCTCCACTGTCCAATGAGAATCCTCTCATGGAGCCAGTGGGGAGACTCCCGTCTCAGCAGACACACCTGGGAGACATGACAGCCAGCTGAAATCATGGCCCTGCTGTTAGCCAGCCAAGGACCACTATACTTTTACCTAGCTCCTATCTGTAGGGTGCTACACAAAAAAGTTAGGATTGAAGTCCACTTCAACAGAAGGTGCCTTAATCCAAAGAGAGAGTCACCAGGACATGTGCATCCACCACCCAAGAGGGAGAGTCAATACTCTTACCAGAATTAGTGGACTCAACTGCCAGCGGCAAAGAATCAATCAAGTATGGAAGTATGGAACTGAAGGCTAGGTTATGAAGATAATCTCTGGAAAGCTGACATCATAATTTTCCTCCTAATCAGGTCCCCTCTAATGGATCATGCTCATCAACATTGAAGTGGTTTAAAGAAAAAAAAAGGGGGGGGGGGGGAAAACAATATATAATATAAACATATATAGGACAATTGGCCTATAATATATTATTATATAATAGGTAAAATCACATGATGGGTGGACAACTCCACAACATAGTAACGATATTACAATGGCCAACTGCCTCTATCCCTAATATGGGAATAAAGGGAATTAGGGAATAAAGGGGAAATTGGAACTTTATATGAAGTGTGTGAAGACCGTTAACACTTAAAATAGGTAGAATGATTCTCCAATTATATACACGCGGGTACAACATGATATTATAAAGCAAACATTTTTTAACAATTGTCATCAACTCATACAAAATTACATGATGGCATAAAGTATACATATAGTAAAAAGATCATTAGTATATTGACATATCAAAAAAAACATCAGACAAAACAACAAATCACATATCTTTGCATGTATGCCATTCCATCGTCTGAGTATTGATATTTCTCGACATGTTTCGCAGAAATAACTGCTTCTTCAGGAGAATATATAACAATTACTCTAAGAAGATATAGAAAAAATGTGAGGCACAATATTTATGAATCGACCATAAAATATCTGGATACAACATCATCAAATAAACTTACCAATACACATATGGTGAGAGCATATATATGGAAGGATCAGTCCCAGGGCCTTATCAATCCCCACCCAGGCAGACAGAGGGGAAAAGGTAGACACTTTTTTATGTATAGAGCCTATTTAAAATAGAATAATAGAATAATAATAGGTTCATCAATATATATTGCCACCTATAAGACTCCATTCACACTACCGCGACTTGTCAGGCGACTGGTCAGCCTGAGCAGTCGCGGTCCATTGTGTGCTACGGGAACCATTCTAATAGGAGCGACTCAAGTTGCTCTGACTTAGAAAAAGGTTCCTGTACTACTTCGGGGCGACATCGGAGTGACTTGCATAGACATTCATAATATGAAGTCCGTGCAAGTCGCCCCGAAGTCCCGGTGCACGCGACTTCACAGGTCGCCCCCGAAGTCGTGCCGCGTTAGTGTGAACCGGCACTAAGGGCCATATTTACTGTAATGTATCAAGGTATTTATAAATAGTGCTATAATAACTACCTTAACAAGTCACAGACACTACAAATCCGAAGGGAGGTGCACTGTTGGAATACTAAAAAATACAAAAAAAACACCTTAAAAAATCGGCGCTAATTCATAAAAGACTAAAATATCGATAAACTGCATCCGTGCAGATGAACAAATCTATATAGTGTGTTGTATAGTGAAAAAAGTGTATTTCTTCAAAATGATGCTAAATGGGTTAAAATTCAGTGAATATGCCAAAAATAAAGTGCAAGTGAATGATCTGTGTAGTGTATATAGTATATATATAGCAAAGGTGTCTCAATTAATATCGAAAGGGTCTCAATAAATATCAAAACAATAACAATTGGACAATTGCTGTGAATGGATGGTACAGGTGAACAAATCTCCTACTATTCCTTCAAAAGGCAATCGTGTTTCAAAAAAGTGAAAAAATACTATAAAATCAATATAAATGAATCCAAATAAATGATATCACAATAGCATAAATATGAATTAAATAGATACTAATGTAAAACAAATAAATTCCAATTTGTGAAATATCCAAGTCCTATATAAATAATAAATTCAATCGTATTGCACTGTGAATGTCCCAATCAATCCAATAAAATCGTAATGAATAACTGTGCAAAAAAAATGTCCACTCCTATAAGCATAAAAATTCCCACAATAATGTCCGAGATCTGATGCAATAAGATGGAGTAAACCAAAAGATAAAAATCCCAATCTTGATGCTCTAAAGTGTGTAGTGGCCGCTTACCTCCAACACACAGAAAAAACGCATGTGTGTAATCCAATGATGAAAGGGCTTTGCTCCAAAACCGCTCCACAGACCACTCTTTTTGGATGAATGGATGGCGGGGTCTTTGTGCTCCGTAATGCGCATATGATAATAATAAGGCTCTTCCACTATAGCATCCTATACCAGAGGCATCGATAGGCTTTGGTGTTCATCAGATTTGCAATCTATTAGCTTTAAGAAGTCCTGTTGATCTGGTCACTATCTGAACACCAAAGCCTATCGATGCCTCTGGTATAGGATGCTATAGTGGAAGAGCCTTATTATTATCATATGCGCATTACGGAGCACAAAGACCCCGCCATCCATTCATCCAAAAAGAGTGGTCTGTGGAGCGGTTTTGGAGCAAAGCCCTTTCATCATTGGATTACACACATGCGTTTTTTCTGTGTTGGAGGTAAGCGGCCACTACACACTTTAGAGCATCAAGATTGGGATTTTTATCTTTTGGTTTACTCCATCTTATTGCATCAGATCTCGGACATTATTGTGGGAATTTTTATGCTTATAGGAGTGGACATTTTTTTGCACAGTTATTCATTATGATTTTATTGGATTGATTGGGACATTCACAGTGCAATACGATTGAATTTATTATTTATATAGGACTTGGATATTTCACAAATTGGAATTTATTTGTTTTACATTAGTATCTATTTAATTCATATTTATGCTATTGGGATATCATTTATTTGGATTCATTTATATTGATTTTATAGTATTTTCTCACTTTTTTGAAACACGATTGCCATTTGAAGGAATAGTAGGAGATTTGTCCACCTGTACCGTCCATTCACAGCAATTGACCAATTGTTATTGTTTTGATATTTATTGAGACACTTTCGATATTAATTGAGACACCTTTGCTATATATATACTATATGCATTACACAGATCATTCGCTTGCACTTTATTTTTGGAATATTCACTGAATTTTAACCCATTTGCATCATTTTGAATAAATACACATTTTTCACTATACAACACACTATATAGATTTGTTCATCTGCACGGATGCAGTTTATCGATATTTTAGTCTTTTATGAATTAGCGCCGATTTTTTAAGTTTTTTTTTTGTATTTATTGACAGTGGGGACACTGATTAAAATTGGCTGCTTTTTCTTTTGATTTATTTTTGCGGATTTGCACATTGACACCTGTTATTTACACCATCCACACCTCACCAGTTTCTTTGAGGTTATATTATCTCTTGGTAGCGCATTGGTTCTCGGTATTTATAGCACTGTTGGAATACACATGGGTGTGGAGAGCCAGTATAAAGTGCAAAGGAAGAGAAATGGGGCTGGTGCATAAAGTCCAAATCCTTCCCAAAGTCCACTTAATATATCGCCGGTCAGCTGGATAAGAGCCACGCCAGACGCCATGATTGAACCACTTCCATGTTGTAATTTTTTCGTTTTTTACTTTTAATAAATTTGTAAAGATTTCAAACAAACGTCTTTCACGTTGTCATTATGGGGTTCTGTTTATAGAACTTTAAGGAAAATAATTAATTTAATCAGTTTTGGAATAAGGCTGTAACATAACTGAAATGTGGAAAAAGTGAAGCGCTGTGAATACTTTCCGGATGCACTGTAAATTTAGTCTTTGGCTCCTTCTATAATCAAGAGAGCAGTGATTGTTTGGCCTGGTCTGTTCAGGCTTTCACAGGCTGGGAGTTTGATTGCTTCCCCCGTCAATGGAGGAAGCTTACAGAGCTTAGTTTGGGAGATTAAAATTAGTGATCGACCGTAATCGTTTTTTCGTTGCCCATACCGATATTTTGCCGATCGCATATCGGTATCGGTCGATATTGGCCGATATTTCCACACATTTAAAAATTACCCAAAAAAACACAAACATTGACAGAAATCTCTTAATAAACATGTTAATCTTTATTTATTAACATTTTTAACATACAGGGCCGGATTTAAAGAAACTGCAGCTTCAAACATCTATGACGTGTTTCAGTTTCGCCGCTTTAAAATCAATTAACTAGCGCTGCGGCGAATTGGCTAGTGGAACATCAACAATGAATTCCGCCGTCAGCGGTATTCACTTACGATCGCGGCTTCGCAAATTCGCAAACTTATGTCTTTGTGCTTACAGCAGTTTCACATAGCGATGTGGTCTAGTGGATTAGTGCACACATCTCGTATGTAATTCATCTCCCTCTGCTGTAGGTTCGAGGCTTACCATCTCCACCTAACTTTTTTTTTTTATTTTTTTGTTAATATTTCAAAAATGTTACGGATTACATCATATATTGGTAAATAATGTTACACCCAGAAGCGCTTGCAAACTTACAACATTTTAAGTGATTTTATGATCTTGTCTGTCTGTCGAATCGATCTTATGAGTCAAAGTAGCAAAGGCAAGTCACCAAACCCCTACACTACTTCAGGTCAAGATGAAACCTCACAATTTTACCATGGTCTTCTTCCCAGATTCCATACCATGTTTAGTACTTTAGCTATATGTGCTTTTTAGCCTTAACACACTCCTTTATTTTCACCAAACAGCTCTATTCTGTACAATAGCTAAGTGCTTTGCAACTTCACTGCAGTTAACAACGTCATGGTTTCAAATCCCAACAATCACTACACTTGGGATCTCTTTTCACTCTCATTTATTTTAGAGTTTTTTTAAACTATCTCGAATTTTGGGGGGGGGGGGGGTGTTCAATCCCAAATTTCAAGCACATTAATGGAACCAACACAATTTTGATTTTATGACTGTGGGCCTAGTTTTCTCGAGATGCAATTCTTTACATATTTACCATGGTTCTTACAATTTTTGGACCAAGAAACATAGGTGTCTGATATTGGACTCTCTCCATATTTGAACAACACAGACCCTCATAGTCCAACACTACATTTGCCTCACACCTCAACACAACACTGTCACATCCCTACCCTACATTACAACCCCTCACATCACCAGTACAAGCAGCATGCAAAGTGCAAAGCTCCGGCCTTGGCAGCTTAATGGCCCATACACTAAGAAGTTTTCAACACTTTTTCCTGTAGACTTAACCAAACCATATAATATGAGGTCAAACCTCAACACTTTCAATTTGTATGCAATCAGGCAGGCCCTTGCACTACATAGAAAAGGTCAATCTGAAGGATAAAGTCTTCTCTAAATCTTAGAGTGTGTATGGCCCTTTTGTCTGTAGGCACCCACCCAAAACAAAAAACACATGTTCCATTCAAAAGTCTTTATTGATTATAGAATGACAGCATAAGGAGGGATGCAGCAAGCTAATACTGTCAGTCTCCAGTCCGTGTGCCTTTACAGCGCCAGCCCACGATCTTTGCTCCATGGCTACGGGATTCTGATCTCTTCCCCAACTTCATGCAGAGTCCAAAATCCATTCTGCACCTCTACCAGCTCATAGGGGACAGGCATGGCCATGGTTGCTGTTCAGCTTCCAAGCCACTTTGGAAGTTCCAGGGTGTTCGTGTTGGTCATCGATGCTGCTTCTGGCCATGTGCCTCACCAAATATCCACTGACCACAAAAGAAGATGAGTGGAGTCCATGAAGGTGGGTTTCTAACAGCTACAACCGCAAGCAGTACCACTTCTGGAAAAATGAAACAAATGATAAGACATTTCATTATGAAAATCACATCTTAATGCCCGTTTCCTTCATTCTGAACTTCATTTAATTTCGACATCACGAGTGAAATAACACATTTTCAGACAACTTACACAAACCAGAAAACATTAATGCAAACATTTGAATACACACCTGTGACGCCAGACAGCCCATCACCACAGGCTTCTCAGGGTACATGCCATGATTCCAAGATGTCCAGGTTCTGAAAAATTAGAACACCATAAGATACCAAGCAGCCGTTCATGTTATCAATAACTACACAGGTGGCATAGACACAAATAAACACCTGCCAGCTCTTATCAGCCCTTTCCACTATTCACAATACCAACATGTTTATGGTTAGAGGTGCATGTTCTTGCTCAAGTAACACAATTTTACCAATGTTGACTACACTTTATCTACAATGGCAAGTGTCATTGGCAGATGAGAATTACCCTCTGTCTCCCTGTGAGTGGCACCTCTGCTAACTAGCAAATTAATACACATGCCATATCTCGACCGGTTACAGTACTTACATGTAAAGTGGCTAGCAACCAGGGTATTCCGGGTGGCCATACCTGCAGTGGTGCTTCGCCGCCTGGGGGCCGCCGGCTGATGGACCTCTGGCTCCCTCTCCTCCGTCAGCTCCCAAGATTCATCCCGGGCAACGCACATGTTGTGCAACACGCAGCACGCCAGGATGATCTTGGAAGCCTTTGTAGGAGAGTACAGGAGTTCACCCCCAGGCCGGGCCAAGCAGAGAAACCGGGATTTGAGAAGACCTATGGTCAACTCGATGATACTCCGGCTTCTCCGCAAGGCCCTGTTGTAATTAATTTCTGCTCGGCCCTGGGGGTACCTGATTGGAGCCATCAGCCACGTCAGCTGCGGGTAACCAGCATCCCCTGAAAAAAAAGAAAAATATACATTAGTTCTTCATATCATGTGACTTTAGATGACTGATCAAAATGGGAAACAATTAGGCATTTTACTAAACAACCTGCTCGTCTGTGTGCAAAAACTCATATGAAACATCTCAACTCTGTCTAACTGCCTAAATCATTAATACAAATGGGAAAAAGGACACACAAAGTGGTGGGTTTCTCTTGCAAGTTCCAACTTGGCCCCTATTTTGTTCCTATTACATTAGCATAGGCCTTACTTCTGGAATATATCTGCAACTAGAGTGAGGAAACCAATATTGACTCACTTATGCAAAGTACTTTGGGGATATGGCAATACCATTGGAATCATTTGTAGGTTTTGTTTGGGTGGCTAGAGGACACCATTTACACATTGGTTAACCACCTTCATTTGACTCAAAGACAACTTTGGAAATATTTCTGTTGTGAGCTGCTAAGCTGCTGATCTGGTTGTGTGTGAACAGCCTGCCAACTCCTAACACATCCATTTTAGGTAGGCTTTGCTTAAATCAGGGTGTACACCGATGTAGCTTATTCCTATGTCTATGTAATCTTACAGTTTATGTTGTTAAGACAAAATATTTTACCAATAAGCCACCCTTCGGGCATTTGGCCACTTTCAAACGCCTGGTACAGAGTACTGGTTCGTAACATCCTGGAATCATGGCACGACCCTGGGTGACCAGTGTTGACACTCATTATGCGCTGTTTGGCGTCACAAACCAATTGGACGTTCAGGGAGTGGTACTGCTTGCGGTTCCGGTAGTCAATTTCGTGGCTCCTTGGTGGCCTAATGGCTATGTGGGTGCCATCTATTGCCCCTAGGATTTGCGGCATGTGTGCCCGCAGGTAGAAGCCCAACTTCACTTCATTCCACTCATTTTCATTCTGTGGCCAGTGGATAAAATTGGGCACTAGATCCACTATGGCATTAATGACCAACATGAACACCCTTGAAACTGTGGGCTGGCTAATGCCCATTATACTTCCAGAAGTGGCTTGGAAGCTGCCACGCCCTAAAATAAACAAAGTGGCCAGCAATCTGGCCATGCCGGGCACTGCATGGCCGCGCTGTGTGTCCGCTTCAATTTTGTCTGATATGAGCTGGTAGAGGTGTAGAATAGTTCCTCGCTCGAGCCGGAACTTCCTCCTGACATCAGAATCCCGCAACTTGTCCAAATAGATCCTTGGAGCAAAAATGCGTGGCTGGCGAGGTAAGGGCACACGGACTGGAGGTGCTGCTGGAGGTGCTGCTGCAGCTGCTTCCCCACCTTCTGCTGCCTCCTGTGCTCGGGCCTCCTCAAACAGGGCACCGATAAATGGCAACATTGCACCATCTAAAGCGTCTGGGATTTCGTTCTCCATTTTGAACGCGCAAATTCGCGAATGCGCAGATATATATAGAAACGGCCGCTAATTATCACACCTGTGAGCCAGCTATAAAAGGAGCACATGGCCAATATGGCTGCTGGATGTTATAGATCGATGTTTCTTATGTACTAGCAAGACCCTGTGACCCACAACCTACATTATCTTGAGGTAAGACAATTGTATCTCTCTCTCCCAAAAAAATATAACAAATTCTCTCTCTCTCTATATATATATATATATATATATATTAAAAAAGAATAGCGCGCAAATGCAAAGGAAATTACTACCAAATCTGAAGAGAGTCCATAAATAAAAATGGGGGTTTATCGAGATATGTCTGTTTGTGTGTTCTTGCTCACCGTTATTGTTTACTGAAGGAGATAATTTGTACTTATCTTGGGTGTGCTTAAGTTGTCTATGGTGAATCCCCTCCAACCTACAATAGCTTGTAAACCCCTCAAGTGTCTTTTAATCATTGGTAGTTGGCCCCATGTGCATGTGGTTTTGACATGTGTTTTCTCATGTTTGTTAAAGGTGTGCAGTCTAGATTTGGCATCTAAACCTGCCCCCTTACCTTCCCAGCTTCCAAAGACACCATTTTTGCTTTCCTGATAACTGTAATTTATTATGTGCACGTATGTAGGTCATGCGATTTCTCATGTATGTTTAATGTTTGCAGCCTCCTTTTGCCTATAAAAGATTACCCCACCAAGTCTGTTTGTGCCATTAGGTAAGTGTTTGGAGGGCCTCGTGTGATGTTTGACCATATGCGTTTTCTTATGTTTTTTTTTTTATTTCTTTGCAGCCTCTTGGGCTCTTTCACCACCACCACCACCCCCACCAGCCCCACCACCGTGTTTGTGCCATTAGGTAAGTGTTTGGAGGGCCTCGTGTGATGTTTGACCATATGCGTTTTCTTATGTTTTTTTTTTTTATTTCTTTGCAGCCTCTTGGGCTCTTTCACCACCACCACCACCCCCACCAGCCCCACCACCGTGTTTGTGCCATTAGGTAAGTGTTTGGAGGGCCTCGTGTGATGTTTGACCATATGCGTTTTCTTATGTTTTTTTTTATTTATTTGCAGCCTCTTGGGCTCTTTCACCACCACCACCACCCCCACCAGCCCCACCACCGTGTTTGTGCCATTAGGTAAGTGTTTGGAGGGCCTCGTGTGATGTTTGACCATATGCGTTTTCTTATGTTTTTTTTTTTATTTCTTTGCAGCCTCTTGGGCTCTTTCACCACCACCACCACCCCCACCAGCCCCACCACCGTGTTTGTGCCATTAGGTAAGTGTTTGGAGAGCCTCGTGTGATGTTTGACCATATGCGTTTTCTTATGGTTTTTTTTTTATTTCTTTGCAGCCTCTTGGGCTCTTTCACCACCACCACCACCCCCACCAGCCCCACCACTGTGTTTGTGCCATTAGGTAAGTGTTTGGAGGGCCTCGTGTGATGTTTGACCATATGCGTTTTCTTATGTTTTTTTTTTTATTTCTTTGCAGCCTCTTGGGCTCTTTCACCACCACCACCACCCCCACCAGCCCCACCAGCCCCACCAGCCCCACCACCGTGTTTGTGCCATTAGGTAAGTGTTTGGAGGGCCTCGTGTGATGTTTGACCATATGCGTTTTCTTATGTTTTTTTTCTCAATTTCTTGGCAGCCTCTTCTGCTCTTTTCCCACCACCACTACTACTGTGTTTGTGCCATTAGGTAAGTGTGTTCTGTAACTGTTCACTAATTATACTGTATATGAAGAGCAATCTGCAAATCATGTTTTTTTATGTTTTCTCTTTTGTCATTTCAGATTTAGGCGTTTGGGGCTATTTGCTGCTGCTGGACAGCCAGATTCTCTGCCCACCTCGTGCTCCCATGTCCCCACCCACTGGAAGGCTGAGGAGAGGGGGCAGGGTGGCCAGGGTGGCCAGGGGGGGCAGGGTGGCTGCCAGGGGGGGCAGGGTGGCTAGGGGGGGGCAGGGTGGGCAGATCATCTGGCTCTGGTGTGAGGGAGGCTCCAGCTGTATCCAGGAGGGAGTCCACCGTCCCCATCCCGGAGGAGGAAGCCGGGGGAGGTGTTAACACACCAAGTGGACAAGCTGGCTCTTCTGACAGTAGTCCTGGAGAGGGTCCGTCCACCAGAGTCAGCTTGTCCACATTATCCCGGCTTCCCCGTTTCACCCACAATCAGTGCTGTGCCCTGGTCCAGGCCTATATGGCCAGATATGAGGCGATACATGGGACCAGGGCCGAGGCTAGCTCTGTAACAGAGAAGCGCAGATTGTGGGATGAAATCCGGGATGCTGTAAATGCACTGGGTGAACCACCTCGCCACAGTAACAGCGTGCGGAAGAAGGTCACCGACATCTGTGCGTCCGTTCGGAGGAAGCTAATTGCATGGGCTGCGGAGGATCTTTATGACCGACAAGGTCGGCTGGATGAACGTGCACGAAGTTCTCTCTGGACTTATCAATTACCTTTTTTGCAGATCATAGGGCCCGATACAATCTTTTCCAGAGAGGACGTAGATTCGGATGCTTTGCATCAAGGTAGGATATTATCTTGGATGTCAATTGTGTGTTTTTTTGAAAAGATTAACTACTATATGTGACATGAATAGAATTTGATACTTGGCCTTCCAATTGTCCTTTTTTTCTTTTCCCCAACCTGCAATTTGTTCATCTGTAGCACGGATCTCAGCCCCTCCACAGCCCATGCAGCTTGGCGACCCCGACGGACTCACGGGTGTTGACATCAGTGCTGACCCTCCTCCTGGTAAGTCCCATATCGTACTGTGCCAAACAATGTAGATGTATATTTTATTATTTTGAAAATAGCTCATATTGCTATGTCCTCTTTACAGAAGATCCGCAGCAGGGAACACACCCAGTGCAGCAAGGCCTGGAGGAAGGTGTTGGTATGTATAGCAATTTTATATTTTTTTACGAATCTTATTAACCCAGTTAACACACATGTTTTTTCTTTAGAAAGAGTGTTGCCTTTTAGATGTTTACCCTGCAAAACACCGTTGACAGCATTAATGGGTGCCGTCATTAGTATTCAGACCAAGCCTTCTTAACCTTTGTGAGGGTTTAGCAAGTGTCCTATGAGCCCAGGAAAGCAATTTAGAATCTTTGGCCTCAATGCTTAATTCCTAAAGCTAGGAGGGCAATCTGGCCATACTCATTACTGCCTAAGGTTATGTACTAAACATGTTTTTTTTTTTTTCAAAGAACATCAGGCCCCTCTTGACGTAGCAGCTGGAGTTGGATCAGGAGCTGGCGACGATTCTGCATCCAGTGCTGTGGTATGTGATATAAGGGAACAAGGTGCACATGTAACATTTCAATGGTAGTAATGATTTTGGGCTAGATGTGGCTTACATTGTGTGTGTTAAATTAGTGCTATGACATTCTGACGATGCACCAGCACAACAAGAGTTCGATCTTGAACATCAGGGAATTATGTTATAATTTGGGTTGCCACTAATGTGCCAAAAACATCCATGACCTTTAAAGTCCGGCCAGTCTTTGATTTTTCAGGTCCAAATTCATGTGTATCGTTTTGTTGGGTTGTCCTGTAGCCGATTGATGGCGAGATTTTAGACAACATACATAGATGTCGAAAGTCATTGGTGTAGTAACAGATTTACCAAAAGCAAAAACAACCTACCACACCAGGGTTAATTGGGAACAGCTTCATGTCTAAACTTTGTTGCCTTTGTCATATTAGTCCTACCAACATAATATGTACCCATTATCAGAAGTGTTGCTAGCTTGGATAATATTACAATGAACAAGTACTTATTAGAAGCACATCAAACTTTTCTACGTTCAGCTTGGGGTGTTAAGTTGTCAAACTAATCCAAACTATTTAGTCATGATGTTTTATAATGATTTGGTCTATTTCTTCTGCTTTCAGGCAGCCTTCGATGCAGCGGGATTGTCACCTACCCAACCTCGTGCATCTCTGCTGGATGTGGCCGAGAGGCTGCTTACCGAGTATCAGATCCAAAATGAGTTAAGGAGGTCTACTCAGCAATCTAGTGAGGTAGTACGGCTGCTAGGGCTCATACATGAATCTGTAGCAACGATGGCACGGGTTCAACAGGATATGCGTGAAAGCTTGGTAAGTTTAGCAGACCAGCATCAACGGGATCGGCAAAGTGTTGACACTCAGGTGCTGGCCCCACACCAACGCCTGTTTGGATCTGAAGATGCCCCATTGGCAGAGCCCTCTCACTCACTTGCCACTGCAGGTTGTGCTAGTGGGAGGGTAATGCCAGTGTTGGCCACTTGGCAAGCAGCTGGGGATGGGACAATTCCTCCTGTAGCCACACCTAGCACTTCACACTCCGTTCGGACTCCCACACCCCTCAATGAGCAATCCTCCTGCACAACCTCATTGCGCACTGGTTCCACAATATCCCTTCCATTTGACTACACTCCCTCCACACCTTTAGAACTTCAATCCTACCCAGGCCGTCACCCTTTGTCACCAGCCCCACACACACCGTGGACCCCAACAACCAATCAACCACAACTCCCCACACATCTTCACAACCCTTGCACCACCAGCAGCATCAAATAGCCTCGGGGCAGCAGCAGCAGCTACAAAATCTAATGGTAATGGCACACTATCCCCAAATTCTGAGGCTGAGCCCAGAGCAGATTGGACTATTGGCCCAAGATATTATGTCTGGTACATTTCCAGGGTTCACCACATTGCATCAGCAGCAGCCTCATGGACAAAATCTGCTAATAATGGCCCACTATACCAAAACTCTAAGGCTGAGCACAGAGCAGATTGGACTATTGGCCGAACATTTGATGTCTGGAACCTTTCCAGTGTTCACCACACTGCATCAGTCACCACCACCAGCACCTTAATTTGATATTTCTTTTATTTATTTGTGTTATTTTTGTTAATGATGGATACATTGGCCAATTTGTGGGGCCATTTTTTGGTTCAATTTGAGGGTGGCACAATATGATTTATTATAGTGTTTTTTTTTGGGTTAAGCAACAAAAATTTCTGCAAAATGAATAGTTTGTGTTTGATCTTTGGTTTTTTGGGAGTGTTGGTGGCCAAGTAAGGGCCCTGGTTAATGTAGGCATTTCTACACACGTGCTTCTCTATCTCCAAACATATGGTTTCATTTACATTTTGAAAACTCAATGTTCACATAATGACACAAGAAAAGGTCTCCCTTCAAATGTAGCTTCAAAACAAGTCTCATGGATAACATAAACCAAAGCCAACATGCTAACAATTACAGACCACACCACTCGACTAAACAAATACAACACAAAAGACATTCGATGTGTACACCAAAATGAAAACTTTGGTAAGAAAAGATAAAATCTTTTTAATAACACATGTAGGTGTCTAACAACTGTAGCGTCAAAAAAATATATTATTAAAATATATAATGTAAAAAAATTACAAATGTAACATTTGTGTTGCAACGTGCAACATAAGTAAAAAAAAAAAAAATAACATTATGATCTTTTCAAAGGTTTCACATTACGAACGAATGGCTCCTTAGGGTCTGGATCCACCCCATACAGCTGCTCCAATAAAATGATGCGTTCTCCGCACCACCTCAAATAAGCCAGCATGACCTCGCTGGTGAGGTGGGTGTGTCCTGGGTAGAAAAAGACATGACAATTAGTTTTATGCAAAATGATCCAAACAAGGATTGTAATTAATGTGCCTCAACAAATATGCTTAGGAGTCTATTGGTTGGCTTTTATCAACACTCTGAAGCAAATATGCTAAATTGCTGTTGTAAACCTTGAACTCAAACTTTCACAGCAAATTGTTCAAAAGGTTACATAAGATGGTTTGGAATGTTAGTAGCAGTTCCACCAAAGCTAAGTAAAAGGCTTTTCTTCATATCAACACAAGCAATCATTTTGAAGAATGTAAGGTGTTTTGTGTTCAATTGGTCAACACGATACATGTGCACACATTTATCTCTATCACCATTGGAATTTGTGTAGCGTTCTCTCTCCCTCTTACTGTCTATAGATTGAACCTGACACATAGTAGAGACTCACCCTTTGGAATTTTGAGGGACAGTTCTGGCCGGAGCAGATGTGTCTCCTCCCCTGATGTCCTTTGCTCCATCCCAGCTGTGTTAAGAGAGAATAAAAAGTTTCTCAACAAATGCACTCACGCCAACTGTAGGTTACGCAGTCATGAAAATGCTCTAACACCCACTCCTTACCCCTCCACACTTCCCTGAAAGTTTTATTTAGACATTGATACGGTGATGATGCAGATTTGTACAGTGCAAGCGTCATTCTTCTGGGTGAAGCTTGTAGCGTTAAGGATACGTACTCCCTGCTTTTGTGCTGATTGTGTTTCTCTGATGTTTTTTGTGCCTCAGCCCTGCCTGTTCTAAGTGTTAGGAACATATCATTTTTGGAGGGCTGCGGAAAACGAATCAGGTTAGACTTACCCTCTCTAGCTTTTTGGGGACAAGAGAAATCACGATCCTCCTTTTTACATGGCCCCTGTACACACCTCTAGGCACCTCCCTCCTGTTGGTTGACCCCACAGCAGGCAGCTTGCTATGGAGGCACATGAGATGAAGCCAAGCACCCTGTGCCTGTTCAGGCACTAGGCTGTGAGCCAGCCTTGCCCCCCTCCCTTCCGATGGTCTCAATGATTAGGAGTGACAGCATCAGGAGGCAATATTGGCATGCTGTCACCTCAGTTAAGGAGGAGGGGGAGTCTGTTCCAGACAAGTATTTGTGCAAAATTTTGGACAGTAAGAAAATGGTCCCAGTAAGTCTTAGGGGGAATATGCACACCTATCACTTGGAATACTAATGCATAGAATGCATTCACATAAAGAACCTGCTGCCTTTAGAACAACTTGAAGCCTGATCGGGGACATACACAGTTAGCATTTCTCCACTTACTAAGTAGACACATTACTGCAAAAGCACACAACTTACCATCAACAAGGTTTTGTTGGCCCCCAGAACATGATGGGATTGCCGGCTCAGGAGAAACTGCACAAAAAGAACACAAATTGTGAACTGGAATGTGGTACATTACCGAGGAAGAGTATTTATGAAAGATTGATAAACACGCATTTTCAGTGTTGACTAAATCAGGACATGAGTAAATTAACATGGCCCCAAAAAATTTAGAAGTACAAAGCACACCATTTCCAATGTAGAGAAACTAACACCAATTTAGAATAGGGTGGCTTGAGAAAGCTTAAAAATAATAACATGTCCTGTAATGCTCCCCAAAACCACCTTTCAAACATGAAGGTTAAGCAAGAGTGTTTCATGGCCAACCTTCCTGTCACATATAGCAAAACTGCACTTGCTTTGACTCCAACTTAGATTATCCTAGATACACATCATCCTAGCACACACAATACATGTGATAATCTAATTTTATGTACTTACAGACTAGTTCAGGGGAGCCACAAACATCATCCGCGTCCACCCCTGGAGTGGGGGAGGATGGGGGAGACCCTTCATGGGGGGATGGTGTCCCTTCATGGGGGGATGGTGTCGTATCTCCTAGAAACACAAAGACACGAATACAATCCTTGAACAAAAGCTATTTGATAAAGGCACACAGAAAGTAGTCGGGAAACATTGAAGGTAGTAGTTACAGTGGACTGGGTAAGCAGCGGCCCCTCTTCCCCAGTCCTCCACAACAAACATCCTCAATGTCAGCTGCTACATAACCCCAATGGCAAAATATATATATTACAGCCCTTATATTTCCCAGGACACATTGAACACACAAACACATGTAGAATACTTACTTCCCATTTGAGGAGAGCCCAGGTCCTCCTCATTCCCGGAAAAATTGGCCTCTTCATCCTCCTGGCCCGGATCAAGGTAACTTGGCCCTGCCTGAGGCTCCTCTGTTGCTGAAGCGACATCAACCACAAAATAAAACAAAACAAACAATCATTCCTCCAAGTTAGACCTAATACACAACACACCAGCACATCCACATTACTTACAGTGGGCCTGAGAAGGCTGAGGCTCCAGATCCTCATCACTGGTTTCTAAAAAAAAAAAGAAATAACATAAAAAAAAATACATTATATATTATTTATGGACACAAATAGGCAGTAACCTCTCATCATGCTAGCACCATACTCAATGCCCCTACAATTCAGAACATAGAAGTGCACTTACACCAATGAGATGCATTGACCATGTTTTAAAACAGGAGGGCACCATGCAAATTAAGCGGTCGCCTAAGGCCTCGCACCTACAGGGGCCTTGCGGCCAGTGGCGGAGCACCAACATTTCGAAGGGCGCAGTCAGGGAAATCGCCCAAGTAAAAGATTGCTTTCAATCCTCGGATCTAAAATTTGCATCAGTGTGCTGCAGTCCCTTCACTGCGTCTGCCAGGTGTCTGTTGTCCGCTGACACTTACTCCTCCTTCTATGACTGGGGATTGGCCGTCTGATCATGTTATCCTAAGACGTTGAGGAATCGGTAGGTGTGTACCTGCACCAGTAGGAAGTTACTGCCTGGTCAACTCACTCTGCTATCATCGGTTGTTGCTCTGGGAGGAGAGCTCCGCCCTGGATCCAGAACATACAGGTAACCAGGCCCAGACTTGATATTTTGCAGGCTGCTCATAGATTTGTGGTGTCTACTATGCAAAGGGGGTGAGTAGCCCCAGGGAAGTTGGAAGAGTCCGAAAATGGTTGGTGGAGGAGGAGGAGAAGAAGGCCCTGGGTGGCTGGGGGACAAGGAGAGGGCCCCTGGGTGTTTTCTAGAGGAGGAAAGACCCCCAATGACGCCAGAGTCAGTTGCCAGGGAAGAGAGTGGAGCTGAGCAAGTCCTGCATATCTGACATGAAAGCCAAACATGGTGGAGATGGAGCCCTCTGCCCTACACAATGACAGCACCCGAGGTGGAAGGTGAGGGGTAGCGGGTCTTTGACATTATATAGCATATGGACTCTGTCCATTATTGTTAGTTTGGTTTGGAGTTGTCCTTTAGATGTTTAACTCTGTTGTTTTTGCCCCGAGCTGTGAGGGACTGAGGTATGACAGCCCACTATGCTGGGACTTATAGTGCCCTAGAATGTGGAGGACTGAGGAATCCTTAGTCCCTAACAGAGGGCACTACAAGTCTTAGCATAGCAGGCAGTAGTTCCTTAGTCCCCTACAGAGAGCAGTACAAGTCCAAGCAGGTAGCCTTCTGCAGTGGGACTTGTTGTGCCCTTGACTGTGGTGGACTGAGGAAGGGAAGTGTAAGGGGGTCTCTGTAAGCTCTGATGTATGGGGGAGCTTTGGTGACCACAGAGTTCCCTTTTACACCAGAGTCCCCAGCTTCCCCCCTCAAATAATGGTTCCCAGAACTCTCCTTACAGAGTCTTCACACTTCCCTCTTACAGTGTAGTAAGTCTGGAGACTCCGATGTAAAGGGGGCTCTGTGAAATGTGATTAGAGATTTGACATTTCTACAATGTACATTTTTCTACTTACGATCCACAATTTCTAGCAGCTCAAATGGCTCGCTGCCTCTGAAGGCATATTTCAATGTGGCCGTCCTCCTCCTCCCCTTCTTCACCAAAAGTACAAGAGGGTGTCGCCCGTCTGCTTTGGCTAGAAGCAGAAGAGAAAAAAGAAACATAAAAAATACTAATGTACATAGTAGTATTAAAGGTTGTGAAGAGACACTTGATGGAGGTAGGAAAGGTAGGAGCGAGAGGGAGGGGAGGGGGGGGGGTGGGTTGTTGGTATTTGTGTTGTTGCATACCTAAACACATGTCCACCTACCCAAAAAATTGTAACCTATCTGGTCACATGTCATGTATATTTTTACTTACCGGAGATTTGCTCAACAGCCTTTTTCAGGAGCCTGGGTGAGCGCCTTTTGGCATCACTCCAGGCCCGCTGAAGATCCACCACAAGAGGCAGGAAGTTGAATCTCCGCCGCAGCCTCATCCGGAGACGACACATCATCTTGTACTTTTGGTGAAGATGCATGTTCACCTTATCATACCCCCAGAGGAGGAGGAGCTGTGGAAAGAGCAATGTATGTTTGAGTCCAAGTATGTCCAAAAAAGTACAGTCTTACAAAAACATGCTAGGTCGTCTTTGAGATTTTGTAGAACAAAGATTCCCATTTCTGGTGATACATATACATCGATGTCCAAATCTACCTCCATGACATAGGTTGCCCCACACTGGTGATTTCCTCTACATGATATAGACATTTTGTCAATTGTCCTTTCATTACACACCCAGGGCCGCCATCAGGGGGGGACAGCCAATACACATGTAGGGGGCCCGAGTGCCTGTAGGGGCCCCGGACCCGCCATCCATGAAGTGTGCAGGAGACAGTAGCCAGTTGACACATAAGGCAGGAGAAGCGCCGAAGGATAAATGCATAGTAAGCACACTAAACTAGCTGGCAGGGCTGGGACTCAGGAGATGTTAGGAGGAAGGGACTTAAGAGCCTTTCAGCTACTCATTGGCTGAGGAGGTAACAGGAGGCAGGCTGATCCGCTTCCTGCTGCCTCCTTAGCCAATGGGTACACAGGGTGCACTGTCCATCACTGCACAGCCTTGTGCTTCCTCTGCTGATGGGATAGAATTCCTCTGCCAAAATAACATGCAGCAGAGATGGAGATAAGAGAGATGAAAAATAAATGTTTCCTAATGAAGCTGCTATATTTAGCTAGAATACATGTACAATTCATAGCCCTTGGCATGTTAATTACAGTCACTGGATTTACAACCTTATTGCTGTCCATTTAGCAGGGTGAAAGTAACTTTACACACATGTAGCATAGGTATCAACTTTTGTCACCATGTTAAAAGGACAGCAGTATGGGTAGCATTACAGTGACTGTTATTAGTCCAGGCTCACTAAACTAGCCAATGCTTGGAAAAGCAAGCCATGCAGATTGCTTTTCAGGTCCCTTTTAACATGAGCTGTCTGATTGGGTGTGTCTGTTCATTATGCTGTGCTGAATTACCCTGGATTCGCAATTCCTGCGAGAGGAGCACATGGGATGTGGGAGATGAGAATTTAATGTGGCAGAATTATCCACACAATCACACATAATCCTTTTTAACCACTTGCCGACCGCCGCACGACTATCTACGTGGGCGGTCAGCCCCTCACAGGCAAATGGACGTAGGGCTACGTCCCTTGCTTGTGAGGGTCTAGGGAGCGAGCGCGCGCCCCCGGAGGCGCGCTCCCGCGTGGTCACGGACCCCCCGGCGCGTGTGACCGGCGGACCCGATGTCCTCCGGCCACTCTGCGATCGGCGGGGGAGAGGGAGAAAGTCAGGCAGCTTGTGTAAACAAGCTGCCTGTCATTCTCCTCGGTGTAAAAACAGCTCAAGCCACAGCCAATCACAGTAGAAAGCACGCCCCTAGGAACACACACAGCCCCTCCCTCTCAAATAAAGTTAACCCCTTCACTACCAGTGTATTTTTGCAGTAACAGTGCATATATATAGCACTGATTACTGCAGTAATGTCACTGGTAACCCCAAAAGTGTCAAAGATGTCAGTCAAGGGTCCGATCTGTCCGCCACAATGTCGCAGTACCGCAAAAAAAAATCACAGATCGCCGCCATTACGCGTTAAAAAAAAAACAACAAAAATGACAAAAATCTTTCCCTTTGTTAGTAAACGCGATAACTTTTATGCAAACCAATCAAAATACGCTTTTTGCGATTTTTTTTACCAAACATAGGTAGCATAAAACATACTGGCCGAAAATGTTAAAAAATTTTGATTTTTACAATTTTTTTGGGGGTAATTTCAGATTAAAAAAAGTGAAAAATATTGCTATTTTTGCAAAATGTACGCTCTTTTTTTGTTTATAGCGCATGATCAAAAAATCGCACAGGTGATCAAATACCACCAAAAGAAAGCTCTGTTTGTGGGAAAAAAGGATGCCAAATTCGTTTAGGTACAGCGTCGCACGACCGCGCAATTGTCCGTTAAAGTCACGCAGTGCCGAATCGCAAAATACCCCCTGGTCAGGAAGGGGGTAAAATCTTCCGGGGCTTAAGTGGTTAAAGGTCCCCAGCAGAATTTGATGGCATAGTGGTTGACAGCAGTGCCATCAGATTCCAGTTAGATCTGTAAATTAACAAAGCAATGGGATCTGGGGGCGTATTTAACTTGCAATGGACACCCCCATTGAATCATATGGCAGTGTGAGATGCGTGTGTTGTGAATGTGATCCATTAAGACAAATGATTATACACTCATGTGTTTCGTTTAGAGGTGATTTGTCCAATGCAATCCTTTGAAGACATGACCAGTCCATATTTTTGTGAGCACTGATTCCATCTCAGGTGAACAAATTAGCTGCTGTGTGCAGATCCAGCTTATGATGGCGAGTCTCCGACAAGACAAACGGTGCAGAGCTTGCAGTGTGTATGTATGTATTTAAGGCAATAATTTTTGGCATTATGTATTTAGGGAATATAATGTTTCTAATCTTGCATATATGAAAAGGGGCAATACATTTGTCTTTATCTAGACAGATTCCAAAGCATCATGGCAATCTGTCACAGATAATTGTGTTACATTTAGTGTAAAAGTAGAAACTAATAAAATCTATCTATATACAGGCATAGCCCACTTTAAGTACACAATGGGACCAGGGCATGTATGTAAACCGAAAATGTACTTAAAGTGAAGCAATCCCTTTTTTCTTTTCTCAATGCATGTAAATACACCAGCTCCATAGGAAATTTTGGCCACATTGACATGGCCTTGCTCCCAAACCATGTGGGAGCATGTTAAGGGGATCCAGGACTATGACATGATAGATTACCTAGGCAAGCTGGCCAGCCACAAAATGGATATGTTGTAGTCCTGGGTACCCTCTCGGTGCTCCCTAAGTTTGTTATCCCTGTCACTTATGGTTTGTGAGCAGTGTCATGCCAAGCTGAACAAGCTGTGTCCTTACTCACGAGTGTATGTAAAGTGAGTGTACTTAAAGCAGGGTATGCCTATCTATATCTATATAGAAAGTTCCGAGATGTGAACCTGTTCCCTATTATATACACTAATATATTGTATATAATATATTATATACAATATATATATATAATATATATATTGTCTATATCTATATATACAGTATAATATATATATTGTCTATATCTATATATATAATATATATATTGTCTATATCTATATATATATATATATATATATATATATATATATTGTCTATATATATATATATATATATATATATATATATATATATATAGTCTATATAAATATATATATATATATATATATATATATATTTTGTCTATATATATATTTATATATATATATATATATATATATATATATATTTATGGGGTGTGTTCCCGCTGAGGACCTCTAATGGGTGTGCCACATCCCGGTAAATGTAGGAAGAACAAAGAAAATTCCCCTGGGGGTGGGACTTTTAAGGCACAAATTGGTGAAAAATCACGAATAATGAATATTAGAATAAATTTTAATTGATAAATAACATCAAAATGAACAATTACAAAGATATTAATGTATGCATTAAAAACAGACAAATGCAATGCACCTCATGATTCTCATTTGCTCTGACATGCATTGTGATCTGGAAGGTCTTATATAGACAGGTGTGTGGCTTTCCTAATCAAGTCCAATCATTATATTCAAACACAGCTGGACTCAAATGAAGGTGTAGAACCATCTCAAGGATGATCAGAAGAAATGAAAAGCACCGGAGTTAAATATATGAGTGTCACAGCAAAGGGTCTGAATACTTAGGACCATGTGATATTTCAGTTTTTCTTTTTTAATAAATCTGCAACAATGTCAACAATTCTGTGTTTTTCTGTCAGTATGGGGTGCTATGTGTACATTCATGAGGAAGAAGAATGAACTTAAATGATTTTAGCAAATGGCTGCAATATAACAAAGAGTGAAAAATTTAAGGGGGGTCTGAATACTTTCCGTACCCACTGTATATATATATATATATATATATGTGTGTGTGTGTGTGTGTGTGTATATATACCCCTATACAGAAGTTCAGATGTCATGCCTGCCTCCAAAGACGCCCAAAAAATGCCCAATAAACGCCTGAAACAAAACGCCCAGGTGTAAAAGGAGCAGAGCCCCATCCCTGCTCTACTAATAATTCTAAGAAAAATTATCTTTTTCTTATGGCGGTCACCCTGACATGGATGAGTTCTGTCACCCTGGCATAGCAGTCAGAGTCAGTTCACCCTAAACTACACTACGGTCACCCTGACACCTAACACTTTCCCTACAAAAACTAGATTATTGAATCTAACTATAGTGGTATATAGTACCCTAACTACACTGCATATCCCTTTCCTCACACTAAGTGTCCACCAGTGCCACGTATCAGTGCCACGAATCAGTGTCCACCAGTGCCACTGCCCACCAGTGCCACGTATCAGTGCCATGTATCAGTGTCATCCAGTGCCACGTATCAATGTCCACCAGTGCCACGTATCAGTGCCACATATCAGTGCCACGAATCAGTGTCCACCAGTGCCACGTATCAGTGCCACGTATCAGTGCCACGAACCAGTGTCCACCAGTGCCACATATGAGTGTCCACCAGTGCCACGTATCAGTGTCCACCAGTGCCACGTATCAGTGCCACGAATCAGTGTCCACCAGTGCCACATATCAGTGCCACGTATCAGTGCCACGAATCAGTGTCCACCAGTGCCACGTATCAGTGCCACGAATCAGTGTCCATCAGTGCCACGTATCAGTGCCACGAATCAGTGTCCATCAGTGCCACGTATCAGTGCCACAAATCAGTGTCCACCAGTGCCACGTATCAGTGCCACGAATCAGTATCCACCAGTGCCACGTATCAGTGCCACGAATCAGTGTCCACCAGTGCCACATATCAGTGCCATGAATCAGTGTCCACCAGTGCCACGTATCAGTGTCCACCAGTGCCACTGCCCACCAGTGCCACTTATCTGTGTCCACCAGTGCCACTCACACAGACCAGGCAGAAATAATGGTGTATAGGAACTGTAGGCATGGCTGCAATGTGGGGAATGCCTGGTTAAATTTCCTTCTTCTTCCTGGAAAGTCGGATCACAAGTCGCTTCAAATAAGATAAGGATCTGACTTGGAGGAGACTCCCATTGAAGTCTATTGGCACAAGTCGGATCACAAGTCACCTCAAAGTAGTACAGGACCCTTTTCTGAAGTCAGAGCGACTTCAGTAGTGCCAATTAAGACGGCTCTCATTGATTTACATTGCATTTGTTATGTCAAGCGACTTGGGGCGACTTGAGGGCACACAAGTCGCATGACAAGTCGCGGCAGTGTGAATGGACTCTAAAGGTCTTCTGTTTTGTTCAAACAATGCTGCAACTTCGTAAACATGCTTAGGATTGGAGGACAGAGGAGCAGAGAGAGAGAGAGAAGTATCTTCTAGCATGGGAAGCAAGTCTTTTGTAGCGTGCCTCATTTTCTCTCCACCACTGAAGAGGATTATTTCTTCTGTCAATTATGGCTTCTTTCAAATAGAGATGAAGTTCATCATCCAGGCTCATCGTTGCAGATTCAGAAAAAAATTGAATCCTCCGCATGAGGCCCCAATAAAACACAGAAAATGTTCATGTTCTGATCAATTTGACGACGATGAAGCAGATTGTCTTCTGTTTGTTGATGTATTTTTGGACATTTGTCTGTTTATTCAGCATGCTGCTCTTCATAAAAGTAGTGTTCTGGACTTTTCTTTTCGGCATGAACCTCCTGCACCTCCATTTCTTCTGTCAGCCATTGTTTCGCCTTAGCCAATACATCATCAGAAGAGAAAGCATGGTTCTTGTATCGAGGATTCAAAAGACTTGCAAGCACAACATGTTTAATCTCTTCATGCTTCTCAAAACATATATCAAGCAAAGCTCTTTGGCTTGACAGGCCATCATTTGAAAATTGGAGGGTGTTGTGTGCCATGATGACACAGAGGTCTGACGTATCAGCAAGCCTCACTCCTTTTGGCCTGTTTGCTCCACTGACTCTAAGTTGTGCAAGCATCACTCGGTCTTTGTTGATTCCCCATTCATCAAGCATGCCTAGAAACATTTCTCTTCTGTACTCAGCTCTGTGGGATCCTTGCATCACGTTTGTATTCAACACCAATTGCCTTTTTGTCCATCCGCTGTCAATGAAGTTTCATGCAAGAATGAGTGGTGACTCGGACTCTGTTTGTGACCAGCAGTCCGTCGTGAATGAGAGTGAGTTGGCAGCATTCTCTGGTTGCAGCATAGCCTTTACTTTGTCAACTACCTTTTGGTGTAGCTTTGCCAGCATTTTGGTTCGATAATACTTCTCACTCTTCAGTGTGTAGCTTGGCTCAAGCATGGACATCAACCGCTTAAATCCTGAGTCAGACACCATTGTAAATGGCTGGTTATCAGTGACAATCATCTCTGTGATTACTCTGTCCAGCAGTTGGGATCTTCCATCTGAATCTAGACAGTGACATCTGTTTTTTTTTTTTTCAAATTGTTGCCTGGGATAGTGGAGGCGGTATTTCAAAATCAAATTGATATTCATTTTGTTTTTTCTGTGCTGCATGATACAATTCTGATGATGAACAAATATGATGAACTCTTAGATGGGCCCAAAGATTTGAGGTATTTTTTGTTTTTTGCAGTTACTGATCCCATTCTTATGTTGCTTGTACATGTGTTGCACACTGCTGCTTTTCCTGGAGATGGTCGAGATGAGAAATAGTCCCAGACCACACATTTAAGCCCCGTACACACACGCAGATCGTCGTCATACAAACGTCGGCGGACGAAAGATCTGCCGATTGTACGCGTGTTAGTATGGTGCCTCCGACAGATGTCTGCACACAATCCGCGGACAAGAGTCTTTCTTGCAAACATGAAAATTTTTGTCTGCAGACACCAGAACGGACGATTGTTCGCCTGTCAGTACAGAAATCAGCCGACAGACCGTAGATTTGCAAGACTGGGCATGCTCAGAAAATAAAAAACACAGGGAAAGTTAACCATTACATGACATCACTTCTGCAGTCAGCTGAAGTCTGCGGACAAAATTCTTGTGCTGTCCTTGTGCTGTCTTTGCACTTTTCAACAGACACCGACATCCCGGGGAGAAAAGACGAACATTTGTATGACGACGATCTGCGTGTGTGTATGGGGCTTTACTCTCTCCTCATCCATCTCCATTTAAACTTGAAAGACACAAAATAGCTTAACCACTTAAGCCCCGGTACATATTTTTGGTAAAAAAAAATCGCAATAAGCGTATTTTGATTGGTTTGCGCAAAAGTTATTGCGTTTACTAACTACGGGAAAGATTTATGTCATTTTTATTGTTTTTTTTTAACTAGTAATGGCGGCGATCTGCGTTTATTTATTTTTTTTGCGGGACTGCGACATTGCGGCGGACAGATCGGACCCTTTACTGACATTTTTGACACTTTTGGGGGTACCAGTGACATTACTACAGTAATCAGTGCTATAAATATTAATTAAGTGTATAAAGGGATAGGGAATTGGCGCTGCCCAAGGGGATAATGGTATAAATCTAGTAGATATCAGGAATAAATATTATGTATGCTCTTGGATATATATATCTCAAATCCTCAAATTATTCATAACCATAATACATATAAATATAAAGTGACTGGTGGTATAAAAGTGATATAGCGATGTGCAATAAATAAAATCTGAAATCAATAAAATTTACAATATATATAAAAGCACATAAAATAATTCCTTTGGGTGACACAATGAAAAATGCATAAATAAGAATAAATATAACTATAAATGTAAGTATAAATAAATGTGTGACAAAATCTAAATATATAGGTTAAAATGCTGTGATAATTAAACAAGTGGTCTGTGCATATAAGCACTAAAGTGCAAGGTGATTGGTGACTCCAAATGCGTGCATGGTGTATAACTGGCAAATATATGCTCTACTAAAGTGCCCAGTGGTAAGTGTATGGGAAATATATTCCCAGGAATCTCAAAAGAAACCGAAAGAATGAGTGCAGATAAATAAGTGCACTCCACTCCGTCCTTAATCAAAGTGCATCTCGGATTGGTTTAAACGTGTAAAAGATGCGGCATAGTAAATAAAATTCATATAATGGAGTGCTTGATCATCTAGTGGTGCTGGCATTCAATCTTTGTGCACTAGGATAGGTGCCCAAAGTGGATGGTGTAATAGATTGCACTCACCAGAGTGCCCAACCCCGCACAGGGGTGTTAGGCAGGGTAAATTGTACTGTAAGCCACAGCAGGAAACTGTAAGTTCCTATAGGTCATCTACTTCCGTATTCCTCTATATGGGGGAGAGGGAAGGGACCCTGCTGCTCTCCAGTCCTCCGCTTGTTAGTGGGTAATGCTCCGGTGGTGTAGTGTATGGGATGAATAAAGGGGAACATATAGCGTAATTCCGTATAATAGGTTTTATTTTTAATGCAAAAAAAAGGGGGGTACTCACATTGCAGTAAGTGAGATAAATAAAATTAAAACCCGCGCTGCTGGTGCTAAATGGCTGTGTTAAAATATGAAATTATTAAATTGGTGCAGCTGCTGTGCATCTAAGTAAATCTTAGAAAAAATATGTGAAGTAAAAATTAATACAGCGCTAGCATTCCATAAAAATGTGTAAACCAATATTATTGGTGTATATAAATATATAAAAATATGTAGAAACAACCATGTGTTGCAAACAATAATACAATTCTTAATCGTGATGTATTCAATAAAGGGCAAAGTGATTAATATAAATAATTAAAAATATAAAAATAGGAAACCAATATACAGTATATTGCAACAAATTGATAAAACAGTCCTTAGATATTATGTGTCCAAATAAAAGTGCTCAGGTGCAGTAAACCGATCATTCAAACGGTGCTCAAGTGAGTGGCCAGACCCTCTAGGTTCCCTACTCACCACAGATATGAGTTTCAAACGCTTGATTAGATCAAAGATGGCTTTGGCAACCCAGCTCTTGGTATAGATAATCCAGGATTAAAGATGCCTTATATGGGATCACTCCGACTGTAGGCTCCGCTTTTCCCAGATGCAAGAAAAAAAGGGGAACAATAGTGTAGTAGGTTTGGACTAGTTTATTCCCCCAAAGCAATAAAACATACTTACAGACTCAAATGAAAAGAAACCGGATGTTAAACAGATCTGACAATCGTGGTGGACGCCGCTGCTGGCATGCGTTCCACTGAGATCCAGGAAGCAGACCGGAAGTGACGATGCGTTCCAGCCGTACCGGAAGTTACGTCAACGCGTTTCACCCACCTATTGGGCGTTTTCAAAGACATCATATCCGGTCAGCATCGCTCTATTTATATCTAGCACAAACAATCGTAATGTCCGGTGCTTTAATTGATAAATGTCTTATATTATTTCGTAATATGAATGAATCCTCTCTGGGCATTCAAAATATAGATATAATTGCTCTAATGTTAGAAAATTTGTAATAAATATATGGGCTCGCATGGTCATACGGTGTTACTTCCTGTTTACACAAAAAACGTTATTCATCTCTTAAACAAATACAATCGCTAGTCTCTGCTGTTAAACAAAACAGATATATTAAGTAGATGTATAATTAACATATTACGGGACCTATTCTTCCTATGTATATGTATCTGTTATGACAATAATGTAGTGCTTGGTATTTTATAATAAATAAACATGTTGTGAAAAATATAATTTTAGAGTGCTAAAATCTGATAGATAATAAATGTGTAATTTTTTATTACAAAGGAATTCAAGGCCATTTTGATAGATAGTTGATATTATTATTTAGAGGATGAGCCATACATGTTTAAATACATTTTATTATCTCTTTAAAAATTATTTTTATTAATATTTATACTTAAAATGATGTTAAAATATATTTTATTTTGGTTACTAATGTATTTTAAATGTATATACAGTGGTTTTAGTAACCAAAATAAAATATATTTTAACATCATTTTAAGTATAAATATTAATACAAATAATTTTTAAAGAGATAATAAAATTTATTCAAACATGTATGGTTCATTGCAGTAAAATGTAATCAGCGTAAATAGTTTGTCTCGCTCAGAGACCAAAAAAGAAGCCGGCAGTAGCGTGCTGTACTCCGGAACGCAATGCGTTCCATGGAAGATTCGGATCGGGAAGTGATGCAACTACGATGTACGCGTTTCGTCATAGACGTCCTTTAGCAGCGTCACGTAGCGTTCCCTATCCCTTTATACACATATAATCAGATATAGCATTGCTATATTTTAGGGAGGCTGCAGCCCTTTAATTTCTTTACATCTCCATAGCTCGGGTTTCCTTTCCTTATCTTAGTGCTATAAGTATGCACTGTTACTGTAAAAATTACACTGGCAAGGAAGGGGTTAACTTTATTGGTGCTCAAGGGGTTAAGTGTGTCCCTAGGGGCGTGATTCTAACTGTTAGTGGGCATGGCTTGTTAGATCATCACAGAGACATACGATCCTACATAGCAGGATCGCATAGCCTCTGTCATGATCTAAGGGAGAATGACAGATGGCTGTGTTTACATCAGTCGTCTGTCTTTCTCCCTCTCCTGAGCGAGATCGCGAGTGGCCGGCGGACATCGGAGCCGCCGGTCACACGCGCGGGGATGTCAGGGAACGAGTTGGGGGCGCGCGCTCGCCCCCCACAGGCTCGTGGGTGAGTGACGTACCCATACGTCACTTTGCCCAGGAGAGGCTGACTGCCGCAGTATTAAGTCGTGTGGCAGTCGGCAAGTGGTTAAAGAAATGGCTTGCTGAAGTTGCTGCTGATGCTGGCACTGGCACCCTGTGGTGGGTTGGTGGTGGCTGAGGCCTGGCAGTGTGCCTGGCTTGGTGTCACCCTGTTCTGGGTGGCTGGCTGGCTGGCTTGGTGACTGATGGCAACTTGTTATTGGTTGCAGGCTTTCAGGAACAGTATGTGGTGTGGTGTGGTGGGGTGGCTGGTTGGCTGGCTTGGTGGTGTCACCCTGCTATGGATGGGTGGCTGGCTGGCTTGGTGACTGGTGTCACCCTGTTATTGGTGGCTGGCTTTCAGGAACAGTCTGTGGTGGCTGGATGAATGGCGTGATGGGTGGCTGGCTTGCAGGAACACTGTGGTGGGTGGCTGGATTGGTGTCACCCTCTTATGGGTGGCTGGCTTGCAGGAACACTGTGGTGGGTGGCTGGATTGGTGTCACCCTCTTATGGGTGGCTGCCTTGCAGGAACACTGGTGGGTGGCTGGATTGGTGTCACTCTCTTATGGGTGGCTGCCTTGCAGGAACACTGTGGTGGCTGGCTGGATTGGTGTCACCCTCTTATGGGTGGCTGGCATGCAGGAACACTGTGGTGGGTGGCTGGACTGGTGTCACCCTCTTATGGGTGGCTGCCTTGCAGGAACACTGTGGCGGCTGGCTGGATTTGTGTCACCCTCTTATGGCTGGGTGGCTGGCTTGCAGGAAAACTGTGGTGGGTGGGTGGCTGGCTTGCAGGAACAGTCTCTGTGGTGCCTGGTTGGCTTGCTTGGTGTCACCCTGTTATGGGTGGCTGGCTTGCAGGAACACTGTGGTGGGTGGCTGGATTGGTGTCACCCTGTTATGGGTGGCTGGCTTGCAGGAACACTGTGGTGGGTGGCTGAATTGGTGTCACCCTCTTATGGGTGGCTGGCTTGCAGGAACACTGTGGTGGGTGGCTGGATTGGTGTCACCCTCTTATAGGTGGCTGGCTTGCAGGAACACTGTGGTGGGTGGCTGGATTGGTGTCACCCTCTTATGGGTGGCTGGCTTGCAGGAACACTGTGGTGGGTGGCTGTCTTGCAGGAACACTGTGGTGTGTAGCTGGATTGGTGTCATCCTCTTATGGGTGGCTGGCTTGCAGGAACACTGTGGTGGGTGGCTGGCTTGCAGGAACAGTCTCTGTGGTGCCTGGTTGGCTTGCTTGGTGTCACCCTGTTGTGGGTGGCTGGCTTGCAGTAACACTGTGGTGGCTGGCTGGATTGGTGTCACCCTCTTATGGGTGGCTGGCTTGCAGGAACACTGTGGTGGCTGGCTGGCTTGCAGGAACACTGTGGTGGCTGGCTGGATTGGTGTCACCCTCTTATGGGTGTCCTGGCTTACAGGAACTCCGTGGTGGGTGGCTGGCTTGCAGGAACAGTCTCTGTGGTGCCTGGTTGGCTTGCTTGGTGTCACCCTGTTATGGGTGGCTGGCTTGCAGGAACACTGTGGTGGCTGGCTGGATTGGTGTCACCCTCTTATGGGTGGCGGGCTTGCAGGAACACTGTGGTGGCTGGCTGGCTTGCAGGAACAGTGAGGTGGCTGGCTGGCTTGCAGGAACACTGTGGTGGGTGACTGGCTTGCAGGAACACTGTGGTGGGTGGCTGGCTTGCAGGAACAGTCTCTGTGGTGCCTGGTTGGCTTGCTTGGTGTCACCCTGTTATGGGTGGCTGGTTAGCAGGAACACTGTGGTGGCTGGCTGGATTGGTGTCACCCTCTTATGGATGGCTGGCTTGCAGGAACACTGTGGTGGGTGGCTGGCTTGCAGGAACACTGTGGTGGGTGGCTGGCTTGCAGGAACACTGTGGTGGGTGGCTGGCTTGCTGGAACACTGTGGTGGGTGGCTGGCTTGCTGGAACACTGTGGTGGGTGACTGGCTTGCAGGAACACTGTGGTGGGTGGCTGGCTTGCAGGAAGACTGTGGTGGGGGGGCTGGCTTGGGGTTACCCTGTTGTGTGGGTGACTGGCTTGGTGTCACTCACTCACCCTGGCCTGTTGTGGCGGGTAGCTTCTGGCTTGCTGGAACACTGGTCACGGTGGCGGGTGGCTGCGGGTGACTGGCTTGGTGTCATCTGGGTGGCTGGTTGCTTGCTCGCTGGGCTGGCACCCTGTTGTGGTGGGTGGCTGAGGCCAGGGCCTGTGGGTGGATGGATGGATGGCTGGCAGTGTGACCGGACTGCAGCTGGCTGTAACACGAGGCTGTGGGAGGCGGTCTTAAGCGGTGAAATGGTATCACGTACGGGCCGCGCAGGCGTGGGAGGTGGTGTTAGAAGGCAGAACGTGTGCGCACAACATACGGAATGACATCACCAAAATATCGTCAATATCGGTAAATCAAAAGCTGATTCCGATATATCAGGGAAAGTCCATATCGGCCCTCGATATATCGGCTTTGCCAATAATCGGTCGATCTCTAATTCATATAATCGGCCTGAATAGTCATCATGCTAAGTCAGTCCCTTGAGAGAAAAAGCCTGAAGAACTGGAAAGCTTGATTCCTTCTGCCCAGGAGGCTTCTAAAGCCTGAGGGCCTGCTGCCCTTAGGCATTCTATGGACTTTGCAGCTGTTCTGGAGGCTACAGTGGAGTCAGGGCTGGAAGCCTAAATGGATCTTTCTAGAAGTTGGTTGCAGGACCTCACCACAAGAGATCTGGTCTGGATAAGGACTGTGCCACTCACTGGACCATGTCGAAAGCAAGAAGGTGGCAGCTGTCCTGGGGACTTGTGATATCATTTTGGAGTATCCTGAGCCCCTAGACCCCCTCCTGTTCAAGTTTCTCTGCATTAAAATTGCCAAAAATACATTCCCTAGACTGAGCCTGTAGTGTAAGTGTGCATGGAAATGGGTCTGTGGTGGACAACCTCTGTACTATTGGAGAACCTGTCTGGGGATGAGTGATCGAGAAATTAAGTTATACCTCCACCCAAAAACATGGAGTAACACAAATATACAAAATGTTGACAGAGTGGCACAGTTTGGAGAACCCTCTATTCATGGTAAAATGGGAGAAAGAAATAGGGGCACAATTGTTAAAACAGGAATCGGATGCAGAATTGAAGGCGGTTGGATCCGTAGCCATAGATGTCAGTACAATAGAATTAAATTATAAATGTCTGTTAAGATGGTAAATTACACCAGAATTAATAAATAAATACCAACCAGAAAAGACAGATAAATGCTGACGGGAATGTGGAAGCAGCCTAAAAACATCAAATGAGGATATATGTAACCGGTCAAAATTAAGAGGTTTGTATACCAATGCCAGAAGCCTGGCCAACAAGATGGGAGAGCTGGAGCTACTGATGTTTGAGGAGGACTTACATTTTGTGGGGATAACTGAGACTTGGTTTGACAGCTCTCATGACTGGATGGCGACCATTCAGGGAAATTCCCTTTATCGCAGAGATATAGAAGGTAAAAAAGGGGGAGGGGTATGTCTGTATATTAAGAACAGTATACAGGTAAATATGAGGGATGATATTAATAATGGAGCTATGGACGAGGCTGAATCCCTATGGGTAGAGCTTCAAAGGGAAGGCACGGTGGGGAAGGTAATATTGGGCGTATGCTATAGGCCCCCCAACCAGAGGGAGGAGGGGGAGGTGGACCTCATTTTACAGATAGGATTGGCAGCAAGGATGGGAAATGTCATTATAATGGGGGACTTTAATTATCCTGATATAGACTGGGCAGAAGGAACCGCACACTCAGCCAAGGCTAGGCAGTTCCTAAATGTTTTGCAGGACAATTTCATGGGTCAGATGGTGAATGCACCGACAAGAAACAATGCGGTACTTGACCTACTAATTACCAACAATACAGACCTGCTCACGGATATAGAAATATGGGACAACATAGGAAACAGTGACCATAGGTCAATTAGTTTCAGTATTAATTACAGTAATAGGAAACACAAGGGTAATATAAGGACACTGAATTTCAAAAGAGCCAATTTCCCTAAACTGTGCTCGCTGCTAGAAAATATCAAATGGGATAGAACCCTGGGAACAAAGAACACGGAGGAAAAATGGGAGTGCTTCAAGAGCATACTTAACAAGGGGATTGGCCAGTGCATTCCAAAGGGAAATAAATTTAAAAGAGCAAAACTAAACCCTGGGTGGCTAAACTCCAAAATAAAAATGCATATTAGTGCTAAAGAAAAGGCCTTCAAAAAATACAAGACTGAGGGGTCATTGGCAGCATTTAAGCATTACAAAGAGTGTAATAAGAAATGTAAAGATGAAATCAAGGCTGCTAAAATAGAACACGAGAGACATATAGCGGAGGAGAGTAAAAAGAACCCCAAGAAATTCTTTAAGTATATAAACAGTAAGAAAGCGAGGCCAGAACACATTGGCCCCATAAAAGATGACAAAGGAAATATGGCCACTGAGGACAGAGAAAAGGCGGAAGTGTTAAATAATTTCTTCTCTTCAGTCTTCACAAAAGAATCGGGGGGCTACACGAACCCAGCTTGTAAGGCCGAACTAAACAACACACCTCAGGAAGTGCCGCCATGGCTAACAGAAGATAGACTTAAAACTAAACTAGAGAAACTTAACATAAATAAATCCCCGGGACCGGATTGGCTTGCACCTGAGGGTTCTTAAAGAGCTCAGCCAGGTGATTGCTAGACCATTATTCTTGATCTTTAAGGATAGTTTACAGACGGGGATGGTGCCACCTGATTGGAAAAAAGCCAACGTGGTACCAATATTTAAAAAGGGGCCGAGATATATCCCGGGTAACTATAGGCCGGTCAGCCTAACATCTGTAGTCTGCAAGATTTTGGAGGGGATGTTAAGGGACCACATACAAGACTTTAGTAATGAAAATGGTATTATTAGTAGTAATCAGCATGGATTCATGAAAAATCATTCTTGCCAAACCAATCTATTAACCTTCTACGATGAAGTGAGCTGCCACCTAGATAAAGGAAAGCCTGTGGATGTGGTGTATCTGGACTTTGCAAAGGCCTTTGACACCGTTCCCCACAAACGCTTACTGTACAAACTAAGGAAGGTAGGTATGGACCATAAGGTGAGTACCTGGATAGAGAACTGGCTCCAGGGGAGAGTCCAGAGGGTGATGATTAATGGGGAGTACTCGGATTGGGCGGGTGTGGAAAGTGGGGTCCCCCAGGGTTCTGTCCTGGGACCAATCCTGTTTAATTTATTCATAAATGATCTAGAGGAGGGGATATCTAGTACAATCTCAGTATTTGCAGATGATACTAAACTAGGCTTGCCAATATCTTCTATGCAGGATGTGGAAACCTTGCAAGCGGACCTGAATAAAATAACGGGCTGGGCAACTACATGGCAGATGAGGTTTAATGTTGAAAAATGTAAAGTAATGCACTTGGGGGCCAGAAACCAGAAAGCAAGCTACTCACTAGGGGGGGAACCTCTGGGTGAGTCTAGGATGGAAAAGGACCTGGTAGACAACAGGCTTGGCAGTGGCATGCAATGCCAAGCCGCTGCAAGCAAAGCCAACAGAATACTGGGATGTATAAAAAAGGGGATTCACTCCAGAAATAAATAGATTATTCTCCCGCTCTACAAGACTCTAGTCCGGCCACATCTGGAGTATGCTGTCCAGTTCTGGGCACCGGTCCTCAGGAAGGATGTGCTGGAACTGGAAAGAGTCCAGAGAAGGGCAACACAAATAATTAGAGGAATGGAGGACATCAGCTATGAGGAAAGACTACAAGCACTGAACCTATTCTCTCTGGAGAAGAGACGATTGAGGGGGGATATGATATCAATGTACAAATACTGTACTGGCGACCCTAGCATAAGGAACAAACTTTTCAGAGAAAGGAGATACAATAAGACACGTGGCCACTCACTAAAACTAGAGCAAAAGCGGTTTAACCTTAAAGTGCGTAAGGGGTTCTTCACTGTAAGAGCAGTAAGGATGTGGAATTCTCTTCCACAAGCAGTCGTATCAGCAGGGAGCATTGATAGTTTCAAAAAACTATTAGATGGGCACCTTAGAGACCACAACATAAAGGCGTATACTATGTACGGTTAAAAGAAAACACACACACACACATCATAGGTTGAACTGGATGGACTGATGTCTTTTTTCAACCTCACTAACTATGTAAGTACCGGAACAATGTATCACATGTTCTGGGACTGTCCAAAGATTAGAGAATTTTGGACTAAGGTCCGACAACTTACTGGTGAAATCACAGGAATAACGATTTCAAACGACCCTTGGGTATGTCTATTTCACAAAACAACAATGCCACTAAAAAAATATAAAACAACATTGGTTCCAACCTTATTAAACGCAGCAAAGGGAACAATACCAAAAAAGTGGAGAGAGGTGGATAGCCCAAAATTAAAGGAATGGTGCAACAAGATAAACAACATATTTCATATGGAATATATATGTAACTCTCAAGAGGAGATCCCAATAAATATGAAAGAAAAATGGGGAAAGTGGATACATTTTAAAAAATCAATTAAGTATATCGAAATAATGCTTAAACATTACTGTAGCCGGGGATAATAGGAGAAATAAGGCAATATGGGTAGAGAAGGGAAGGGAGTTGCGGGGGGGGGGGGGGGGTTAGGGGTAGCAAAGGGGATACAGCATTATAAGTTTACAATTAATGATTACTGTTTATTTCTCTATAAGTTTATGTGTTTTTGTAATTCTTTCTTGGGTTTTTTTAAATGTGAGATATTTGTAAATTTTATATGCAAATAAAATAAAAATTTAAATTGAAGGGGTGTATTCAAATTTAGATTTGAGGTCTTTTGTATCTATTTGTGCTTAACCCAACTTGAGAATATATTTATTTAAGTTTGGTAATTTTTATGACATGTATCATTATTTTGCATTATAATTCTGTTTAGATTGCTCATAAATCATTTTGTACATGTGATTAATGATTGCCTGGCATTTGGATTGTTTATTTCCAGGTACGCATCCTCCTGCTGGTGTCCGGTTGCCGGGTAACCGCTGGGTATAGTAAGCGGGCGAGACTGACGCTAGTGGCGCTGCTCCTGACGACTCTGCTCTGACGAAACACGTAGAGCGTCACTGCGTCACTTCCACCCCGTCACTTCCAGTCATTGGAACGGATTGCGTTCCGACACTCGGGATACCGGAACAACGCTATCGTGTACTGCTTTTACTACTGCTTTTCTACTTCAATGTAAGTGCACTATTATTTAATAAAACCTTTTTATCAATGGAAAAAAAAAAAGAGACACAAAAAGACAGAAAAATTACACCCATAGGGGACTTGGATGCTTTATTGTCCCAGCTGAGGGCTGCATGAGCTGGGGACAGTAGTGACTGGCTGCAGCATCAGGTATGAGAGCTTCTAGTGGGAGTTAGGCAGTGGGGGGCTGCTTGCCTCCCTCCTGCCCCTACACATGCTCAGAGGTCATGGCCTCCGGAGTGCTTGAGTCCTGAAATTACTTCCCAGATTCAGCGCCACTCAGAGAGCCCCTCTAGGGACCCTCCAGGACCTTCACTGAAGTGCCATTCAGTCGCGGCTGAGGTGCCTGAGAGGAATCCCAGCTGTTGCGGATCCCTCCAGGAGGAAACATATTGCATGCTGGGACCAGAGGATGGCTCTGCATGGTGGCTCTGCTACCAGGGCAGAAGCCCAGTGTGGAAGAGTGTGCCCGGTCTGTTACCTGGTTCGACTGGTGCCCCTTCCATGGTAAGAAGGCAAGGTAGTGCAGCCACAGGAGTGGCATCTGGCGGACGGGAGGAGGCAGCTTCCAGGCTTGGTGGGGCAGTGTCTCGAGTGGATCTGGGCTTCAGCAAAATTGTGCCAGCGATGACTTCATCGGTGGGTGGGTCACCAGGATCAAAGCCAGACTGTTGCTGTATCAGAGGCTGATGTTAAGGTTCAGTCTGAGGGGGATTGCCTCAGAAGAGGAGGTGGAGCCTGGGAGGGGGAGCGCTGTGTTGGATCCTGGACCGCCGGCTGGTGGTTCTGAGCAGCCTGGTAATTTACCTTTATCTGATGTTTTGATGTCAGCTACGGGGTGGCCTGTGGGGGGGGGGGCACTAGCGGGGGGCTTTTTGTGGAGGCTGTGTCTGTTGTGGGCAGTGTTGATGTGTCTGTGATGGGGGGTGTTGGTGCAGGGGGGTCAGATTTGCAGGAGTTGTTGACAGGTTTGAGTGATGTGCTGTTGAGGCTAGAGCTCTCTGCAGCAGTGGATTCTTTAACAGCAGAATAGTATTCCCGGGGACGGGGGCAGGGCTGTCTGTGGATGTGTCTCCTGGCATGACAGCTGTTGGGGGGATGATGGTGGATCGGCCGGCTACAGTTCCGGTGTTGAACCAAGTTCCTGCACCGTCTGGGGTTGCTGCATCTGCGCCAGAGATCTTGTCAGCACCAGCAGTGGTTGGGGGTGGAGCACAATCAGAAGTTAAGGGGAAGGAGGTCAACAAGGATGTGGATCCGATCTGTTTGGCGGACTTTGCCAAATGTGAAGTTAACGTCTACTTCGAGGGAACGTTGGGGGCGCATCTGAAGTTAGAACTTAAGAAAAACATATGGAAGATTGAGGACATGGAGATTTTCTCTTTGCTTCCATTGGAGAAGTTCAATTTGACATGGTGAAGCCGGATGAGAGTTAGAAGGAGGAGGAAAAACGTAGGTATTGGCTGATCCCCCGGACATTTACGAATTGGCTGCAGGCGTTTGCGATATTAGCCAGTGCTAATGGGAAAAAGGCTTCTGAAAACTGCTTGGCGTTATTCTGCTATTTGGACACGATCGGGGAGGCGTATTAGGTGTATGGCGGAACATCTTGGTTGCGGTATGATGAGCAGTTCTGGCAGCGCAAGGTAGTACAGCCGTCCTTGCGTTGGGATTAAAAGGATATCAGCCTCTGGATGAAGCGGATTACATCATTGCGAGCTGCGTCTCCGTTTTTTCATCCAGGGACCGGCTGGCCACAAAGAAGAAGGGGTACTGCTGGCAGTTCAATGAGGGCACCTGCAAGCTTGGATCGGCCTGCCGTTTAAAACATGAGGGCTCATATGCCTACTCACATCGCTTAAACAAAAGGAAGAGGCCATTCAGCTGAGTCTGCGGGAAAAAGGGAGGATACCAGTAAGGGTGGTAAGGATGCTTCCTTTTCTCAAAAGAAATCCTGATAGGCGGGCCACACTGCAGATTGAGCATAGTTCTCTGAAGGTTTTTTTATTCCCTGTAGGCTGCGTTCTGTTCTACCTCCCGCTGATAATTTGCGCTTGGCGGTCTTACATCCAGAGGCTGCTCCTGCCAAACTACGAAAGAAAGTGGAATTGAGGCGCATGGCGGGTCCTTTTTCTACTCCTTCGCTACCTAGTTTGGTTGTTTTGCCTCTGGGAGTGGTTTCTAAGAAGGAACCTAATAAATTCTGCCTTATTTTTCATTTACCGTATCCTAAAGAGGGTTCCAGGAACGAGGCCATCGACCAGGGAATTGTGTTCCATGTCCTATAATTCGTGAGGTGGTTTCGATGATACGGTCAGGGGTCCTTATTGGCGAAGATAGATATTGAGTCTGCTTTTTGTTTATTGCCGTTCCCCCTCTGTGTTTTCATCTATTGGACTGCCATTGGCATGGGTTTTATTTTATTGATCGTTGTTTGCTCATGGGGTGTTTGATTTCTTGTTCCTTGTTCGAGAGTTTTAGTTCCTTCTTGGAGTGGGTGGTATGCGAGGTGTCGTGCCTCTCTGTGGTCCTTTACTACTTGGACGAGTATTTGTGCATAGGCCCAGCAGATTTTCGGACTTGTTCTACACTGTTAGCTGTGATAGAACATGTAGCAGAGCGTTTTTGGGTTCCCTTGGCCCCTGAAAAAACAGAAGGTCCCTCAAAAAAGCTTAATTTGCTGAATATATTGATTGATACTGAGGCCATGGAGTGCCGGTTACCAGGAGATAAGCTGTTGAATTTGCAGGAGTCAGTGATATCAGCTAGGCACAGTAAGAAGATTACTCTTCATCAACTACAATCCCTGCTGGGAAAACTTAACTTTGCTTATAGAATTATGCCTATGGGTAGGTTTTCAGTCGCAGGCTGGCTGCTGCTACTGCGGGGGTTCAGGTACTGAAACACCATATTAGGTTGACTCGGGAGCTGAAGGCAGATCTTCTGGTTTGGGAACAATTCCTAACTATAATGGTAGATCGGTGTGGAAGGAGGAGGCGACGGGTAATTTTGACTTGGAGCTTTTTATGGACGTGGCCGGATAGGATGGTTATAGAGCATATTTTAAAGGTTGCTGGAGCATGGGACCTTAGCCAACTGAATGATGTGAGGCTGGTTTTGTCAGGAATTTGGTTCTGCTGGAATTATTTCTCATAGTACTGGTAGTAGAGCTGTTGGGTGAGTATTTTCGTGTGTACGTGTGTACGTTTTTCATTGTGAAAACTTGGGGATGGTGTTGGCAATTAACAGCGTATCAGCTTCATCTCCTGTGATTAGTTTTCTTAGGCAATTAGTGTTAGCATACTTGCAATTGAATGTGTTTGTGTATGCTGTCCACGTTCCTGGTTGCATTAATTCCTTGGCAAATGCTCTCTCTCGTTTTCAGTGGGACAAGTTCCATCTGTTGGCACCAGGAGGGGAACACTTCGGAGTCCCCTGTCCTGCCTGGCTGTGGAGGATCTCCTTAGGTTGACATCGCTGATTCCCCAGTTTTGAGTGAGTCTACGTGGTCAGCCTACTCGCTAGTGTTGGAGGAATGGTAGAGTGTGGTGAGTGGAGACTGTACTTTGTGTGTCATAATGTGGAATAAGGAGTGTCTGGGCTTCTTTTAATGAAAAAATGGCGGGTTTGGCATTTTTGTTCAAGCTTTTAGGTAAGGCAGATTTTACGAAAGCCTTCTTGGTCAGGCAAGCACTGTGGGGTTATAGGCGTTGGCCAGTGTCCTATGAGTTGTTAGGTTCTTTGGTACCTGTTCTGCCTTCTATTTTTTAGGTTCTTTGGTACCTATTCTGCCTTTGTTTTTCAGATTATGAGGGTGGCATTGTTTGGTGCAGCATTTGTTTTGGCCTTTTTTGGAGTGTTCAGGATTGGGGAACTGGTTAGTGGCTCAGTAGGGGGATGGATGGTTTACAGTTCCAGGACGTTCAGAGTTCAGGCACTGTGGTGGTCCTTTGGATTCGGCGATCCAAGACAGAGGGACAAAAGTGGAGTTGTTCCCCATTCCTGATTCTGACTTGTGTGTTTGAGTGGTCTCCTGTTTTTTGTCCCTGCGGCCTGGTGGTATTGGTTCATTTTAATGGTTTGGCTTTGTCAAAGTAACAATTTGTTGCTGATTTTTTTAAGTGTCTAACGTTGCTGGAAATGTGTCCTTCTAATTATGCGCCACACTCCTTTAGGATTGGAGGTGACTCTATGGGGTCTGGATGAGGGAAATCCAGACAATATTGAGTGTATATTCAACCTTATCTTCTGTGAGGTAATACTGTGTGGGTAGATGGGTGGGTTTGCTTCTTCTGTGTGTCTTTTCCTAGAGGGGGTTTTTTGTTTGTGGGGGGAGGTCTATTATTGTTGTTTTGAATTGTGTGGCTTAGATTGCAGTTATTATGGGGTTTTCTTTATGTTGTGCTTGTTTACAGATGGTGGTCCATGTCTTATTTGGATCGTCCAACACTCCTATGTAGCTTTTAAAGCCAAGAGAGTGGAGGTCTGATCGAATGGAAGACAGCTGGGCTTCACCAGGAAGGAGGCCACGGTGTGCTAGATTGGGGTGCCAGGCCTGCTTTGGAGACGCGTGGTGCCAGAGGTGCACTGTTTTGCATGGTGGGATCATGCTTCTGATATATTGCTTGTAAATGCGGGGATAAATGATTTGAGTGTCAGGTCCATTAAGAGTTTATCTGGTATGTTGAATTTGACATTTTGGAATTACGCCAATCCTTCCCTGATTTGCTTTTTGTGTGGTCCCACATTGTGGCACGCACACAGTGGAGGATTGCCTGCTCAGTAGAGAGCTTGAACAGGGCACTCAAGTGATTTAGGAAATGTCTCTCTTTGTGGTTAGAAAGTGGACACGTGGCAATATTTGCAGGGTGATGGAGTGCACCTGAATAAGGTGAGAGTGGATATGTGTTGTCTTGGGCTTCAGGATGGGCTGCAGAGAACTTGACTGTGGTATTGCCGACGCTGCGGCTGCTCCTTGCCCCATACAACCCAAACCTACCCACAGACTCCCCTTTTACTTGCCTAAAGAAAGAAGGACACTACAATCATTTGTTTGGGTTTAAAAGGCCATAGCAGCCAACTTTATTAGAACTAACTAGTAAAACACTAGCTAGCAAAGAATTACCATTATTCAACAAAAACAATCCAATACCAAAATTTAAAAACGAATGACCATTTAGGGTCTTGGAAGGCAACTTGACTTCCCCCCTGGCTGTATCCCTGACCCCAATAGACCTCCAGGCCCTCAGCCGCCACTGCACCAGCTCAAGGACTATGAACCATTGGGATCCCTTGATACCGCCTACTGACGTTGCCAGGGGTAGGTCCACCCATACCTAAGATGGGCCCTACCCCTCCATATTCCCTTACCAAGTAGTCATAGCCCTCCAAGACCCTAAAAACCCCAGCCACTGCCATGACAAAGAAAAACACACGAACCGTGCCCCAGCTAAAACCTAGAGGAACAGCTAAATCCGAAACACAAATTGACATACACAGTATGCGTGCAACATACATCATACAACAAACGCAGCCAAGAAACAGTACAAATTCCATCATCAGTATAAGTAATTAAGTTTGTTTATTTAGTTAGCATAATTTTTTTTTTTTTGCTATGTTTCCTAAACTTGTTTGTTCGATAAAAATTTTTTTTTTTTTATATATTTTTTTTGCACACTCCGAAATGACAAAGGGATGGGCGGGCGGGAGAAGTTCTCCTATTGCTATCTGGTCTCCAACTGACCGGACCCCTGGTCCCACCCTAAACTAGCCCCTGCTAACCCCACCTTGCCCCACCCTGCCCCACCTTCCCAAAAACCAATCACCTGCTTTAGTTCTTCCTTAAAAAAGTTAACCCCCACTGGGTAGCAACCTTCCCTGCAAACCCCAGTCATGTCCAGCCTTCCGCTTACTGCTGTGCATCCATCTCCAGGCTTCCCCCCTTGACTGTGGTATTGCCGATGCTGCGGCTGCTCCTTGCCCCATACAACCCAAACCTACCCACAGACTCCCCTTTTACTTGCCTAAAGAAAGAAGGACACTACAATCATTTGTTTGGGTTTAAAAGGCCATAGCAGCCAACTTTATTAGAACTAACTAGTAAAACACTAGCTAGCAAAGAATTACCATTATTCAACAAAAACAATCCAATACCAAAATTTAAAAACGAATGACCATTTAGGGTCTTGGAAGGCAACTTGACTTCCCCCCTGGCTGTATCCCTGACCCCAATAGACCTCCAGGCCCTCAGCCGCCACTGCACCAGCTCAAGGACTATGAACCATTGGGATCCCTTGATACCGCCTACTGACGTTGCCAGGGGTAGGTCCACCCATACCTAAGATGGGCCCCACCCCTCCATATTCCCTTACCAAGTAGTCACAGCCCTCCAAGACCCTAAAAACCCCAGCCACAGCACACGGGCATGACCCCTTATGGCCGTGTAGCCCTCCAAACCCACAGTGCCCTCTGAATACCTTCCTGCAGACCTAAAGTCCACAGGTCGATGCCCACCGCGTTCAAATGAACCCCGTCACCTCTAAGATAAAGGGCCGGGTCCTTCTCCAGCTCAAGATGCCGGACCGCCAGTCCCCCGTTACGCACAACAAACTTGGCCACCGCCTTATTCACCTTAATCCTGGCTTTGTTCAGGCTAGTCACCGAACGAGCCAGGCGCCAAGAAGTGCGGGCGACAATGTCCGACCACACCACCACAGTCCGTGGAAAAAGCGTCCGCAGCCTCAGGAAGTCCAATTTGACATCCCTAATCAGCTCCCTGGAGGAACGGAGGCCCAGATCATTGCCGCCCGCATGCAACAAAAGTATGTCGGGCGGACGCTCAAGACGGGCGCAACGATGGACTTCAGGGAGGACACGGGACCACAGCATGCCTGAGACCCCAATCCATCTAACCTTCACCTCCTCCCTGCTGAAACCCAATTGGCGCCCCTCTGGCCTAACCGCTGCCCTCCGAGCACCCCAGACCACATAAGAATGTCCTAATATCCAGACCAAGACTTCCGTGGCTCCTGTAAAACATAAGGAGGGGTACATACCAACATACGTCCTGAGAACACACACAAAAAACCACAGAGAAAAACAAAGAAAAAACACCAGCATACACGTAACGAACATTCAATAAATGACCGCCCCTGGGCCCCGACCAGAAACAGAACAGATCCCCTCTGCCGCATCACAACAGATGCGGACGGACATACGAGCGAAATCGCCTGGACTCCCAACGCCCAATTTTCCGAAGGGCCTGATCCCCAAGGCCCCACCGAGCCGCCTCCATGGCGGCTCCAATGCGGAAAGAGTGAGAGGAGAAATCCGTCCCCTGAAAACCGGCTGCCCCCAAGCACTTCCGGAAGACAGCCGTAAATTGAAAACGTGAGAGGGCCGTGCCATCAGCTCGTAAAAACAGAGGACCCTGTTGAGCGGAGCGCACCTGTAACCAATGCCGCACCGCAGCCACGGGGCAAAGCGAGGACCCAGGAACCACCCCTAGCTCAACACAAGCCCCTCGGCCCAGCTGGTCCGTTTTTGACCTTTGTATCCGGATCAGAAGCTTGTCCGGATGCAAACAAACATCCCCCAACTGCAATCCCCCATTCCCTCGCCTGGAAATACTCACCAATTCGCTAATCCGAAAAGCTCCAAAGAACGCCAAGATAAAAGCCGTCCTGAAGAGTTCCACCTCCTGGTCCGCAGAACACACTCCCGGCAAGCAGTCCACCACCCGGGACAACACATCAAAGGAAACCGGGCGCCTGGAATCAATCGAACGAGTACCCCTCGCATAACCCTTCAAGGCCTTTTGAACAAGGAAATGTTTGGTTACATCAGCAACCCCCCACAACTGAAAGTAGAAGGCTAAGGCCGCCATTTTGCGGCATAACGTAGAAATAGACGCACGCTGTTCAAAATTCAGGCTCACAAAATATAAGAGCAGGAACAGCCGTTCCCGATCACCAGAAAGACCCCCCACCTCACTCACCATCTGATGCCACGTCGCCCACACCCTTTCGTAGGCCGTCCAAGTGGAAGGACAAACCGACGCCCGAACCAAATCCATTACTGCGGCGAGAAGATGTTCCACAGCTTCCCGGGACACATCAGGCCTTGCTGCTCCGCATCCGGTGCCAACCTCCGAAACCTGTCCCACTGGAAGCGAGAAAGAGCATCAGCCACCGAATTGTCAACACCCGGAACATGCACAGCATAGAAAAAAGAATTCAGGAGCAAACATTTGAGCACCAGGTGGCGAAGCAACCTAATAACCGGTGGAGAAGAAGCAGTAATGCTGTTGATTGACTGAACTACCCCCAGGTTATCGCAATGAAAACGGACCCTCTTATTTGTGAAATCCTGACCCCATAACTCCACGGCCAACACAATGGGAAATAATTCCAACAGAACCAAGTTACGAATGAAGTCAGAATTCCGCCAGGAGGCCGGCCATTCCCCCGCACACCATTGCCCCTGGAAATAGGCCGCAAAACCCCCCGAGCCTGCCGCGTCAGTAAACAGCTCCAGGTCAAAGTTCGACACCGGAGCTTCCAACCAAACCGAACGGCCGTTAAAGGAGCTCAAGAACAAATCCCAAACCCGCAAGTCATCCCGATGCTCTTTAGATAGGCGAATGTAATGATGCGGCGCCCTGACTCCCGCCGTGGCAGCCGCCAACCTCCTGCAAAACACCCGCCCCATGGGCATGATGCGGCAGGCAAAATTCAATTTTCCCAGCAGAGACTGCAGGGCACGCAGCTGAATTTTTCGTGTGTCCAAGGTCCCTGCAATAACTCTGCGTAGGTCCAATAGCTTGTCAACCGGAAGCCTGCATTCCATTGCCATCGTATCAATGACAATACCCAGAAATCGCAGTTCCGTGCACGGCCCCTCAGTCTTGTCAGGGGCTAATGGGACTCCAAAATAATCAAACAGCTGTTGGACCGTAGCCAAAAGCGTCGCACACATCACCTCCCCCGGAGGACCTATCACCAGAAAATCGTCTAAATAATGAATTATGGAAGACAACCCAGAAACATCCCTAACAACCCATTCCAAAAAAGAACTGAATGTTTTTCAAACAGCGAACAAGAAATGGCGCAGCCCATAGGCAAACATTGGTCAACGAAAATTCCACCCTGCCATTCACAACCCAAAAGATGCAGGCTGTCCGCGTGCACCGGCAACAACCTAAACGCAGCTTCAATGTCAGTTTTCGCCATAAGGGCCCCCCGCCCAATACGACGCACCCAGGCCACCGCTTTATCGAACGAAACGTATGAAACCGAGCATAAGTCGTCCGCTATAGCGTCATTCACCGAACCCCCCGGGGGATAAGACAGGTGGTGAATGAGTCGAAACTTGTTAGGTTCCTTTTTTGGAACCACACCCAGAGGGGAGAGTACCAGATTCGGCAAAGGCGGAGACGAGAAAGGTCCCGCCATCCTGCCCAACCTCACTTCCTGCAGGAGCTTCGCCGAGACCACCGACGAATGCGCCCTAGCGGAACTTAAATTGCCCCCTGGAGGAGGAACCACCGACAAAGAACAAGGAATGCGAAAGCCTTGCGAAAACCCCCCAGCAAAAGAGCGGCTGCTTCCCGATCAGGGTACCTACTTAGGAACCTGGCCAACCTTTCCACTTTCACCGGCGTCCGCCCTCTTACCAGCGTCGGCATGTTTTGCTCCCCCATGCTTAAAGCATCGTGCCGACGAGTGATTTCCGCCGCAGTTGGAACACTCGTGCTTGAAGCGACAGGAGGTTCCGAACTTGCAAGTGGCCTCGTTAAACTGCCAACATAAGCCTTTACGTTTTGCGGCCGGAGAAGGCGAGGAAGCCGCCCCCCCGACCCCACCCTGAAAGGGGTGACCGGTAGATCTAGCCTGGGTCATGAGGTGCATCCAAAGACTGATGTCCTTATGATCCCAGCGCAAAGATGGTCTGACGGCCTTGCGTTGACGAAAATGTTCGTCGTATCGCAACCAGGCCGTACCACCGTAGACCCGATAAGCTTCCCCAATGGAATCCAAATAACAAAATAGGGGGGAACACTGATCAGAATGTTTTTCCCCTATTACACTGGCCAGAATTGTGAAAGCCTGCAACCAGTTGGTAAACGACCGCGGAATCAAACGATACCGGCGCTTTTCTTCCTCCTCCTTTTTTTGATTCATCAGGCTTGACCCTGTCCAAGTTGAATTTTTCTAACGGTAGCAGAGAAAAAATCTCAACATACTCACCCCGCCAAATTTTTTCCCTCACTTCCGTTTTCAAATGAGCACCCAGAGGTCCCTCGAAGCAGACATAAACTTCGCACTTCGCAGAATCCGCCATGCGCACAATCTCCTTGTCCCCATCTGCTGAACCCGACCCTTTTGTCACCGGCGTCACCCCAGGAGAAGACGACGGCACCCCAGAACTTACCTCCACTGCATCAGCCAACCCACCTGTGGCCTGGACCGAAGGAGCTGGTACCGGCGTCACCGAACTCACCTCTTTTGATCCTGTGGATTCCGCCAGCGGCCGTGAAACAGAAGAACATCCCGCTGCCGACCCCACTGATTCTGTAACCCCCCCTGTTGCAGCAGCCCACGCATGTATCGGCGCCCCCGCGGGTGCAGTCGCTAAAGCCGGCTCGCACCTGGACAACAAATCCTTAAACCCGGACAAAAGAGTATGCAGCAAGGACACTCCCCCTATGCCGTCCGGGACTGCCTGTGCACCCAGACCCCCTGAAACATGCATCCCCCCACCACTACCTAGGACCCCCGGGCCAATAACAGGCGAAGAGGGCCCCCTTGCTGGGAGAGAAGACGAACTAAGCAGTGCAGACAGCGTAGATGGAGCCTGGACAGCAGGCAGAGCAGACACACCAGAGGAATATACCACAGAAGACCCGACAGGAGGAGAGGCAGGTACAGAAGGAGCAGAAAACAGAAGGGAAGGAGAGGCAAAGGACACTGACTTACCTGGCTGACCCGGTGAAAGCCTCCGCTCAGCCGTCCGTCCGTGTCCCGAATGAGGAGCCGCCCCGACGTCCAGAGTATCTTCTTCATCCGATGCCGACAGTTCCCCTTCAGAGCGCTCTTCCACCTCCGCCGAGTGGGACACCTGGCCAGTCCCTGAAGAGCCACCGCTGCAGCCGGACAGGCTGAAGATTCCATCGCTGGGAGCTGCCACTCTGCAGGGAACAGAGCGGCCTCCGTAGGTCTGGCGCTGGGCGGTGACGTCACTGCCCTGCGACGCTGTAGCACTTGTCCTCAGCAGGCTTCCATCCGAAGGTCGCATGCCCGTGACGTCATAGACGGGCGCCTCCGGCCGAGCACCGCCACTCATTCCCGCCTCCTCTTCTTCCCGCCGAACGCCCCGCCGCAATGGGACAGCGGCGGGCGCCGAGATCCGGTCCGGAACCACCGATGGGACGCAGGGGACCCTCCTGGAGCACCCGCACCCGGACCCCGCACTTCACTCCCACGCCGGACCGCGCTGCCACCGGAGGGACCCGGGGAGCCAGTCGGATGTTCCAGAGCTGCAGGTGAGGGGGCAACGGAGCTGTAGGGGGCTGCGCTCACTTTGCCAGGGCCCCGTCTTTGTCGAGGATTCCTCCCGACCCCCGCTGTACCTGTAGGAGGCTTCCCACTGACAGCCGAGGTCGAAGGGTCCCTAGGGGGGCTCCCTAAGCGACGGCGGACCCTAGGGGTCGTTTCTGGGCTGAGGCGCTCAGGAGGCCTTGACCTCCTAGGCCGTGATAAAGTTGGGGCAGGCGAAGCTGGTATCTGCCCCGACCCCTGTAGTAAGCCATCCATATTGGCCTGAAGCCATTGCGGACCATTCGCCATGGCCGCACTGCGTAACTGGGCCAGCATAGAGTCCAAATCTGCCATACCGATAGACAAGGGGGGGTACAGAAGTTCTCCTATTGCTGTCTGGTCTCCAACTGACCGGACCCCTGGTCCCACCCTAAACTAGCCCCTGCTAACTCCACCTTGCCCCACCCTGCCCCACCTTCCCAAAAACCAATCACCTGCTTTAGTTCTTCCTTAAAAAAGTTGACCCCCACTGGGTAGCAACCTTCCCTGCAAACCCCAGTCATGTCCAGCCTTCCGCTTACTGCTGTGCATCCATCTCCAGGCTTCCCCCCTTTTCGGTTGTAGCGGAAACCACAAACATAAGGGGTCATGTTTACACGTCTGTGTCAAAGTCCTGCTATGGGTTTTTGATGAGAAATAATATTGTACATTTGTAGGGACCCATCCTGGGTATGGCTCGCATTACTATGGGTGGTGGTGTAGTTATAAGTTTTCGAATCTGTGTTTGTTGAGGCTGGAGGCCTAAAAAATGCAGTCATTATGCAGGTACAAGTAGTAGACGCCCACAAGGACCTTGTGACTCCTAGTTTTTGGCAGAAGGTACTGGATGTTCATATGTTGAATATGTTCACATGTTTAGATGTTGATAAGTTCATTTATGATTTGTTAATAAAGGGCTGCTATGGCCATTGCACTTCATCTTGAGTCTGGTATGGTTATTGTAGTACAAGGTTAGTGTGGGAGTGGAGGTCTAGCAGTTAGGAGAGCAAAAAGCATCTTTTATACCCTAGTTAAGATATGCCCAGAGTAGAAGGGAGAAAACAAGAATGCAGGGCCAACATGACAGGGTTAAAAAGAAGATTTGCTTGGGGGATGGGGCTTCTGGTCGGTGGAAGCATTATTCAAAATATGACTTACATGATTAGTGGGGAAGGCTGTAGAAGGTGGGGCTTTAGTAAGGGGATTTGTAGGAGGGTCTTGGAAGCCAGCAGTCAGAGGAGAGCGTGCTTAGGACAATGGCCCGCTGTCCCGCCCCCTTATTGAGTTCCAGGTTTCTTGGGGAATGTGGTTGGGAATACGGTTTTTAAGGTTTAGTTGTGTTAGTTGTGGTAGCCAGCGGGGTACAAGGTCCTGCTACGGGTTTTTGATCAGAAAAATATGTACATTTGTAGGGACTCATCCTGGGTAGGGCTCCCATTACTATGATTGGTGATACCCGCGTTATGTGTTCCTGAGTCTGTGTTTGTTGCAGCTGGAGGCCTAAAAATTTCAGTGGTTACACAGGTATGAGTAGTAGATTCCCACAAGGACCTTGTGACTCCTAGTTTTTTGCAGAAAGTACTGGATGTTCATATATTGAAAATGTTTATATGTTTATATGTTGACAAGTTAATTATATCCCCTTGTTAACCCTTAGTGAGCCCAAATTAGTTTTCATTAACCACTTGCCGACCGCCGCACGACTATTTACTGCGGCAGTCAGCCCCCTACAGGCAAACCGACGTAGGGCTACGTCGCTCATTCCTGCCGCTCTGGGGCGTGCTCCCGCGTGCCCCCGCCACCGCTGAAGGCTTGATTGGGTTCAGAACCGATCAAGTCATCAGGTCCATACCAATGATTTTTGTTCTGGACGTGTTGATTGGTCCTGCCCAATCAGATTCTATACTGAGCCTGTGTAATGTAAACACAGGCTCAGAAAAGACCTGCTCTCCCCTCCCATGATCCTTTTTGGATTCATCGAGAGGAGAGAGCACATCTAACTGTGAGTACTGCACCAAGCACACATACACACACTTAGATAGGCACATTTCACCCCCGATCGCCCCCCCATTTAACCCCTACACCCCCTGTCACAACACACACTGTATACTGTATATAGCATTTTCCTATATACCTGTATAAGTGTGATTTGTGACCAGGTGTAGCGCTTGCGGCCGTTCCTTTTATACTTAAAATACCCGCCACCCCCCCAATAAAGATTTAACCCCCTGATCTCCCCCTGATCACCCCCAGTTAACCCCTTCCCTCCTGTCACATTGCACACTAATAAACAAGTAATATAGTGTTTTACTGTATTTTCTATTAGTGTTATTGTGACTTGAGATAGCGCTAGCGAGTTAGTTTCTGTTCCAAGGAGGTTCAGGGTCCCCTCCAACCACCCCCAATAAAGAATTAACCCCCTGATCCCCCCTGATCACCCCTACACCCCCTGTCACAACACACACTGTATACAGTATATAGCATTTTCCTATATACCCGTATAAGTGTGACTTGTGACCAGGTTTAGCGCTTGCGGTCATTCCTTTTATCCTTAGGATACCCACTACCCCCTCCCAATAAAGATTTAACCCCCTGATCCCTCCTGATCCCCCCTGATCACCCCCACTTAACCCCTTTCCCCCTGTCACATGGCACACTAATAAACAAGTAATATAGTGGTTTACTGTAATTTATATTAGTGTGATTGTGACTTGAGTTAGCGCTAGCGAGTTCGTTTCTGTCCCAAGGAGGTTTAGGGTCTCCGCCACCCACCCCCAATAAAGATTTAACCCCCTGATCCCCCCCTTATCACCCCTACACCCCCTGTCACAACACACACTGTATACAGTATATAGCATTTTCTATATAACCGTATAAGTGTGACCAGGTTTAGCTCTTGCTGCCGTTCCTTTTATACTTAGGATACCCGTCACCCCCTCCCAATAAAGATATAACCCCCTGATCCCCCCCTGATCACATCCAGTTAGCCCCTTCCCCCCTGTCACATTGCACACTAATACACACGTAATATAGTGTTTTATTGTATTTTTTATTAGTGTGATTGTGACTTGAGTTAGCGCTAGCGAGTTTGTTTCTGTCCCAAGGAGGTTTAGGGTCCCCGCCACCCCCCCATAAAGATTTAACCCCCTGATCCCCCCCCAGTTAACCCCTTCATTGCCCTGTCAGTGTCACTTTTATAGTGTACAGATTTTTTCTGATCACTATTATTAGTGACACAGGGGACATTAGCCAGTGTTAGCGTCAGTCTAAAATAGCGCAGATCTCCGGGGCATAGTTAGAAATAACACATTGATTACCACACACACACACACACACACACTTCCATTACTAGTATAGTGTTTGAACAGATCAATATCTGATCTGATCAGAACTATACTAGCGTAACCATAGTTTAGGGTTGCCAAAACGCTGTGTTTGCACGATCAGCACTGATTCCTGCCAGCACCTGCGTTTAACCCCTCCGTCCAGCCCACCCCACCCAGGCAAGTGTAGTAATCAATAGATTACTGTCACTTACAAAAAACACAACACACAAAACCGCTGTGTTAGCAGAGTCAGGCCTGATCCCTGCTAGCATTAGCAGTTTTTTTTTTGGTAGTGGTTGAAATAGTCCTTGACAACCAGGTGCTTTTATTACCTGTGAGTCACACTACTGTACTGGTAAATTTAGTTACCAAAATGTCCAAACGTTGGTACAGTAGTGCAGAGGCTTACAGTATACTGACCATGTCAGATGAGAGTGATGTGGAAGCCTCACTGGCAGAATCAGGGTCAGTATACGAACCTGATGACAGCAGCGGCTCCCTGACAGATAGCTCTGACGACAGATGGGTCCCTGTTAGACCCAGGTGTACCCGACCCCATTCTGGAGTTGTTGAGATGCAGGAATCGCAGGGTGCTCGTATGAAGCAGAGTGTCGGTACTAGTGCCGCTCATCCTTCTGGCGGCCTGGCAAGCGCCAGCAGTCTAGTACACCCTGGACCTAGTACAACCAGCACTGCAGTAACACTTGGTGACGTGGCGAGTCCCATAAGTGCAGTTGAAGCTGGTGCGGTGGCAAGCACGAGTAGTGGCCCGCAGCCACCGCGTATTCAAAGATAGGCCCGTAGAGCCCATAGTGCCTTCCCTGATGCGCTGGCATATCCCAATTGGCAACCCACTGAATCTACAAAGCCAGTACTTCCCCCACTCACTGCCCAACCTGGAATCCACGTGGAGACAGCTGATTTTACGCCCCTTAACTTTTTTGAGCTGTTCTTCACGGAAGATCTTTTCGGATCTATAATGGATCAATCAAATTTATATGCACAACAATTCATCGACGCCAACCCAAATTCGCCCCTTGCCAGACAGTTCGCCTGGAAACCTATAACGGTTCCCAATTTTAAAATCTTTCTGGGCCTTTCCCTCAACATGGGCATTACCGAAAAGAGTGAATTGCGGCTAAATTGGTCCACTAGCCCACTTCACCATATGCACGTGTACTCTGCCTCCATGTCCAGGGCGAGATATGAGCAAATTCTGCGATTTATGCATTTCAGCGACAATGAAATCTGTCGTCCTCGGGGAGACCCTAAATATGATCGGCTCCACAAAATTCGGCCCCTCGTAGACCACTTCAATCAGCGGTTTGCAGCCTTGTTTACGCCCGAACAAGTTGTCTGCGTTGATGAGTCCCTGATTAAATTTACTGGCCGCCTTGCTATGAAACAGTACCTCCCCAGCAAGCATGCTAAGTACGGGGTCAAGCTGTACAAGCTCTGTGACAGGGCCACAGGCTATACAGTTAGTTTCCGGGTCTATGAGGGAAAATATAGCACAAGATAGTTTGGGACTTGGTGTCACCCTTATCCGGAAAGGGGTACCATTTGTACGGGGACAACTTTTAAACAAGCGTGCCACTATTTAGTCACCTTCTCGATTTACAAATTGCCGCATGTGGCACAGTGCGACCTAATCGCCGGGGCTTCCCCCAACGGCTTGTAAATTCCCATCTTAGTGGGGGGGGCGAGAGCCTGCTTGAAAACGGACAAATTGCTTGCAGTGAAGTGGAGGGATACACGAGATGTTTTCGTTCTGTCCTCCATTCACCCAGACACGACAGTCCAAATATCTACGGCAACTGGCGTTATGGAGAAACCCCTCTGTGTCCACAACTACAACCTTAATATGGAAGGGGTGGACCTTAACGACCAGCTTTTGGCGCCGTATTTAGTTGCCCGTAAAGCCAGACGCTGGTACAAAAAAGTGTCTGTTTATTTATTCCAATTGACAAAACGCCTTTGTCCTATACAGGGCGTCAGGACGAACTGGATCCTTCCGAGAATTCCAGGAAGCGATCATCGAAGCCTACCTGTACCCAAGAGGTATGCCTGCCCAACTTCCCCTTCGAGATGCAGTGAGCCGGCTGCATGAGAGGCATTTTCCGAATGTCCTCCCACGTACCCCTACCAAAAAACACCCCCAAAGAAGATGTCGTGTCTGTAGCAGGCGCGGATTTAGGCATGACACCCGTTATTATTGTCCCACCTGTCCTGACCAACCTGGTCTCTGCATCGGGGACTGTTTCCGTCGCTACCATACACTAGTCGAGTTTTAGTGTAGGGTACAGCACGACACAGTGTAGGACATTTTGAGAGACCCAAACTGGAAAATTGCGGTCCACAAAAAAAAAAAAAAAAAAAATGAAATAAAAAAACAAAAACAGTTGTCGTGTCAGTTATTTTTATGTTCTTCTACTCTTCCTACTGTACTTTTACTGTACTTTGTTTGTTTTTCATTCTTTTGTTAACCTGTTCTCTTGCAGGTACCCGTCAGCTGGCACACTGATTTTATATATTCTGACACAAACAGCGTTTGTCCTCAGCATATATGGATACCTCTGATGGCAGCAGCTGTGGTAGGCTGATTTCACCACTGCAGTTAAAATACCTTTGGGTATACGTGGAATATTGTCATGTATACCCACCATTAAATCAGTGGGTTTAGCTGTTGGGCGGTTAATGGTGTGTAATACTACACAATATTCCTGTGGTGATTTCTGTTAGGTTCTCTTTTTTTTCGTTCAGCCCACAGGCTGCATGAAAAAAAAAAACCTACACTATATGCCAAACAAGGACCAGCAATGTACTGGTACGTTGCTGGACTTTGAGTGGTTATACCAGGATGATGCCTGCAGATTTAGGCATCATCTTGGTATCGTTTTTTACAGCCAGCCGTAGGCTTACATATAAAAGCAATCCTAGCGGATAATTGGCCGCTAGACTGCTTTTACATGCAGTGGGAGGGGACTCCCCCCCCCCCCTCCCGCCGTTTTTCTTGGGCTCTCCTGTCCCACCGGTTAACCCGAGAGTGCAGCCGGTGGTTCAATTACCTAACCCTAGAGCTGATTGGAGATGAGAATGGCTCCAATCATCAATATGGCCTAAGATACCGGAAGCTACGAGCATTTTATGACTTCTGTTTCGCCAGAAATAAACAACGCCATTGGGAAATTGGGAAAGTATTTTATCACACCAATTTTGGTGTGGTCAGATTCATTAAGGTCAGAGGAGAGATCTAGAGTCTAAAAGACCCCAATTTTTTAAAAAAAAGAGTACCTGTCACTACAGATTGCTATCATAGGGGATATTTAAATTCACTGTGATAACATTAAAAATTATTTAAAAAAAAAAAATGAACGGAAAGGTGTCAAAATAATATAAAAAAGCAAAATAAATAATAAAAAAAAAAAAATCAAGCCCCTCCTGTCCCCCATGTGCTTGCGCACAAAGGTGCACGCATACGTTGGGAATGCCAGGTCAAGGGCAGTAATTCTTGCAGTAGACCTCCTCTGTAAGTCTAAAGTGGTAACCTGTAAAGACTTTTAAAGGCTTTTAAAAATGTACGTAGATTGTTGCCGCTGCACAGGCGTGCGCAATTTTTAAAGCATGTCATGTTTGGTATCTATGTACTCGGCATAAGATCATCTTTTAAATTTTACCAAACAATTTGGAATTATATAGTGTATTTGTGCATTAAATTTAAAAAAAAAAATAATTTTTAGCAGAAATTGTGTTTGGAAAATCTGTGCGCAAATACCGTGTGACAAAAAAATTTGGAACATCCACCATTTTGTTCTATTGAGCCTTTGCTTTAAAGAAATATATAATGTTTGGGGGTTGAAAGTAATTTTCTAGTAAAAAAAAAATATTTTTTCATGTAAACAAAAAGTCACAGAAAAGGTTTGGTTAGAAGAGTGGTTAGAAGAGTGGGTGATGTGTGGCTAAGATTGAGCATAAAATGCCGGGACAGTTCAAACACCCCCCAAATTACCCCTTTTTGAAAAGTAGACACCCAAAGCTATTTGCTGAGAGGCATATTGAGTCTATGGAGTATTTTATATTTTGCCCTAAGTTTCGGGAAGGTGACAATTTTTTTTTTTTACAGAAAGTTGTCACTAAATGATATATTGCTCACGCATGCCATGGATATATGTGAAATGACACCCTAAAATACATTCTGCTGCTTCTCCTGAGTACAGGGATACCACATGTGTGAGACTTTTTGGGAGCCTAGCTGTGTACGGGACCCCGAAAACCAATCCCCATCTTCAGGTTTTTTTAATGGCGTAAATTGTTTATTTTACCTCTGCACTACCTGTCACAGTTTCAGAGGCCCTGAAATTTCAAGATAGCACAAAACCCCCCCAAATGACTCCATTTTGCAAAGTAGACACTCCAAGCTATTAGCTGAGAGGGAGGCATGGTGAGTCCATGGAATAGTTTATATTTTGCCACAAGTTTCGGGAAAATTATTTTTTTTTTTTTGTTTTTTTACACAAAGTCGTCAGTAAATTATATAATGCTTACACATGCCATGGGTATATGTGAAATGACACCCCAAAATACATTCTGCTGCTTCTCCTGAGTACAGGGATACCCCATGTGTGAGACTTTTTGGCAGTCTAGTCGCGTACAGGACCCGGAAAACCAATCCGCACCTTCTGGCTTTCTAAGGGCGTAAATTGTTGATCTCACTCCTTACTACCTATCACACTTTTGAAGGCCAGGAAATACCAAGATGGCACAAAACCCCCCCAAATTACCCCATTTTGCAAAGTAGACACTCCAATCTATTTGCTGAGAGGCATGGTGAGTATTTTGCAGCTCTTGTTTTTTTGGGAAAATGAAGAAAAACAGGAAAATGCTTTTTTTTCCTCTTTTTTCAAATTCCAAAACTTTTTGACAAAAAGTGAGATCTGAAAAACACTCAACATGCCTCTCTGCAAATAGCTTAGGGTGTTTACTTTCCGAAAAGGGGTCATTGGGGGGGGGGGGTTGTGCTATCTTGGCATTTCATGGCCTCCGAAACTGTGATAGGTAGTCAGGAGGGAGATCAACAATTTACGCCCTTGGAAAGCCTGAAAGTGGGGATTGGTCTTCGGGGTCCTGTACTCGGCTAGACTGCAAAAAAGTCTCACACATGGGATATCCCTGTACTCAGGAGAAGCAGCGGAATGTATTTTGGGGTGTCATTTCACATATACCCATGGCATGTGTGAGCAATATATCATTTAGTGACAACTTTGTGTAAAAAAATAAAAAATAAATAATAATATAATTCCTGGAACTTGTGGCAATGTGGCAAAATATAAAATATTCCATGGACTCACCATGCCTCTCAGCAAATAGCTTGGGGTGTCTACTTTCCAAAATGGGGTCATTTGGGGGGGGGGGGGTTGTGCTATCTTGGAATTTTAGGGCCTCCGAAACTGTGACAGGTATTGCGGAGGTAAAATGCACAATTTACGCCATTGGAAAACCTGAGAGTGTTGATTGGTTTTCGGGGTCCTCTACACAGCTAGGCTCCCAAAAAGTCTCACACATGTGGTATTCCTGTACTCAGGGGAAGCAGCAGAATGTATTTTGGGGTGTCATTCCACATATACCTATAGCATGTGTGAGCAATTTATCTTTTAGTGACAACTTTGTGTTAAAAAAAATTTAATTTTCCCGAAACTTGTGGCAAAATATAAAATATTCCATGGACTCACCATGCCTCTCAGAAAATAGCTTGGGGTGTCTACTTTCCAAAATGGGGTCATTTGGGGGGGTTTTGTGCTATCTTGAAATTTCAGGGCCTCCGAAACTGTGATGGGTAGTGTGGAGTAAAATCAAAAATTTACGCCATTAGAAAACCTGAAGATGGTGATTGATTTTCGGGGTCCCGCACACAGCTAGGCTCCCAAAAAGTCTCACACATGGGGTATCCCCATACTCAGGAGAAGCAGCAGAATGTATTTTGGGATGTCATTCCACATATACCCTTGTCATGTGTGAGAAATGTATCTTTTAGTGACGCACCATGCCTCTCAGCAAATAGCTTTGGGTGTCTAATTTCCAAAATGGGGTCATTTGGGGGGTTTGTGGTATCTTGACATTTCAGGGCCTCCTAAACCGTTATAGGTAATGAGAAAATGCAATGAAAAATGTACACCTTTTGAAATTCTGATGGTGTGGATTGTTTTTCGGGGTCCCGTACACAGCTAGGCTCCCAAAAAGTCTCACATATGTGGTATCCCTGTACTCAGAAGAAGCATCAGAATCTATTTTGGGGTGTAATTACAGATATACCCATGGCATGTGTGAGCAATATATCATTTCAATGTCAACTTTGTGTAAAAAAAAAAAGTTTTTTTTTTTTTTTAGTCATTTTTCAAACACCTGTGAGAAAAAAAATGAAATATCCAATGAGCTCAACATGCCTCTTAGGACATTCCTTAGGATGTCTACTTTCCAAAAAGTAGTAATTTGGGGGGGGGTTTGTACTGCCCTGCCATTTTAGCACTTCATGAAATGAGATAGGCAGTCAGAAATTAAAGCTGCGTAAATTCCAGTATTTACACCATAGTTTGTAGACGCTATAACTTTTGCGCAAACCAATAAAAATACGCTCATTGAGATTTTTTTGTCAAAGACATGTAGCTAAATACATTTTGGCCAAAAAATATGACATAAATTGAGTATATTGGATATTTTTTAAAAGACAAAGTTGAAAATGTCATTTTTTCTCAAAGTTTTCGCTATTTTTTTATTAATATCGCAAAAAATAAAAAGCGCAGAGGTGATCAAATACCACCAAAAGAAAGCTCTGTTTGTGGGAAAAAAAGGACATACATTTTGTTTGGGTACAGCATTGCATGACCGCGCAATTGTCAGTTAAAGTCACACAGTACCAAGTTGAAAAAAGGGCTCTGGTCTTTGAGCAGGAAAATCCTCCGGGGCTTAAGTGGTTAACTCTTTCATTCCCTTAGCATTTTTTTTTCTATTTTTATTCCTTGTATAAAAACTTTATAATTTGCAATTGTTTGTGTTTGTAGCATCAAATTGAGTTGTGCGAGGTTGCCTGCGGACCTTGGTCCAGCATTGAATGCACTCAGAAGATAAAAGAAAAACAAATATTAACAAAGCTTGGGTTTAAGCATGAGCCATGTTCATTAACCTTTGTATGATTCTTTTGTGGTTAGCTTCTTAAATCCCTGCTGAATGAAATACAATGCAAAATATTTCAATTTGTGTTCATTGCCTTTCTATTTACAGGATACCAAAGCTAGTGAGCAAAACATGAAGCATTTCCTATGGCTTGCCATCACCCTGGGGGTCACCATTATGTCTTGTGTGAAAAAAATTGTAACAGCATATTGTGCCAAAAGCAGCAGGTTTACTTTTTAGTAGCATAATACGTATTATTTTTATGGTTTTATAGAACATAAAAAGAATCGTTTATAGCACCCCAAACCAGTGTGTCACAAATAAAGTAGGATGGGATATCATTTTTAATGGAGCAACCCTTACGTTTTTCCTCCCACATAGGAAATAAACAATTTCACCTGTGCCCATAATGTAATAAGCCTGCACTGGAATTATTTGTGATGCATGTACCTAGAGCAGGGACATCAAGCTCAAAGCTGGACCAGTTTAAAGTAGAACTGAATTTTCTTTTGGATAGAGTAAACACTGTCAGGTTTTTTGTTTCATCTGTGTCCCTTTGGAGTGTTTTGCCTGCACTTCCTGTCCCATAGGCACAATAGGAAGCGAGAGGAAATCCCTTGTTAAATAATGTTAAAGTGGAGTTCCACCCTAAAATGATACTTACCTCCATCTTCTCGCTCCGGGTCACCTGAAAAACAAATGGATAATCGCATTTTTTATTTTTTTTACTTACCTCGTAGAGAAGAAAATACTTACCTTACTTCCTTCTTCCTCCCCTCGGCGGCCACGGCCCGTCGTCACTTCCTGGCTTTGCAATGATTCCTGGGAGCTGAAGGTCATCGCTCCCAGGAATCACTGCGCCTGCACCGGCCCCGACGTCAGTTCCGGGGCGCGCGCGTCATTCCCTTCTAAACAGCTTCTGGGCATGCCCAGAAGCTGTGGAGGGATGACGCGCGCGCACCGGAAGTGACGGCGGGGCCGGTGCAGTGCATCGTGGGACCGAAGAAGACGGAAGAGGACACAGAAGAGGATCGCGCTGGCTTCAAGCTGCCCACACCTGAGATGGCAGCGCTGGACAATACTTTTTCAAGGTAAGTATTTGTCCTAAAAGGTAAGTGCAACCCGGGACAGATCAGAGGCTGGCCATTGTGGAATGTACTAGCCCTGACTGTCCCGGGGGTATTTTTATTAAAAAAAAGTATTCCAGGATGGAACTCCGCTTTAAGGAATCCCTGGTTATCACCAAATTAGTGTCCTCATTTGAAGATTTTGAAGCAGTGAGGCATTTCCAGGTCCGCAGCTGCACAGATCGGGAAATCTCACAGTGCCTGTAATCAGCGGAGTGCAGTGTCTGCTTCCTGGCGGGATCGGGCAAGTGGGATCTCGAACACGCCCAAGCCCATCTCTACTGCTGATTGACTGGCTCTAGTAGTGACATCAGCATCAAATCTGGGTCCGTTATTTTTGTCATCTGTTTCTCATTCAAGAGATTTTCCTTTACTTTCTGTTGTTTAGACTCAACAGGAAGTGGGAGGATATCTTTTAAATGTGAGGGATATTCTCTTTTACATAGTTGTCATGGAAAGAAATATAAACACAAACAAAAGATCAGAGCGCTATAACCAATTGACCTTCAGTGTATATGGGTATAGCCAAGGCTTTTTTTTTTCTCAGAGAATAGGTGCAGGTATTCCCCTCTACCAAGTCACCCCTTACCTCTGAGCACTGTCCCTTGGTTCCACCCCCTAATTTTTATGGAATTGGTTAATGATAACAAGAAAAGCAGTAAAAATAGATCCCCTTCAGCCAACAACAATAGCTCCCCCCAGTCACAACAAATTCCCCCCAGAAACAAAATACCTCCTCCAGAGCAACAACAGATCCACCCCAGGAGCAATGGACCCCTAACAGAAACAATAGATCTCCCTGCAGCCAGCAATAATAGACCCTCCAGCTGCCAGCAAAAATAGCCCCCCTCCCTCAACAGTCGATTCCTCCCAGCAACAATTGACCCCTACCCCAGCCACATAAGACCCCCCAGCAACAATAGACCCCTCCCTACATAATATATTCCTCCCAGCAACAATTGAGCCCTCAGCAACAATAGACTCATTCCTTAACCATAGATTCCCCAAGCAACATTAGATCTCCCAGCAGGCAGCAACAATGGACCCTCCAGCACACCCAGCATCTATTGCCATTACATACATTCAGTGCTGAAGGTGCCGAAACTGCGTTCCTTGTACTCCTGCTAAAAAAAAAGGCCTGAGTGGGTATAGATGAAAACACCACAGACTGCCACAGGCTGCTGTCAAATATACACTTGGAGTAGTGGTGAAACAAACAGAAAATCCAAAGGAGGCAGTGCTCAGGGCCCCAGGTGCAAATGTACTGAGGTAATCCTCATAAAATAGAAGTGATACTGGTTATGCATTTATTACAGTACTGCCAATGTTAAAATAAACGTTAAAGGCTAAGTTCACCTTTGGGAAAATGTTCCCAATGCTGCAGTTGCCGCCACCGCTGCTCCCCCCCCCCTACTTGTGACAGCAGTACGGGGAGAAGTTCCCTGCACTAGCTGCCACTGTTTCGTGTGTCTGAATGAACTACATGCCCCGACATCCTTTGTGCCTCTCGGGTTGTAGTTTGGCAATAAACTACCACGGCGCTGTGGAGCGCCATGGTAGTTAATTAAGACTTCCTGTCAGGGAGTATCAGCTGACTAGTAGGCACATAGATGGGCACAGCCTATTTAATTAGGGTATGCACCCCAAAGCTCAAATACACATGCCTTTCTCTGCAGCCTAAGCTGCGCTGGACAATGAATGAATGGGGAGTGCTCTGTGCTGAGTGGCATTCTGTTCATTAACAAACTAAAGCATAGAAGACAGTTTAACCACTTTACCACCAGAGGATTTTGCTGTCTTACGTCTGGGCCACTTTTTGCGAGTCGGCACTGTGCGACTTTAACTGACAATTGCGCGGTCATGCAGCGCTGTACCCAAACTAAATTTACGTCCTTTTTTCCCACAAATAGAGCTTTCTTTTGCTGGTATTTGATCACCTGTGCGATTTTAACTTTTTGCGCTATAAACAAAAAAAGAGCGACAATTTTGAAAAAATAACAATATTTTTCACATTTTTTTTATATGAAATTCCCCCCCCCCCCCCCCCCCCAAAAAATGTAAAAATCTAAATTTTTTATCATTTTAGGCCAATTTGTTTTTTGCTACATATTTTTGGTGAAAAAAATCGCAATAAGTGTATTTTGATTGGTTTGCGCAAAAGTTATTGCGTTTACTAACTAAGGGAAAGATCCACTTTGCCGCAGTAGAGCTCTAGTGAGCAGCGGTAAAGTGGTTAAGGAAGGGGCCGGCACATGCTATATTGACTAGCCCTCCCCCCCCCCGCTCTCCATCCTGAAACATTCCCCCACAGCAGCTGAGGGGAGAGAAGGGAAGCCAGCAGTACTGCATTGGGGCAACACAGGGGGCAGCCCAGGCAGTAGGGAGAATCGTCACCACACAGAGTAATTAGGGTGTGCCCAGGCACACCTGTCACACCCCTGTGTACTCCTATGTCTAGGCATACCTCCCAACTTTCTGAGATGGGAATGAGGGACGCCTATTAGCAAAAGTATGTAGGCATAGAACACACTCCCTGCCACACATGATTGGTTAAACCCACAAGTGCTTTTTTACCACTACTATTACTTTATATTGGCTTTTGAAATTTACAAATTTACACATTTAGAAATTGTATGAGGGGTTTAGCACTGGGAAACACTTTTTGATAAAATAGTAGTGTATTTTATATACAACTATATAGATCAGACCAAAATGAGGGACAAATGAGGAGGAAAGAGGGACTGAGGGACTTTCCCTCAAAATCCGGGACAGTTGGGACCAGGGCTGGAGTGGGACTCATTTTCAGCCCTGGAGTGTCATGCCTTAGAAAGAACCACTTTAGTTCACGAATGACTATATTAAAATAATGTAATTAAAACCTCAGAATATAAGTTTGCAATGGCTGCCGACATGTTTCAGGAGAATGCAGGGCTGCGGGCATGGTACAGGAGAATGCAGGGCTGCGGGCATGGTACAGGAGAATGCAGGGCTGCGGACATGTTACAGGGGTACAGGAGAATGCAGGGCTGCGGGCATGGTACAGGAGAATGCAGGGCTGCAGGCATATGGTACAGGAGAATGCAGGGCTGCGGACATGGTACAGGAGAATGCAGGGCTGCGGACATGGTACAGGAGAATGCAGGGCTGCGGGCATGGTACAGGAGAATTCAGGGCTGTGGGCATTGTACAGAAGAATTCAGGGTGGCGGACATGGTACAGGAGAATGCAGGGCTGCAGGCATGGTACAGGAGAATGCAGGGCTGTGGGCATTTTACAGGAGAATGCAGGGTGGCGGACATTGTACAGGAGAATGCAGGGTGGGGGACATGGTACAGGAGAATGCAGGGCTGCGGGCATGATACAGGAGAATGCAGGGCTGTGGGCATGGTACAGGAGAATGCAGGGTGGTGGACATGGTACAGGAGAATGCAGGGCTGCGGGCATGGTACAGAAGAACGCAGGGCTGCGGGCATGGTACAGGAGAATGCAGGGCTGTGGGCATTGTACAGGAGAATGCAGGGTGGCGGACCTGGTACAGGAGAATGCGGGGCTGCAGGCATGGTACAGGAGAATGCAGGGCTGTGGGCATTGTACAGGAGAATGCAGGGTGGCGGACATGGTACAGGAGAATGCAGGGTTGCGGGCATGGTACAGGAGAATGCAGGGCTGTGGGCATTGTACAGGATAATGCAGGGTGGTGGACATGGTACAGGAGAATGCAGGGCTGCGGGCATGGTACAGGAGAATGCAGGACGGCGGACATGGTACAGGAGAATGCAGGGCTGCGGGCATTGTACAGGAGAATGCAGGGCTGCAGGCATGGTACAGGAGAATGCAGGGCTGCGGGCATGGTACAGGAGAATGCAGGGCTGCGGGCATGGTACAGGAGAATGCAGGGCTGCGGGCATGGTACAGGAGAATGCAGGACGGAGGACATGGTACAGGAGAATGCAGGGCTGCGGACATGGTACAGGAGAATATAGGGCTATGGGCATGGTACAGAAGAATGCAGGGTGGTGGGCATGGTACAGGAGAATGTGGGGCTGCGGGCATGGTATAGGAGAATGCAAGGCTGCGGGCATGATACAGGAGAATGCAGGGCTGTGGGCATTGTATACAGGGCAGCCATCAGAAAATTTGGGGCCCCTTACACAGCTTTAGGCCTGGGCCCCCCCTGGACCTGACTATCAACATTCCCAAGGGCCCCCCACTGGTTGTCCCACCAAGTCCCATTCTATGTCCTTCTCCATCCCATGTCCTCTTCCATCGCCCCATCCGATGTCCTCCTCCTCCTCCTCCTCCATCCCATCTCCTCCTCCTCCATTCCTATCTCCGCCATCCCATCTCCTCTTCCTGCCGTCTTATCTCCTCCATCCCATCTCCTCCCCCTCCACTCCATGTCTTCTAGTTCTTCCTCCTTCATCCCATCTCCTCCCCCTCTAGTCTCATCTCCTCCACCCCATGTTCTCCTCCAGTCCAATTTCCTCCGCCCCATCTCCTCCTCCTTCAGTCCTATCTCCTCCATCCAATGTCTTTCTCCTCCTCTAGTCCCATCCCATGTCCTCCTCCTTCAGTCTCATCTCCTCCATCCCATATTCTCTTCCTCCTCCATCCCATCTCCTCTTCCTCCAGTCCCATCTCTTCTATCCCTTGTCCTCTTCCTCCAGTCCCATTTCCTCCATCCCATGTCTTCTTCCTCAAGTCCCATTTCCTCCATCCCATGTCTTGCTCCTCCAGGTCTATGGGACCTCACAATGGGACACAGATGGGAAAAATAATTAAATGTGGTTTTACCACTTCCATAATTTAGCAAACATAGAAAAAAGTGCTGACTTTATATATACTTTTGTTTTATACAGAATTAGAACATCTAACATGGTTATATCATTGCAGGATATTTCTTCTCACTTCCTGTCTTAGTGTCACCAGGACAGGAAGTGGGGGAGTCTCACTGCGGGGACATAGCTTGTAATTGTTGCCTTATAATGCCCATATTATATATTATTTTTAATATATAAAGGAAACAATTGCTGTCTATATCCCCCAAGTGAGATTCCCTCACATCCTGTCCTGGTGACAGGAAGTGAGGGGAAATCTCCTGCAATGATATAACCCTGTTAGATGTTCTAGTTATGTATACAGCTATGTACGTATAAAGCCAGACCTTTTTTTCCATTTTGACTAAATTATGGAGAACCCTATTAATTTTTTCCCCCCATCTGTGTCCCACAGATTGAAGGAAAAAAATTTGCCTAATTTCCCCATTTCCCTGCGGACCCATTGTGTTCTCTCAGTAGGGGGGGGGGGGGGGGGCAGAAGCCGTCCCCACCAAGAGAACACAGTGAATATTGCTAGCGGCTATAACAGCTCCTAGTATTAATCGTATATAAAATCCAAGGGGTTGGTTGTACCAAAGTTGTTCTATTGATCAACTTGGGTACATTCAGGCTGCCCCAAAATGGTTTGAATCTCAGCCAGTCCCTGCTTAACCAGCTGAGATTCAACCTGTCTTTGGCCAGTGTTCTATCAGAATGCCGCTACCCATCAGATTGTGCAATGGAAATGACGTTCCGACTAAAAAACACTTACTGCGCATGTGCCATGACAGGTAGTGGACATCTTACTACACCTAGCTACATCTTTCATTGCAGAGTAATTTTAGCAATAAAGTGAGCGTATATGAATAAATATAGTATATTGATATCTGTGATGCTGTTTGGATGTTTCATTGTGAAAGCATAAAATGTTAGAGATGATCAGTGCGGGGTGTACCAACATGGCCTCCGCCACCCTGCTACTGCCGGCAGCCAGCTTCTTTAAAAATGTAACATCAAAGCTATATTTATATATGCTCACTTTATTGCTAAAAATACTCAGAAATTCAAGACGTAGCTGGGCGTAGTAGGATGTCTGCATGGGTGTTCTATCATGGGTGTTCCATGGCCCACATCATAAAGTGGGCCATGGAACGCATGTTGGAATGCATTGCGCATGTGCAGTAAGTGTTTTTTGGTCCGAACGTCACCTACATTGCACAACAACCTGATAGGTAATGGGATTCTGATAGAACACCGGCCTTAGTTGCACTTTAGCTGCAATCTTTACAAGGGCCCAATCTAGTTTTTCTCAGCAGGGCATCTGTGCATGGATCCACTGCTGAGCTAACCACTTAAGCCCCGGAAGATTTTACCCCCATTCCGACCAGGGGGTATTTTGCGATTCGGCACTGCGTGAATTTAACGCACAATTGCGCGGTCGTGCGACGCTGTACCTAAACGAATTTGACGTCCTTTTTTTCCCACAAACAGAGCTTTCTTTTGGTGGTATTTGATCACCTGTGCGATTTTTTGATCACGCGCTATAAACAAAAAAAGAGCGTCAATTTTGCAAAAATAGCAATATTTTTCACATTTTTTTATATGAAGTTCCCCCAAAAAAAAATGTAAAAATCAAAATTTTTAAAAATTTTCGGCCAATTTATTTTATGCTACCTATGTTTGGTAAAAAAAATCGCAAAAAGCGTATTTTGATTGGTTTGCGCAAAAGTTATCGCGTTTACTAACAAAGGGAAAGATTTTTGTCATTTTTGTTGTTTTTTTTTTTAACGCGTAATGGCGGCGATCTGCGATTTTTTTTGCGGTACTGCGACATTGCGGCGGACAGATCGGACCCTTGACTGACATTTTTGACACTTTTGGGGTTACCAGTGACATTTCTACAGTAATCAGTGCTATACATATGCACTGTTACTGTAAAAATACACTGGTAGTGAAGGGGTTAACTTTATTTGGAAGGGAGGGGCTGTGTGTGTCCCTAGGGGCGTGGTTTCTACTGTGATTGGCTGTGGCTCTAGCTGTAAGGACACTGATCAACGGATCTACATACCAGATCCGTTTTATCAGTGTCTTTGCAGCGAGGAGAATGACAGGCAGTTTGTTTACACAAGCTGCCTGACATTCTCCCTCTCCCCCGCCGATCGCCGAGTGACCGGCGGACATCGGGTCCGCTGGTCACACGCGCGGGGGGGTCCGTGACCACGCGGGAGCGGGAGCGCGCCCCGGGGGGCGCGCGCTCGCTCCTTAGACCCTCACAAGCAAGCAACGTAGCCCTACGTTAGTTTGCCTGTGAGGGGCTGACCGCCGACGTAGATAGTCGTGCGGCGGTCGGCAAGTGGCTAAGCAGTGCATGTGACTGACAGGTCCGTGTCCACTAATGCTGTCCATTTACACCCAACTTCCCTCCAATCTGGCCAGATGGAGGGGAACAGATGCCCATTTTCTTTTTTGCCAGATCACATTTTCCAATCCATAGAGGAGACAGAAGGGTGTGATCAGATCTGCCTGAAAATGGACAGGAGGACCCGATCAGACCGCTCATGTGAAAGGGACCTGAAAAGCAATCTGCATGGATTTTAATGCCAATTTGATGGCATTGGTGAGGCTGCATTAAATGGCACTGGTGAGGCTGCATTGAATGGCACTGGTGAGGCTGCATTAAACAGCAAATGGTGTCACTACATCGGTATTGCGGTCAGATTGCATCGATATGGAAAATAACAGACACACACACTATAATAAGCCATCTACTGCTATAGTTCCTGTCATTAAGGGTGTGTAATAAGCTACAAGGCTGTTCACGTCAATTTGAGTCTGCATTGAAAAATATTAAACATAAATGGTTCATGGAATCCTTCTGAGACTCATTTATAAAAAACTAATGACATTGGGAGTCTGCCAGACACCATCCAGCAATGGGGAATATCTGAATATATTACATGGGGCAATTCCTGTACTAATGGCCCATTTGAACAGGAATTGACCCAGGCTATATATTCATATATTACTAATTAGTACAGAAATTTCCCCATGCAATATATTCAGATATTCCCCATTAGTACTGGAATTCCCCCCTGCAATACATTCAGATATTCCCCATTAGAAATGGGGAATATCTGAATATATTGCATGGGGCAATTCATGCATCATAGGGAATATCTGAATATATAGCATGAGACAATACCTGTACTTGTTGATAGTATGGATATGCTATATGCTGCACCTGTTGCATTCTAGGAGGAAAAGTCTCAAAATTACTGCCATGTTTATTGTATTCAGAATAATTTGGCCCCTGCATAATGTATTGTAAGCTCCACTGCAGCAAAAACTAGTGTAACTTGATGAAATTATTTATTTTGTGACACAGTCCCATTCTTATATATAATGTAATGCATCTATAATTATTCCACATTAGCAATCATGGGTGTGTGTGTGTGTGTGTGGCGGGGGGGGGGGGGGGGGTGCAGGCAGATGTGTTAGTATTACCTATGCAGCATCGGCATGTCATATGGTTTACCATAATGACATCATTGCCATTTTATTTATGGGGATCGGATTGATAGCCTGCATTCATCCATAGCTGCAAGTGGCAGAAGAGGAGTTTATCTTCAATCTACTAAAAGAACTCTTGTGATCCCTGGCTCTGATATGTGGTGTGGACCTGTTGAGGGGAACCGATTTCCATTATCTGATGCCTGATTTGACTACCTGTAATGGGGGTCATGTTTATCTGCTAAGCAGTGTGTGCACGAGGACTCTGGTGGAGGACTCTGATGTAGTAATCTCACAAGCGCAGACAATCAAAGGGTTAAATGTGTCCCTCTGGGGTGTTTGCTAACTGGGTGGGTGATTTAAATTGTATTCTGCTGTATGAGAATTGTCGTAAGTTCCTAACCAAATGGTTTTAGATATAAGACTGGCAGGCAAAAACAAACAACTAGTGTTGAGCGAACACGGACTGTATTATTCGTGTTCGTACCGAATAATTGGATTTTTGTTACCCGAACACGGACCCGAAAAACCTTACTGTATGTTCGGGTTTAAAATCCGTGTTCGGTCATTTTATTTCCTGTTTTGTATGTAATGGCACGCTTTTAATGGCGGACTTTCAACAGCCAATCAACAAGCATTTAACTGGTGTGCCTTAAGCCATCCCAGCCATGCCTACTAATGTATTAGTAGCTGTGATTGGCCATCTGAAGCATGTGACCATGTTTTTATAAGTTCGAGAACCCCAGCGCGCTGCGTCATTCTGCTGTAGATTAGGGAGAGAGCACACATCATACGTGCTGGCTGCTGATTAGGGACAGACAGTGATTCTGTGAAAAATTGTGTCCGAAAAGAATGCAGGGGCAGGTCGGAGTGCAGGCAGGGAGAGTTATTACAGCATTTTAGGGCGAGGCTGGAGATTAGGCAGGGTCAGTGTTCTACATCGATTTTGCTGTGTGGGGGGTTTTGCAGTGAACGATCTTATTGAGCATATTAGGGCGAGGCTGGAGATTAGGCAGGGTCAGTGTTCTACATCGATTTTGCTGTGTGGGGGGTTGTGCAGTGAACGATCTTATCGAGCATATTAGGGCCAGGCTGCAGAGATTAGGCAGGGACAGTATACATCGATTTTGCTGTGTGGGGGGTGGTGCAGTGAACAATCTTTTTGCCCTCACTTGAGCCCACTGAGGAGGAGGAGGAGGAGGGAGAAAAAAATATATTTTTATCAGTCTGTTGTGTGCAGCGTTCAGCTATATTTTACTACAGAGTGATGTTCTAATCTGCTATTTAAAAATTACAAATTTAAAGGGGTATCACTTGCCATGCTCTTAACTACATTTTGCTGCCAATTGCAGCACTCTAGCCTTTTCCATTTGTTTTTTAGAGCCATTTTAGTGCCTGAAAGTTCGGGTCCCCATTGACTTCAATGGGGTTCGGTGTCCGGGTAAAGTTCGGAAAAAGTCCGGGACACGGACCCGGACTTTTTTTTCAAGTTCGGCCAAACCCGCCGAACACGGACATCCAGGTGTCCGCTCAACTCTACAAACAACAAAAAAAAAATACAAATGATCATTTGTTCGATATTCTCACTGTGTGTACGAGGCTTCAGGGTGGTGTGCAAAACACCTTTAACATGCCCAAGCCTGACCATCATAACTCTTGATGAAATACACTTGCATAAAGCAGTGCCATACTTATATCTCTTTTAAACATACCCATATTGTCATTTGACTCATAGGTACTGATCATTGTGGAAGCAAGCCACATTTCTCACAATGAAAGAAAATTCAGTTTTATCATTGAAACAATGCCCCTTCACAAGGCGCTTAGATGAAGAAAAAAAGAGGATAAAGGAGCTTGGACCAGATCGGCCTAACTTAAGAATTAAGCAGCAGTTAAGTGATTGTGGTAGAGCTTATACTCGTTGCTTTTCCACCAGTTGTTATGAGAAACAGAGTTGGCTAGCTGGATGCGATGTGAGTCATGCCTTATATTGTTTTCCCTGTTTGCTATTTCAAAGTCCTGGCACTGAAACGTTGTGGACAACAACAGGGGTTTGCGACTTAAAGCATCTCACTGATAAGTGCAAGTGGCATGAAAGCAGCCGAAGCCATCTTGACAACACTATGAGGCTCCAGTTTTTTGGGAAGCGTAGGGGGGGAACCTCTGGGTGAGTCTAAGATGGAAAAGGACCTGGGGGTCCTAGTGGACAACAGGCTTGGCAGTGGCATGCAATGCCAAGCCGCTGCAAGCAAAGCCAAAAAAATACTGGCATGTGTAAAAAAGGGGATTCACTCCAGAAATAAAGAGATTATTCTCCCACTCTACAAGACTCTGGTCCGGCCACATCTGGAGTATTCCGTCCAGTTCTGGGCACCGGTCCTCAGAAAGGATGTGCTGGAACTAGAGAGAGTCCAGAGAAGGGCAACACAAATAATTAGGGGAATGGAGGACATCAGCTATGAGGAAAGACTACAAGCATTGAACTTATTCTCTCTGGAGAAGAGACGATTGAGCGGGGATATGATATCAATGTACAAATACTGTACTGGCGACCCTTGCATAAGGAACAAACTATTCAGAGAAAGGGAATACAATAAGGCTCGGGCCACTCACTAAAACTAGAGGAAAAACGGTTTAACCTTAAAATACGCAGGGGGTTCTTTACTGTCAGAGCAGTAAGGATGTGGAATTCTCTTCCACAAGCAGTCGTATCAGCATGGAGCATCGATAGTTTCAAAAAACTATTCGATGGGCACCTTAAAGACCACAACATAAAGGGGTATACAATGTACGGTTAACACACACACATCATAGGTTGAACTGGATGGACTGATGTCTTTTTTTCAACCTCACAAACTATGTAACTATGTAAGGTTTTCCTGAAGAGATGGGCCTTTAGTGAGTGTGCAGCTCCCTCTTCCCAGTCAATGTCAGGATAGCTGAAGTCCCCTAATATAATGACTGATCCCAGCTTTGCCACGTTACCCAACAGTGCTAAAAACTCCAGCTCTATGCAGTGCCGAATCACAAAAAATGGCCTGGTCATTAAGGGGGAAATTCCTTCCAGTCCAGAAGTGGTTAAGGTCATCACAGAGGATAAGGACACCCTTTACATCTGGAGGAAAAGAGATTTACTTGTGATAAAGCTTAACACCACTTAACACCTGTTTAACACTGGATACTAAACGTACACCTTAACCTCCAGCTGTGAAAATGTAGAATAGGTTTCCTCAAGAGCTGGTTCTGGCCACCTTAGTAGATTGTTTTAAAAAAAGCCTGAATTCTTTCCTAAATGTACAAAATATAATTGTATACTAACATTTATAGGTTAGGTTGATCCAGTGAATATTCGATTGCCTCTTGGAGGATCAGGAAGGAATTCTTTCCCTCCCGTTGGAGCAAATTGGATCATGTTTTATTGGGTTTTTTGGCTTTCTTTGGATCAACTGTGGGTATAGGATTGTGTCTGTGGAGGTTTTCGAATTGTGTGAGTTTTGGTATTTTAATTTTCCTGACGCCAACATGGCAGCATACACCATTTGTCACCGTGTGATTTCTGAACATCTCTAGGAAGACTCCAATTCACTCTGTTAGCCTTACCACATACAGCAAAAGCCAGATAATTCTGTTATTTAAACCATTGTCTGCTAATGACAACATTAGAAAAAAAAAAAAAAGATGTGTCTGTTTTGCCTATATCCCTGCAAAGTCATACCCATAAAATACAGCTGTATGTAGGAAGATCTCTACTCCAGCTTGGCTTTTCTTTCCTCCTCCCAGCATGCACTTGGCTCACTGCTCATTTCAAGGCTTTCTCTATCAAGTGCATAAGATGTGATGTGCTCAGGAATACAAAGTTGTTATTTTAATGATCAGTCATTTTCACTCTCTCCTGACAATTTTCTCTAATAATTGGATCACTTAGCTGGCTGTACAGTGATTTTCCCAACAATTGACTTTTTCAGCACATGTTCCTTTAGCCAAATACAGATATCTAGGAACCATGTATAAAAATATTACAGTTACCAACCAGGTAAATAGCACTGACTCATATCTTTCTACAAAGTGCATATCTGAATTTCCTAGACATGACTTATATCTATATACACTGAACAAAATTGTAAATGCAACACTTTTGTTTTTGCCCCCATATTTCATGAGCTGAACTCAAAGATCTAAGACTTTTTCTATGTACACAAAAGGCCTATTTCTCTCAAATATTGTTCACGAATCTGTCTAAACCTGTGTTAGTGAGCACTTCTCCTTTGCTGAGATAATCCATCCGCCTCACAGGTGTGGCATATCAAGATGCTGATTAGACAGCATGATTATCGCACAGGTGTGCCTCATGCTGGCCACAATAAAAGTTTTATCACACAGCACAATGCCACAGATGTCGCAAGTTTTGGGGGAGCGTGCAATTGGCATGCTGACTGCAGGAATGTCCCCCAGAGATGTTGCCTGTGAATTAATGTTCATTTCTCTACCATAAGCCGTCTCCAAAGGCGTTTTAGAGAATTTGGCAGTACATCCAACCGTCCTCACAACCGCAGACCACGTGTACCCACACCAGCCCAGGACCTCCACATCCAGCATCTTCACCTCCAAGATCGTCTGAGACCGGCCACTAAGACAGCTGCAACAATCGGTTTGAATAACCAAAGAATTTCTGCACAAACTGTCAGAAACCATCTCAGGGAAGCTCATCTGCATGCTTGTCATCCTCATTGGGGTCTCAACCTGACTGCAGTTCGTCGCGGTAAGCATCTTGAGTGGGCAAATGCTCACATTCGATGGCGTCTGACACTTTGGAGAGGTGTTCTCTTCATGGATGAATCCCAGTTTTCTTAGATCTTTGAGTTCAGCTCATGAAAAATGGGGGCAAAAACAAGTGTTGTGTTTATTATTTTGTTCAGTATAAGAAGAGTTTTGAAATGAGACTTAGATTCACTGTGTTTAATTGTTCTTGTTGAATCAGTATTTTGGATTTGTTTTTTAAAGCGGTAGTAAACTCCACTTTTTCACCTGTACCTGTAATAAGGCTTACCTGGAGGTACAGTGAATATCTCCTAAACTTGCTCTGTTTAGGAGATATTCACAATTTCAACAGCCAGTGACATCACTGGCGCATGGGTATTGCATTCTGCATTGATGTAATACTGAATGTGCCGTCAATTCAGAGTGCTGCGCTGTGAATGTGCGATTGTGGGTGCGTGAGGGTGACGTCATTGTGACCTGGCCATTTAAGCAGCTGGAAAAAGGGAAACCTGGAAGGAAGACTGGATGAAGATGGAAGTGTCGACAGTAGTGACAGAGTTCACACTGGCATTAACCCCTTCAGCCCTGTAAGGTTTTACCCCCTTAATGACCAGGTATTTTTTTGCGATATGGCTTTGCATTACTTTAACTGACAATTGCGCAGTCATGCAACGCTGTAACCAAAAAAAAAAAAAATGCAATGTCCTTTTTTTCCCCACAAATAGAGCTTTCTTTTGGTGGTATTTGATCACTGCGTTTTTTTATTTTTTGCACTATAAACAAAAAAAGAGACAATTTTGAAAAAAAAAAAATATTTTTTACTTTCTGCTATAAAACACATCCAATAAAAAAATTTAAAAAATCAAATTTCTTCATCAATTTAGGCCAATAGGCGTATATTGATTGGTTCGAGTCTACAAACAATGGGATATTTTTTATTTATTTATTTATTTTTACTAGGTATGGTGGCGATCAGTGATTTTCAGCGGGACTGCCAAATTGCAGCGTTACAATCAGACACTAACTGACACTTTTGACACTTTTTTGTGGACCAGTTATATTATTACTGTGATCAGGGCTAAAATGATGCACTGTTGCTGTACTAATGGCACTGGCAGAGAAGGGGCGATCAAAGGGTTAAATGTGTCCCTAGGGGGTGCTTCCTAACTGTGTGGGGGTTGCTCTGACTGGGGATGGACAGAGATCCGTGTTCCTGCTTAGCAGGAACACAAGATCTCTATCTTCTTACCTGTCAGAAAGGCAATCTGTCTTGTTTAAATAGGCAGACTGCCATTCTGCCTCTCTTGGAAAGGATCACGGGTGGTTGGCGGACATCGGGTCCACCAGACCCGCTGATTGTTCCCCCTCTGTCCAATCAGTGCGCGATCGCGCCTCCAGCGGTGCACGCACGCCCCCTAGTGGCTATTGCATGAAATTACGTACAGGTACATGATTTAGTGCAATAGTGCCAACCTGCCACAGTAAATGAATGTTAGGTGGTCGGCAAGTGGTAAAAAGCAGGCATTTGAGGGGTGTTAAAAACACCCCTCAAATGCCTATGTAAGTGATACAATGGACAGCACAAAGTGCTGTTCACATTATGAAAACATGAAGCTTTGGCGTCACGTTGCGTTGCTTCAAAATCGAAGCCTCATGTCGAGTCAGGAGGCGTTTGAAGCCTTTCAACATCTCCCATTTAAGTCTATGGTATTGCTCAGCAAACGCTCTGGCAGGCTTTTGCGACAGGGTTGTGGTTGCGGTGTGTTAAAATTTGTTTATTTCTGTCACTTTTCATTGTGGAGCAGTTTTAACATACCTTAACACTCATTAAACGCTTCAAAACCATGCATAGAGTGTTTAGGGAGTGATGCATACTAGCACATTGTGACATTAACCTACAGGGGGATCTTTTTTCTTTTTTTTTTTTTTTTTTTTTTACAATAGAGTACTACCGCCTTAAAGCAGTAGTAAACCTGCCCTTCAGAGCAGCGCTGTTACAGCTCCCCTGGCACTTCCATCTTTCTCTGGTCTCTCTTCTGGGTTTGCGGGCTCCGGGCTTATGAATGGCTAGGTCTGTGATGACGTCACTTTCATGTATGTGCCTGGGAATCCTGGCTTTGACATGGAGCTCTGCATTCCATGGCATACTGTATGCCCTTAAACAGACAGTGTCACTGAGCATGCGTGGGAGATGTCGATTGGCTAATGCTGATGTGAAAATCTCCTAAACTATGCTAGTTTAGGAGATATTCATTGTACCTACAGCCTGATTGTAAGCTAACCTGTAGGTATAGGTTTAGTAGACACTTTACTACAGCTTTAAGTGGACTCGTAAGTGAAGATTAGAGTTGGGCAAACAGTTTGAGCTGAGCAAAAGTTGGGCCCGAACATCGCCTGTTTGCACATTCGGCAAACACCCAAATTTTCGGGGGGGGGGGGGGGGGGGGGTTAAGCGTAATGTCATCATGATCAGTGCCACAATGCACTGATCGCTGCAATGTGCATTCTAAGCCCTGATTGGGCAAAGCTTTGCCCAATCTGGGCACAATAAATAGCTGGTTGTTAAGGAGTTGGCCAGGAAGCCAGCCACTGCATCCTTAACAACTGATGAGTCATCAGCTGTCAACAGGCTTCCCCACTGACAGCTGAATGGAAAAAAAAAAAAAAAAAACATTGCCGGCAATAGAAAAAAGTGAAAAAAAAATGGAGTGGGGGTCCCCTTTCCCAATTTATACCAGGCCCTTAAGTTCTGGTATGGATTTTAAGGGGAATTCCATGCCAAAAAAAGGCATGGTGTCCCCCAAAAATCCATACCAGACCCTTAGCCGAGCATGCAGCCTGGCAGGACAGGAAAGAGGGGGCAAGCTTCCCTTCTCCTGAACCATACCAGGTGACATGCCCTCAACATGGGGGGGTGCTTTGGGGCGCCATAGCACCTTGTGCCTATGTTGCTGGGTGGTGGGTGGTTGTGGCGGTTTGCTGGCAGGGGGCTTATTGGAATCTGGAAATCCCCTTTACAAGTGGGCCCCCATATCCTGCCCCCCCATTTAAATGAATATGAGGTACATTGTACCCCTACCCATTCACCAAAACAAAGTTTCAAAAATAAATAAAGACAGGAGGCAGTTTTTGACAATTCCTTTATTTAAAAAAAGTAAAAACAATCACAATGTCCCCTGGTGTAGATCCATCGTCAATCACAATGCCCAGGGCACCTGAAAAAAGAAAAAAAAAATGCCCCACCAGCGACAAAGGCTAACAGCTGTATGTCTGCTCTGCTGTTTGTCTTAAATAGTTAAGGGGCTGGGCCACCTGGTGACATCACCTGGTGGCACCTCCCTCTTGTGACGTCGCCAACCCAGCATGCACCAGTTGTTGATGTCACAAGCCCCCTGCCCGCAGTCCCTACCCGCAGACCCCACAGCCACAGCCCAGGGTTGTCGGGAAGAGGCCCTTGACCCCATCAACATGGGGACAAGGTGCTTTGGGGTGGGCGGGCGGTGTCCTCCCCACCCCAAAGCATCCCCCTATGTTGAGGGCATGTGGCCTGGTATAGTTCAGGAGGGGGGGTGCTTACTCTACCCCCTCAGATAAGTGTCTGGTTTGGATTTTGAGAGGGACCCCACAATGTTTTTTTTTACATTTCTCCATGGGATTCCGCCTTAAAATCAATACCAGACTCTTATAGTCATGGTACATATGCAACACTTTACAGGAAGATTAAGGGGACCCCCAGGCACTATATTTAAAGGAATTTTTCATTTTTATTGTTTAACTTTAAGCATCATAAAAATCACTGCTCCTGTAAAAACGATCTTTTAAAAAAAAACGTTTTGCATTGATACATGTCCCTAGGGCACTACTGGGGGTCCCCATACCCTTTTTATGGCCGATAACTTGCATATAAGCCTTCAAAATGGGGACTTTTGATTTTTCTAATTTGGGTCCCATAGACTTCAATGGGGTTCAGGTCTGAACTCTTGTGATGTTCGAGTGTTCTGTCGCCAACCGAACTGGGTGTTCAGACCAACTCTAGTGAAGATCAGCTATATTACAGTGAACATCTAGATTAGATGGTTCAGTTCAGGATCAATGCGGTTCTCAATGCTGAGAAATAAAGGCAGATACTTATTCATCAGATCATTCATCATGCCATACCATCAGTGAAGTGTGTAATTGTCTCCAAATTTACTCTGCAGCAAGACAACGACCCAAACATACAGCCAATGTCACTAAGAAGGTGAGCACAGCTGTGACTACTAGAGAGCCCCCACCAATCCCCACTCAGGATTGCCCATCTTGTGGTCTCATACATATGGGTGTTTCTTTTGTGTTTCATTTGCTTTTTCATTTCATGTGTTTCATGTGCAGACAAGGCTGAACTTTTATCATATTTGAACTTAGGCCCCTGTTCAGTCCCAGTTGTAAGAACTGCAGACCCTTGGCTGATTTAGCTGAAAAAGGACTCCAGGCTTTTGCCGTGAGATCTGCATAATTTACCCATATTCTCTATTAAGTAGTATTCATGGAGACCTCTCTGGCTTGACACATGGTAGCCAGTAGCAACTACCTGTACTGAGTACCCTTGACTTGGTAGCCGCCTCCTTTCAACTTCCATGCTATTAAAAGTAGTCTCTATGAGCTGGATGGCAAAACTGGCCATGAGAGAGCAGATCCGTCATAACTGGCAGAGGCAGCGGTGACTCAGTGATAAAGTAAGCAGGGGTGACCAGCGCTATGGAATTTTCAGTAAATGTGTGTGTTCTTTATCACAGAGGTGTAAGCTGCCAACAACCAACCCCTAAGGGTTAAGAAAGTGAGATGTGTGCAAAGGATTGAAACGGCACTACCTTACAAGTGATAAAGTGCCAAGTGTACAACTAAATAAATAAATCGTGATACAATTCGATTTTTTGTATATATCATAAAATTAGTAAATATAAATATAAAGTGCACTAGTGGTTGTAGTCAATGCTGTGACCAATTGTCTCTCCCCCCTCTCTCTCTCCCCCCTCTCTCTCCCCCCTCTCTCTCCCCTCTTTCTCTCCCCTCTTTCTCTCCCCCTGTCTCTCCCCCTCTCTCTCTCCCCTCTCTCCCCCCCCTGTCTCTCTCTCCCCCACCTCTCTCTCTCCCCCCTCTCTCTCTCTCTCTCCTCTCTCTCTCCCCTCCCTCTTTCCCCCTCTCTCTCCCCTCTCTCTCTCCTCCCCCCTTCTCTCTCTCCCCCCCACCTCTCTCTCTCCCCCTCTCTATCATTTAATTTCTGTAACATGCAGCATGAGCGGGTTAATGTATTGTCCCTGATACATCAGTAACACTGACACTGGTGCCACTAATGCAGCACAAAGGGGTTAATTAACTGCCACTATTCACTAATGTATCAGTGACCAGCTCAATACATTAACGCTCTCATGCTGCATAATACAAATTGAGTCAAACACCAGTGATAAACACAAAGTCCCAATGTGCTAATAAAGGTTCTTTGGTAACAACCGCACCATCTGCCAACTTCAATTGAGTGTTCCTGTGACAGTCACCTCCACCTTAAGCTAGATACACACTATCCAACTTTTGTTGGTAGATTTCCTTCAGATTTACCTTTTCTATGTAGTGCAAGGGCCTGCCAGATTGCATACAAATTGAAAGTGTTTAGGTTTGACCTCATATTATATGGTTTTGGTAAGTCTAAAGGAAAAAGTCTTCAGAAAATCTTATAATGTGTATGGCCCATTAGATAAAGTTCTCGCTTACCAGACTGCACGGACTTCGAGAAGCGGGGTGACATCAGCACATCACTCCGACAGCTGACGTCATCGCGCTTCTTGAATCCTGGAAGGACAGGTAGTTGCGATTAGCCAGCTGGCTTGTTTTGATCCTAATGAAATTTTATGTTCTTCTTGCTATAAGTGCAATATTGCATACCTTCAATAACGTTTTTAAAGATTTTTAGACTACTACGAGCGAGACTTCTGTATTTTGGGGACCATCTGTGATATTTGTTTCCTGGACGGTGGGTCCACTTGCCATAAGAGGTTCCTGGGACAGTTAACCACTTCTATACCGGGCATGTTTCAGCACTCTGTAAGAACACTGAACTGGGGGGGGGGGGGCAGTTTGCCATCTTCGCCCTGGGCACCATATGACCTTGACCACTGGGCACAGTACAACTCTTGCTTCTCTTGTAAAAGGAGTGACTGACAGAAGGACTTTGAATACTACGCTCAGTTTGAGAGCATACTTTGCCTCATAAGCTGAACATCCCATGACCTTGAGCAGCCTACTCTTTGAAATGCATCCCCCAACCTTTCTGGCTGGGGTCTGAAATGATAATATTCTATTCGAAAACAACAATTGGTTACAAAGATCCAAGGATACTCAGGCACTGTTCTGCTGGAAGAGACTTCCAAATCACCTTTGACTTTCTCTATCAGAGGACACCTCTTCCCTTGTGGAAGTTCTACTGAATTTTTTTCTGTCGCTATTGCAGACAGTTAGACCTTGTGAATGCCCTGGGAGAGGTGTACAGACCGTGAGGGAAACACTGAAATTGGTAGAGGAATTTAGGATGGATAGGGAAAAGTAGGTAGGTGTCTAATAAACCTACAGATCACAGATGAACAAACCTACAGGAACAAAGATGAACCTAATCCTTATCTCCTCTGGGCACTTGGAACCTTCACAATTTTTCATTTAATCCAGCTACAAACTGGACCAGAATTTTACACTTTTCCATCAAATTTGGTAGCCTGGCTGGCAGAGATTGGAAGGTGAACAAACATTAACCAATGTCACACCAATATAGCTGATGTAGCCCACTGATCCTGAATATAATATAATATAGCTGATGTAGCCCACTGATCCTGAATATAATATAATATAGCTGATGTGGCCCACTGATCCGGAATATTTTCCATCCAGGTGTGTTTGCAAAGCTTTACACAGGCACCTCCTGGTTAAGTACACCCTTAAAAGGACTTCCGCTGTTCTACTAAGACAGGTGCCTTCGATTTTTAACCACTTAAGCCCCGGAAGATTTTACCCCCTTCCTGACCAGGGGGTATTTTGGGATTCGGCACTGCGTGAATTTAACGGACAATTGCGTGGCCGTGCGATGCTGTACCCAAACAAATTTGATGTCCTTTTTTTCCCACAAACAGAGCTTTCTTTTGGTGGTATTTGATCACCTGTGCGATTTTTTGATCATGCGCTATAAACAAAAAAAGAGCGACAATTTTGCAAAAATAACAATAATTTTCAAATTTTTTTATATGAAATTACCCCCAAAAAAATGTAAAAATCAAACATTTTTAACATTTTAGGCCAATTTGTTTTCTGCTACATATGTTTGGTAAAAAAAATCACAAAAAGCGTATTTTGATGGGTTTGCGCAAAAGTTATTGCGTTTACTAACTAAGGGAAAGATTTTTGTCATTTTTGTTGTTTTTTTTTTTTAACGAGTAATGGCGGCGATCTGCGATTTTTTTTTTTTTTTTTGTGGGACTACGACATTGTGGGGGACAGATTGGACCCTTGACTGACATTTTTTACACTTTTGGGGGTACCAGTGACATTACTACAGTAATCAGTGCTATAAATATGCACTGTTACTGTAAAAATTACACTGGGAGGGAAGGGGTTAACTTTATTGGAGAGGGAGGGGTTAAGTGTGTCCCTAGGGGCGTGCTCCTAACTGTGATTGGATGTGGCTGTGTGTGTAACAGCAAAGATCAACGGTCCTACATAGCAGGACCGTATGATCTGTGCTGTTACACAGGGGAGAATGACAGGCGCCTGTGTTTACATTAGCCGCCTTCCTTTCTCCCGCTGTATCCGACGATCGCGAGTGACCGGTGGACATCGGGTCTGCCGGTCACACGCGTGGGCTGCATAGTGAACGAGCGGGTGCGGGAGCATGCCTTCGGCGGCGCGCGCTCGCCCTCTATTAGCTCCCAGGCTAGTGACGCACCGGTACGTCACTTTGCCTGGGAGGGGCTGACTGCCGCCGTATATATTCGGGCGGCGGTCGGCAAGTGGTTAAGGCTTAAACAATGAAGATTGGGTCCTTCTCCAGTTCCTTTACTAATCTTTTTCCTGGTCCATAGCCTCCTTGTATCTACTTGGGAGTTGTTGCCTGTATGCTGGACTTTTTCAGATTTTTTCGGTTTTTTGTCAGATGATATTCACCCTGACCTGCTACTGGTCGCCCTTGAGATGGCTGTATCCTGTCTACTCCCAAATAGACTTTATCCGTTGTCTGGTATCTTGCACTGTTTTTTTTTTTTTTCTTTTAAGGCGTGATCCCCCCTACCATGGCTTCAGCCATAATGCTCTCTTTGTCGTGAACACGGGGAACACTGCTTTTGAAAAACATCAATTGATGTCTACTGACACATCTGCCACAGAGTCTGCCACCAACTTCAGCACTTACAAAGCTGTTACCTCCTTATCTCTCTTCATTTCCTCCAGAAGGACTTCTTTAAAGGGTAACTCCACTTTCCTTTTCAATCTGCAGGGCTGTAATTTTCTGTAAATTGCAAGGCAATATGGCTGTCTGGAGGTGTTCTGTACAGAATGTGTACAGAATGCCCCCCTAAACATCATTTTCTGCTTGAGTGATTAGCCCACTGATTTTCCCAGAAGTCTGCACAAAGTCAGATTTTTGGCATCCACTGCAACAAAAATGTGATTTTTGGTAAGATTCTCCTAACAGAAAATCATGTCTAAAGAGATGCAGACCCTGACACTTTCCTTTACCACTTCCATTAAACTCACTCAGCACCTGGACTGGTTATTGCTGGTCTGCAGTACAGTACTTCAGAGCTGGGTCTAATTTTCGGACTAGAGCCTCCTTGAACACAATTGCAAGGTGACGTGTCTTGCCAGCTTCATTAATAATGCATCCACCATCGGAGGAGACCGCAGCAGGTTGACCTTTGGCTTTTTCAGGGTACAGTATATCGTTTTGACAACCTGTTTATACAGGCCTTTTTCTCTGACCCCTTGTATTCTTCCTGGATTAACTCCTCCAGTTGTTCAGTGAAGGGAAATGAGTACTTTCTAAACTTGTGGAGAGTTTCCTCCACTTCACTCCAGGCAATTGCGTCCTTAACTGCCCTTGCAAAAGGCTCAATTGGGCAATTGTCAAAGCCTGTGGCCCCTTTAATGCCTTCTTCCTCCAATTTGGACACCACCTACTGGCTCTGGTTGGAAGTGCTAGGCAATTCAGCCACCAACTAAAAAGTACAGGCTTCATGTATCAATTCCTTAGCCGATTCTTTATTCAAGGGGCTACTTTCCAGACATCCCCTTCTTTGTCAGCTATCACTGCTTCCAAGCGGACTTGACATATTAGCTTGTCAGGCAATGACTTTCCACCACAAACGCCGCAACCATTAGGGTATCATTGCCCTTGCAGAGCATTGCTAGAGTTTATAGTCTGTGGGAATATACCTTCCAGAGCAAAGGCATTTTTAGAAAGATTTGCATTGAACACAATATTACATGCAATTGCTTTGATATCTTGTGATTACAGTCTTCCCTGCAGTCATACCCCCCATCACAGTCCTCCCTGAAGTAATGGCCCCCCGTCACAGTCCTCCCTGAAGTAATGGCCCACCATCAGTCCTCCCTGCAATCATGGCCCACCATCACAGTCCTCCCTGCAGTCATGGCCCACCATCACAGTTCTCCCTGCAGTCATTCCCCCATCACATCAGTCCTCCCTGCAGTCATGGACCCCCCCATCACACTCCTCCCTGCAGTCATGGATCCTCCATCACACTCCTCCCTGCAGTCATACCCCCCCCCCCCATCACAGTCCTCCCTGCAGTCATGCTCTCCCCATCACATTCCTCACAGCAGTCACACTCTACCCCATCACATTCCTCCCCGCAATCATGCATCCCTCCCCCCCTCCAATTACAGTCCTCCATGCACAGTGTTCATTTTATTCTCTGCCTCCCCTGCAGCCTGTGTATATTTTGTCATGTCAGCTGCAGATCAGGACAGAGAGCAAGAGGTGCCAAACTAATGCAGAGAGCTGCCGATTACCCCCTTGTTATTATGAAGAGTCTCTTGCTCTCTGTCCTGATCTGCAGCTTCTCCCGCCCCTGCCTTGCTGACAGACATAACAGAATACACCCAGGCTGCTAACTGTTCTGCGGTCTGTGACAGGGCTCACCTCCTGCTCTGATGGTGGCCCGCTTGACAACAGGCTACTGACCTGTACTGGTCCGCAGCCCGGGGGTTATCTACAACTTAGATATACTGTATTTAGTATTGCCTAAAAAAAAGATAATTTAACAGAGGGCAACAACAGGGGTCCTTCAAGTGATTGTAAAGTCTTGTGTATTTTTTTGTTAAAAATAACAAATGTTATACTTACAGTACCTGCTCTGTGCAGTGGTTTTGCACAAATCAGCCCAGATCCTCCACTTCTCAGGTCCCTCTTCAGCTCTCCTGGCTTCTCCCTCCTATTGAGTGCCCCCACAGCAAGCAACTTGCTATGGGGGCACCCAACCTGAATCCCAGCCAATGAAGAGGGAGAGTCTCGGTCAGCTGAGTGTCTCCTGAAACCTCACCGTGGGGTCCCCCCCCCCAAAATCCATACTAGCCCCTTATCAGAGAATGCAACCTGGCAGGTCAGGAAAGGAAGGGGACGAGCGAGTACCCCCCTCCTGAACCATACCAGGCCACATGCCCTCAATATGGGGGCAGGGTCGGGTGCTTTGGGGCAGGGAGGGCTCTGTGCCCCCCCACCCCAAAGCACCTTGTCCCCATATTGATGGAGACAAGGGCCTCTTCCCGACAACCCTGGGTTGTGGTTGCTGGGGTCTGCGAGGGGGGGCTATCGCAATCTGGAAGCCCCCTTTAATAAGGGAGCACCCCAGGGTTGATCCTAGGGTCAAAAGAAAAAAGAAAAAGAGGGGCGCACCGACCTAGTGCATTACCATAAAAACATTTATTAAAATATTAAAAAGTGTACATAGTACTCACAAAACTGGTGTGATACATCAGATGAAGTGCTGCTCTTCATCTGGCTCTGAGGAAGGGGGTTCGCCCCTGAAACGCGTCAGCCTAGCCATAGCAGCCCCATGCGACCATCTGCATGCTAATGCGTCACAATCGGGACCTGGCTACCTTGGAAACTATTCTTGATGTGTGATGTATCACACCAGTTTTGTGAGTACTATGTACACTTTTTAATATTTTAATAAATGTTTTTATGGTAATGCACTAGGTCGGTGCGCCCCTCTTTTTCTTTTTTCCTTTCTACCAGTGGTTCTGGATACCCTTGATCCTGAAGGGGGCAGCAAGACCAGACAGCTCTCTCTACATCTGAGCTTGTAGTGCACCTCTTTCTACTCCACCAGACAGCACTTGAGCGCAGGAGGTTTTGTTTTTTGATCCTAGGGTCACAGGTGCCTGGATGCAGAAATATTTCTGGCACCCCGACATGGGCATGGCCATATTACTAACTTCCCCCTTTACAAATGTTTCTATAGCAACGAGTCAATGGCACAACACCTGAGGATAATGCTTAAGAGCTTATCACCGGTAATTCTAAACTTTTGAGTTTACAGTTGTTTCAGTAAGCCTAAACTGCAAGCATGCCAACCACATCCTAAATTTTACCAGCATTAACTAATCAAAGCTCTTCTACTTAGCAATGTAGGGATTTGGAAACAAGAAATAAAGAACTTGAATGCAGTAAAAGTCTGCAGCTCTCATTGGCTCATTCAACATTTCTAACACTGATCAAGGAAAATGAAATAATCCTTCCAAAAGGATGTGTTAGCACTTAACTGAACCCAACACCATATGGTGTCAGGATGATCGAATCACATTATTTATATTACTACAGTGTAATATACACTGCTTAAAAAAAATTAAAGGAACACTTTGAAAACACATCAGATCTCAAAAAGGAAAAAAATATCATGCTGAATATCTACACTGATATAGACTGGGTAATGTGTTAGGAATGCAAGGATGCCACATCCTTTAATGGAAATGAAAAGTATCAACCTACAGAGGACTGAATTCAAGGACATCCCAAAAATCAAAGTGAAAAATGATGCAGCAGACTAGTCCAGAACAATTTCAGCTTGTCCTGAAAAATTGTATGTTAGTGCAAATAAAAAAAGTATCACGGACAGTACTCAATTGTTTCTATTGCAGCAACTCAAAATGGTACTCAGTAGTTTGTAGTATCATCACTGAGCTCCTGAACAAACTGAGATGCAACCTGATGGTGTCAGATGGACCAAAACATAATGTCCCAGAGATGTTTTATTGGATTTAGGTCAGGCAAGCGTGAGGGCCATTCAATGGTATCAATTCCTTCATCCTCCAGGAACTGGCTACATACTGTCGCCACATGAGGCCGGGCATTGTTGCGCACCAGGAGGAACCCAGGACCCACTACACCAGCGTAGGGTCTGACAATGGGTCCAAAGATTTCATCCCAATACCTAATGGCAGTCAGGGTGCCATTTTCTAGTCTGTAGAGGTCTGTGCGTCCCTCCATGGATATGCCTCCCCAGACCATCACTGACCCACCACCAAACCAGTCATGCTGAACAATGTTACAGGCAGCATAACGTTTTCCATGGCTCCTCCAGACCCTTTAACGTCTGTCACATGTGCTCAGGGTGAACCTGCACTCATCTGTGAAAATCACAGGGTGCCAGTGGCGGATCTGCCCATTCTGGTGTTCAATGGCAAATGCCAATCAAGCTCCACGGTGCCAGGCACTGGGAACAGGACCCACTAGAGGACGTTGGGCCCTCAGACCACCCTCATGAAGTCTGTTTCTAATTGTTTGGTCAGAGACAGTCACACCAGTGGCCTGCTGGAGGTCATTTTGTAGGGCTCTGGCAGTGCTCCTCCTGTTCCTCCTTGCACAAAGAAGCAAATACCGGTCCTGCTGATGGGTTAAGGACCTTCTTTGGCCTTGTCCAGCTCTCCTAGTTTACCTGCCTGTCTCCTGGAATCTCCTCCATGCTCTTGAGACTGCGGTGGAAGACACAGCAAACCTTCTGGCAATGGCACATATTGATGTGACATCATGGAGGAGTTGGAATGCCTGTGCAACCTCTATAGGGTCCAGGTATCACCTCATGCTAGCAGTAGTAACACTGACCCTAGCCAAATGCAAAACTAGTGAAAATTAGTCAGAAAAGATGAATAGGGAAAACTATTTCATTGGCCTCCACCTGTAAAACAATTCTTTTTTGTAGGTAGTATCATTGTTGCCCATCTAGTGCCCTTGTTGATAATTTCATTAACACCACAGCAGCTATAACTGATTAACAAACCCCTCCGCTATTTAACTGTCCAGATCATTATCCCATTGTTTTACTTGACTTGATGCTATACTCTGATTAAAAAAAGTGTTCCTTTAATTTTTTTAAGCAGTGTAAAATCCATCAACATGGGGACAAGGTGCTTTGGGGTGGGGCGCAGAGCCCCCCCCCGCCTCAAAGCACCCACACCCCCATGTTAAGGGCATGTGGCCTTGTATGGTTCAGGAGAGGGGGTGGGGGGTGCTCGCTCATCCTTCTCCTTTCCTGACCTGCCAGGCTGCATGCTCGGATAAGGTCTGGTATGGATTTTTGGGGGGGCACTCCACACTTTTTTTTTTTGCATTTTTCTATTCCCAGACAATTGCCTGCATTCTTTACATTCATCTGTCAGTGGAGAAGCCCACTGATTGATGATGGCTCAAGGTTGTTAAGGATGCGGCTGTCCAGCTTCCTGGCCCGCTGCTTAACCACAAGCTTTTTCTTCACAGAATTCGAATCAGTCGATCGTTTTTCAACCGATCTGGATTCTAATCGTTCTGAAAAGTTGGAATTCATTCGAAAATTAATAAGTTAAAAGATTTTTAACTAAAACGAAATTAAATTTAACAAAAACGAAACGAAATTAATTTCGAAGCCATAATGAAACAAAATTAGTAACATATCGAATCTATCAGAAACTATACAATTTTTTCCATTCTGCACATGTCTACTTATCATCACTAGGGATGATCGAACTGTTGAAAAGTTCGGTTCGGCCAGAACACCCGAACTTTCGGATTCCGGATTCCAGAACCCTATTGAAATCAATGGGACCCGAACTTCGGTAATCAAAAAACACCATTTTGAACCCTAGGATTTTGAAGTGCCTAGGGTTCTGGGTCATGCCCCAGGGACTATTAATCACACAAAAAAAGTTCTTAAAAATTGTCGTTTTTGATAGAGAGACAATTATTGAAAAAATTATTGAAAAAAAAAAAATGAGATTTCTTTGGATTTAGTGTCTGTAGGGGTCTAAAAAGTGTACCTGTGAAGTTTCAGCTCTGTAGCATGTCCAGAACCAGAAAAAAAAGATAATTTTTCTTAGAATTTTTATTAGCGCAGGGATGGGGTTCCGCTCCTGTTACACCTGGGCGTTTTTGTTTCAGGGGTTTAATGGGCATTTTTTGGGTGTCTTTGGAGGCAGGCATGACATCTGAACTTCTGTATAGGGGTATATACACACACACACACACACACACACACATATATATATATATATATATATATATATATATATACACATACACATATATAGGTGTGAAAGGAGGGTAACACCATCCCTGCAAATAATTTCAGTAGTGCAGGGATAGGGTTCCGCTTCTTTTACACCTATATGTGTGTATATATACATATATGTGTGTGTGTATACACAGAAGTTCAGATGTCATGCCTGCCTCCAAAGACGTCCACAAAAAAGCCCAATAAACGCCTGAAACAAAAACGCCCAGGTGTGACAGGAGCGGAGCCCCATCCCTGTTCTATTAATAATTCTAAGAAAATTTATCTTTTTCTTATGGCGGTCACCCTGACATGGATGAATTCGGTCACCCTGGCATACAAGGAGCGGAGCCCCATCCCTGCTCTACTATTATTTCTAAGAAAAATTATCTTTTTCTTATGGCGTTCACCCTGACATGGATGAGTTCTGTCACCCTGGCATAGCAGTCAGAGTCAGTTCACCCTAAACTACACTATGATCACCCTGACACTTAACTCTTTTCCTACAGCAACTAGATTATTGAATCTAACTATAGTGGTATATAGTACCCTAACTACACTAGATATCCCTTTCCTCACACTAATAATTGCTAAATGACACTTTTGCAGCAGGAGTAACAGAACTTCTTGCACTCTCTTCCACAGCCCCTTTATTACAGTGCTAGAGATTTGGCGGGGCTATGTAATATACCGGGGGGTGTATTCACTACTGATTGGGCTCTGGACCCCCTAGTCACTCCAATCAAATTTCTAGCATCCTCCTGCCCCCTCAGTTGGCTTTTACTCACGTTTCTGGTCCAATCACAGGCTTTTAAAGCCCAGTTCCTGTCCCATTGCATTTTGGGCGGTTCTGGTGCCGAATTCTGAACTTTTACCGTAAAAAGTTCGGAATTAGGCCGAATTTCAACCAGTCAATGTTCGGGTCGAACCGATGGTCGACCCGAACCGTTTGATCATCCCTACTTATCACCAGAGGGTCTGAATGAGGAGTTGGAAGTATGAACTATTCTGTAATTTTTGGTATTTTTTATAACTTTTTGTAAAATGTTTTTCAAACAATTTTTTTAAATTTTATTTGATTTTTCATCTGCCAATGATTCCTTTTACCCCCGTTTTATGTTGTAGTGGTCATATTTTCTTAATGCACTTTAACTATAATCTTTTTTGCTAACTTTACTAGTTATTTAGTCTTAGCACATTTTTTGGCATGCATATTAGGGGAAATGAGTCTCCCTCCCCTCCCCCCTCACCTCTCTCCCCTCTCCCTCTCCCCTCTCCAGACCATGTAGTATGAGTATTTTTAGGCATTATGCATAGTCTTTGCACTTACGTGGTCCCCCTGCACTCTTTTATTCACATTTATTGACATATAGTTGCTCACATGGAGCCTAATTCACTAAAAGAAAGGAGTAGAAATGCTCACTTCCCATTAAACTACTCCCAGCTAGAGTAATTAACACCTCAGCTTGGTGAACCTGCAAATGTAAAATCACAACTAGATGCAATAGTGAATTGCACTGCTGTAGTGCAGTAGTGATTTAAAATTATTCCAGTAAGTGAGTGCCCTACTGCAGCGGTAGTACACAGTCCAATCCACTGTGTAGCTTTTGCCTTGCTTTTCTTCTAGCAGTATTGCACTGACTGCAGTAGTTGCAGTGAGTGCCATACTGCAGTGCGTCCTCCACTGACTCCAGTCCAATCCATTGCGACATGTGTAGCTGTTGCCTTGCTTTTCTTCCAGCAGAATTGCACTGACTGCAGTAGTTGCAGTGAGTGCCATACTGCAGTGCAGATAGTCCTCCACTGACTCAAGTCCAATCCACTGTGACAAGTGTAGCTGTTACCTACTTTTCTTGCTTTTCTTCTATCAGTATTGTACTGACTGCACTGCAGTAATTGCAGTGAGTGCCATACTGCACAAAGAGGTAGTCCACCACTGACTCAGAGTCCAGTCCAGTCCAGTCCATTGCAACTCCTTGCAATTTAAGTTTTCCTATCTGTTTTTATGCAGTTAAGGTGTGAAGAACGAGCACTTAACCACTTCCATACAGAGCAGTTAGACCCCCTTCCTTCCCAGACCAATTTTCAGCTTTCTCACACTTTGAATGACAATTGCTCAGTCATGCTACACTGTAACCAAACAAAATTTTTATCATTTTTTTCACACAAATAGAGCTTTCTTTTGGTGGTATTTGATCACAACTGGGTTTTTTTTTCTTCGTGATATAAGCAAAAAAATAGCAACAATTTTGAAAAAAAAAACACTTTTTTTAGTTTCTATTATACAATTTTGCAAAAAATTAATTTTTCTTCATACATTTGGGCCAAAATTTATACTGCTACATATCTCTGGTAAAATTAACCCAAATTAGTGTATATTATTTAGTCTGTGTGAAAGTTATTGAGTCTAGAAGCTATGGTACCAATTACTGAAAATTGATCACACCAGATGTACTGACTGCCTATCTCCTTTCCTGAGGCCCTGAAATGTCAGGACAGTACAAATACCCCCCAAATTACCCATTTTTGTAAAGTAGACAGTCCAAGGTATTTAGTAAGAGGCATGGTGAGTTTTTTGAAGTTATAATTTTTTCCCACAATTCTTGGGAAAATGAAGAGAAAAAAATTTTTTTCTTTTTTTTCCCAAAACGTTGTCAATTTATAAGCTATTTCTAACACATAGCATGTACACAGCAAAAATGACACCCCGAAATTCATTCTGTTACTCCTTCTGAGTATGGTGATACCACATGTGTGAGCCTTTTACACAGCCTGGCCACAAAAAGAGACTCCACGTCCAAGTAGCACCATAAGGCGTTTTAGGAGCATAAATACACATAAAACTTTCTTACTACCTATCACACTTTTCAAGGCCCTAGAGCACCAATACAATGGAAAAGTCCACAAAATGACCCCATTTTGGAAAGCAAACACTCCAACGTATATTCTATGAGGCATTATGGGTCCTTTGAACATGTCATTTTTTTCCACAAGTTTTTGGAAAATGTGGGAAAAAAATAAAAACTTTTTTTTTTTACACAAAGTTGTCAATTTATAGGATATTCCTAACACATAGCATGTACACAGCAAAAATGACACCCCAAAATACATTCTGCCACTCCTCCTGAGTATGGCAATACCACATGTGTGAGACTTTTTCACAGCCTAGCCATATAGAGGGGCCTAACATCCAAGGCGCATCATCATGCATCCTAGCCACTTGCCTAGGCCTATTTTTGACATTTGGTGTTTACAAGCTAAAATCAGTTGTTTTGCTAGAAAACTGCTTAGAACCCCCAAACATTATATATTTTTTTTTAGCAGAGACCCTAGAGATTAAAGTGGAGATTATTGCAATATTTTTTATCACACCGTATTTGCGCAGCAGTCTTCCAAACGCAATTTTTTTGGAAAAAATGCACTTTTTTTAATTAAAAAATAAGAAACCAGTTAAGTTAGCCCAATTTTTTTCCATAATGTGAAAGATAATGTTACGCCGAGTAAATAGATACCCAACATGTCATGTTTCAAAATTGCGCACGCTCACGGAATGGCGACAAACTTTGGTACTTAAAAATCCCCATAGGCGACAATTTAAAAATTTCTACAGGTTGCCATCTTTGAGTTACAGAGGAGGTCTAGGGCTCAAATTATTCCCCTTGCTCTAACGATCGTGGCGATACCTCACATGTGTGGTTTGAACACCGTTTACATATGTGGGCGGGGTTTCCATATGCGTCGCTTCTGCGCGCGAGCTAACGGGGACAGGGCGCTTTAATTTTTTTTTTTTTTTTTTACTATTTATTTTATTTATTATTTTTTATTTTTACACCGTTTAACAAAAAAAAAAAAAAAAAAATTGATCATTTTTATTTCTATTACAAGAAATGTAAACATTACTAGTAATAGAAAAAGGCACGACAGGACCTCTTTTTGTGAGATCTGGGGTCAAAAAGTCCTCAGATCTCACAAGTACACTAAAAGATAGAAAAAAAAAAAAATTATTATATAAAATGAAAAAAAAAAAAAAAAAAGGACATTTAAACCGGTTGCTAGGCAACAACATTTTCCGTAGCTCCGGTCCTCCAAGACCATAGAGTCAAGTGAGGGCAAGCTTGCCCTCACTCGACATCCTGTCTGTGAGGATCCGGGACCGGATCGTTTTCCCCGCTGCCGGCGGGTCCGGTAAGCGGGGAAAAGGACCGGACGCGGCGGGAGGGGGGGGGGGCACCTCTTGCGCCATCCCGGAAGGGTGAACCCACGGTGAATCCGCCGCTGGGACCACCCTTATCGGAAAGCCAACCGTCCACCGTTTAAAAAAATACCAGGGTTATGGCAGCTATCTGCTGCCATAACACCGGTATTTAGGTTTAAACGGAGGACGTATATAAACCTTTTTGGACTTGGACATGGTGGCTGTATGAAGGGTGACAGGTACTCGGGTACTTTGTTGGGCAGGTGACAGGTACTCTGGTAAGTTCCAAAAAAGATAAGTGCTATACAGCACCCCCTTTCCTGCGCTCGGAACCTGGTCCTCAGGCTGCCTCAATCCCGGAACTCGTGCTGATAATAGGCATCCATGATGGCTAGGCTTTGCTGCCCCTTACGACCAGGGCGGTCGACCAAACACTGAAAATACAAAGCAAAGAAAAGGGCGCACCAGCCTAGCGCATTATCCTCAGCGAGTTTATTAAATGAAAAATTAAAATCAGCTACTCACAAACAATCGTGAAATTCAGGCACATCAATTCCATAAATCTGCCTCATGCCAGAGGATCAACGTCTTTACTGGAAGCAGAGGGCTGACGCGTTTCGAGGCTGTGCCTCTTCCTCAGAGCCTGGAGGCCATGGTCAAGTCCGTAGTTTAAATAGGATATGGAAGACCAGGCCTCCACATGGCCCTTGGGAATGTGGGAGGAGATATCGCCCAAGTGGGCGTGACTACACAACTGATTGCCCAAAACTATTGCAGATCACAAATACAATTACAATTTCAAGTGGCTAGCCCTAAGCGACCATTTGTTCCACTGGTGAGCTATCCAATCCATCAAAAATTCCCAACTCATCGCAGACTCTACTTCAAAAATCATACATGCCAAATGATACATTTAAGCTAGTGTGGTAAGACAGACCTGTGCCTGTCTCGGTCCAAACCAAACAGAACATCGCATCCTCCTCATACAGTGACACAGGGACAATCCAGCGCATGGTATTAGTCAGGCCATTGTTTATGCACATCCAAAGAACTGTGCATACACACACTCTACGGACTTGACCATGGCCTCCAGGCTCTGAGGAAGAGGCACAGCCTCGAAAACGCGTCAGCCCTCTGCTTCCAGTAAAGACGTTGATCCTCTGGCATGAGGCAGATTTATGGAATTGATGTGCCTGAATTTCACGATTGTTTGTGAGTAGCTGATTTTAATTTTTCATTTAATAAACTCGCTGAGGATAATGCGCTAGGCTGGTGCGCCCTTTTCTTTGCTTTGTATTTTCAGTGACAGGTACTCTGGTACTGATGAGCAGGTGGCAGGTACTCGGGTACTCCGATAGGCAGGTGACAGGTACTCGGGTACTCTGATGGGCAGGTGACAGGCAGGTGATAGGTACTGATGAGTAGTACTGATACTGATAGGTGATACTGTACTGATGGGTACTGATGATCAGTACTGATACGTGATAGGTACTGATGAGTACTGATGAGTAGTGATGGGTACTGATGATCAGTACTGATACGTGATAGGTACTGATGAGTACTGATGAGTAGTGATGGGTACTGACGAGCAGGCGGCAAGTACTCGGGTACTTCAGGCGTCAGGTACTCTGATGAGCAGGTGGAAGGTACTCGGGTACTCTGATGGGTAGGTGACAGGTACTCAGGTACTCTGATGACGGGTACTCCGTTGACAGGTAATCAAAGTATCCGAGTACCTGTCATCAGAGTACCCGAGTATCCGTCATCAGAGTACCCGAGTACCCATCATCAGAGTACCCGAGTACCTTTCATCAGAGTACCCGAGTACCTGTCATCAGAGTACCCGAGTACCTGTCATCAGAGTACCCGAGTACCTGTCATCAGAGTACCTGCGTACCTGTCATCAGAGTACCCGAGTATCTGTCATCAGAGTACCCGAGTACCCGTCATCAGAGTACCCGAGTACCCATCATCAGAGTACCCGAGTACCTGTCATCAGAGTACCCGAGTACCTGTCATCAGAGTACCCGAGTACCTGTCATCAGAGTATCCGAGTACCTGTCATCAGAGTACCTGCGTGCCTGTCATCAGAGTACCCGAGTACCCGTCATCAGAGTACCCGAGTACCCGTCATCAGAGTACCCGAGTACCCGTCATCAGAGTACCCGAGTACCTGTCATCAGAGTACCCGAGTACCTGTCATCAGAGTACCCAAGTACCTGTCACCAGCCCATCAGAGTACCCGAGTACCTGTCATCAGAGTACCTGATGAGCTGGTGACAGGTACTCGGGTACTTTGATGGGCTAGTGACAGGTACTCTTTATTGGGGGGGGCAATCAGTGTGTTTGGGGTGCACTGTATTTGGTAACTAGCTGTTACCACAATCTCCTCCTCACACAGGATCAGTGTGTGAGGAGGAGAACACGGTGACAGCTAGTTACCGTGTTCTCTGTTGACATTTGTGACCGGCTGTGATTGGACACAGCCGGTCACGTGGTAAAGAGCCAATTTCATTGGCTCTTTACCTAGATCGGGGATCGACTCTGTCCGAGGGACGAGCCTCGTCCCCGATTGCTGCTCTGCGCGCCCCCGGGGGCGCGCATTGCAGAGAGAACGAGCGGCTCGTGCAGGAGCCGCTCATGTGATCGGCTGTGACTGACACAGCCGATCACATGGTAAACAGCCAATTTCTATTGGCTGTTTACCTTGATCAGGGATGGGCTATGTCTGAGGGACGAGCCTCACCCCCGATCGCCGCGCTGCGCGCCCCCGAGGGCGCGCAGTAGCAGCTAGAGCGGGCGGACGTCATATGACGGCCGCCCGGAACGGTAAAGCCATCCTGCCGGCGTCATATTACTATGCGCCGGTATGGATGTGGTTAATCTTTATTTATTAACATTTTTAACATTAACATGTTTGTTAAGAGATTTGTGTCGAAACTTGTGTTTTTTTGGGAAAATTTTACATGTGTGAAAATATAGGCCAATATCGGCCGATACCGATATGTGATCGGCAAAATATCGGTATCGGCAACGAAAAAACGATAACGGTCGATCACTAGTCAAGACTCCATCTTCATTTTGCTGGCCCAATCCAGGGTAAAATGTATTTGATCGTGGTAGATGCACATTCAAAATGGCCGGAGGTTTTCCAAATGCCTTCTATTAACTCAGCTGCCATAATTCTAGTCTTACGGAAGCTCTTTGCTCAATATGGCTTGCCAACAGCCATAGTCTCGGACAATGGCACTCAATTTACATGAGTTTCATTCCTTCCTCAGTGACTTGGGTATCCAACACTACAAAACAGCTCCTTATCATCCGTCCTCGAATAGGCTGGCAGAATTGTTTGTGCAGACGTTTAATAAGCACTTACTGTCCACTATGGACCAGGTTGAAATGTCAGAGGAAAAGCTGCTGGAGTTCTTGACCATGTACCGAAACAGGAATCACGCTACTACTGGGCTGTCCCCAGCTTTTTTTATGTTTGGCAGGCATCTCCGCACCAAACTTGATTTCGTTCATCCACAGGAACAGTCACCAACACCTCCTCCACCAGGCTGTCCTGGTTTCCGTGCTGGTGATCTCGTATGGTTTCGGAATTACAGAGTTTTGCCTCCTTGGCTTCCTGGCATTATTGATGGACCTCTTGGAAGAAGAATGTACCTTGTTCACCTGGAGAATGGCGTTTATGTTCTACGACACCTTTCGCAATTGAGAAAGCGCTTTTGCCGGCCACTAGAGACAAACCCGACCCCTCTTTCTAACCAACCACCAGAGTCTACAGCTGGTGACATATGGCATGTTGTCTGGCATGATCCCACAAGTTTACAACCAACCCCCAAAATGGTTGGTGACCATATTCCTGAGTAGCCCAGACGTGCCTGGAGTTACAGAGACTGATTTGTCTGTTGGACACCTATAAACATCTCCAGAACCTTTGACCGTTTCTATCCCTCCCACTGCTGTGCCACTTCGTAAGTCTTGGAGATACTACTTGCTGAACTGATCCTGTTTGCCTTGTTATGTTATGTGTTGAACATTTTGTTCTCTTGTTATTGTTGTTTTGTTTTTTTGGGAAGGAGAGGAGGTGTGATGTTTGTGCAGGATCACGGTGACCCTTCCCCTTTTCTCCTGATGCATGATGGGGAAGAGGGGCTGTACCAGGAAGTCAGAGACAGTGTGTGTGAGACTGGAAGCAGCAGCATGGTACAGAGAAGTGATTACACCATAGGAACAGAAGCATGTTATATTATTACTCCTTCATGTCATCATGTCTCTGAGTAAGTAATAAACCTCTCCCTGGTTAAGAAGTACATCCAGCCTGTGTGTAACTTGCTGAGCAGATATTGGCAGCATTGCTAGCAACACCCTCATGTCAAAGGGACATAACAATTTACATTTAGATATAGTTTAAAAAAAAACTTTAAATCTCCCTCTCACCTCCCCTGCATATTCCCACATAGTCCCACAACACATGCTTGTTTTTTTCCACACCACCACACCCTTCCCGCAAACACCGGTCCGATCGTATAATGTCCCTTTTCTTCAAAAATTCCCGTGTGGGTTTGACAGAGTGGCCTGGGACTCTCTGTCGGAAACGCTGAAAATGATAGGACTGGGAGAACATATACAGAACCGTATCCTTGCGCTCTACTCAACCCTGTCTTCCAAAGTAAGAATCAACGGCCACCTGTCAGACGCCTTCCCTATAACAAATGGTACATGGCAGGGATGCCCCCTATCTCCACTGATCCTTGTCCTCAGCTTAGAACCCCTACTTGGAAGGCTGAGAGCCAACCCCGACATCCAAGGAATAACCATAGCAGACAAACCTTACAAAGTTGTGGCTTTCACCGACGACATTCTCCTTTTTCTATCCAACTCCCTCATTACAATACCCAACCTACTCAAAGACTTCAAAGATTTCGCCTCCATCTCTAACCTTCAGATTCATTTTACAAAAATTCCCATGTGGGTAGAGCATCCTGTAAAGCCTGCCAGGCTACATCCCTCTGGCGAATTGACACTCCCACCACCCTAACGCACTCCATGCTCTGGCAGCTTCACAAGATCTCAGACCAGAAATGTTGCATACATTAGTCTCATTGTATAACAATTTCGTCACCTTCTTTACATCTCCACCTTCCGCACCCAACACTCCCAAACCATATTCCTCCCTCACACATTCTAACTTCTTATAATGGACAGAAAGTAAAAGGGAAACCGACCTCGCCAAGTCCCACTTACTCCACCTCCACCTTCTGAACAACCAACCACCTATATATTCCATCATCAAACTCGTCCTTCCACCTATCTTTAGGGCCCTCCAGACCAGCAGTCAGAAGAGCATACTTATGAACCTCTCCAGGTCTGGGAAATTCAAACCTCCAAGCTCACAAGGCCACATCGCCAGCTCCCTCCTCACTCTCTCCATCCTAGAAAAATGTGTACAGGGCCTTGTTCGCCTTTATCAGCCAACCCTTCCCAGGAGGGAGTACTACTGCCGTGTATAAAATTAAGGGAAGTATTACTGCCCTTATGACTAAAATTTTCCCCCTTAGAGACAGATTCCGGGTGTTCCATAGGTCTAACTTCCTCTTAATTTTGTTATCCAACTCTGTATAATTCTCCTTACCGTTCATCTTTTTATCAAAGATCACCCCCAACACCTTAACTTTATTTTTAACTTCTAAATTATTGCCACTTACCTCCACCTCCTTCCCAAGATTGCACAAACAGCTCATGGCCCAGTTGACCTTCATGTTGGAGGCTACACAGAAGATCTCAGCCTGCCACCCAAACATATCAATCTCTCTCTGAGAGGAGTCTGCTAGTACCACATCATCCATGTAGGCCAAGGATTTGACAGATGTTCCTCCTGACCCTGGAATAGTAAAGCCCCTACACACCTTATCCGCCTGAATGTAGTTTAAGAAAGGTTCCATGAAAACAATTGACACCGAAGTATCTACCCCCAGTGGGTTTTTAGGCAGCAAAAATAGTGGTCAAGAAATGAAGAAGGTATTATAAAAATATACTTTATTGACATATTAAATAGTACACATGATAAAAAACCCCATATTGGGGAAATATGGATTGAGCTCCGGTTACAACTGGTAACGATATATATCTCATACAATATCATAACATGGTAGTACACCGCATCGGCCCCAAATAGTGGATAATGGGGAGCACAAATCCAACGCGTTTCGACCTATAGAACGTCTTCCTCAGGGGGACTGTACTGTCTAGAGAGAACACATTATGATTTACAATATGTCTGCAAAACAGATCAATGATATTCATACAGTTGTACATTAAACTTTACCATGAAGATGAGATCAATTGAAGACCAAGGAGCAGATGAAGGTTCATAGTATCCTCTACAATCAAAGGGGCACAGGTACCTCCCGCCCCGGGGCAGCAGGACAGGCGTGAAGGTCTACAAGGAGTCACCAAAACATACCACCAAGCAGGGGAGTACAAGACACCTGATGGGGGAATGTGGGAATTATAATCCACTTAATTTGAAGATTTTGAAAGATAATCTATTGTAGTTCAAGGAAGCCGCAGTATGGCAAAGAAGGACGGGGGAGCATATGGAGCCAGGTGAACTTGAAAGAAGGAAAATGAAAAGAAAGGGAGACCAAGAAGGAGAAAAAGAAAAAAGGAAAAGATATAAGAAAAAAAAGAAAAAATATATGGGAAAAAAAAGAAATAAAAATTGGGGGGGGGGGGGAGGAAAGAAAAAAACTGAAGAAGAAGAGGGTAGAGGAAAGGTTGGGAAGGAGAGATGAAGGGAAGGGAAAGGGAGGGAGGGGAACAGGATGAATGGCAGAAGGGGAAAGGCTGGGGGATACACAACAGAGCAACATGGACATCGGGGAGGGAGAGGGGGGGGAGGGGAAGAGACAGGGAACAGCTTGGGATGAACCACATTGTGAGACATGAGAAAGACATCACAAGACTGTGCATGGGAATGGGAACTGGGAAACAGTGTACCAGTGAAAAGAAAATATCACCAAGCCAAGGAGAGAAGGAAAAAGAAGGATGAAACATAAAAGAAAAACAGAGAAAACCATGGGTCCAGCATGTTCCCCGTACTTACCCAGCTGCAGCAATTAGGGACCTGCTTTTCACGTAATACCGCACGAAGTGAGGGTTCACTTGCCCCTGTGGGGGCCGTGCTTAAATACCTGTAAGGTAGTAAGGTGGTAATCACATCCCCCGCAGGTGTGTGTCTCCCCGCCTGTGTGGTGTCCGACATGCGGACATGGTGGCTCCCTCGGCGTTCCGGAAGGGGAGGCAATTACCTCCCGCCGGCATCTGCCGTCTCCATGGCAACCCGCCCACCCAGTGAGGGAAGCGCGAAGCCGTGTCGATCAGGAACGGCGCCAGCACGGGGATGCTCCCCCTGGTGGACACCACCAGAAGGGAAGCTGAGACTGGCCGGAAAAGGGGGCAAGTGTCTTCCCGTGCAGGGAGACCTAAAGTCCGCCCATGATAGCAGCCCGAGTAGGGAGCGGATGCGCCCCAATTGATGAGAGGCCCATATATCAATAATAATGGCATACATAACTATAAATCACTGAAAAACGAACATTACATTGTACATCTTAGACATCATACATATACAATGAGTGACAAGAAAGGTTCCATAACACAAATGAAGGCGACGGGAGACATGAGGCCACCCTGCCTCACTCCTGACCTCACATCAAACTGGTTACTCAGAAACCCATTTACCACCACCTTGCTCTGAATTCCAGAATAGAAACCCCTAATAACACTCAGAAGGCCCTCAGGAAACCCCAAATTCCTCATTACTTGCAGCATAAAATTATGGGACACTCGATCAAATGCCTTTTCAAGGTCTAGTGACTCAATGATAAGTGGCATATTATTCAACTCAACATACTTTATCATGTCCGTCAGGAGGATAAAATTGGCAGACAACCTCCTCCCAGGAATTGCACAGGTCTGCCATGGACCCAACACCTTGCCAATAACATATTTCAATCTGTTGGCCACAACCTTTGTGGCCACTTTATAGTCTGTGTTAAGCAAGGTGATGGGCCTCTAATTCCTTAAATCACTTTTAGCCCCTTTCTTAAAAATCAGGGTTATCAACCCCTCCTTGATGGAATCCGATACCTTTATTGGAAACAAAAACCTCCTTCATTACCTCAAAAAACTCTTCTTCGATTACATCCCAAAAAGATAAATAAAATTGGAGTGGAAGGCCATCGCTCCCAGGGGTTTTATTCTTGGCCAAACTTCCCAACACCCCCTTAACCTCCACCTTAGACACCTCTCTTTCCAACCACTCACCATCCTCCTTCCCCCACCTTCGAGTCCAAGATTTTACAGTAATCTGCCATCCCTTTTTCCTCCTCCACTTCATATCCGGCAAATTGTTTCTTGAAAAAATGTTCTACCTCCACTACCACCCCATCACCTTCCACTTGCCCTCCCTTCACATCCACAGACACCAGCACGTCCTTATTCCCACATACCTTTTTGATAAAGTACCGGGTGCACTTTTAGTTTTCTTCCGAAAATTTGGTCTTAGCCTGGAACACAATCCTCCTTCCTTTTTCCTTGATAAATTCCTTGACCTCCTCCTTCACCACCCTTAACTCCTCCTCCACCTCCTTCCCAACTCTTTAAATAGGGAGAGAGGGTTCTCAACCTCCCATTTAATTTGGCAAAGCCTACTTGCTTCTCCTTAGCCTCCCTCCTTCCCCACGCCTGAAAAAAACCTCTTATCCTCGTTTTGGCCCAATCCCACCACTCCAGACAATCTTTAAACAACCCCTTCTTTTGAACCAAAGTTGCATACAATAATTTAAACCCTTCTTTCACTTCCACATCTTCCAAAATTGAAGTGTTCAACTTCCACACCCCAGGGCCAAAAGCTGCTTTAATCTCCATCTTAGAGACCACTTGGATCCCCCGGTGGTCAGAAAAGAAACATACAATAATTAGAAAAACCCTCCGCCATAAATCCCTTAGAACAAAAAAGAAAATCAATTCTTGATTTTACCTTACCAGTCTCCAAAAAAAAGGTAAAACGATCTTCACCTAGACTGGCCTTCTTACCTAGGTCAACCAGTCCCAGGTCCTCAATCATATTATTCAGAATGATACAAGACCGATCCCTCCTACACTCACCTCCACCCGCCCTGTCAGCAACAATTGCATTAAAGTCCCCTGGGACAATAATTGGGGTTCTTCCCATTAGGTGAAATTGCAAGTTTTGAAAAAAATTCCAACCTTTCCCTATAATCTGTAGGAGCATAGACGCTGAACAATTTAAACTTAAACCCAACAAAATCAACAAGGATCATAACACACCTACCAGGCGTAATGATCTTGAACTCCAAGACTTTTATTTTATAATTTTTAACCAGAATGCCGACCCCTGTATTCTTATTTCCACATGTTGGTGACCAGAATGACACCCTCTCCACTCATCTTGTTTAGGGGCATATCTAGCCGCATTCTTGCAAACAAAAAATTTCATTTTTAAGACTAGCTAAAAAAATCAAAAACTACGGCCCTCCTAACCGAAGATCCAATGGATCTCACATTCAGGGATGCTACTGACACAGCCATTAAGCAAAGGGATAAAAAAACCTCAGTCCATAGGCCATCACAATTTTTTGACAGTGTTATCCACAGCAAAGTCCAACAAAAGCGCTTCCAAAGGATCCCCTTCATCAGATGAAGAGATGTCCCCCAAAAGCCTCCCCGCTTCTGTCCTTGCTTTTTTAATTACAGCACATTCTTCCTCCTCATCACTCTCCTTCACCCTCTGTCCTAGTGACAAGGATGCACTTTCATTCTGTTCCATCAAATCCCCCCACTCCATTTATCTACTATCACATGCAAAGGGTTAAGTTCCTCCACTTGGTTCCCTCCCTCCACCACATCCATCTCTATCTCTATTACTCCCATAGACAGATTTGGCTCTGTCACGGCCAACTCCGACCCTCCAGGCTCACTGCTGTCACTCTCGGCTCCGCCACCACTCCATCCCTCCCCTACTACCACTCCACCCACCACTCCACACGTGGCTGCAACTCCGCCACTGCTGACAGCACCAGAGGCGCCGGCACCTCCCACAGGCACGCCTACTCCCGGCCCTCCGGCGCCATCTTCCTCCACTTTGCTCATGGTTCCTACCGCACACTCAGCTCCATAATGAGCCCGAGCGCACGGGTCTTGTCAGCCTCTTGACCATGCATCCTGCCCAACCTCCCCCCTTGCTGGCTCCACCATAACCCGCGCCCTGGGCGCTTCCACCCTCCTCACTGCTGAAATAATTTTGCATGTTTCCTCTTTGAGTAAAAGTTAAAACTCATTCATACTGTGTCAGTGCATTACTTAAAGGAGTATACACTATGTCTGAACCTAGAGTGTCAGGAGGGCTCTCAAAACCACAACTTAATTATCAAAACAGCTGACAAAGGCAGAGGGATAGTGGTGCAAAAAGGGTCCAATTATTTAACAGAGGCCTGCCAACTCCTGTCAGATTCCACTACATATCGCAAACTTCATCAAGATCCTTTGCCTTCATTCATGGCCGAACCCCAGACATTAACCAAAAAGGCAAAGGAAGCAGGAGTCATTAATAAACATGAATTAGCCTTTTCAATAGAGATTTTTTTCTCCACGCAATATTTTTACCATATACCCAAAATCCACAAAAATCCTGATAACCCATAGGTAGTGGCCATGGACAGCATAACCAGACCCTTTTCACCAACATATCGACCAATTCCTTCAACCTCTAGCTCAAAGCCTCCCCTCTTAAATTAGAGATGGTGTATATCTCCTTGAGCAGCTCGCCCAATACACCTAGGAACCCACATACATGTGGGCATCCCTTGATGTAAATTCACTCTACATGTTCATTCCACATGAAGTAGGTCTTAGAGCTGTTACACACTTCCTGATTGAAGATTCTATGCTCAACCTACAGCAGACCCAATTTATAATCGATGCCTTGGAATTTTGTCTCACTAATGGGGAATTTTTTCTCTAGGCTACAGGCACAGCTATGGGGGCAAATGTTACCCCCAGCTATGCCAACCTCATCATGGGACTCTGGGAAATCAATAACATATGGAATAACAACCCCTTCTCCTCCCATGTCATCTTCTATGGAAGATACATAGATGACATTATTGTCATTTGGGATGGCCCAGAGTCCCTTTTCCAACAATTTGTTGAACATTGTAATGGCAACACCTATGGCCTGTCATTCACTTCCGTATGCAACCCCACCGATTTGACCTTTTTGGATCTTTTGCTCTACAACCAGGATGGACAAATTCAGGAAAGAAATTACACCAAACCCACCGCAGGCAACTCCTTTCTACATTTTCAGAGTTGTCACCATCCTAGATGGATATCGAACATCCCAAAAAGCCAATTCTGTCACTTAAGAAGGAACTGTACTAAAGCGCTAGATTACATGGCACAAAGTGCTCTATTAACACAAACATTTGAGGAAAAGGAGTATCCCCCACCCCTCATCACTCAAGCCCATTCTCATTATTTATCAGATCAACGCCCAACACCCAGAGGTCAACAAGGCCCTAACACACAACCCATCCGCTTCACCACGCAATTCCATGTCAAATTTAAGAAAATGGAACAGATTTTAGCCAAACATTGGTCCATCTTAACGGAGGATCTGCATTTAAAATCTACTCCCCCCCCCCCCCCAGACCACAGATTTCATACAGAAAAGCAAGGAACATCAAAAATCTATTATCCCCCAGCAAACTCAAAACTAAATTTACACCCTTCACCAGTATTACGTGTCTCATCCCATTAGTAGGGATGTACCAATGCCGGAAAGCTTTTTGCTTAACTTGCAAAGACATACACCATTGACAAAAAGATTTCACTGTAAAAGGAAACACATACCTAACCAAACAATTTTACAACTGCTCCACCAAATTTGTTTCTATTGTTTGACTTGCCCTTGTGGTCAGTTCTACATTGGAAGGACCATCAGAGCCCTAAGGAAAAGATTCGGGGAGCATCGCCGCTTAGTTGAGGAAAGAACGGACAAACATTGTGTCCCCAGACACTTTGGGCCTCAGGGTTTGGGCCACTAAGTCCATTTCAGATTCTTTCCCACCAGCGGAACGTTTCAAATGGCTCTGCCAAAGGGAGACTTTCTGGATACCCTCACGCTTGGGGGACTCAAAGAAGAGATAGAGGTTAATACCTTATACTAAAAGATTGCATCCCCAGAGGTCCGTAGTAGATGTAGTACTAGGTGATTATGTGCACGCAGTCTTGGTGGTGCGCGCACGCCACCGAGACAGCACTCCCGCTGTGATTAGACACAGTGGGAGTCAGGCAGCAAGAGGAGCGGCGGCGATTGACGCCGGCCTCTCGCATTTGTCAGAGAAACTGACAGAAGACCGGCCTGCTTATGTAAACAAATCAGACGGGTCTTCTGTCACACAGGCAGAGAGAGATCAGGAGTTTCAGCCAAGCTGAAACCCCGATCTCTCTGTGCCTGTCACAGAGCTCTCCATCCCACAGTCAGTAAGCACAGTTAGGCATACATTAACCCCTTTGATCACCCCCAGTATTGACCCCTTCCCTGCCAGTGTCATTTATACAGTAACAGTGCATAATATTTAGCACTGATTACTGTATTAATGTCACTGGTCCCCAAAAATGGTCAAAAATGTCAGTTAGGGGTCCGATCTGTCTGCCGCAATGTCGCAGTCCCGCTAAAAATCGCAGATCACCGCCATTACTAATACTAAACGATATAACTTTTGCAAAACCAATTAAAATACGCTTTTTGGGATTTTTTTCTTTTACCAAAAATGTGTAGCAGAATACAAATTGGCCTAAACTGATAAAAAAAATGCAATATTTTTAAAAGTTTTTGTCGCTCTTATTTTGTTTATAGCGCAAAATCAAAAAACCGCAAAGGTGATCAAATACCACCAAAAGAAAGCTCTATTTGTAGGGAAAAAAAGAACATCAATTGTATTTGGTTCCAGCGTCGCACAACCGCACAATTTTTCATTACAATAACGCAGTGCCAAATTGCAAAAGATGGCCTGGTCATTAAGGGGGTAAAACCTCCTGTAGCTGAAGTGGTTAAAGATGACCTTATAGCTTCCATTAAATATAATAGACCACAGTATAGTTGAAGGTACTTATATATTCCTATATATATATTAATGCTACTACCTAACCTTACGGTATACCACATACATCCCTCTCCTTTTTTCCATGTAGGCCATGCAAGAGTAAGGCTGCTAGTCTACACAGTTCCTACACATTCATAGCTTATGGCTTCATTAGATTTTTTAGAGGTCAGTTTTCATATGAGTTTTAATGGTTATCATTATTTATTTATTTATTTGGTGTTCCTTTTTATTATTTATTTCTTTATATATATTTTTTATTTTTATTTTTACATTTTTTTTATTTGTATTTTTGATTCTAATCCTATACCCATTCTCAATTCCACACTCATGTTTTAGTATGTGTATACAGTATATATCATTCATTGGATTACATGAAATAGATTGCTTTTAGTGTTATTGTGCAAGGCCAAAACGCATTCAGCAAACATAGTCATTCTTTTTGGCCCCCGCGAGCCCCTGTAGATTAGCACTCCACCATTGCCTAGTAAAGCCCTTTACCAAGGTGCCTGCAAGGCCTGAAGAAGGAACGCATACTCCGCAAACGCGTCACCTTACGTCTGGACATCACAACCTAGAAGTGATGCCACTGCCAGCCCGACGACGGTACTTTGCATTCCACGGCGTGAGGAGCAGCAGAAGCCACAGAGGCAACCCCTGACCACTGGAATTCTGCAAACTCTGCCACTGGGGACCCCCAGGACTGTGATGTCGATGACCTCTATATAGCACTACAAGCTAGTTTTACAGTACATCTACCTTTGTGAGTAGTCATTTGTGTGCGCCATAAAAGTTTGTCTACATGCTGCACTTAGAAGATACTTGTGTTTCTCCCCTTGTTCTGCATTAGAGTCGCTTTGCACTCTCATACCAGCTGCCACTTAGCGAGCATCATCCATGTATGGACTCCTTCCAAGGACTTTTAATATTACTCTTGTCCACTATCCATCATTGTGGCCCCCCAGAAACTTTTGTGTCATCACATTGAAATTTTAATTTGAGCCAATATCATTGTTTGGTTCCTCCTATGGAATGGCAGCAGTGACTCCCTAGAGGAATTTTTTTTCTTTCTCAATACGAACAACAGGGGTATTTTCTTAATGTATGAATTCAGTCGAGATAAGATTCACTTTCCAGACTAAAAGATCAAAATGCATCATCGTCGTTTGAAGTTTAAAACCTATTTCAAGCCCACAGACTGTAATGGTTTAAATCCTGTAGATAGTTGCTATCATAAAGCATGGTTGCAGTCTGTTCCTTGTAGCCAATTTTTAAGGCTGCGACGTAACAGTACCGAGGTTCAAGACTTTAAACAGCAAGCATCCATTTTGAAACAAAGATTTTTAGACAAACGATATAACCATAGCGTGCTTGACTTTGAAATTCAGAGAACCCTTGCAGTAGACAGAGAGTCATTTCTGATAGAAAAACCACGTCGAGCCAACGACGATGTGTTTAAATGGTCCATGTTTATTTCTTTCTCCATTCAGCATAAAGAGATCCAACAAATCTTTATTAAACATTGGGACATCCAAAAAAGTGATCGTATTCTGGGTTCTATGTTACCAGATAAAGCCAAAATATTTATAGGGGGGCTCCGTCTTTACAAATCAAATTTGCCCCCAATATCATTAATCCCCCTGTTAGACCCTTATGTGTAATGCTTGCCAAAATAACGTTCGGGGTAGAAGTAAGACACAGGAGTTAACATCTTCTGTTACTCACCAGACTTACTGTATGAATCGCTTCTACACCTGTTCCACTAAGAACATTGTGTATTTGCTGACCTGCCCCAGTGGAAAACAGTATGTGGGCAGAACCATATGCTCACATACTGTGAGGATTAATGCGCACATAGCGAATATAAAGAAAGGGTCGACCAACCATAGTGTTCCTAAACATTGTCAAAAATATCATATTCAGGATCCAAAAGGCACTGAATTTGTGATTATTGACAAATATTTTTTGCTATGGAGGGGTGACGCATGCACTAGAGGAGTCTCACGTCTTGAGAAATTTTGGATTTATGAATTGCGTTCTTATTACCCATTCGGTATGAATATAGAATGAGATATTAATGCATTAATCACTAAAGCCTGATTTACATATGGGTTTATATAAACGTTGTACATGAATCATTGTGGGTGTTTTCGATATTCATTTTTACTCTCAGTTATAAATATGTGAAATTTAGAAGTATTTGTATTATTCAATTGTACATGATCCATAAGGATTGATAACTGTGCCTTCTTTTGCAAACATGTAACATTTTCTGAGGGTTAACGCATCCCCTACTATATTTTCAAATATACCCATTTTTTATATATTATTTGTTATATATATATATATTTTTTTTTATCTAAGTAGGGGAGCTACCAATATTAACGGAAGCTTTGTGCATCTTTATATATACCAGCCTCCAATTGATTATGAGGCTTGGAACGCACGCACCAGTGCCATATTGGCAAGACACAGAAAGTCAAATTTCTTCTCCACAGGCAAACGGTGTCACATGTTGTCCATTCTAATTGAGGTCATATTTTATTTCTAAATCACAGTGGCATTGACAGTAGCACACTCCAGATAATGTCTAAGCAGATGAAACGTGTTGGGTCGAGTCCTGTCCATGCTACTGCATATTGATGCTGTATACAGGCCTATTCAAAAAGTGTTTTTTATCTAAATAATTGTAAGTGTTCTGAACTTTTAATAAACACTTTTCCTGTATAGTTTTACACTATGTGGAGCTTTCTGTTTCCTTTGTTTAATGTGACCTATTCGTTTTGGGAGAGTATCCATTTTGAGAGTAACATTCTCTACATACACCTTGGTCGATGATGATTAACAGAGTCTCTTTAGTACATGAGAGTGAGAAGATTTATTTGAGGGGCTATTCATCGTCCTATATATAACAAAAAGTGCAGCGCTATCAAATAAGGGTTATAAAGATGGTATCGAGGAGAGCAGTCCACAGGTGCAAATTATGGTGAAGCCTGCACAAGATATAAACATTCAATGCTCTTCAATGTGCTGGTAATCCTCCACGCAGTCTCATTAGCCTCTCACCTCACACTTAGCCCCTGTGTCACCAGACGGGCTAGTAAGACATAAACTTTCTCCAAGGATATCACCAATATAGATCAGATCAGTAATCCTCTTCATCAGAAAATATAGCTCACAGGTAACAGATCACAGGTCCATAAAACGGGTCACAGGTCCATAGGAAAACAAAGGTCTGGACATAGTGCATTACCGCAATAAATTACTTTATTGAACATAGAATAAAATCTCAAAATTACCTTGTATAGCACTATACAAGTGCATGTAATGAGCAAATCGTATTACACACAGTGGTCTCGACCGCAACGGATGGCGGGTGACGTCACCGGCCCCTCCCCCTTCGCACGCGTTACGTCCCACTGGGCGGGACTTCATTAGCTATTGGTAAGAGAGAAGGACAGGGCTACATATAGTCAGCACGAGTGTAAAAACACACCCACAATGGGCGGATCATGATGTCACAGCCCAGGAAGTCATTCATAGCCATCAAACCCGGAAGTGCAACCAAGAGAACACCTCACAAAGGAAGTAATCACCTCACAAAGGAAGTGATACTCCGTTGCCCTGGGGACAGCCAAATAAACAACAATAAAAACACCAGGACTCTAAATGCAAGCTAACAAAGCAGACGAGAACAATATACAGGAATCAAGTGGCGTTGATCACCTTCTATAGGCACATATAAACATATAAAAATGATGGCTAATTGCATATGCATAACTGATCAGTCCTGCTGAATCAGATATAGTATTTTAAAAGTTAATTACTTTTTAAAATAGGATTTCATGGGCTTATCTCAACTAAATAGTTGTAGAAACACAACCCAGAATCTGCGGGGAAAACGGGGCCAGGACCTCAAAACCAGCCATCCATGTAACACAAATATTACACCACAAACAAATCGGTAATGATGAAAAAATACAATAATGAAAAAATACAATGATGCTTACAAAAATACAATGATGCTTCCTTTAAGCATTACCTTTCAGCAAAACTCAACCTTGCACTCTGTATGTAGCATACCCCTCAACCCTGCACTTTGTACATATTGCACCCTTCAACAATGCACTCTATATATAAATAACTAACCCCTCAATCCTGCACTTTGTAAGTAGCGCACCCCTCAACCCTGCACTGAGTATGTAGCGCAACCCTTTAACTCTGCACTCTGCATGTAGCTCATTCCGCAACCCTGCATTCTGTATGTAGCCCACCCCTCAACGCTGCACCCTGTATGTAATGCATGCCTCAACCCTGCACTCTGTACATAGCACACTCTTCAACACTGCGCTGTATGTAGCTCACTCCAAAATTCTACATTATGTAGCGCACTCCTCAACCCTGTGCTCTGTATGAAGTGCACTCCTGAACTCTACACTTTGTATGTAGCGCACCCTTCAACTCTGCATTCTGTACGTAGCACACACCTCAACCCTACATTCAATAAAAAGCACACCCCTCAACCCTGCACTCCATTAAAAGTGCACCCCTCAACCCTGCACTCCATACAAAGTGCACCCCTCAACCTTTCATTCTGTACATAGGGCAACCCTCAACCCTGCACTCTACACATAGCGCACCCCAGTGTTGGTGAGGCTCCGGAGTGCTGCTGTGCCTGGCTGGGACTGCAATTACTTATTTGGGTTAAGCTGGTGGTGGAGAAGGAAGGTGATGGCGGAGAAGAGAGGTGCTGGCTTCCTCTGGACACCCGACAATGAGCTGAACCAAAGAGGACGAACTTTGTCTCATTTGTCCTGTGTAACTTCCTGGCTGGTCCTTCTACTGCAGGTAGCATGACTAGTCATTTATTTCTGGCAGCCTATCCTTGGGGATACTGCTCGCATTGGGCTCTGTTCCTACCTCAGTTAACCTTCATAGCTGTGTGCTCTGCTCTTCTCTTCTCATTGCTAATAGCAAGTTCTAGGAGTTTTTTGCTGGCAGGTCTTTTCTGTTGGCAGGTCCCCTCACCTCCCCAGTCCATGGTGTACAGGCAGTGAGGAGATGATGTGCTGTAACCTTCAGCAACCAAACAGTGAGCTGTAATGATGTGCTGTAACCTCTAGCAATCAATAAGTAAGGGGTAATGATGCACAGAAACCTGTAGCAACCAATCGGTTAGCAGTAATGAAGTGCATTAAATTCTAGCAAACAATTAGCAAGCAGAAATGATGTGCCGTAAACTCTAGCAACTAATTGGTGAGTCGTAATGTATGCTGTAACCTCTAGTATCCAGCCAGTGAAAGGTAATGATATTCTGTAACCTCTGGCAACCAATCACTGCCTTATCTACTACAGTAAACTGGTTTTGAGTCTAGTTGCTATTTATTGTATGTCTCAGAGAGGTGGGAAGCTGGTGGGGGGGCCCAAAGAAAATGTTTATCCGGGGTCTAAACAATTTTGAAGACGGCCCTGATGTTGATAATATCACCTACCCCCCCCCCCCTCCTTAATGCCTCTTCTCAAAAGAAAATAAACGGAAGGATGCTCGCTTTTAACTTGAACTAAATAACACCTAATTTCCATAACATACCATGGGGAGGTTTCCTATAGTCCACAGAGAGAGCTGGGAACAATGTAACTGATAACATGGCAGAATTAATGTAGGAGCAACTTTGAGCTGCAGCTCCAGGCCCCTACCTTAACATAGGCCCAGCAGGGGTGGACTGACCATTCAGCCACTGTCTGATTGCCCAAGGCCAGTAGGGGGCCCCATGAGAGGCTCCTGGCAGGTCCTGCAGCAGGAGGAATCTGACAGTCGGGGTGATCAGTGCGGCGGGGGGGGGGGGAGATATTGCAAGGACCGATGTCCCTCTAAGGCTCTCCATGAAGCAGCTGCAAGCATCTTCTCCTCTTCTCCCTCCCGCAGCTTTCAGCTGCTTCATGGAGAGCCATAGAGGGAGATTGGTGCTTGTAATTGCCCCCCACCACACCGATCACTGCCAGCTGTCAATCAGATTTCTCCCTGTTCTTTGAGCCTCCCTGTGTCCCCCCTTGTCCTCCGTAGCACTGCCAGCTTCCCTCCTCTTCTCTCCCACCAGGGGATATGTCAGGATGGAGAGTGGGGAAGGGGCCAGTAAATATGTCATTTAACGTCCCCTTCCTTGTCTCAATGAACAGAGTCATTGATCTGTACCAATTTCTGACTCTGTTCATTCATTACGGAAGCATACTAAACTGTGTTTACTATGCTTCAGTTGATGAATGGACAGAAACCTCTGTCCATTCAAAAGCAAAAGCACTGCGAAAAAATAAAAATAAAACATGTAAATGTAAAAAGTAATATAAAATAAAATTGTAAAAATTAAATAAATAAAAATAAAAAAACTGCTGACTCATCCACTTCCCTACTGACACCATCCACTGACCCCTCTCTACAAAAGCATTGTGAAAAAAAAATAAAAAAATACCAAAATTGCAGCAAATAATAAAAAATAATAATAAAAAAGGGCTCATTCATCTCTTGTGCATACATTGTGAATGAGCAATTTGTTTAAAAAATGTTATTTGTTTTAACAAAAAATTGTTTGCATTTTCAAACAATGAAAAGGCCCACCAAAATCCTTAGCCCCAGGCCCATGATGCTCTTAATGCGGCCCTAACTGAGAACGGCCAGCACAAACAGAGGGTGTTGGGAATTTTCAGCTCACACAATTTCTGACAGGATTACAGCTTTTCTTTTTTCACTTGTCAAACAGATATAAAAAAATGCTTCCAATTGTATATTTAACAGACCAAAGGGAGCAATGAGAGAAGATACTTTTAGAGTTTACACTTTAAGTTCCATCTGATCATAGTTCATATTGAAAATATCTGCCTGTACATACAGTATATATATATATATATATATATATATATATATATATATATATATATATATATATATATGTATGTATGTGTATATTTACGGAAATTTATGTTCTCCAGTCAATTTTTGCATTTGTGTAATAAATTACTGAGCGTATGTGACTCATCAGAGGCCATGACCCGCACTTCTCTCCTCTGCCTTTGTGCAAATTGTTCCTCTTTGCAGATGAAATTGGAAATACATTAAGAGGTTTCTGTGAGTTTGTATTGAATTTTATGAGAGATGTAAATTAGTGCTGTCATGCAAGATGGTGAACGTGAAGAGCTGAGTTGGGTTTCAAGGTTTGTTTGAAGATTTCCATTAACTCTGTCGGCAGACTGCTTTGGTAGTCATTCCAGAGGTCCAAAATTAATGTTTAACTAGATGAGATGTTACTTAATGGCATCCACATAGAGTCTAGGTTTTAACACACTGTGTTCCACCGGTGCACACCCATCTACCATTCTTGTAACCTACACAATATGGACAAAACACGCTCTTCATGGATTGAAGGGTGAATTCATTATACACCCTTGGATGGATGCGTTAGCCTGACTCATTTACCAACCGCATGTCTTTTGAGTATTCCTGTTATAGAGACATAGTTAGTCTGGGTATAAAAAAGCCACAAGTCCATCCAGTCCAACCCGCTGAGAAAAAAAAAAACACGCACACACAAACCTCCATATACACAATCCTATATCCCCAGTTTATCTAGAGAAAGGTAAAAAAAAAAAAGAAGAACAATGAAGCATGATCTAATTTGCTCTAGTGAGGGAAAAAGGTTCCTTCCTGATCCCCCAAGAGGCAAAAGGATATTCCCTGGATTAACTTCACCTATACATATTAGTATCCAGTTATTTTTTTGTGCATTTAGGAAAGAACCCAGGCCTTTTTCAAAACAATCTACTGAGCTGGCTAGAACCATCTCTTGAGGGAGTCTATTCCACATTTTCACAGCACTTACTGTGAAGAAGTCTTTTCATATTTGGAAATTACATCTTTTTTCTCCAGACCTAAAGAGTGCCCCCTTGTTCTCTGTGAATAACTCTCCACCAAGTTCACTGTATTGACCACTTACAGTATGTATTTTTGATCATATCCCCTCTAATCTTCTCTTCTTTAGAGAGAATACATTCAGTTCCTCTATCTTTCCTCATAGCTGAGCTCCTCCATGTCTCGTATCAGTTTGATTGCCCTTCTCTGCACTTTCTCCAGTTCCCCAATATCCTTTTTTGTGAACTGGTGCCCAAAACAGAACTGCACATTCTAGATGAGGTCCTACAAATAATTTGTAAATTGTACAGGGGCAAAATAATGTCTCTCTCTCTCTCTCTCTCTCTGTAATCAATACCTATTTTAATACAAGAAAGGATTTTCCTCACTTTGGATACCGCAGCTTGGCATTGCATACTATTATTTAGCTTATGATCTGCCAGAATACCTAGATCTATTCCACCATTGATTCCCCCAGTTGTACTCCCTCTAGTATGTATGGTACATGTATAATTTTTTGCCCCCAAGTGCATAACTTAACATTTATCAACATTACCCTCATTTGTCACTTAGTTGCCCAATTAAACAGTGCATTGAGGTTGGCTTGTAAGTCAGAGAAATCCTGTAGGGATGTTATTCCACTGCATAGCTTGGTGTGATCTGCAAAAACTAAAATCATGCTTTTAATCCTAAACTCTAAATCATTCATAAATATTGTATGTTAAAAAGTAAGGGTCCCAACACTGAACCTTGGGGTGTATCACTAATAACCTTAGACCAATCAATCAGAGTATAAATCATTACATAGTTACATAGTAGTTGAGGTTGAATAAAGACAATAGTCCATCCAGTTCAACCTGTGTAGGTGCGCGTGGCCGTAATCATCTCTCATACCCCTGAATGTTCTGATCATTGAGATGTACATCCAAGAGTCTTTTGAAGGCAACCATACTTCCCGCAGAAACCACCTCTTGTGGTAGAGAATTCCACAATCCTGTAGCCCTAACAGTAAAGAACCCCCTGCATTGCCTGAGGTTAAAACGCTTCTCCTCTAATTCGCATTGTATGCCCTCAAGTCCTCATGCAATCCTTTCGACTGAATAGCTTTTTTTCTATGCTGAGATCACCATTGAGGTATCTATAAATTGTTATCATGTCCCCTCTCAGGCGTCTCTTCTCCAGGGAGAATAAATCAAGCGATTGCAGACGCTCTTCATAATTAAGGTCCTCCAATCCCCTAATTAGTTTAGTTGCCCTTCTCTGGACTCTCTCCAGCTCCAACACATCCCTCCTGAGGACTGGCGACCAGAACTGGACAGAATACTCCAGATGCGGTCGGACCACAGTTTTATAAAGTGGTAGAATTATAGTTTTATCTCTGGAATACATCCCTTTCTTTATGCATGCTAATATTCTGCCGGCTTTGGCAGCTGCCGCTTGACATTGCATGCTATTGCTTAGTCTATCCTCTACCAAGATTCCCAGATCTTTCTCCATTTTTCCCCCAAAGGTTCCCCCCCTAAAGTGTATTGTGCTTTTATGTTTTTAGTCCCCAAGTGCAAAACCTTACACTTCTCCACATTAAACCTCATTTGCCATGTCGTTGCCCACTCTGTTATTTTGTCCAGGTTATTCAGTAGGATATCTGCTTCATGCCGTGCAGTTATTGCCCTGCCCAATTTTGTGTCATCTTCAAAAATTGATCTAGAACTACTGATCCCGTCCTCAATGCTGTTTATGAATAAATTGAACAGGGTTGGTCCAAGGACTGGGCCTTGGTGGGACCCCACTTACCACCTCAGACCAGTCTGAGTATGCGCTATTTATTACCACCCTTTGGAAACGCCCTTTTAGCCAGTTCTGTATCCAAGAGCAAACCTTGCAGTCAATGCCTGCAGACCTTATTTTATAAATTAAGCACTTGTGGAGAACTGTATCAAACGCCTTAGCGAAATCCAGGTACACCACATCCACTGGTCTCCCCCCTATCCAGCTCACAGCTCACCTCCTTGTAGAATGTTAAGAGATTGGTTTGACAAGAACGCCCATTTGTAAACCCATGCTGATTACTGCTGATGATGTTGTCTTTAGCAAACTCTACGATATAGTCCCTTATCATCCCCTCCAGAAGTTTACATACTATCGATGTCAGACTGACAGGCCTATAATTTCCTGGGACATGCCTCTGCCCATTTTTGAATATCAGTATCACGTTAGCTTTCCTCTAATCCCCTGGTACATTTCCTGTCAGCAAAGATCAGGAACAGTGGTCTAGATATAGTCTTATTAAGTTCTTTGAGTACTCTCGGATATATGCCATCTGGGCCTGGTGATTTATTTGTGTTAATTGTGATTTCACCCTCTCTTAGCCATAGCGGCAAGTCCTGTGTATTACTACTAACCATACAGTCATAGTCAGTGTACCCCTCCTTTTCCTGTGTAAAGACTGAGGAGAAAAAAGCGTTCAGCACGGTTGCTTTTTCAGTGTCCTCTGTAACCATCTTCCCATCATCGTTAATTATGTGTGCAATATGCTCTGCCCTAGTTTTTTTGCTGTTGATATATTTAAAGAATTTCTTTGGGTTCTTTTTACTATCCTCCGCTATTTGTCTCTCAAGCTTGATTTTAGCAATTTTGATTTCGTATTTACTTTTCTTATTTGCCTCCTTGTATTGCCCTCTGATTTATATTTTTTGAAGGCCTTTTTTTTACCCCAATACGTTTCTTAACATTACAGTTTAGCCAGCCAGATTTGGCTTTGTCTCTTCTAAATTTATTTCCCATAGGAATGCACTGCGAGATGCATTTGTTTAATATGTTCCTAAAGCATTCCCATTTTTCCCCTGTGGTCAGTGTTCCTAAGGTTTGGTCCCAGTTTACCCTTTCTATCATTGAGCACAATTTGGGAAAGTTTGCCCTTCTGAAGTTTAGGGTTCTTACGTTCCCCTCTTGCCTTGTTATATTGTTATTTACGCTAAATGCGATCATCCTGTGATCGCTAGAGCCCAGGTTGTCCTGGACTCCTACCTCCGAGATTGGGTCTGGGTCATTAGTGATCAATAGATCTAGCACTGCATTTTCTCTAGTAGGAGAATCCACCAACTGAGACATGTAGTTGTCCTGTAAGGTTTCCATGAAGAGACGGGCCTTCTGTGAGTGTGTAGTCCCCTCTTCCCAGTCAATGTCGGGATATTTGAAGTCCCTCAATATGATGACTGATCCCTGTTTTTCCACTTTACCCAACAGTGATATAAATTCCTGCTCTACCTTCTCCCTTTGGTTGGGTGGCCTATAGCAAACCCCCACAATTTTTTTTCCCTCTCCTTTTTCCCTATGAAGTTCTACCCACATGGATTCTAACTCCATACTCATCCCTTCGATAATATCACTCCTCTCTATCACCCTTACATTATTCTTGACATAGAGACATACCCCTCCCCCTCTTTTTCCTACCCTTTCCTTCAGGTACACCGAATACCCTTGGATATTGGCCAGCCAGTCATGTGAGGGATCGAACCAAGTTTCCGTTATTCCCACAAGGTCTATGTCCTCCTTTATGTACTAGCATTTCCAACTCATCCATTTATTAGCTAGGCTCCTGGCATTTGCATATACCCACTACTCTCTGAATACAGTCTTTTAGCAAGTTTTCTGTCCGTTTACAAACTGATTTTTCCAAGCCTATAGACTTTACCTTACATATTAGCCGTGTGTGGGAAACTGTGTCACACACTTTTGCAAAGTCCAGTTATACTATATCTAAAGTCACTCCTTTGTCTAAGGTTTTGCTTACTTCCTCATAAAAATAAATCAGACTTGTTTAACAGCTTCCTGACCGCCCGCCGCTCATTTACTGGGGCAGGCTGGCTCTCCTGCACAAACCGACGTAGCCCTACGTCGGTCGTGTGTGTAGTGCTTGGGGGCGAGCGGTGCGCTCCCGCCCCCACTAGGCAGCTGGGATGCCGATCCACACCGGGCACCCTCAATCACTCCCTGCTGAGAGAGAAGGACGGTCAGCTGTTGTAAACACAGCTGACCGTTCTTCTCTCTGAAATGATCACAGTATGCCTGTGATCCTTCTATATAGGATCACAGATCTCTGTGGTCATTTCACAAGCCTCTCCCTCTCACAGTTAGAAAACACTCCCCTAGGCTCACATTTAACCTTTTGATTACCACTGTGTTAACCCCTTCCTGCCAATGTCATTATTACAGTAACAGTGCATATTTTTTAGCACTGATTACTGTAGTAATGTCACTGGTCCCCCCCAAAAGTGTCAGTTAGGGGTCCGATCTGTCTGCTGCAATGTCGCAGTCCCGCTAAAAATCACAGCTCGTCGCCATTACTAGTAAAAAATAAATAAATAAAAATGACAATAATCTTTCCCATAGTTTGTAGACATGATAACTTTTGCGCAAACCTATCAAAATACACCTATTGTGATTTTTTTTACAAAAAATATGTGGCCTAAAAGGATGAAACATTTAGATTTTTACATTTTTTTTGGAATGTTATATAACAGAATGTGAAAAATGTTTTTTTTTTTTTCAGAATTGTTGCTCTTTTTTGTTTATAGGCCAAAAATAAAAATCGCACAGGTGATCAAATACCATCAAAAGAAAGCTCTATTTGTGGGAAAAAAAAAGGACATCAATTTTATTATGGTACAATGTCGCACGACCTCACGATTTTTTGTTAAAATAATGCAGTGCCGAATCGCAAAAAATGGCCTGGTCATTAAAGGGGCAAATCCTTCCGGTCCAGAACTGGTTAACAACTTCTGTCTTTCATGAATTAATGCTGTCTATTGCCTAAAATATTTTTTCCTAGCAAAAACCATCTCTCATGTGGTCTTGTATTAAACTCCCCATTATAGAAGTTAAACTAACATGTTGGCGGGACTATCATGCCCGTGCACGTGGGGGTATCTCTCCTCTCAAGTACGCACTCATCAATGCCTGGTACTAGACAAGGCCACATTCACATGAAAGTCAACCTTAAGGAGGAAACCTGGCTTAGAGATGAGTCGTACACTGTGGACAGTTGTATAACATACAGAGTTCCTCTGTGAAGCATCCTATCCTATGTCACTACACACTCTTGCTTGATGTATTTTGCATTCAGGAAGGACGCCGTGTACTCTCCATCAGTCCAGCATAACTTTGCCACCTCACTCTAAGTAACATAATGGGGTCCCCTACGCCAGGCACCACACTCTGTTGACCGGCAGTTATGCATTCCTATCAGTTCATGGTTACCCGTGACAATTACTCTCCTGCTCCATCCCATCTGCTGAGTTAACTCTTTGTAGTGGCCTTTCTCCTGTACCCCATGCGTATGCTTTACAGGTTTACAGATCCTGTTCCTCTAATGCACCATGCTCTACAATGCTCCCCTTTCAAATTACTTCTGTAGCACCCTACAAGGTAGGTGCCAGGTAAAGTATAGAGGGCCTTGCCTGCTTAACAGCAGGGCCATGATTTTCAGCTGGGCTGTCATGTCTCCCAGGTGTGGCTGTTAGGACTGGGGAGTCTCCCTACTGTACCTAATGAGAGGGTTCTCATTGGGCAGTGGAGGAAACCCAGCCAATGGTGCACTCAGGCCTGTATCTACCCCAGCAAGGCAGATTCTGCCATACAGCATTCTGGGAGTGGGTATAAGTTTGAGGGGAGCACATGACACTGCGTCTTTGGCGGAAAACAAAGTCCCAGGAGGGAGAGTGCAGCTGTCTCTCCTCCTGTCAGAGGAATCGGGTGTCCCAGGCGGCTTGCCGGGTGAGAGGGGACAGAAGGCTGAGCTGAGCTGCAGAAAGGATCCGGTGCAGAGGACCAGAGGAGCTGAGAGGGGTCCAGTTTCAGGAAAGCATTCCCAGTTCATGAGTACTGCAAACTGCCCCCTGGGGGTCTGCCTAGTGAGAGGGGACCACTCTGGAGAAGGTCAGAGGGATCCGGGAGCTGGTAGGTAGCCGGTGCAGAAGCAAGGGGGTGCCAGTGTTGACCCTGAAGAGTAAAGGGGGTGCCAGTGTGTGGACCCTGAAGTATAGAGAGGGCGCCAATGTGTGGACCTTGAAGTGTAGAGGGGGTGCCAGTGTGTGGGCCCTGAAGCGTTAAGTGTACAGCGTGCAGTGTGCAGTGTACAGTGTTGAGAGTTGCAGGAGCAGGGCGGAGTTCTGGCTGGTGTGAGTGGAGTCCTGAGGATAGAGACCATAATCATGGCGAGTCGCAGAGCTGCAACCAAGGCGATTGACCGGTTGGCATTTGCAGAAAGAGTTCCTCCAAATCAAAAAGCTATGTTTAATGCACTGAAGACCCGCAGTGATGCCATGGCTGCCAAGTTGACATCTCTCCCTGTCAAACCTCCAACAATCGACTGGGCCTATTACCGAACCACAATTGCCAAGGCAGGCCTAGTGGATGAGTTTGAGAAGAAGTTTAATGCTCTTACCGTCCCAGAGCCTAAAGATACTCAAACTGAAAAGATAAATGCCCAGGAACAGGAAGCTAACAAATCTGCTTTAGCCTTCATTGAAGAGTCTAAAGCCAGGGAGACCTCATATGAGAAAGAGCTTGCAAAGTTTAAGAACATGATTCCGTTTGATCAGATGACAGTTGAAGATGTGGTGGAAGCTTTCCCTGAAACAAAGCTGGACAAAGAGAAATATCCCTACTGGCCACAAAAGCCCATTAATGAACTTTAATTTCAATATCTCTTTATTTTAATTTTTCACATAGCAAAATAATATACAAACCACAAAAAAATAGTACAAAATCCAGTAGCAAAAACAAGAACAACATTGTTGCAGTAAATTTGTCAGTTATAACATTATACTACCAGAGGAAAAGGAAGAGAAAAAAAAAAGAAACAACCACTCCTCCCCTTCCTTCCAGTATAGTTTTGACCCCCACTAAGGGGGTTACCATATTTAGAATACCGTTAAAAAAAAAAAAAAATAAGAAGTGTAAACACGAAATCAAGATGGCTAAAATCAACTTTGAGAGACAAATAGCGGAGGATAGTAAAAAAAACCCAAAGAAATTCTTTAAATATATCAACAGCAAAAAAACTAGGGCAGAGCATATTGCACACATAATTAGCGATGATGGGAGGATGGTTACAGAGGACACTGAAAAAGCAACCGTGCTGAATTATTTTTTCTCGTCAGTCTTTACGCAGGAAAAGGAAGGGTACACTGACCATGACTGTATGGTTAGTAGTAATACACAGGACTTGCCACTATGGCTAACAGAGGGGGAAATCAGGGAAAGACTGGATAAACTTAACACAAACAAATCACCAGGCCCGGATGGCGTACATCCGAGAGTGCTCAAGGAACTCAGTATGGTTATATCTAGACCACTGTTCCTGATCTTTGCTGACAGTATTAGGACAGGAGATGTACCAGGGGATTGGAGGAAGGCTTACGTGATTCCGATATTCAAAAAGGGCCAGAGACATATCCCGGGAAATTATAGGCCTGTCAGTCTGACATCAATAATATGTAAACTTTTGGAGGGGATGATAAGGGACTATATCGTAGAGTATGCTAAAGACAACAACATCATCAGTAGTAACCAGCACGGGTTTACAAATGGGCGATCTTGTCAAACCAATCTCTTAGCATTCTACGAGGAAGTGAGCTGTGAGCTAGATAGGGGGAGACCAGTGGATGTGGTGTACTTGGATTTCGCTAAGGCGTTTGATACAGTTCCCCACAAGCGCTTAATTTATAAAATAAGGTCTGCAGGTATCGACAGCAGGGTTTGCTCTTGGATACGGAATTGGCTAAAAGGCCGTGTCCAAAGGGTAGTAATAAACAGCGCATACTCAGACTGGTCTGAGGTAGTAAGCGGGGTGCCCCAGGGCTCAGTCCTGGGACCAACCTTGTTCAATTTATTCATAAACAGCATTGAGGAAGGGATCAGTAGTTCGTTATCAGTTTTTGCAGATGACACAAAATTGGCCAGGGCAATAACTGCACAGCATGAAGCAGATATCCTACAGAATGACCTGGACAAAATTACGGAGTGGGCAACGACATGGCAAATGAGGTTTAATGTGGAGAAGTGTAAGGTTTTGCACTTGGGGACCAAAAACATAAAAACACAATACACGTTAGGAGGGGAACCCTTGGGGGAATCAAAAATGGAGAAAGATCTGGGAGTCTTAGTTGATGATAGATTAGGCAACAGCATGCAATGCCAAGCGGCAGCTTCCAAAGCCAACAGAATATTAGCATGCATAAAGAAAGGGATGTATTCCAGAGATAAGACTATAATCCTTCCACTTTATAAAACTCTGGTCCGACCGCATCTGGAGTATTCTGTCCAGTTCTGGTCGCCAGTCCTCAGGAGGGATGTGTTGGAGCTGGAGAAAGTCCAGAGAAGGGCAACTAAACTGATTAGGGGGTTGGAGGACCTTACCTATGAAGAGCGGCTGCAATCGCTCGATTTATTTTCCCTGGAAAAAAGACGTCTGAGAGGGGACATGATAGCAATTTATAAATATCTTAATGGGGATCTCAGCTTAGAAGAAAAGCTGTTCATTCGAAGGAATTGCATGAGGACTCGAGGACATACAATGCGATTAGAGGAGAAGCGTTTTAACCTCAGGCAACGTGGGGGGTTCTTTACTGTTAGGGCTACAAGATTGTGGAATTGTCTACCACAAGAGGTGGTTTCTGCGGGTAGTATGGTGACTTTCAAAAGACTCTTAGACTTACATCTCAAGGATCAGGAGATTGAGGGCTATGTTAGATGATTACAGTCACACACACCTACACAGGTTGAACTGGATGGACTATTGTCTTTATTCAACCTCACCTACTATGTAACTATGTAACTATGTTATTTCAAATCTCTCTCATTTAACATTAATTTTTATGGAGGGAGGTAAAGCGAGTCTAAAACTGCCTAACGATATTTATATTATCCCAGCTGCTTTAATCCTATTCCAATGTTACTATGCATCTTCTATTATTTAACCATGATTTCCAACTAACTTCAAACATTTTCTTTGTTGCACTTAAGGTAGCCACAATTTTTTCCATCTGACATTGTTGATTTAATAATTCAACCGCGTCGAAAGGAGTTGGTACCTCCTGAGAGTTCCATCTTCTAGTGATTAAAAGCTTTGCCGCTAATAAGAGATGCATAACTACTACTCGGAACTCCAGGGGAATCTCGTATATATTTAAGTGAAGGATCGCCATTTCAGAGTTTGGGACTATATTTTTTCCCACCAGTTCTGATACCAGGGAGAATATTCTGTACCAAAATGCTCTAATCGATCTGCAGTCCCAAATTATATGAAATAACGATCCTTGCTCACCGCATTCTCTCCAACATAATGCTGATGTTGAGGAATAGAATCTCGACAATTTCATAGGAGTTAAATACCAAAAATTCAAGATTTTTTGGTATAACTCCCAAAGGTTGATACATTTGGATGAGATGTATGTAATATCAAAGGCTTTCAACCAGCTTATTTCGGGAAAAACTTTCCCCAATATTCTCTCCCATTTCAAAACAGTAGTGGATTTAGAGTAAATATTATGTTTATTCAATATATCGTAGATAATTGAAATACCATTAGAGGTAGTCATTGGTTCTTGATACAATTTATACATAGTAGTTGGTAATTTAAGATATAAAGTGAGATTGTTCTTCTGTAAAAACAAACGTATTTGATAATAGCTCATTAATGCTGATGGTGGTATTTTGTACCGATCTGTCAAACTCTCAAATGAATAGATACCTGTGTCGCTATACAAATCTTTCAAAATATCAACACCACTTCTTAACCATAGGTTTATATCAAGGTTAGGGATAAAGCACAAAAGAACTGCCAGTGGAGTGGGGAATTCGCACATCATCCCATGTTCTAGTAGCTTTCCTACAATTTCTGCCCAGACTGTTAGGGCTGTTTTAACCACTATAGATTGTATAACAGGGACCTCGGCTCCTAATATTACAGCCAACATTGTGATTCTAAGGTTCTCCTGTTTACAGTCGTTCATCTCTATTTTCAGCCATCTTTTATGCTGCTCAGGAGACCACCAATACTTCAGTTGGTCAAGGACAGATGCTCTATAATATGCGAGAACCGAAGGCACCCCCATCCCTCCGTGCCTCCTATGTCTCCTCATAATAAGGGATGAGCATCGAGGTGGTTTCCCTTGCCATATAATTTGGTTAAATTGCTTTTGAACCGAAGTGCAATATTGAGATGGAAGGGTAATTGGCAATGTACGGAACAAGTAAAGTAATTTAGGCAAAATAATCATTTTTAACGTAGCCACTCTTCCTGCTGTGGTCAAGTCTTGTATTTTTAAATCCCTAGCTTGTAATAATAGGTTATCCAAAAACGGTTTATAATTATGATCGTAAAGCTGGGAAGTATGTGGGGTTAGGATAATCCCCAAGAAAGGTATACATGGAGACCATGCAAATGAAAATTTCGCTTTTATCCGTTTTCGTGCCAAAGTGGTGATATTAATGCCCATAATTTGTGATTTTGTAATATTTAATTTATAAAATGACACTGCGCTAAATTCATTTATCATTCTCTCAACCTCTATCAAGGAAGAGAGTGGGTTTGTGATGATTAACATAACGTCATCAGCAAACAAGCTGATCTTATGTTCTATTTCAGCGACCCTCCAGCCAGTTATCCCCGCGTTGTCCCTAACGCTCTGAGCAAAAGGCTCCATAAGCAACGCGAAGACAACTGGTGAGAGGGGACATCCCTGCCTCGTCCCATTGGTTATCCCAATGGTTTTAGATAACAATCCAGATAATGATACATTCGCTGTTGGCGCAGAATAAAGAGCCATTATATTCTTTTTCAGCCATCCCTCTATCCCAAACTTACCCAAAACTGCTTCTAAGTAGCCCCAATGGATCCTGTCGAACGCCTTCTCCGCATCCAAAGATAGGAGCAGTGAAGGCGTCTGACAGGATCCCATCCGCGCCAGCAGATTTACAATTCTTCTAGTTCCATCGGGGGCCTGTCTCCCTGGCACAAACCCCACTTGGTCCGCGTGTACCAAGTGAGGTAAAAACTCCTGTAGTCTATTCGCGACCAATTTTGCAAAAATCTTTATGTCTGTATTTAGTAAGGCAATGGGCCTATAAGATGAGGGATCTTTAGGATCTTTTTTCTGTTTAGGGATAGTAACTATTAACCCCTTCAGCATTTCCGACGGGAATGAACCAGTAGTGGCTACCAATTCAAATAGTGATTTTAGCTGGGGAGCGACTTCTGAGGACAAACTCTTATAATATTCATTAGAGAAGCCATCTTCTCCTGGTGCTTTCTGATTAGGTAGCTTGTTAATAACCAATCTAATCTCCTGAATGGAAAATGGTTCAGAAATTGAATTTAATTGGTCTTCCGTAAGCTTAGGTAGGGAAATCTGTGCTAAATAATTTGAAATTATCTCTATTGTTGGCTGGTGTATAGTTTTGTTTTTTTTTTAGGTCATACAGTGATTGATAATAATCTGCGAAGGCATTTGCAATATCTTTAGGGTTTATAAGTCTCTTATGTGTAATAGGGTGTATGAGCTCATCAATTCTTTTGGTAACTTGTTTTGCCTTTACTTTCCTAGCTAACCAGCGCCCCACTTTATTCCCCATGCTATATTCTTTTGCTTTAAGGACCTTTAAATGATATTCTTGGTTATTTAATAATAATAACCTTAATTCTTGTCTAAGTTTTATTATGGTTTGTGTACCTTGTGGCGTAGGGTTTTTTTTATTTGTTATTTCATTTATTGCTATACTATCCATGATATCTCCTATCTTTTTTCCCCTCTGTCGATTAATGTACGATGACATTTTGATCAAAATGCCCCTCATATATGCTTTATATGCATTCCATAATACAAACCTATTAACTTCCAAGTTATCATTAAATTCAAAGTATTGTTTATGCTCACTCAATATTTTTTGGCACAGTTCGGTGTTCTGTAATAATGATGTATTCAACCTCCATCGTCGGGGTGGAGTACTCGAAAATCTATCATCTAGGGTCAGAATAATCGGTGCATGGTCAGACCATCCAGCTGTGCCAATTTTTGATTTTTGAATGTTTTGTAACATGATTTTATCTGTAAGAAAAAAATCTATACGAGAGTAGACCATATGGACCGGAGAGAGGAAGGAATAATCTCTCTCTGTACCATGCAGAGATATCAAATAATTCGTATTTTGCAGTGTTAATTTTGGCAGCAAATTTCAATTTAGTTTTAGTCTTAGTCTTAGGACTAAAATGGCATTTTAGTTTTAGTCCTATTTTAGTCTTCTGCAAGTGTTTTAGTTTTAGTCGTATTTAGTCGACTAAAACTCCAGTATATTTTAGTCGACTAAAACGCCCTACATTTTAGTCGACTAAAACTCATTTTAGTCATCTATAACCAAATGGGTGTAGTTCAATTGTAATTTTAATGCATTATTTAAGTATTTCTCTACAATTTCCAAACTCATTATATACTACTGCTGGTCCTGGAGTGAAAAATCTAATATGTTATTATTTATGCTTTGAGCATGCACCAGTGTTAATTTTTGGCAGCAAATTTCGATTTAGTTTTAGTTATAGTCTTTTGACTAAAATGCCATTTTAGTTTTAGTCGTATTTTAGTCTTAAGACTAAAATGCCATTTTAGTTTTAGTCGTATTTTAGTCATCTGAATTTTGTTAGTCGACGAAAACGTTTTAGTCGGTTTTAGTCGACGAAATTAACACTGGTATTTTGCCAATAGAGGTAGTATAGACTGTGTTGTTCTTCTAGAGGGGTTTGAGATATCCAATTTTATATCGAGAATTGTATTAAAATCCCCTACTATTATTAAGGCCCCTTTCCTCTCCTCCTTAATTTTTTGTAAAAGGGGTGATAAAAATCGACGTTGACCAGTATTAGGAGCATACAAATTTACCAACGTAAAGACTGAATTATTAAGCTTACATATTAATATTATATAGCGTCCCGTAGGGTCCCGAATAGTACATATGTGTTCAAACTTAACTGTACTTCTAATCGCAATTAAGGTCCCGCTCGTTTTTTTTGGGCTGTTGGCCAAGAATATGTGTGGAAAGTGTTCGAACTGAAAAAGTGGACACTTTGAAATAGAGAAGTGTGTCTCCTGAGCAAATATTATATCGGTATTGTTTAATTTAGCTTCTTTCAATAATGTATTTCTCTTATATGGGCTATTAAGGCCTTTGGCATTTATTGAAAAAATGGTCAGTGGCATTTAATATGTATCTTTTTTATTATTTTGCCGGTATTCTTTTTTAATTTAGAATAATTTTGTATCTGTATTTGGTTTATGCAGTTATTTATATCCTTATTGAGAATATTATCCAAATTCATCTTTAGTGTTTTTGTTATTAGATTTTCTGGAAGGGAGGGGGTATGAAACAATAAATCAAGAAGGTGAAAAAAAAACACGAGAAAAATATACACAGTACATGATAATAAAAAAAAAATACCTGAACCATTGCATTAATGAACTTTAAGAAGCACAGAAACGCCAACTTATATGTCAATAAATCCTCTGTAAAGAGAGTTGCAGGAGCAGAAGCAGTTTACAGAAGCTATCTCAGTCAGGAAGGACTGGAGGGAGCAGTGTTCAGGACTTTTGAGCTACCCAGAGTGTCAGAAGTCAATTCTCAGTACAGTCCAGGATTTTTGAGCTAACCAGAGTGTCAGAAGTCAAGTTTCAAGTACAGTGCAGCAAGTCAGTGTTTTTGAAGCGCCAGCAAGCGTTGGTCGGCCCCCAGCTGGCGTCAAGACAGCGCTGAAAGGCATTTTTCTTCAAATGTCCAATTTTGTACCTAGTTCAGCTAGAGGAGTATCCCACTAATTCCCTCCTCCCATCCCCAATATAAAATAAACAAAACAAACCAAAGATGCCGGACTGGTCTTTGACTCAAATCTCACACTTGGGTATTCAGCTTAAATTGGCTGAAAGTGTTACTGGTGACCATGACAGACCCACATCAGGCCCAATGCCTGGAAAACCTGCTACACTTCAGACCAGGCTCAAGGTTTAAAAGCTTTACTGCAACTCACTAGTACACAAAATACAGTCTCATCAAACATGTTCACAGATCCCTAACTATATATTCTGTGTTGCCCAGGTGTACCTTAACAGGAAGGGTTCTATATGTGGAAAAGTCCTTGGACGGTGCTCCGGGTTACATCTTTACGTTCTCTCCCTGAGCCCAACCTTCCCTTAGATTAAATAGCTGGTATTTACATAGAATGTAATATATAGGTGTGTCCTTCTGCTCGGTAATGCCCCGTACACACGTGCAGATTATCTGAAGACTTACCTTTTCTATGTAGTGCAAGGGCCTGCCGGATTGCATACAAATTGAAAGTGTTTAGGTTTGACCTCATATTATATGGTTTTGGTAAGTCTGCAGACAAAAGTCTGCAGATAATCTGCACGTGTGTATGGGTCATTATTGCAACGCCGATTGTCAATCACCGCAGCCAAGCATGCTGTCAGTGACTGGCAAAAGAGAATTTAAAGATGGACCTTTTGAAGATCTTGGAGGTAAATAATTTTAATCTTAAATTTACTATGTCATGCCACCAACACACTATAGACTTCTTGGATGTATAAATCTTTCTAAATGAGGATAGAAGTTTGGGCTCCTCACTATATAGAAAGCCCTCAGCGGGGGAATACTATCCTCCATGCGACTAGTTCCCATCCCTCCCCGTTGGACCAAAGTATACCATATAGCCAGTATCTAAGGTTTAAAAGAAAAATTGCAGTCATCATCAACAATTAATTGACAATCGGGATTTTCCAGGACGGCGCCGGTGAGCTCAAGGCGCATGCATGATGTCATCACTCGGCACAGTGGACCATAAACAGCATCCGCACCTTCATCAGTGTCATTGCACACTGGAGTTGAGGGGTACTATAAATGGAGCCCAGAAGCAGCGCTTTGACAGCGTTGCAATTACTGCAGAGGAGGACACACTGCAGAGGAGGACACACTGCAGAGGAGGACACTCTAGGTAAATACTAGCTATTTAACCACTTACCCACTGGGCACTTAAACCCCCTTCCTAACCAGATCAATTTTCAGCTTTCAGTGCTCTCACATTTTGAATGACAATTACTCAGTCATGCAACACTGTACCCACATGAAATTTTCTTCCTTTTTTTCCACACAAATATAGCTTTCTTTTGGTGGTATTTAATCGCCACTAGGGTGTTTATTTTTTGCGATATAAATTAAAAAAGAGCGAAAATTTTGTAAAAAAAAATGCATTTTTCTTCGTTTCTGTTATAACATTTTTCTTCATAAATTTTGGCCAAAAGTTATACTGCTATATATCTTTGGTAATAATAACCCAAATAAGTGTATATTATTTGGTCTTTGTGAAGGTTATAGAGTCTACAAGCTATAGTGCCAATCATTGAAAATTGATCACATCGGATCACACCTGATGTACTAAAGGCCTATCTCATTTCTTTAGACACTGACAAGCCAAGAAAGTACAAATACCCCCCAAATGACCCCTTTTTGGAAAGTGGACATTCCAAGGTATTTAGTAAGAGGCATGGTGACTTTTTTGAAGTTGTCATTTTTTCCCACAATTCTTTGAAAAATGAAGTTTTTTTTTTTTTTTTTTTACAAAATTGTCATTATAACAGATTATTTCTCTCACATGGTATTTGCAGACAACAAATTACACCCCAAAATACATTCTGCTACTCCTCCTGAGAATAATGATACTACATGTCTAAGACTTATACACAGCCTGGCCACATACAGAGACCCAACACGCAACTAGCACCTCCAGGAGTTCTAGGAGCATAAATTTCACAGATAATTTCCTGACAACCTATCAAATTTTTGAAGGACCTGGAGCACCAGAACAATGGAAATGCCCATAAAATGACCCCATTTTGGAAAGCTAACACCCCAACGTATATTCTATGAGGCATTATGAGTCTTTTGAACGTGTCATTTTTTTCAACAAGTTTTTGGAATATGTGGAAAGAAAATAAAAATACATTTTTTTACACAAAGTTGTCCATTTATCAAATTTTTCTAAAGACACAGCATGTGCAAACCACAAATTACACCCCAAAATACATTCTGCTACTCCTCCTGAGTATAATGATATCACATGTGTGAGACTTTTACACAGCCTGGTCACATACAGAGGCCCAACACGCAAGTAGCACCTCCAGGCGTTCTAGGAGCATAAATTACACATATAATTTCCTGACAACCTATTGCACTCTTGAGGGCCCTTTATATTTCTACACATAGCATGTACATACAAAGAATTACACTCCAAAATACATTCTGCAGAACAAAGGGTAAACAAAAGACTACCTGTGGTTTTAGTAGTGCAGTTGTCCACCGGAGAGCATTGTTCCAGGCAGCAGGCAGGGACATGGTCAGCCGCAGCGAACGGAATTGTCCAGGCAGCAATAATTGTCCATAGTCAGTACAGGCAGGGATACTGCCCATATACAGTTCAGGATCAGTGCAGGTAGAGATATTGCCAGCAGTGCCAAAATATTGGTCCTAGTAGTAGGCAGGAGCAAGGTCCATAGTACAGGTAGCCGGGCAGGAAAGAATGGAGACAGGGGTAGAGGCTTCTCCCACCCAAATCTTTATGAAGCCTCCGGTCTCCAGACCCTAATCCGGAATGAGAAAACCAAAAAATGTAGTTTTCTTCATCCAGAAAAACAATTCTGAAGCCCCTCACACATGTGAGACCCCTGTGTTATGAATCCCACTACTCCAGTAGCAGGGTAAAAGATCAGTCCAAGAGGCAGGCAAAAAGTGTGGTCAATAAACCGTCCAGGGTCAGTTCCAGATCGGGCAAAGGTATGTAAAGTTTAACGTTAGGCAGAAATGTGGTCGTATAACAGGTCAGGGTCAGATTCAGAGCGGGCAACGGTATGTACAGTTTAGCGTCAGGCAGAAGCTTGGTCGTATAACAGGCCAGGGTCAGTTCCAGAGCGAGCAAAGGTATTCACAGTTTAGCGTTAGGCAGAAACGTGGTCAAATAACAAGCCAGGGTCAGTTCCGGAGAAGGCAGAGGTATGTACAGTTTAGTGCAGTTGCATAAGGGGTGTGGAGGTAAATGACAGGATTTGAGAATTATGTTTACCATACTTCACTAATACTGTAGAGAAGTATGGTAACCGTGAAAACAGTTACCTATACAGAGGCCTGGTTGGGAAGGACACTGGGTGCAATAATAGGCGTTTTTTTTTTCTAACTCCTTGTCTGGAGCACACCCGGCATTTCTTTTGACGTCTTTGGCTTGTTTCATGGCTGGGAAGTTTCTCAGTAAAATGGAGTTCATAGACTCTGCTCACTGAATCTGATTGAATCCTTTCTGGTGGGCCTTCGGGGTACACAAGGGCGGTGATCATTTCTTCTTGGTATTAAAGATAGGATACGGGGGTCTCGGTAGATTTACGATAAATAATATAAGTATTATACATGGCCAAACTGAAAAAAATAAATATGGCCAAACTGAAAAAAGAAATAGAGACTTTTTTATACCAATGGTACCTTTTTCTTGTGGGAAGGTAGGGTTCGATCATTTGATCATTGAAGTTGACTCCCCCCATGAACAAATTATAGTCGTGCACACATGATGGTTTCTTGATTGGGCCGTTTCTTCTGGGGATTTCCACATAGGTGTCATTATTAAAGGATGAGATCATGTGGATGTTCCATCTGTCCCTCCACCTGATAGTCAATATCTCATCAATACGCAAACTCGCCCTCTCCCCTTGTCGTAGTCTTTCATTAACAAGCATTTGCGGGAAGCCCTTCCTATTGGCTCTCACTGTCCCACACGCCGGAGTCGTCTTCCGGTAAAGATTGCAGAAGAGAGGCAAGCTTGTGTAGTAGTTATCCACATATAGATGGTAACCCTTTTCCAGGAGTGGATATACATGCTCCCAAACAACTTTTCTACTGGCTTTAATGTACTCTGGGCATTCAGGGGGATGCAGCTAGGTATCCTTCCCTTCGTACACCAGGAAGACGTAGATGTACACCGTGGCTCTGTCACAAAACAATTTTTGAGGGGATGTTAAGGGACCACATACAAGACTTTAGTAATAAAAACGGTATTATAAGTAGTAATCAGCATGGATTCATGAAAAATCGTTCTTGCCAAACCAATCTATTAACCTTCTACGATGAAGTGAGCAGCCACCTAGATAAAGGTAAGCCTGTGGATGTGGTGTATCTGGACTTTGCAAAGGCCTTTGACACCGTTCCCCACAAACGATTACTGTACAAACTAAGGAAGGTAGGTATGGACCATAAGGTGAGTACCTGGATAGAGAACTGGCTCCAGGGGAGAGTACAGAGGGTGGTGATTAATGGGGAGTACTCGGATTGGGCGGGTGTGGAAAGTGGGGTCCCCCAGGGTTCTGTCCTGGGACCAATCCTTTTTAATTTGTTCATAAACGATCTAGAGGAGGGGATATCGAGTACAATCTCAGTATTTGCAGATGATACTAAACTAGGCATGCCAATATCTTCTATGCAGGATGTGGAAACCTTGCAAGCAGACCTGAACAAAATAACGGGGTGGGCAATTACATGGCAGATGAGGTTTAATGTTGAAAAATGTAAAGTAATGCACTTGGGGGCCAGAAACCAGAAAGCAAGCTACTCACTAGGGGGGGAACCTCTGGGTGAGTCTAGGATGGAAAAGGACTTGGGGGTACTGGTAGACAACAAGCTTGGCAGTGGCATGCAATGCATGCAATGCCAAGCCGCCCCAAGCAAAGCCAACAGAATACTGGGATGTATAAAAAAGGGGATTCACTCCAGAAATAAAGAGATTATTCTCCCACTCTACAAGACTCTGGTCCGGCCACATCTGGAGTATGCTGTCCAGTTCTGGGCACCGGTCCTCAGGAAGGATGTGCTGGAATTGGAGAAAGTCCAGAGAAGGGCAACAAAAATAATTAGGGGAATGGAGGACATCAGCTATGAGGAAAGACTACAAGCACTGAACCTTTTCTCTCTGGAGAAAAGACGATTGAGGGGGGATATGATATCAATGTACAAATACTGTACTGGTGACCCGAGCAGGAGGAACAAACTATTCAGAGAAAGGAGATACAATAAGACACGTGGCCACTCACTAAAACTAGAGGAAAGGCGGTTTAACCTTAAAGTGCGAAAGGGGTTCTTCACTGTAAGAGCAGTAAGGATGTGGAATTCTCTTCCACAAGCAGTCGTATCAGCAGGGAGCATCCATAGTTTCAAAAAACTAGTAGATGGACACCTTAAAGACCACAACATACAGGGGTATACAATGTACGGTTAAAAGCAAACACACACACGCATCATAGGTTGAACTGGATGGACTGATGTCTTTTTTCAACCTTACTAACTATGTAACTATTTAACTATGTAAAACTTGTAGAGCTTACAGTATATATACATATATATATACATAGATATACATACATACATACATACATACATACACACACACATAGAGAGAGAGAATGTAACCATACATACAGGAACAGGTTCACATGCAGGAAGTTTCTACAATGTGGAATTGATGTATACTAGCCAGGAAGTGCACGAGTGTGAACCTACACTATAGAACACTCAACTTGTACCCCCCGCTAGCTAACTGAGAGATATCCCACATTCTAATGTTTACATTTTCACATACACATCTTACCTTGCAGATAAACACCACGACTGCGGGAGTATAGAGGGAAGGAGCCATGTTTCTCCGAATTGCAAGAGGAACTGTACAATTTCTGGAAACGTGTGCACCTTCTAACAGTGTCGTTTCCGGTTGATTTTGAGAATTTGAGCACGCATTTTAGCGAGCGAATTCGCGAACAAGAGGAAACATTGGCCAAACACAATCTGCTAAACACACATTGCATGTGCAACAAACATTGAAAATAATATAACAAACATTTGTGTAGACCAGAATACATTTTTATTCAAACACATAAGCAAGGTTTTTAGAAGACATTTTAAACATGCCTGTCCACCACCATCAATGTTTATTTAAAACACAATACACAGCTCAAACATTTCACATATGACATTTTTGGTGAACAGTATCCAAGCCTTAAGCCACACTAGGTTAAGAGATTTTCTAACATTAACTACTTACAAGCTGTACTACCATCACGGATAGGAGACCCCCTCTTCCACGTATCACTTGACTGGTTTTACCATCCATGAATATCTGATAGACTCATGATATTTTAAAGTGTCCTATGTCCTCAGCTTACATATAAGGTTATTATCTCTTGTTTCTTTCAGGTATTGTTCACTCGGATTTCTCCCCCCCCCTTTTCTTCCCCCCCTCACCCCCCTTCCCTCACCCCCCATTCCCCCCCTCCCCCACACCTCCTGCATGACTCCTCTAATTCTACTACTACTCTTCAAGTGTTTGAATTTGATACATCTTCCGGTCCTCAAAGGGTTCGGGGTTATGACTAAATGACAATCTTCTATTCCTTAGGATGCACTAGTGCATTCGCATGACTATCCCCCCCCCCCCCTCCCTCTCCTCCTCCCCCCCCCAACCCCTCCTTCTAGGTTACTATGTTTTAGTTTCTTCAACAGTGCTTCTGCGGGAAATGTATACTGTGTATTGTTTAATCCATGCTGTACCTAACGTTCTGAGCTCCCGCATTTGCACTGAGCTTTATTGTAAAATTTTGAAATGCAAATAAAATTTTCTTTAAAAAAAACTACTTACTGTACAAGCATAGCAAGACATACAACATACATGAAAAAAGAGCCAATAAGATTAATATACATGTGCAGATTGACAAACCCAAACACAATTAGCAAAAAACAAGCAAAAACTTACAGAGGGTCAAGTATTCATTCCCCCAAAGACAGCCCTGGGCTATGTGTCATTAGACATGACAGGCAACGCAGCCAAATCCAACCTCCCACCTAAAAATAACAAAGGCCAAAAAATTAAACACAAAGCATATCCCCAACAAAAAATATCCCCACCACAATATATTGGACCTTTTGGCAGCCCAAATCTTCCCTCACGTGTGAGTGTTTTTTATAAGGCTAAGTTCACTTGTAGTCGTTTTGGGGCGTTTTTGGGGAGTTTTTCTGCTCTAGGATCAGCTCAGGCGTTTTTTTCAGAAGCCCCTGAACCCATCTACATTTTATCTTAGCTGTCCATGTACACAGGCTCATTTGCAGGCAGTTGAGTTCAGGGACGTTTTTTGGAACGCAATTATTTGCTTTCGAATGTGTTTTCCCGGCGTTTCAAACGCAGAAACGCAGCCGAACGTGACCAAACATGACCGAACGTGATGAACGTACGTTCAGCCACGTTGTAAGTTTTTTTTCTTCCATTCAAAATTAATGGTTCCCTATGGGAGCCTATTGATTTGAATGGAAGTCACACCGCAAGTCGGATCAGGATGATCCGACTTGCGGCGTGACTTGTGCTGTGAGAATCTTGAGGGGGAACTCCACGCCAAAAATGGGAAAAAAACTGCGTGGGGGTCCCCCCAGGTTCCAAACCAGGCCCTTCGGGTCTGGTATGGAATTTGAGGGTAGCCCCACGTCGAAAAAACGGCGTGGGGTCCCCCCCAATCCATACCAGACCCTTACCGAGCATGCAGCCCGGTAGGGCAGGAAGGGGGAGGGGACGAGCGAGCGGCCCCACCCCCACTGGACCATACCAGGCCACATGCCCTCAACATGGGGGGCTGTTGGTGCTTTGGGGCAGGGGGAGCTCTGCACCCCCACCCCAAAGCACCTTGCCCCCATGTTGATGAGGACAAGGGCCTCATCCCCACAACCCTGGCCGGTGGTTGTGGGGGTCTGCGGGCAGGGGGCTCATCGGAATCTGAAAGCCCCCTTTAACAAGGGGGCCCCCCAGATCCCGGATCCCCTCCCTATGTGAATGGGTATGGGGTACACTGTACCCCTACCCATTCACCCCATAAAAGGCAGTGTATGGAAATAACGACAGGAGACGTTTTGGAAAGTTTATTAAAAATGTTCATCTGTTCTTCTCTGCTCTGGTCTTCTCCCTCTCCTGGTCTTCTGGTCTTCTGCTCTTTTGCTGTCCGCTCTTCTGCTCTTTTGCTGTCCGCTCTTCTGCTCTTTTGCCCTCGGCTCTTCTCTTCTTCTTCCTCCGGTCCTCCTCTGACGATGTCTCCGGTGATTATGCCGGTCTCCGGTCTCTGCAGCTTGTTATATAGCCATTGTGGGCGTGGCTCCCAATGACGTCATCGGTAGGCCCCGCCCCCTCATGTCACAGATGACGTCATCTGTGACATGAGGGGCGGTATGTGTATATATATATATATGTCGAAATATTTATATGTATATTTATTTATAGCTCCCTATTTGTAATGTTTATATAGAGGTATACAGAAATATATATATACAAATACATATATATATACAGTATGTAGGTCTACATATATATATATATATATATATATATATATATATATATATATCATTTGTATAGAGATCAGATGTATAGAGATATATATATATATATATATATATATATATATATATATATATATACCTTTTTTTTATTTTATGATTTTGGAGGGCATTTCTTTAGGAGTTCAGGTTGGTGTTTCAATGAAGATTGAACATATAGCTAAGCCAAAAATCATGCCCATCACTCATACACATCCTTAATACATAGGACTGAGAGATAGCACAATGATTAGGGAGTCTGCCTTCCTGCCCTATGTTTGTGGGTTCGAATCTGAAAGAGTGTATCAACGTGCCTTACTAAAATATTATATTTCATATTACATTTCAGCTAGGGCTCATTCTACGATGGAATGTGGGCCCTTGCTAATGTCATTAACGAGCCAGACTAACACTCATTCATACACCCTGGACATCAGACAGCTGTATTTTGCATATAGATGGCAAGACGTTGACATGTTAAACACCTTTCCATTCATTCATTTGAACACTTGATAGTTGAATATTTTGCATAGAGATTACTGACACCACCCATAAACAATTGACAATTGCTTACATTAACACATCAGACAAGTTGAACACAGACGGATCGACTCTCCCACAAAACACAGATTCAGATACAAGACACCTCATATTGACACAGATGCATATCGAAAACAAAAGCCTTTCATGTCTTGTTTCTGTGAGATATGTCCTATTGTTAAATTGACTCATGAATTGTAACCAGTTTCAAGCAGTTTTTGCCGCCCAAATATCCTTTAAATGGGAAAGCGGAACTTGAAATAAACAGATGTGTCTACACTTTGTTTAGGTGCTCTGTGTCCTCACATCTCCCAGCTGGAAGAGAGAAAATTCACTATCCGGGGGGGGGATTAGCAACTGAAGGGTCGTAAATCATCTTATACCTGTCTCTTGACGCGGACGAGCTTACAGTTTGGTGTCAGGAAGTTGGGATCTGCCAAAACACAGTATTGGGTGAGTAATTATATTTTTTATTATTATTATTGCCACCTTATACTGTCAAGAGCAGATTAACGGTACCTGGTTAGCGCTATTTTTTAGCGCCTCCCAGGAATCTGAAATTCATATAGAAAATAAGGGGTCTGATACCCAGGGTCTGAAACCCGATTACAAAGCAGTACTGTGTGTGATAGTGAATTCTCCCTCTAAACGTTGTATATTTGTATAGACACTTAAGTGTATTTAGTCGTTATATAAGATTGCATACCATTGTATAGATGTATATGTAGATTGTACGTGATATTAAGCTGAGCTTGAAGGTATAAACTTGCCCACCAAAGGATAGTTAAACACTACAACAAACCATAAATTGGGTGTATATAAATCTGATTATAAAAACGCAGGAAACCACATAAATTGGAAAGCTAGGTTTTTCAATAAAGTCTAAATACTGACCTCACCATCCCTATATATATATATATATATATATATATATATATATATATATATATATATATATACATAAACCTTCAAACTCAGCTAAATCTCACTCTATATTCTGAGCCTAGAATAATGGGCAATTTTCAAGGTAAGGAGAATCCCAAGGAAAAAATGAAATATAAGTTTAGAACTGAAAGTCATGTTCCTAAATCTGTTGCAAACCACTCTATGGTGGAAGTGTCCCCCAAAAATGAATTGGGGGAAACACCAAAAATGTTTGTCCGGAGGTGTTTAGGTTCATTTTATACTGATCCCTGGGTAGAAAATATGTCAATGTGGACTGAGGGAATGAGATGTAGTGATCCATTTCCAAGGGAAGGATCCTTTTCAGAATTTCATGTTGCTATGATAAAAGGGTTATGTTTAAATGAGATAGATGTTTTTCCATGGTACCAGGGAGACCCAAAGTGGGACAAAGCATATATGAGGAAATGTGGACAGGCATGGTTATCAGTGCAAACTTTCTGGACTGATCTTAGCAGTGTAAATGAGAAACAGCAGGTCAGAGCCCCCATTGTGTCCCCAGCTCTCGCTCCCCCTCCTTATGTGCCATTGTATCCTGTCTTAACTAAATTAACACCAGAATCAGATGATGAAATATGCTCAGAGGTAATTGTGCCACGAAATTCCGGTTCTACAGAACCTGAAGTGCAGGATGTCTCTGAGTATGCTAATCAACTTATTGTCCAGCCTGAAAAGCCCAGTAGAGTAATGTATCCACGTGCAGTGAAAACAAATACCGCCCCCATAGCAACTGAAGCATTTCCGTTTGTTATAATGGGAAATCAAATGATAACGAAGCCACTGCCGTCTACTATTTTAAATGATATTATTAATAATTCCCCTGACCCCAGGAAAACGCCTGCTGCCACTGTATCATATTTGAAAAGAATGTGTAAAGGCCAACAGTTTACTGTAGAGGATTATAGATTAATCCTGGAAGGGGTCACAGGGTATCAGGATTCAGCAGAAGGAGGTTTTGACTTTGGAAAATGTGACACTCTTAAAATTCCCAGTGCAGATATCACACCTGTCGATTATCCCTTAAGGACCTCTGACCAGATAGACAAAATGTGGACACAGGTATTGGCAGAATTTAAAAGGATGCATGGTGATCGTAAAGACATTGGAATAGCCACAACTTGTAAACAAAAAACTGGAGAAAGTGTGTCAGATTTTGAAAAAAGATTTAGGAAGACTTGGGTAGAAGAGGCAGGTTTAGCAATTGCTGATGATATGGGGTTGGTGTATACACAGACATTTGTTGCAAATTTGCTGCCTGAAGTTGCTAGAATTTACAAAATGATCGTTGATAAATGGCCAGAATTAACCCCAGCACAAACCATGAAGCAAGCCATAGCAAAGGACTCTGCAGGATGTTTTGAGATCCACAAGCAGACCACCAAGTATTCAGCTCATGGTATACATTATTCCCAGTCCCGTCCCCACTATGAAAATCGGGGTAGATACACAGACAAGCGCAGCTTTCAGCAGCACACTGGGCCTAGACAAAGTCCACGTGTCTGTTTCAGATGCAGACAACCAGGGCATTTCGTTAGAGATTGCCCCCGCCCGCCCCCAGATCAGGTCCAGCCAATGCCTGCCCAGACCCAGCAAACACAGGTAAAGTATCCCATTCAGTGGGGAATGAATACAGCTAACCCACAATGAAGGTGCCCAAACTCCGTCGCCATGTATGATTTAACCTACACTGCAAAAGAAAAGCCCATGATCAAACTGATTTTAGCAGATGATAGACACCCACCGAGGTATAGGGAAGAGTATTTTTTAATTGATAGTGGAGCAACAGTTTCAGTCATCAAGCAGTGGACAGGTAACGAAACTTATCCTGGCGAACCTTCTGTGGGAATAAAAGGAGTATTGACCCCCACCGGACGTACCCCGACCATCCAGGTGTATAATCAGTGGAGGAAATTTTTAACAAACCATTCTTTCACTATATTGTCAACATGTCCCTCAAATTTACTGGGAAGAGATCTAATGATCGATTTAGGTATATCTCTCCTGCCCAACGGGGGAGGGGGATTCTCTATTGACTGTGTACATACTCTTACTTGTGAGCAAGCCATTGTTCCCAGTTCTCTTGAAGGAATTCCGCACGAGACATGGGCACAAGATTTATTTGATGTTGGTTATCTCCCCTGCACACTGTACAGGGCAACTGTTAAACCGCATACGCCCATGTACTTGAAACAATATCCCCTTCAGAAAGCAAAGGAAGAAGCTCTGGCACCAATGATTGAGGCATTTCTCAAGCAGAAAGTGCTAAAGTTTACTACCTCTCCATACAATACACCAGTAAATCCTGTAAAAAAAATCAGATGGCTCTTATAGATTCACTCAAGATCTCAGAGCAATAAATGACATAATTCTCCCGATTACTCTAGTGATGCCCGACATAACCACACTCATAAACCAGATCCCAGCCACAACACAATGTTTCAGTGTGGTCGATCTCTCCAATGCCTATTTCAGCATACCATTGGATGAGAGAACACAGCCTCTAATGGCATTTGTGTTCAAAAGTCGGCAAATGACCTGGTGCAGATTGCCTCAGGGCCTAATTGATGCACCTGCAGTGTACTCCACCGCTCTCCAGCAGGTCCTGGTAAACTGGCATCTGCAGCATGGTTCTACACTGCTATCTTTTGTGGATGATTTGTTAGTATGTAGTCCATCAGAACAAGCGTGCAATAAGGACACACTGTCATTGTTGTGCTTTCTAGGGACAGAGGGACAAAAGGTCTCTAAGAAAAAGATCCAATTTTGTCAAAAGAGTGTTACCTTCCTTGGCATGATTCTCATGCCTGGTTCTCGGTTACTAGCCCCAAACCGCATCCACACAATAATCAGTCTGCCCTGCCCACAGACAAAGTCAGAGTTGATGAGCTTCCTAGGTATGGTACATTTTTGCAGGCTATGGATCCCAGACTGCTCTCACTGGGACTCCTTCCTCAGACCTGCCACTGTCATCACCGCTCCCCAGAATATTGTTTGGTCTCCTGAAATGATTGATGCGTTTGAGATATTAAAGATCTCTCTTGTGTCCGCCCCTGCACTAGGCATTCCCCGATACAATGTACCATTTCACTTGTATGCACGTGAAAATTGTAAGACCATAGCTGCAGTGTTAGCCCAGGACCATGGAGGATGGTTGAGGCCTGTTGCATATATATCCAAATTACTCCCAGTCACGGTACAGGGCATGCCACCATGTCTCAGGACCCTGGCAGCATGTGCAATGGCTGTGGAATTGACAAGCTCAATCACACTGGGACATGATACCACACTATACACTTCGCATTTTGTCCTTCATCTCTTGAAAAATCTGTCCACACAACACATGACTGCCCAAAGGTTGGCAGGATATGATGTTATCCTGACCACCACTCCAGGGCTCCAGGTTCACTACTGTGCGCCAACTACTGCACCAATGTTGTTCTTAAACTCTCTCCTAGGATTCAAGGGGCCACAAGATGAGATATCAGAACAACATGAATGTGCAGAACGTATTCACATAGCTACCAGCCCCCGCCCCACCCTGCAAAGTATTCCCTTTCCTGATGCAGAGGATGTGTTTGTAGATGGCTCCTTCACCCGACCAGATGATCACACATTTCATGCTGGTTATGCAGTGGTACAATTGCCCGATAAAGTCCTTGAAGCCATGCCAGCCGCTGTCTCATCAGCACAAGCTGCCGAGTTAATCGCACTCACCAGAGCTTGCGAAATCATGGCTAACAAGCGAGTAAACTTGTACACAGACTCTAGATTTGCATTTTCAGTATGTCATGATTTTGGGGTAATATGGCAGCATAGAGGATTCACGACAGCAACTGGTAAGCCAGTTGCACATGCACAACTCATTGCAGACCTCCTTGCAGCAATTCAACTCCCAGAGGCCATTGCAGTAATTAAGTGCCAGGCGCACACAACTTCTATGTCACTAGTTGCCCAGGGAAACAGGTTGGCAGACAAGCATGCAAAAGCAGCTTCTCGAGTCACACAAAACAATGCAACTGAAGTTTTACTAAATGACCAGAGATGTATAGTAACGAAGTAGAACTACTTAAGTACTGTACTTAAGTACCGAAATGTGGTATCTGTACTTTCCTAGAGTAGAATTTTTTCCTCCTACTTCTACTTTTACTTCACTACATTTTTTCGATGATTTCGATACTTCTACTCAAGTATTTTTTTTTTGTGCTGCATAGTTACTCGTTACTTTTAAAAAAATTACCACTGCCAGAACAGTAGATGGCAGGTTGCATAAAGCTCAAAAAAATGTGTATAATGTCATTTGTAAATCAGCGCATACGAAAATAAAGGCTGTGTATAATAAAAGCTGCTATACCAAATCTTTCCAATAAAAAGAAAATATGAAACAAACAAATAAATGGTGCTACAGCGCTTAAAGTGCATCAAGAAACTACTAACAAACACAGGTTAATCATTTGAATAAATCATTTGAAATAATAAAAAACAATATGATGTTCAAACTTTTGACTTATTTCTTTAATAACTACATAACACAGTACTTGTACTTTTACTTTTAGTACTTGAGTAGAATTTTTTTTTCAAAACTACTGGTACTTTTTACTTTTAGTACTTAAGTAGCAAATTTTTTGAAAAAACTACTTGCAATACTTAAGTAAAAAAAATGTTGAATACTTTAGTACTTCTACTTAAGTAACTTTTTCTGCGAGCACTTCCACTTCTACTCAAGTAATTTTTTGATCGAACACTTGTACTTTTACTCAAGTAGAAATTTTGAGTACTTTATACAAGTCTGTAAATGACCCACTGGTACCGCTCACGCCTGAAAATAACATCATGCTGTCCCAACTCCAAACATTTGCAACACCAGCAGACATTAATTACTGGGAGTCCCAGGGATTGACCAAAGACGCTAATGGTCTGTGGTCAAAGGGAGGAGTGGTAGGAATTCCCAAAATAGTGGCCCCCATTCTTATACTGCAAATACATGGTATAGGTCACAAAGGTCTTAAGCAAACAATGCAGGAAGTCAGTAAAAGGTTTTGTGCAGAAAATCTAATGCAAATTGTAGAAAGTATGATTTCAAGATGCCTCACGTGTGCTCGGAACAATGTTCAAGGGAAAAAAGTAGGCCACCATGAACACTTGCTACCCCCACAAGGGCAATTTCAGGAGTTGCAAATTGATTTTACACACATGCCGAAGGCAACAAATGGGTGTAGAACCATGTTGGTAATCGTGGATAGGTTCAGCAGATGGCCTGAGGCGTTTGTGGTTAGGAAAGAGGATGCAAAAACTGTAGCTAAGATTTTGTGTAAAGAAATCATTCCCAGATGGGGATGCCCAGTCAGGATCAGTTCTGACAATGGGACTCCATTCACAGCAAAGGCAACACAGTCCATAGCAGAGCAACTAGCTATAGATTGGAAGTTCCACATACCGTACCACCCCCAGAGTGCAGGTGTTGTTGAAAGAATGAATCGCACACTGGAGGACAAACTGAGGAAGGCAACTGAAGGTACCTACCATAAGTGGGACCAGTACTTACCTGCTATTCTTGCTGAAGTCAGAATTACTCCAGACCCAAGAACCAAGCTATCTCCCTTTGAAATTTTGATGGGGAGACCCTTCCCAACTCTATGGACAAAGAATCCATTAATTTTCATACCTGGAGATTTGCAGCAGATACAAGAGGAATATGTGGCAAAATTAATTGAAAAATTAAACAGTGATTATGGTGATATTTCGCTCTCGTTTCCTTTGCCAACAGGTGCACCGACCCACCCATTCAAGCCTGGAGACAGAGTCCTGGTGAAGGCCCTCCATAAGCTGAAGTCACTAGACCCGCCCTACGGACCTCCTGCGACAGTTCAAGCAGTGACCAGAACAGCAGTATTGACAGACGACTCCCCGGTTTGGATCCACGCATCGTGACTGAAGGAAGCCCCACCCCTGGACCCCACGACTACGGACCGGAGATTGTGACGAGCACCAGACGAATTCCAGTTGGATCCAGACAGACGCATTGGTACAATGCCAACCGACACCCCTACTCCTGAAAAACTTCCCATTCGTGCAGCAGTGGTACTGTTTTCAGCAAGCTCAACACTAGTAGCCACTGTCTGGTTACTTGCAACATGTGCTCACCACCCGGAGAACCTCTCCTCATTTTGCCCTTCCTCACCCCAGGAAAGGAGAGAGACACGAGACATTCATGTCTCCACTTTACAGTTAAAGTCAAGCTTATTGGACACAAAGGACAACATATGGATGTTTATTGCTGCCAACATACTGAACTCTTCTGACTTTTGCCTTTCTGATCACTACAATTCTAATGATTTGTTCTCTACCTGCCTGCTAGCTGTTCCTACCCCAGTTAATGTTTTAAAAGTCTATTATAGTGGGGTGTGGGCCGACTCAAGTATAGAAGACACTGATGTATGCACTCATCCAAATCTATATGCTTATCGTAGTGACAGATCCTCATATTCACTCACAGAAACAATGGTAGAGGTAGATACAGGATATGTAACCTCCGCTGAGGTATGTTACAACATGACCTGCAATAGAAGCTATATCCCTATGTGCACACAACCAAGTCGCCAGCCTACATACACCCTAGAATATAACGTCACCTGTTTAGAATCTCGTCTGTGCAAGTCAGTTGCCAATAATATGACATGCACTCATACAATAATGCAACCCAGTTATGTCAAGAATGTCCAGCTCCCTAAGGGATGGCTACTATCATGTGGGACGCATAGTTGGACATATATCCCAGGAAATATAACAGGGGGTCCATGCACTCTTTCACGGCTCTCAGTAATTCTACCCCCAAAACAATCAATTGCCCACTCACGGTCCCCTAGATCTTTGGGGTACACTCTCCCAAGCAACTGTGACTCAGCAGTACATTTGCTCTCTGAAGCGGAATATATTTCTTTGGCCATATCCCTAGTTGGAGTCCCAGGCCTTGCTACAGAAAATCACAGACAACTGAGTAAGGTCGCCTGTGCGCTTGCAAAAGGGCTCAACCACACATCTAGTGCTCTGGCTGAATTATTAATGGATCTCCAGGGCACTAGACAGGCAATATTACAAAATAGGCTGACCATTGATTATCTGAAGCACAACATGGGATGTGATTCTTTCGAGGGTATGTGTTGTTTCAATTTGAGTGACCATTCAAAATCCATACAAAGTCATATCAAAACATTAAGTGAATTAGCAAAGGAAATTAAGGAAGATATCAGTAGCAATTGGTGGGACTGGTTTTTTGGGTGGTTGCCTGGAACTGCATTTTTCCAACGGATACTAATGACCTTAGTGGGGGTGATTGTGGGTATCATTATGTTATGTTGTTGTGCTCAATGCATCCCTAATATCATATCTATGTGTAGGACATGTATACTTACAGCAAGAACACAGCAAACATACCCGGGGGGGGGCACATAGTGCTATTCACAGACTCTAGGTGACCCCACCCTTATGTATAAGGTTGGGATCAAAGGTTGGGTTGAAAGAGTGTATCAACGTGCCTTACTAAAATATTATATTTCATATTACATTTCAGCTAGGGCTCATTCTACGATGGAATGTGGGCCCTTGCTAATGTCATTAACGAGCCAGACTAACACTCATTCATACACCCTGGACATCAGACAGCTGTATTTTGCATATAGATGGCAAGACGTTGACATGTTAAACACCTTTCCATTCATTCATTTGAACACTTGACAGTTGGATATTTTGCATAGAGATTACTGACACCACCCATAAACAATTGAAAATTGCTTACATTAACATATCAGACAAGTTGAACACAGACGGATCGACTCTCCCACAAAACACAGATTCAGATACAAGACACCTCATATTGACACAGATGCATAGGGAAAACAAAAGCCTTTCATGTCTTGTTTCTGTGAGATATGTCCTATTGTTAAATTGACTCATGAATTGTAACCAGTCTCAAGCAGTTTTTGCCGCCCAAATATCCTTTAAATGGGAAAGCGAAACTTGAAATAAACAGATGTGTCTACACTTTGTTTAGGTGCTCTGTGTCCTCACATCTCCCAGCTGGAAGAGAGAAAATTCACTATCCGGGGGGGGGGGGGGCAACTGAAGGGTCGTAAATCATCTTATATTTGTCTCTTGACGTGGACGAGCTTACAGAATCCAGAAAGAGCTCTCTCTATGGGCAACAATTGGAGGTCTCGAACCCTCAAAATGTTGCCATTAATACTTTTGAAATTGTTTAGAACATAGGCATGTGTATCACCAAACTCTTCATAGAAAGAAATTCACAAAAAAAACAAAGCACAAAAAATTCTAGATATAGCAATATCGAGAGCTATAGATATATTTATATTTTTACCAAATTTGGCAAAATATCCAGGTAGGGGATGCAGCTGCAGTAAAATCTGTTTTAAAATGCAAAAGCTTGGCCATACGTATTTACTGAATAAATATTTTGTGGGATACCCTATATAATGTTGGGGTTCTATATAGAAGCTATATATAAAATTGTTCAAGTGAAAAATGATTGAGCAGGAAAGCCATAAAAAACGTTGCAATGTAATGGTGTTTATTAATGAATCACTTGCTAGAAGTATAAACTGTGTGCAGTGACAACCTGCATGTTTTTCAAGTTCACCAGTTCATTCCATTTTACATGGGCGATACGGCGGACTTTACCTTGGAATTCACTATACCGCATGCTAACGTTTTGCAAAATGTAAATTTTGAGCCCAGTTGGCGTTGCGCATGCGCACATGAGCCTACTTGCAGCTCGGGACTTCAGGAGCTATTTAGACTTTTTACACTTTTGAAGAAATCTCTCTTTATATGTCCGTTTTTGACACAGTTTAAAAGCCATTCGTGTCCAAATGATCTCCCACATCTTCCACAGTGATTTGGGCTTTTTTGGGGTACTAAACAATGTTTTTGAAAAAAGTAGTCAAGCTTTTAGCTGAACTGTTTTTAAGTCTCGCCTTGACGTTGTAGCATCTTAGTGAATCTAACACTAGGCGTTATTGTCCGCCGGCGGTACAGTGAATACCAATGTCATACGTTAAAATTTGCCATTGTGCAAAAATCCCGGCTATGGTGAAATGATCGGCTCCCTGTCTTGCTCTTTTGTTTCCCAAGCTTAGTGCCGCTGTACAAGGCATTGCAAGTGAATAATATTAAGACAAATTTAGGTACATTTTTTGGTCTCATTTAAGAAAAAAAAAACAATCTTCGTGGATGAACAGACTTCTCCAAGAATGAGGTTCTCAGTAAACTAAAACATGGGCCTCACACAATCTTTCACTCAATTATCTGTCACTATCTACAAGCATATCTGACACCATCTCTGGTTTCAGTTTCTCCAAACATGGCAGTGTACCTGGAAAGGAATACCCTGTGCAAGATTACTTAGTTGGGAAGAAATGCCAAGTGTCATTCTCATATCTGCTCACACACATTCCTTTATAGCCAGACCCCACTTACATTTTACTGGCGTTTAAATCATGTGCAGATTGTTTTCTTTAACTGTGCTCTATAAAACTCTGGATTGATCTACCACTGATAAATTAGAAGATAAGAATTTTGACATACTCTACAAAATACACTAGAAGAAACATAGAAGGGTGAGACAGTCTTTTTATTCTTTTTTTGTTTTTTCCACCTTTTCTGTGCTTCAAAAGACAGTGTTACCACACTATTTGTAGTGATGACTGCTGTCCCAGATAAGTGAAAGGAAACCTAACATTTTAGAGCTGTCTCCAGAAGAAGAGGCAAGGGGAAATCTTATTACACCTTTTACAAGGACAACTGTCTTGGAAAAGAATTACCCTCACTTTGGAAGATTTAATCTAACCTGTTGTGTCTCTGGAACAGGAAGTAATAGGAAACTTCTCTAATAGTACAAAGACAGCAAATAAATACCTTTCCCTACTGTATTCAAAGCAAAAAAAAATATTTTTGTTGGTGATACACACACTTTAATGTTGTCAGTCAAGTCCCCTTTTTCTCTTTTTTGTTTTAATTTAAAAAAAGCAGCAAGTCTGTTTTTCTTCCTGCATTTAGTGTAGTTTGAAAATCCACTGCCTAATGGAACAACATTTTGAATGCCTTTTATATTCTCTCCTAAACTATACTTACGAAAGAATTTTCTCCGGTTTCCTCCCACACTCCAAAGACATGCTGGTAGGTTAATTGGATCCTGTATAAAAAAAAAAAAAATTGGCCCCACTGTGTATGTATGTCAGCTAGAGACCTTAGATTGTAAGCTCCTTGAGGGCAGGGACTGATGTGAATGTACAATGTATATGTAAAGCGCTGCGTAAATTGACAGCGCTATATAAGTACCTGAAATAAATAAATAAATAAAATAATTTAAAATGCACACATCATTTTTTTTTCCCAATAAGGCGATGATTTTTTAATTCAAATTACACTAAATGCATGAAAAAACAAAAAACAAACTTGCTGCTTTTTTTTTTAAAACACCAGAATTATCTATTTTGCATGTTTAATAAGAAAATAGTTAAACAATAAGGGCATTCCGATCAGGTCCGCCTGTCAGTTCTTTTCAGGCGGACCTGATCGGATGCTCCATGCACCCTTATGGAGCAGCGGATGTCAGGTGATATGTCTGCTGACACCCACCGCTATCCGATCCAATCCTGTTAGTGAAATCCAGAAGGATGGAAACCCTATTTTCCATCCGTCTGGAGGATCGGATAAAAACGGACAGGCGGTCCATTTTCATTTGATCTCCCATAGAGGAGAGCGGGGATCTGACAGATCTGTCTCTGCAAAGTAAGTGGAGACGGACCTGTCATCCGCCTGCTCAGCAGGGATCAGCGAATATATCCCTGCTGAGCAAAACAGAGTCCGTCGGGCGGAAAGCCCGTGTGAAAGGACCCTAAGTAAAATCTGGACAATTGTGGCTAAATGTTCCATTAAAGCTCTTGCCCAAGAGAATGCGAATAAAATACTCATTCGCTGGTATATGACTACAGCAAAACAAACACATATTTCTCCTTCAATCTCCCCTTTATGCTTTAGAGCAGGGTTAGGCAACCTTTGAGAGATGAAGATCTACTTAGATAACACTAATGAAGTCAAAGATCACCAGGCATAGTATTCCTCCCCCCCCCCCACTTTTTTTTTTTTAATAAATATTTTTATTCGGAACAAAAATAAAAACAAGTGTTACAAGAGAGTGCAGGTTTTAGGAGTGCATTATGCCGAGAATGCAGGGTTCACCAGTGCATTACGTTTAGAATGCAGGGATCATGATTACTCTGCACTCAGGATGCAGGGTTAAGGAGTGTATTACACTCAGAATGCAGGGTTAAAGAGTGCATTACGCTCAGAATACAGGGATCATGAGTGCGCTGTGCTCGTGATTCAGGATTAAGGAGTGTATTACGCTCAGAATGTAGGGTTAACCACTTAAGCCCCGGAAGATTTTACCCGGACAATTGCGTGGTCATGCGACGCTGTACCTAAACAAATTTTTTCCCACAAACATAGCTTTCTTTTGGTGGTATTTGATCACCTGTGCGATTTTTTGATCCTGCGCTATAAACAAAAAAAGAGCGTAAATTTTGCAAAAATAACAATATTTTTCACATTTTTTTATATGAAATTCCCCAAAAAAAAATGTAAAAATCTAAATTTTTTAACATTTTCGGGCTAAATCTTTTTTATGCTACATATGTTTGGTAAAAAAAAATTGCACAAAGCGTATTTTGATTGGTTTACGCAAAAGTTATCGCGTTTACTAACAAAGGGAAAGATTTTTGTCATTTTTGGTGTTTTTTTTAACGAGTAATGGCGGCGATCTGCAATTTTTTTTGCGGGACTGCAACATTGCGGCGGACAGATCGGACCCTTGACTGACATTTTTGACGCTTTTGGGGTTACCAGTGACTTACTGCAGTAATCAGTGCTATACATATGCACTGTTACTGTAAAAATGACAGTGGCAGGTAAGGGGTTAACTGTATTGGAGAGGGATGGGTTAAGTGTGTCCTAGGGGCGTGTTTCTAACTGTGATGGGACATGTCTATTATTGTAAAAACAGAGATCAACGGTTCTACATAGTAGAACCGTCTGATCTCCATTTTTACACAGGGGAGAATGACAGGCGGCTTGTTTACATTAGCCGCCTGCCTTTCTCCCACTCTACCGACGATCGCCGAGTGACCGGCGGGCATCGGGTCCGCCGGTCACACGAACTGACTGCTTAGTGAACGAGCTGCGGTGGGCGCGCGCCTCAGCGGGCGCGCGCTCGCCCGCTATTGGCTCACAAGCCGGTGACAGGCTAGTGACGTATATATACGTCACTTTGCCTGGCCGGGGCTGACTGCCGCAGTATATTTACTTGCGGCGGTCGGCAAGTGGTTAAGGAATGCGTTACTCTCATAATGCAGGTATCAGTAGTTCGCTGCACTCAGAATGCAGGGTTAAGGAGTAGGGTTGAGCGAACACGGACTGTATTATCCGTGTTCGTACCGAATAATTGTTTTTTTGTTACCCGAACACGGACCCGAAAACGTTACTGTATATTCGGGTAAAAATCCGTGTTCGGTCGTTTTATTTCCGGGTTTTGCATGCATTGGCGCGCTTTTCATGGCGGGCTTTCAACAGCCAATCAACAAGCGTTTAACTGGTGTGCCTTAAGCCATGCCAGCCATGCCTACAAATGTATTAGTAGCTGTGATTGGCCATCTGAAGCATGTGACCAAGTCTTTATAAGTTCCAGCCAGCGCCGTGCGGCGTCATTCTGCTGTGTACTAGTTCAGGGACAGAGCACACATACGTGCTGGCTGCTGATTAGGGACAGACAGGCAGGCAAAACTCATTTGTGTCCGCATAGAATTGAGGGACAGGTCGGAGTGTGTTAGGCAGGGCGAGTTGTAGGCATTTTAGGGCGAGGCTGCTGCTGATTTTTAGGGTCAGTTTTCTACGATCGATTTTGCTGTGTGGGAGGGGTTTGCAGTGACCGATCTACGATCTTATCAATCCTTTTAGGGAGAGGCTGCTGCTGATTTTTAGGGTCAGTTTTCTACGATCGATTTTGCTGTGTGGGAGGGGTTTGCAGTGACCGATCTACGATCTTATCGATCCTTTTAGGGAGAGGCTGCTGCTGATTTTTAGGGTCAGTTTTCTACGATCGATTTTGCTGTGTGGGAGGGGTTTGCAGTGACCGATCTACGATCTTATCAATCCATTTAGGGAGAGGCTGGAGATAGGCAGGTGTCAGTGGTCCACATCGATTTTGCTGTGTGTGGGGTGCAGTGAACACAATTTTTTTTGCCCACTGAGGAGGAGGGAGAAAAGTATTTTTCTATCAGTCACTGTGTGCAGCGTTTTTCCTTCAGCTGTGCTTTGCTGACTGATCATACACTGCTGTGTTCAGTGTTCAGTTCACATGTGCTATTATTGAGTGGTTTCAAAAATCATACACTTTTTTCTATTCCACTATTCAATATACATCCTTGGGTTAAAAAAAATTAAATTGTGGCCTGCAGCAGAGCTGAATGATATTTGGGGTTTTTGGGGTTCATCTCATACTTCTGAAGATTTGAGGGTGCTGCCTGTTCCAAACTCCTCCTACTCCTCATCCAGCCTTTTAGGGGTACAAACAATAGTAATTGGGGCCTAGTGTGGTTTTGTACGTGTGAGATACATACACTTTTTTTGATCATATTTTCTATTCCGCTATTCAATAAAAACCTTTGGGGAACAGTTAAATTGCGGGATAGTCTGTGTTGGTACGTGTGAGATCCACCTTTCCAAGTTTTTGGGGTTCATCTCATACTTCTGAAGATTTGAGGGTGCTGCCTGTTCCAAACTCCTCCTACTCCTCATCCTGCCTTTAGGGGTACAAACAATAGTAATTGGGGCCTAGTGTGGTTTTGTACGTGTGAGATACATACACTTTTTTTGATCATATTTTCTATTCCGCGATTCAATAAAAACCTTTGGGGAACAATTAAATTGCGGGATAGTCTTTGTTGGTACGTGTGAGATCCACCTTTCCAAGTTTTTGGGGTTCATCTCATACTTCTGAAGATTTGAGGGTGCTGCCTGTTCCAAACTCCTCCTACTTCTCATCCAGCCTTTTAGGGGTACAAACAATAGTAATTGGGGCCTAGTGTGGTTTTGTACGTGTGAAATACATACACTTTTTTTGATCATATTTTCTATTCTGCTATTCAATAAAAACCTTTGGGGATCAATTAAATTGCGGGATAGTCTGTGTTGGTACGTGTGAGATCCACCTTTCCAAGTTTTTGGGGTTCATCTCATACTTCTGAAGATTTGAGGGTGCTGCCTGTTCCAAACTCCTCCTACTCCTCATCCAGCCTTTTAGGGGTACAAACAATAGTAATTGGGGCCTAGTGTGGTTCTGTACGTGAGAGATACATACACTTTTTTTGATCATATTTTCTATTCCGCTACTTAATCAAAACCTTTGGGTATAAACAATTAAATTGCGTGATAGTCTGTGTCGGTACGTGTGAGATACACCTTTCCAATTTTTTGGGCGCATCTCATACTGCCGAGGATTTGAGGGTGCTTCAGTCTGCCTCCTGCCTTTTCCGAACTCCTCCTACTCCTCATCCTGCCTTTAGGGTAGAAAAAATTGTAATCGGGGCCTAGTTTGTGTTTGTACGTGTGAGATACACCGTTTTGTGAAATTTGTCCTATTCCGCTATTCAATATACACGCTGTTTGAGTGTAAAAAATTAAATTGCGGGATAGTCTGTATCGGTACATGTGAGATACACCTTTTTAAATTTGTTTGGCGCATCTCCTTCTACCGCCGAGGATTGCAGGGCGCTTCAGTTTGCCTCCTGTTCCCAACTCCTCCTACTCCTCTTCCTCATCCTGCCTTTAGGGTACAAAAAATTGTAATCGGGGCCTAGTCTGTGTTTGTACGTGTAAGATACACCGTATTATAACATTTTTCCTATTTCGCTATTCAATATACACCCTTTTGGAGTGTAAAAAAATTAAATTACGGCATAGTCTGTATCGGTACGTGTAAGATACACCTTTTAAATTTGTTTGGCGCATCTCGTTCCCCCGCCAAGGATTGCAGGGCGCTTCAGTTTGCCTCCTGTTCCCAACTCCTCCTACTCCTCTTCCTCATCCTCCCTTTAGGGTACAAAAAATTTTAATCGGGGCCTAGTCTGTGTTTGTACGTGTGAGATACACCATTTTTTATCCTATTCCGCTATTCAATATACACCCTTTTGGAGTGTAAAAAAATTAAATTACGGCATAGTCTGTATCGGTACGTGTAAGATACACCTTTTAAATTTGTTTGGCGCATCTCGTTCCCCCGCCAAGGATTGCAGGGCGCTTCAGTTTGCCTCCTGTTCCCAACTCCTCCTACTCCTCTTCCTCATCCTCCCTTTAGGGTACAAAAAATTTTAATCGGGGCCTAGTCTGTGTTTGTACGTGTGAGATACACCATTTTTTATCCTATTCCGCTATTCAATATACACCCTTTTGGGGTTAAAAACATTAAATTGCGGCATAGTTTGCATATTTGACTGTGAGATACACCCGTGCGATACTGTTGTTGTTTTGTTCCGCTATTCAATAAACACCTTTCTAGGGCAAGATCCTTAATTACAGAAATATGAGGAGACCGTCAAATAGGGGCCGTGGCCTGGGTCGTGGTGCTGCTGGTAGAGCTCCTGTTGCAAGGAGAGGACGTGGTCGATCTGTGCCAGCTACACGCACAAGTGAAACACCTTCCTCAAGTGTTAGTAGGCGACAGAACCTGCATCAGTATTTGGTAGGGCATCATACGCCTCTAGAAGTGATGAGGCCAGAACACAGAGATACGATAGTAGATTGGTTTGCTGCTGACAGTGCCTCCAGTTCCTTCACATTGTCTCCCACCCAGTCTACTGCAGAAAGGTCAGAGTTGGCACCTGCAGCTGATGTCCAACCGTCTTTCACCTCACCCCCTTGCAAATCAGGCAAGCAGTCTGAGCCCCAAGCCATACAGCAGTCTCTTCTTCATTTTGAGGACTCTGTCAGCAGGGTTTCCCAGGGCCATCCACCTAGCCCTGCCCGAAGAGATTGAGTGCAGCGATGCCCAACCACTTATTTCTCAAGATGAGTACATGCAAGGACCATCGCAGCACGTCTCCGATGATGACGAAACGCAGGTGCCAACTGCTGCGGCGTTCAGAATTGTGGAGACCGACAAGGAGGGCAGGGGTGAAGACTGGGTGGAAGATGATGTGGAGGACGATGAGGTCCTCGACCCCACATGGGATGAACGGGTGACCTGAGTAGTTTGGAGGAAGAGGCGGTGGTCGCACAGAGCCACCAGCACAGCAGAAGAGGGAGCAGGGTGCAGAAGCGGAGCGGCTGTGCCCTAGACACTACGCCTGCTACTGCCCAACGCAGCAAGGGAACGAGCGCACCAAAGTCAGCTCAAAGGAGTTCTCTAGCGTGGAAGTTCTTTAGAAAATGTGCTGATGACAGGACACGAGTGGTTTGCACCCTGTGCAATCAGAGCCTGAAGTGAGGCATAAACCTTCTCAACCTGAGCACAACCTGCATGATCAGGCATCTAATTGCAAAGCACGAGCTGCAGTGGAGTAGACACCTTCAAAACCAAGAAACGTCTCTGGCTCATCCTGCTTCCTCTTCTGCTGCAGTCTCGGCCGCTCCAGCCACATCTGTAGTGATACCGGCACCTGCCACCCCGCAAACAGAGGATCTGTCAGCAACACCACCACCTGGGTCACCAACCATCTCCACAATGTCCCGTGGAAGCGTTCAGCTTTCCATCTCCCAAACACTTGAGAGGAAGAGGAAGTACCCCCCTACCCACCCGCGATCCCTGGCCCTGAATGCCAGCATTTCAAAATTCTTGGCCTTTGAAATGCTGTCATTCTGTAACGCTCCTGTGTTTTTATATGGTGTGGATTTTCAGCTGCAGAAATAGTTCCACGTCAGCAGTCATGTAAGAGATATGCCGAGATACCATTCCCAACCTCAATGACTCATCATGTGTGGAAGGTCTTATTTCAGCCAGTAAATACACACAATTAGCAAGCTGGTTCTTAGAGTGACTTTATGCATGTGGTAACACAATGATGAAGGTTGAGGGATAGGTTGAGTGGAGGTGGTAGGTGATAGACACTTGAAGGTGAGACAATAGCAGATGGATGCAGGAAGGTTTAGCAATGTTGTATGATAGCAGATGATAGAATAGCAGGTGGACATACAAAAGAGATCAACCCAGTGCAGAAAAGTAGCAGTAGTCTCAAGAGCTAGCAATCTAGTTTATGCAGATGTGATAAACAGTCTCTACTATGCAGAGCTAGATAGTGTACGCTTAGTATAAGTTTATAGAGAATTCCCCTGCGGGGTACTTAGCACTATTAGCGATACAGCCGAAGGGTGGTTCAGGAGAGGCGGATGATCCAGTAGCAGGATACAGGGATCAAGGCAGCGAGGTTCCGTCAGCGAAGTAAGCTTGCAAGCATGGAAGCTTCAAGCAAGGTTAGCATCCAGATAAGGGTGTTTGAACGAACACATGTGAGTGAGAACCGACGCCTTAAATAGCCATCTAGTCCGGCGCTGAGTGATGACAGCTCCAGTCTTAAAGGTGTATGCGCACCTTTCCAAAAGCAAATGGTAGGGCGCATACACTTGTGGAAAGTGTAATTTAGGGTACCAAAGGTACCGGAACATTACACATTCCGTCTGGTGGAGACGCACAGTTTTAAAAACCTTTTGTCGGTGGCTGTCCCACAGTACGTCGTGCCCAGCCGCCACTACTTTTCCAGGCAAGCCATCCCTTCCCTGCACAACCAAGTGGGGGAAAAAATCAGGTGTGCACTGCGCAACGCCATCTGTGGCAAGGTCCACCTAACTCTCGATACGTGGACCAGTAAGCACGGTCAGGGGCGTTATATCTCCCTAACGGCACACTGGGTAAATGCAGTGGCGGATGGGCCTGAGGCGGATAGCAATTTGGCGCATGTCCTTCCACCACCGAGGATTGCAGGGCGCTTCAGTTTGCCTCCTGTTCCTAACTCCTCCTACTCCGCTTCCTCATCCTCTACCGCCTCCTCATCCGGACAGCGTAACACCTTCACCACCAACTTCAGCACGGCCAGGGGTAAACGACAGCAGGCAGTTTTAAAACTTGCCTGTTTGGGGGAAAAACCACACACCACGCAGGAGTTGTGGAGGAGCATGGAACAGCAGACAAATGAGTGGTTGCTGCCAGCGAGCCTCAAGCCCGGCCTGGTGGTGTGCGATAACGGGCGAAATCTCATAGCAGCTCTGGGCCTAGCCGGTTTGACGCACATCCCTTGCCTGGCGCATGTGCTGAATTTGGTGGTGCAGAGGTTCCTTAAAAACTACCCCGATATGTCAGAGCTGCTGCAGAAAGTGCGGGCCGTCTGTGCGCACATTCGGCGTTCTCACCCTGCTGCTGCTCGCCTGTCAGCGCTGCAGCGTAACTTCGGCCTTCCCGCTCACCGCCTCATATGTGACGTGCCCACAAGGTGGAACTCCACCTTGCACATGCTGGAAAGACTGTGCGAGCAGCAGCAGGCCATAGTGGAGTTTCAGCTGCAGCACGCACGCGTGAGTCGCTCTGCGGAACAGCACCACTTCACCACCAATAACTGGGCCTCCATGCGAGACCTGTGTGCCTTGTTGCGCTGTTTTGAGTACTCCACCAACATGGCCAGTGCCGATGACGCCGTTCTCAGCTTAACTATCCCACTTCTATGCCTCCTTCAAAAAACAATTCGGGCGATGATGGAAAAGGATGTGGCACAGGATGAGGAGGAGGAGGAGGATGAAGAGGTAACATTTCCAAGGCTTTCAGGGCAGTCATTCACAAGGGGCTCCGAGGGTGGGTTCCTGCACACACAAACGCCAGGGACACAATTGTCCAGCAGGGGCACAGTTCTGGAGGATGAGGAGGATGAGGAGGAGGAGCTGGAGGAGGAGATGGAACCATGTTCAAAGCAGGGTGGCACCCAGGCCAGCTCATGGCCATCACTGGTGCGTGGCTGGGGGGATACCGAGGACACAGACGATACACCTCCCACAGAGGACAGCCTTTCGTTGCCTCTGGGCAGCCTGGCACACATGAGCGATTACATGCTGCAGTGTCTCCACAACGACCGCCGAGTTGCCCACATTCTAACTTGTGCTGATTACTGGGTGGCCTCGTTGCTGGATCCCCGTTACAAGGACAACGTACCGTCCTTAATTCACTCACTGGAGCGTGATCGCAAGATGTGCGAGTACAAGCGCACGCTGGTAGACGCGATGCTGCTGGCATTCCCACCTGACAGCGGGGCCACAGTGGAAGCACAAGGCAGAGGAGGAGGAGGAGGAAGAGGTCGCCAACGCAACCAGGGCACCGCCAGCACCTCAGAAGGCAGGGTTAGCATGGCCGAAATGTGGAAAAGCTTTGTCAGCACGCCACAACAAACAGCAGCACCAGTAGCTCATATGGAACCTCTTAGCAGGAGGCAGCATTTCACGAACATGGTGGAGCAGTATGTGTGCACACGCCTAGACGTACTGAATGAGGGGTCTGCCCCCTTCAACCTCTGGGTCTCCAAGTTGGGCACATGGCCTGAACTTGCCCTTTACGCCTTGGAGGTGCTGTCGTGCCCTGCAGCCAGTGTATTATCTGAACGGGTATTTAGCACGGCTGGGGGCGTTATCACAGACAAGCACAGCCGCCTGTCCAGAGACAATGTGGACAAGCTCACGTTCATTAAAATGAACCAGGCATGGATCCCACGGGACTTTTTCGTACCTTGTGCAGAATAGCGATGGATACCGACCTTACCCAGCCATTGTTCTATTTTTGCTCTTTCTCACTCTTTTGGGGTGTACCCTCATTTAAAATTTGTGTAAAGAAGCAGTGTTAGCTACCTTATCCTCCTCAGGGCCAGATTAACGTAGGGGCTATTGGAGCTGCAGCTCCAGGCCCCTACCTTTATATAGGCCCCGGGTTGGCCATATTCACTGTTACCGCTCTTCTGTCACTTGTAAACACAGAAGTCTGGCTTCTATGCTCGCTTCCCCAGGCAGCTCCCTCAGAACCTCCCCACACAGCACGAAGGCCGGACAAGGAGGGACAGTTGCCGATGCATGGATGTGTTTATGGGCTTCAGAGACAGCATCCCATGTTGAATTAGGCATGCATGGCTGCACCCTTCCTCCTCTGGGTGCATGCCAAGGCACGGCCCTTAAGGCCCTTCAAAATCCTCAGCACCAAGCCCATGATGCTCTTAATCCGGGCCTGGTCCTCCTCCACTGCCGCTTCCACCTACACCGCCCATAGGTGTGCGCAGCCTATTGCATTAGGGTGTGCATCCCAAAGTTTAAATACACATGCATGTGTTTGCCTACATGTACATGGCCCCGATACATTACTCTCCCTGCTGGCAAAGAGAAATAGAGCAGAGCAGGTCCGAGGGAGATCTTTCCCATCTCCTCACTGGCAAACAGAGCGATAATGCTATGTGCCCTAGGTGATTAGGGTGTGCCCAGGTACACCCGGCACACCCTGTGCGCACGCCTATGACACCGCCACATCCACCACCACCTCAACCTCCCTCCTACTCCATATGGGCCTCGTCCTTCAGAGATGAAGAACATTGTTTTATTTTTCTGGGTTTTTTTTTTGTTGTTTTAAGTTATTTCCCTATCCACATTTGTTTGCAGAGCACTTGCCATGCTCTTAACTACGTTTTGCTGCCATTTGCAGCACTCTAGCCCTTTCCATTGGTGTTTTAGAGCCATTTTAGTGCCTGAAAGTTCGGGTCCCCATTGACTTCAATGGGGTTCAGTGTCCGGGAAAAGTTCGGCAAAAGTCCGGGACACGGACCCGGACTTTTTTTTAAAGTTCGGCCGAACCCGCCGAACACGGACATCCAGGTGTCCGCTCAACTCTATTAAGGAGTGTATTACACTCAGAATTCAGAGTTCAGGAGTGCGCTGCACCCAGAATGCAGAGATTAAGAGTGTGTTGCGCTCAGAATGCAGAGATTAAGAATGTATTACGTTCAGAATGCAGGGTTAAGAAGTGCATCACGCTCAGAATGCAGGGTTAAGAAGTGCATTACACTCAGAATGCAGGGTTCAGGAGAGCGTTGTGCTCAGAATGCAGGTATCAGGAGTGCATTACGCTCAGAATGCAGGGATCAGGAGTGCATTATGCTCAGAATGCAGGGATCAGGAGTGTATTGCTGTCAGAATGCAAGGTTCACTAGTGTGTTGCGCTCATAATACAGGATTTAAGAAAGCAATTTGCTCAGAATGCAGGTATCAGGAGTGCGTTATGCTCAGAATACAGGGTTCAGGAGTGTGTTACGCTCAGAATGCAGGGTTCAGGAGTGCGTTACGCTCTGAATGCAGGGTTCAGAAGTGCGTTACGCTCAGAATGCAGGGTTCAGGAGTGCATTAGGCTCAGAAAGCAGGGTTCAGGAGTATGTTAGGCTCAGAATGCAGGGTTCAGCGGGGAGTGTGTCCATAGTTGAAAGGTGGATTACGATCGATGGTTTGCCAACCCCCGCTTTAGAGGATATAATACTTTGTTATATATTTGGTGGGAATGCCCTGTAGCCCATAAATTATGAACAATTTATAATATGATTTCCAAAATTTTCGAGAAACCCATAATTCTGGATCCTTGGAAAGCCTTACTACATGGACCACATCTGAGCTTTAGAAAGTCTTAAAGAAAATAATCTCTTATTTTTTTGCCCACACGACAAACTATTGCTAAAGCCTGGAGAACTCCAGGGAAGGGAAAAAGAATTATGGGCACCATAGTTTACAAAAAATAACCTCTATTCTACATGATAACCATTCTAGCTTTTTAAGAGTCCGATCACCATGGCTCTACTATACCAACAAACTTAATATCGATAATTCTTTGCTTTCTCTCTAAATGTATATAGCTACATTCATCATCCAACATTTCCTAACGCTCCTCTCCTTCTCTTCTTTATTCCTTCACACCCCTTCTTTTTCTTTTCCATTTCTTATTTTTTGTTGTCAACCATTCTTTCTAATATATTAAAATTGTTTACATAATATACACATTTTTTATAGTTTATTACGGTGTAATATGTTTTCCTCATTTCCTTTTTGTTGTTTTTATTATATACAGTATAATATTTCTATATAACTCTGTTTATGTATTATATTCTAATCTTCTAAGAAAATTGTAACCACCCCCCCCAAAAAAAAAAAAAAAAAAAAAAAAACAACAACCAACCAAATAGTTAAACAATTATTTTTCAAATGAAGTAGCTAATTCTAAAGATTAGGCAGAAGGATTATATGGGATGGGGTTTTTGAGGTGCAAAATAATTTGTTATGCAAACAACTATTAAAAAACAATAAAATGTATTTACAAATTTCAATTAAAAACATTAATGTATTGGTTCAACCATATACTGGCATACAGCTGGCGAATAAATATTTAATCACGCTTGTAGTTCTATATGTTTCAACATCCTGATTTCTTCAGGAACAGCGTGATAGCATTACTGATAATAAAACAAACAGCAATGACACAACAGAATCACAGAAAATCAAATCAAATTCAAAATATTAACAGTATGCAACCCATAATTTATACACAGTTGAGCAGGGCTGTACCTACCAAGCAAGCAAGGGTACCCTACCTCCAATGATGGTTGGAAGAACAAGGTATATACTGTATAGCAGAGAAGTTTGTGAAGTTTATCCGCTATCTTCACACAAGCCAACCACCTGGGGTATCGAAACATTGGATCTTTCGTAGAGGAGGGTGTGCAACCAGCGATGCTATAAAGTAAATATAAATTGTGTATTTACAATGAGAATCTGAAATGAATATAACATCCAACTGCACAAAAGCTAGCGTAGTATTGTATACATTACTTACTTTGAGTAGTGTGCTGACAGTGGGCAGAGCCTATTTTTTTCTAGATGGTGCTATTGAGATGAAGGAGTGAACCACAGGCTATAAGGGGACATACAGGCATTTAGTTCAGAATGATCTAAAATGTGAAGAGCAATCTAATGGGCATTATGTAATACAGTTTTAATCAAGGAACAAAAGAACACAAAATAAAAGCCATTACTGACTCCATAAAGTAAACTAAGATAAGTTGACAAACTCCAATATATTTAGTTGTACCTTTGGGCTTCAATGGCCAAAATGTGCGGGTATTAAGCAGCCACATTTGGACTGGTCCCACAGATTTATATGGAGAGAAGGAATCACACACTTAAAAGTAAGTTCAAAGTGTACATTGCAGAGGAACAAACATCCCCTTTCCCTATCCATCTGGGCAGAAAAATCAAGTAGCGTACCTGTATGGTTCATCGTGTGGGGAAACAGGCTCCCTTGTACTCTGGCAAAATGGCCACCAGAACCCGGGCTCCTATATACCCCCCTCCATCCTTCCGGCTTCTGATGTCATGGCTATCAGGCACCTATGAGAATGGGTGGTGGATGGATGTGGCGTCAAGTGTGGGTGGGATGTCCCCCGCGCACATGTGATGTCCTCTGCCTTTTGTTCGCATCCCACTGTAACGTCAGATCTTGATTTCATATTGAAAAAAACTGCCCACCTGAACCCTATTCACCCCCTTGATTTGAAGGTTTTAATCATGTCTCCCCTTTCCCTTCTTACCCCCAGACTGTACATATTGGGTTCCTGAAGTTGCTCTCGATATGTTTTATCCCCCAAACATTTAACCATTTTGTTACCCGTCTCTGGACGTTTTATTTTGCCATTTCTGTAAGTGAGGTCTCCAGAACTGAACACAGTATTCTAAATGAGGTCTCACTAAATATATACAGTATATAGGTGTAGCAGGTTTTCCAGGCCCGTGGCCTGATGTGGGTCTGTCATTGTTACCGGATACCTCTCCAGCCCATGTGAGCTGCGACCCTGGGTGTGAGAACTGAGACATGTATGACTCCGGCATCTTGGTTTTGTGGTTTTTACTGTAGAAAAGGGGGATGGGAGAAGGGAATGAGTGGGATACTCCTTTAGGCTTAACTAATTACACTTGGGACTTAATCCTTGAAAAATAAGAGAACACACTGTAGCATGATAGAAGTGCTGGATAGAGATGGCCTTGCGGTTCACCCGGCGGTCGGTTCATGGCGAATTTTGCTTGTTCGCTACCCGCCAAATTTGCGAACACATGGCGTTGTTCGCGGTGGCCATATTAGTTTACATTGGGGAGAACTTTGACCCATGACACAGCCGTCAGGTGGAACGGGACAGCCAATTAAAACATTTCAACACATGGACATGCCCCCTACCCTATTAACAGACCTGAGCTGTCGGCCATTTCACATTCTGCTTTTTGCCAGTGTAGAGAGAGGTCTGCTGTGTTCATGAGGGAGAAATTGCCAGACAAAAATAGCTCTGTGAAGATCCACAAAAGTCCTTTTTAGGGCTGGTATTTCGGTATAGGTCTACTAGTATCTTTTCAGGTTAGGGGCAGGTTTCCAGTCAGTGCTTTAGGGCAGTTAGAGATCGGCAGCAGTCACACAAATCGCTCTGTTAATGTCCACAAAAGTCCTTTTCAGGGCTGGTATTTCGGTATAGGTCCAGACTCTTTTCAGGTTAGGGACAGGTATCCAGTCTGTGCTTTAGGGGCAGTTAGAGAGATCAGCTGCAGTCACACAAATCGCTCTATTAATGTCCACAAAAGTCATTTAAAGGGCTGCAATTTTTGGTATAGGTCCAGTCTCTTTTCAGGTTAGGGACAGGTATCCAGTCTGTGCTATAAGGGCAGTTAGAGATCGGCAGCAGTCACACAAATCGCTCTGTTAATGTCCACAAAAGTAATTTACAGGGCTGCAAATTTTTTGGTATTGATGTGCAGTGCACTAAAAAGGGGGGGGGGGGTAATCCACAGTATAATATATTTTGTAGAAAGCATATTATAGTGGATTAGTAGTATTATTGTGCACTGTGCAGCATTGTTACAGGTGTGGTGATTGAGCGCTGCTGCAGCAATACTACAAACAGTGACAAAAGCACTTATAATGTATTATAACTGGTGTGATAGACCAATGGTCCCCCCAATACCACATATTGAAGTTTTTTTGTGTCCTGCAACAATATTGCCTCTTTTGCTGAGTTAAGTTTGATTCACACAGTGCCAAACTCACTGGCCAATTTTTTGAACAACTGGTGTGATAGACCAGTGTTATTTAACAGTATACTTTTCTAAGAGTGTATTTTAGTCCTGCAAAAATTTGGCCTCTTGCTGTGTAAACTGTGCTACAAACAGTGACAACAGTTACTGGCCAATTATTTGCAGAAAGGTTGTAATAAACCTGTGGCCCCCCAATACCACATATTGAAGTGGGGTGTTATTTAACAGTATAATTTTCTAAGAGTGTATTTTAGTCCTGCAAAAATTTGGCCTCTCTTGCTGTGTTAACTGTGCTACACACAGTGACAAAAGTTACTGGCCAATTATTTGTAGAACTGTTGTAATAAACCTGTGCCCCCCCCCCCCCACAGATTGAAGTGGGGTGTTATCTGAGAAAACTTTTACAAGTGTATTTGTGTCCTGCGACACTATTGTCACTTTTGCTGTGTTATGTCTGGTACACACAGTGCCAAACTCACTGGCCAATTTTTTGAACTGGTGTGATAGACCAGTGGCCCCCCAATATCACATATTGAAGTGGGGTGTTATTTAACAGTATAATTTTCTAAGAGTGTATTTTAGTCCTGCAAAAATTTGGCATCTTTTGCTGTGTAAACTGTGCTACACACAGTGACAACAGTTACTGGCCAATTATTTGTAGAACTGTTGTAATAAACCTGTGGCCCCACAATACCACAGATTGAAGCGGGGTGTTATCTGATAAAACTTTTACAAGTGTTTTTGTGTCCTGCATCAATATTGCCTCTTTTGCTGAGTTAAGTCTGGTACACACAGTGCCAAACTCACTGGCCAATTTTTTTGAACAACTGGTGTTACATACATAGTTACATAGTAGGTGAGGTTGAATAAAGACAATAGTCCATCCAGTTCAACCTGTGTAGGTGTGTGTGGCTGTAATCATCTCACATAGCCCTGAATGTTCTGATCCTTGAGATGTATGTCTAAGAGTCTTTTGAAAGCCACCATACTTCCTGCAGAAACCACCTCTTGTGGTAGAGAATTCCACAATCTTGTAGCCCTAACAGTAAAGAACCCCCCACGTTGCCTGAGGTTAAAACGCTTCTCCTCTAATCGCATTTTATACCCTCAAGTCCTCATGCAATCCCTTCGACTGAATAGCTTTTTTTCTAGGCTGAGATCCCCATTGAGATATTTATAAATTGCTATCATGTCCCCCCTCAGGCGTCTCTTCTCCAGGGAGAATAAATCAAGCGATTGCAGACGCTCTTCATAATTAATGTCCTCCAATCCCCTAATCAGTTTAGTTGCCTTTCTCTGGACTCTCTCCAGCTCCAACACATCCCTCCTGAGGACTGGCGACCAGAACTGGACAGAATACTCCAAATGTGGTCGGACCAGAGTTTTATGAAGTGGAAAGATTATAGTCTTATCTCTGGAATACATCCCTTTCTTTATGCATGCTAATATTCTGCTGGCTTTGGCAGCTGCCGCTTGTCATTGCATGCTATTGGCTAATCTATCATCAACCAAGACTCCCAGATCTTTCTCCATTTTTGATTCCCCCAAGGGTTCCCCTCCTAACGTGTATTGTTCTTTTATGTTTTTAGTCCCCAAGTGCAAAACCTTACACTTCTCCACATTAAACCTCATTTGCCATGTCGTTGCCCACTCCGTTATTTTGTCCAGGTCATTCTGTAGGATATCTGCTTCATGCTGTGCAGTTATTGCCCTGCCCAATTTTGTGTCATCTGCAAAAACTGATATCGAACTACTGATCCCGACCTCAATGCTTTTTATGAATAAATTGAACAAGGTTGGTCCCAGGACTGAGCCTTGGGGGACCCCGCTTACCACCTCAGACCAGTCTGAGTATGCGCTGCTTATTACCACCCTTTGGACACGCCCTTTTAGCCAGTTCCGTATCCAAGAGCAAACCCTGCTGTCGATACCAGCAGACCTTATTTTATAAATTAAGCGTTTGTGGGGAACTGTATCAAACGCCTTAGCGAAATCCAAGTACACCACATCCACTGGTCTGCCCCTATCTAGCTCACAGCTCACCTCCTCGAAGAATGTTAAGAGATTGGTTTGACAAACCGCCCATTTGTAAACCCGTGCTGATTACTGCTGATTATGTTGTTGTCTTTAGCAAACTCTACGATATAGTCCCTTATCATCCCCTCCAGAAGTTTACATACTATCGATGTCAAACTGACAGGCCTATAATTTCCTGGGATATGCCTCTGCCCCTTTTTGAATATCGGAATCACGTTAGCTTTCCTCCAATCCCCTGGTACATCTCCTGTCCTAATACTGTCAGCAAAGATCAGGAACAGTGGTCTAGATATAACCTTACTGAGTTCCTTGAGTACTCTCGGATGTACGCCATCCGGGCCTGGTGATTTATTTGTGTTAAGTTTATCCAGCCTTTCCCTGATTTCACCCTCTGTTAGCCATAGTGGCAAGTCCTGTGTATTACTACTAACCATACAGTCATGGTCAGTGTACCCCTCCGTTTCCTGTGTAAAGACTGACAAGAAAAAAGCATTCAGCACAGTTGCTTTTTCAGTGTCCTCTGTAACCATCCTCCCATCATCGTTAACTATGTGTGCAATATGCTCTGCCCTAGTTTTTTTTGCTGTTGATATATTTAAAGAATTTCTTTTACTATTTTTTTTACTATCCTCCGCTATTTGTCTCTCAAAGTTGATTTTAGCCATCTTGATTTCGTGTTTACTATTCTTATTTGCCTCCTTGTATTGCTCGAAAGCCGATACTGTCCCCTCTGATTTATATTTCTTGAAGGCCAATTTTTTTCCCCTAATACGTTTTTTAACGCTACGGTTTAGCCAGCCAGGTGTGATAGACCAGTGGCCCACCAATACCACATATTTAAGTGGGGTGTTATCTGAGTATACTTTTACAAGTGTATTTGTGTCCTGCAACAATATTGCCTCTTTTGCTGAGTTAAGTCTGGTACACACAGTGCCAAACTCACTGGCCAATTTTTTGAACTGGTGTGATAGACCAGTGGCCCCCCAATACCACATATTGAAGTGGGGTGTTATTTAACAGTATAGTTAACTAAGAGTGTATTTTAGTCCTGCAAAAATTTGGCCTCTCTTGCTGTGTAAACTGTGCTACACACAGTGACAACAGTTACTGGCCAATTATTTGTAGAACTGTTGTAATAAACCTGTGGTCCCCCAATACCACAGATTGAAGCGGGGTGTTATCTAAGTAAAACTTTTACAAGTGCATTTGTGTCCTGCATCAATATTGCCTCTTTTGCTGAGTTAAGTCTGGTACACACTGTGCCAAACTCACTGGCCAATTTTTTGAACAACTGGTGTGATAGACCAGTGGCCCCCCAATACCACATATTAAAGTGGGGTGTTATCTGAGTATACTTTTACAAGTGTATTTGTGTCCTGCAACAATATTGCCTCTTTTGCTGGTGTGATAGACCAGTGCCCCCCCCCCCCCCAATACCACATATTGCAGTGGGGTGTTATTTAACAGTATACTTTTCTAAGATTGTATGTTTAGTCCTGCAAATATCTGGCCTCTCTTGCTGTGTTAACTGTGCTACACACAGTGACAACAGTTACTGGCCAATTATTTGTAGAACTGGTGTGATAAAACTGTGGCCCCCCCAATACAACAGATTGAAGTGAGGTGTTATTTAACAGTATACTTTTCTAAGATTGTATTTTAGTCCTGCAAAAATTTGGCCTCTCTTGCTGTGTTAACTGTGCTACACACAGTGACAACAGTTACTGGCCAATTATTTGTAGAACTGGCGGACTGACGTACCGGCAGATAGGGGGGAGAGGCAGGCAGAACTTGCATTGCACAAGAGGTACAAAGCAGACTGCAAATATACGATCCTGCATAGCAGGACCGTATGATCTCTGAACTTACACAGGGGAGAATGACAGGCGGCTTTGTTTACATTAGCCGCCTGCCTTTCTCCCTCTGTAACGGACGATTGCGAGTAACCGGCGGACATTTATATACATACCTATATATAAAATATCCATACTTTAATATTTGAAAGCTGCACAGACTTTGAGTCCGCCGGTCACACGCGCGGGGATCACAGTGAGCGAGCGGGGGCGGGAGCGTGCCTCCGGCGGCGCGCGCTCGCCCCCTATTGGCTCGCAGGCGAGTGACATACCCATACGTCACTTTGTCTGCACAGGGCTGACCGCCGCAGTATATGTACTTGCAGCGGTCGGCAAGTGGTTTAAAATGTCATTTGGGTACAGTGTTGCATGCCTGATTAATTGTCATTCAAAGTATGACAAAGCTAAAAGGTAAATAATGACCCGGATTGGAAGGGGGTGAAAGTGTCCAGACTTGAGGTGGCTAAGCAGCATTGCCCTGGGTCTTCTAACACTAGGAGAGGCTGAAGCTGGGGGGGTATTTGTGGCGGGGGGTATACTTGTAGCAATAAAAGTACTTACAAAATGCAATCAACAGGGGGCCTGAAGCTTGACTTAAAAAGAACACTTTCTGTGGGGTGAAGCTGTCTTCTTATTGAGCTAGGAAGAGGTGGTCCTGTGCGTTCTATAGGAGGATTTTTAACTAATTCTGTACTGACCTGAGATTGGCCAGGAAATATATATATGAATGATTAATGCCCCTGGAAGTTGAAAATCACTGAAATAGACACAGCTGAGTGGCTACCCTGCTGCATTCTAAACACAGGAGGTTGGACGCTCGGCTCCAGTACCATTCTGGGAATGCTTTGCGTATTCTGAATGAATGCAGAGAGTTCTGTTATTGGACTAGGAAAAAAGGCGGGGTGGGGACCTCATCCAATCCGAGAACTTTTTGCATTTTTTTTAGAAAATGCAATATATTCTCTGAATGGCGGCACTAGAACTGGAGGCAAGTAGAGATCACTGGAGTAGTGGTGTCTACGTCAGTGATTTTTAGCTTCCAGTGGCATCTGTCAGGCATGCTATATACATAGTTACATTGGTCCAAGCAAGACCAATATACCTATATATAAAATATCCATACTTTAATATTTTAAAGCTGCACAACAGTTTCAAACCTCATGTCTCTTCCTCAGTGCATCTGACTGGATGCAGTTGCTGTCCAACCAACAATTTTACATCCAGATATATATAAAACTATTCTTCCAGAAGGGCATTTGTAAAGGTCAGGCATTGATGTTTCGAGGAGAAGGCATGGTTCGCAGTCTCCGCTCTTATTCATCCCAAAGGTGCTCTATCGGGTTGAAGTAAGGATTCTGTTCAGTCCAGTCAAGTTCCTCCACCCCAAACTCACTCATCCATGTCTTTATGAACTTTGCTTTGTACACTGGTCCAATTCATTTGGTGGAGGGGGTATTATGGTGTGGGGTTGTTTTTCATGGGTTGGGCTTGACCCCCTTAGTTCCAGTAAAGGGAACTCTTAAAGCATCAGCATACCAAGACATTTTGGAAAATGTTGTGCTGCCAACTTTGTGGGAACAGTTTGGGGATGGCTCCTTCCTATTCCAACATGACTGCACATCAGTGCACAAAGCAAGGTCCATAAAGACATGGATGAGCAAGTTTGAGGTGGAGGTACTTGACTGGCCCGCACAGAGTCCTGACCTTAACCCGATAGAACACCTTTGGGATGAATAAGAGCGGAGCCTGCGAGCCAGGCCTTCTTATCCAACATCAGTGCCTGACCTCACAAATGGGCTTCTGGAAGAATGGTCAAACCTTCCCATAGAAACAATCCTAAACCTTGTGGACAGCCTTCCCAGGTTGAGGCTGTTATAGCTGCAAAGGCCCCCAGTGACGAAGTCGAAAGTGACGAAACGCATCAGGGCGTGGCCAGACAGCGTTCCCTACAACTTTATCTTTGGTGACAGAGGTTTCCTTTGCACTTTGATGCACCATTTGTTTATCTAATTTTCCTACTATGACACGTTATGTTTGGTTACATTTAACTATTCAATATACGTTATCACTTGTATGTTTTCAAATCACATTTTGGTTTATCCCTTTAGGGAATACCCCATAAGAGTTTAGCGCACCTTTTTTTCCCCCATTGTCACTATTTATTTTCTTAGGTAGCAGTTTTACCACATCGCATCCAGCACACTTTTCACACAACACAATTTTTGCATCCATTTCTTTAAGTGCTGCGGATATACCACTATGGATATCTTTGAGTACCATAGCTCACGTAAATTAGCCGTGGAAGAGGTTTTTGATAACACTACCAATGACCCCACGGATTTGAGAGGCATCTTTATGCGCCTTAAAAATGTGCTAGTTGCAGAATTACATGCCTCCTGGGACATTGTCTTCCTGGAGAAGTACGTCCAGGAGAAGATGGTCCCAAGGAGTCTCCGTTGGAACATTAATCCCGACCAAGGAGATCCTGAACTAGCTGATTGGTTCCAATTTTTTAATTTGAGCTGGGATGAGTCTCCTCAACTTCCTCATTGACAGGAAAAGGAAAAAAGTCATTAGACTCAACAAGGAGATTCTTGAAATTAAGGAGAAGTTAACCCCTTTGATGCAAGAACAGGCATATAAAAATTTATAATCAGGAACTGAGGGAGATCATGGCATTGAAAGAGATAGACCAGAAAGCCAAAAAACGTAAAAAGTACTTTAGAGACTTAGAAGACTATACGGCAGCAAAAGTCTTTAAATGGCAGCTTAACTTAGGGGGCGAAGAGGCAATGACTGAAGACACACCCAATTCTCCTGGGGAAGGAACATCAGGAGAAAAAACCAAACAAGTAGGCTTTGTGGAACCTAAAGATGTCCAAAAACGAACCACTGCCCAACAACATGCCCCTAAAGTTCAACCTGACCTCAAAAATACGTTTAAGACTCCCACCAATAACAGGAATTTTAGACCATTGAGGGAACCACAACAACCCTCCTCGTTTAAGGGTAAGACCAGACGGGAAGAGAGAAAAAGAAAACCTGATACATGGGGATATGAACACTCCAATCAGGGACAATATAGGAGAGATCCGTCATATGACAGGAATCATAGGAGATCCAGGTCAAGATCTCCACGAAGAGGGTCGATGGATTACACCGGTTACTACTCAGATTCCCCCCATACACCAAGAGACTCGGATTATCCGACACAAAACAGATATGAGCCATTATATTACGAAGAATCAGAAGAAGAGGACAGATACATGAGCCCGAGAGGCCCACCTCAAACTCCAATTAGCTCCAGGCCGAGGGGTTTTTTAGGCCTGGGACCAGGAAAAGGCAAAAGAAAAAACCGGCAGGGGCTGCAGGGGGAGCGGGGCCCGGAAAAAAGAAGAAGTAGGCACACCAGGAATCTTTAATTTGAGCGGGGTAGTCCTTACTGAAGCAGAAAAGCAGACACTGAACAAAGGACTGAAATATGCTTCCAAGAAACCGCTCAATAAATTCCAAACTTTCGTTGATGTACATAAATTCATCCGAAAATTAATTGTGAAGCGACACTTCTTATCCAAGGCGGGCGAAAGGAATGTCCTACAGCTAATCCTCGAGTATCCCCACTAACCTCAAAAATGCCTCCCTGTTTAACCCGGGTGGGAATTTGAGCAATCATGTTATGGTTTTTAAAGAAGTGGTTCTGAAGGAATTAGAAGATAAAGAATTCACTGTTAGACCCCAAAGAAACCTCTCTGCTGGAATCAAGACCCTATGTGAGAACAAAAACCTCATTATCCGACCAGCGGACAAGGGAGGGGGAACAGTACTTCTAAGTAAACAGGATTATCTGGAGGAGATGAATAATCTCCTGTCAGATAGGGAAACATACGAAATTCTCCCAAAAGATCCCACCTCCAAGTATAAACGGAAGTTAACACAGATTGTAAAGAGAGGCTTTGAAGAAGGGATCATCAGTGAGAAAGAAAAACAATTTCTAGTTCCGCTAGCACCCTGAATTCCGATCATATACTATATCCCCAAAGTCCACAAAAGTCTTACCAAACCGCCCGGTAGACCAATCGTGAGCGGAATTGATTCCGTAACATCACGAATTGGAAAGTACGTCGATTTCTTCCTCCAACCCCTGGTACAGGATACTCCTGCATACCTAAAAGATACCTCCCAGTGCATTAAAGACATAACTTCGTTGGAAGTAAAAGGTGATGCTTTATTGGTGACAGCCGATGTCACATCCTTATACACAGTCATCCCCCATGACTTGGGGTATGAGGCTGTGAGTGTGTTCCTAGATCAAGCGCCAGAGATTTCTCTCAAACAGAAGATTTTCATTCTCGAATTATTAACATTCGGGATGGAACACAACTATTTTTACTTTGGCAACCAATTCTTTTTACAGCGGAGGGGCGTGGCGATGGGGGCAAAATTTTGCCCCCAGCCTCGCCAACCTCTTCATGGCACTATGGGAGGACAGGAATATCTTTTCTGAAAGACAACCTGAATTGATCTTTTGGCGTCGCTATATAGACGACGCGCTCTTCGTTTGGAAGGGCAGTGAAGAAAATTTGCATCGTTTTATGCAGAACCTCAACCAGAATAATTGGGGAATCCGATTTACATACTCTTGGAGTACATCATCGGTCAACTATCTAGATTTGGTCATTGTGAGAAAAGGAACCCATTTTGTCACTCGGGCATATCAAAAGCCTACTGACAGAAATGGCTTTATACCTCTAGATAGTAGCCACCATCCCTTATGGTTGAGGTCAATACTAAAAGGCCAAATCAGGAGGATAAGAAGAAATTGCTCTGAAGTTACCGACTACAAGACACAAGCGGAAGTTCTGAAGAAACGCTTTGAGGAGAAAAGATATGATCCTACCGAGCAAGAGAAAGAAATCCAGGAATTCGCACAAGTTAAACAGGAAGATCTGGTTATACCCTCTAGGATAGAAAAGCAGAGAAAAAACTGTGATTTCGCATTTGTTACACAGTTCTCTGGCAACTACAGATGGATGAACTATATATTCAGAAAGCACTGGGGTATATTACAGCAGGATAAGATTCTAGGCCCAGCCCTTCCTACAGGCCCTCAAATGATTTTCAAAAAAGCCCGGAACTTGAAAGAAATTATAGCCTGCACACCAGTGGATAAACCTATTACCCCAGCCTTTTTTCCCAATCTTAAGGGATATTTTCCATGTAGGAACTGTAATCTCTGCAGGAACACCAGAACTATGAAAACTGATTCATTCAAATCTTCAGTTACAGGGGAAGTCTATGCCATCAAAGACTTCATAACCTGTCATACTAAAGGGGTAGTCTACCTGCTCACATGCAGTTGCAATAAACAATATGTAGGTAGAACTATCAGGACAGCCAACATCAGAATAGGTGAGCACCTGGCGAATATCCAGAAAGGCTTTCCTGGACACAGCCTGTCCCAACACTTCTCTACACATCATCAAAAAAAAAACACAATGATTTAGAAGTGAGAGTGATAGAGAAATACAATCCCCATTGGCGAGGGAGCAACCTCAAAAGGTCTATCTCGAGAAGAGAGACCTATTGGATCTACCAGCTCAAATGTTCCCGCCCCCTTGGACATAATGTCGAATGGGACATCAACTCATTTATAAACAATAGCTGATGTGTCCCTAACACAGGAATTCCACATGCCTGATTTTCTTGCACTTTTAAACTTTAGGGGTAACTTCGGTACCCCAATTTCAATTTTCTTTGTGAACCTAACTGTTGTTTGAGAGTAACATCCCAACACAGTCTATTACCGCTGTTCACAAATTTTATCTTGATATTTTAGTCATCCTAGTTTGGATGTTTTACCTTAGGTTTTAATATTTTTATTTACTTTTATTAATTATAATACAATATAATAAAAAACGTTGGGACTATGATAGGTCTTATTTAACCGTTTAGTTTTAGTATCCATTGAATTCATTTAGTGTAGCAATTTAGTGAAAATATACTATGACGAGATATGAATTTTATATTTATGCACTGCTACTAAATCAATTGTACCTATAAGGGGTGGAGCCTAACCTCCGGTGGAAGCTCCTAATGCATAAATGATACTTTTGTATATGACTTTTAAGTTTACGCCTGCTGATCCTATTGTTGGGTCCTTTAAAACGAATATACGGCAGGTGTTCACACAAAATTATTTATATGCAAAGATTGGGACCACTAGGACGCACTTCCTTTCCCCATGAAAGTAGTGGGACTTCCTTTGCTGACACCGGAAGCGAGCTCCACTCTTTCAGTATTTAAGGACGGAGATGACGTTGCGGACTATCTCCTATCTCCATTGACGACCGCTTTTGGAGGAAACGCGTCAGAAAGGAGCGCCGCAACGTCATCATTCTTCGCCGCGGACCGCGCTGCAGGCGGCTGCGGCCCCATCCCTCCACTGTCGTGCTGTTTGTGCCATTGCTGTGCCCGAGAACAAGTCGTCATATGTAAGTGCATCTTATATCTTGCCAATAAATGGTATAGAAGGTACTGCACTATTGTACGCTTTTTCTTTGCTTTTGGGATACTGTGAGACAATCTGTAGCACCAGAGGAGATACACCCAGATCTAGGGACCAAGGAAAGGATACCAACCCATTTCCGGGAGAGTGTGTGATTAGCCCTAATACAGGATTTTTCTGGTAAGAGGCACATCCTCTCCTTGAGTGTGGTTATTACTGGGATCCATCGTGGTTATCTTTTATCTGGATTTGGGTTACCTTTACGCCCTTACACCCTATTGCTTTTGGTAAGGAGCCAATCCGGATACGGTGGTGGGATCACTTGCGCCCTAATTGCTGTGGATTTGTCACCAAGGAGTTCATTCTATTCACTATACACAAGAACTTTTGTTTGGATTGGACTTTATTTACCTCACTTTATATTTGTCTTCAGAAGTGCACTTTGATGCACCATTTGTTTATCTAATTTTCCTACTGTGACACGTTATGTTTGGTTACATTTAACTATTCAATATACGTTATCACTTGCATGTTTTCAAATCACATTTTGGTTTATCCCTTTAGGGAATACCCCATAAGAGTTTAGCGCACCTTTTTTTCCCCCATTGTCCCAGCGTTCCCTGCCTTGGCGTCAAGTCAAGACTCGTGCACAACGGCTGTTCTCCTCACTGACTTTTTCTGTGATGTGCTTATTTTCCAAACTTTACAAGTGAGTACAATTGTCTTAAGCTGTCTTATATGAATAAATAGTTTGTACAATATTGCACTAGTGGAGGCTGTTATTTGTTCTCTTACATGTACTGGAGCACCGGTGTCTGAGGACTGGATTACTGGAAGTGGATTCTTCACTGGATCTTATATCTTAATGTGATTTCTGCTTGCTCACGAGAGTGAATAAGCATTGTGTTCCGGGGAGTGGCCATTTTTGCATTATCCCTGGCACTTGATGGTGGAGAGTGAGGTGATCCCTTCTTATATCTCACATATAACGGGACTCTGCATCTGAAACACACATCATTTTGTATATACTTCTAGCTGAAGGACTGTGGGACTTTTAAGTGGATTTTAGTTACTTTCCTGGGTCTGCACTGTTATATATGCTTTATCAGTGATGATTTAAAACTATCACATCTTTGCGCTACTATTATTTGTATATGGTTGGTTTTACCTTCATGATCAAATATTATCTTTTTGCATATTGTCTCTCAAGTAGCTGCATTTAGTATTTAGTATTTTGTATTGACATCTCCTTAAGCGCATAGGCCTCTTTATACGGTGTACCATACACTGTGAGATTTTTTATATAGCTGCAAAGGGTGGGCCAACTTAATATTGAACTCTACGGACTAAGATTGGGATGCCAATAAAGTTAACGTGCGTGTAAAGGCAGGCATTCCAGTACTTTTGACAACACAGTGTATGTGTGTATATATATATATATATATATTTATTTCTGGTTCATGTTTTTTTTAAATACATTTTTTTTTTCAGAGAAGTAACTGGGGTAAGCAAAGTTTCTATGATGAAATAAACGTAGTTGCTTGCTGTTCTTTTATACCTTTACAACACATTGTGGACCCAAGAACATTTTGACACTTCCAGGTTTAAGATGTTTCATATCACTATGGTAAGCATATGCAGATGGCAGTTAATAGCACTGTTAATGAATAAAATGACTTCTGAAATCTGGTAATTAAATAGCATCTGCTTGGAGAAAGACAGACTTGTTTACACCTAGAGTCAATTAAAATGTGATTGCTTATATGATCAGTATTTCTTTTCTGCCTGTTAACATGAGGAGGGGGAATAGATAAAATTCCTAGTAGAGAAATAATCACAGGAGACCATTTAAGGGAAACGTACGGAGGGTTTATGGGGCAAGCGATCCACTGGCAGCTACTGTATCACATTGAGATGTCAGACTTGTTCATAAACAAGGTTTTTCAAACCCACCATTCCATTAAGTTATTTGTAACAATGCATGCTATGTTTTAAAATAATTCCAAAATATATGTTTGTTTCATTTCTTTCAGCTGGACAAATATAATAGATATAACAGACCAATATAGCCATGTAGCGCAACCCTGAAAGAAGCTGCTTGGGTATATTTGGTTCTGTACTCTGCCTCTCAACCCCAGGAACAGTCTCAGCCCGTGTGGCATACCTGGCAATAACGTTTTTTTTTTTTTACAAACACCACAGGAAATACACACAAATTATAGTGAACACAGAAATTATCTTTACTGGAAGATTTGATTTTCTTTAGCAATGAAAGAACAGTAACAAAATAATTGAATAATAGACAATTATATCTCCAATAGATATGAAACTCAATAATATTACCTGGCTGCTTTCAGGGGATTCTTGCGGAGCATGCTGGGAAAGACTTTATTTGGGGGAAGTTAGGTGATCTGTCTCTTACCACCCAGACCCCCGTCTGGGGTGGGTGTGTGTGTAATTGCTGCTGCTGGGTAGGCCTGAAGCCTGAGGCCTAACCATGTGCTTGAGGCTCTGCAAGGGAGAGCCTGTACAATGCCTAGAAGAGTGATGGAAGGATGGAGACCTGAGATGAAGTACCATAGGTGTCTCTGCCATATGATGGAGAGCCTGGGAAAGCGTCAAGATGGAAAAATCCAAAGAATTCCTGCACCTTCCGTGAGTTACCTGCTCTTGCTATAGGAGACAGCTGTAGCTACAATGTACAGATAGCTACATGAGACTGGACCCAGGGGAGAGGAGTTGCCTCCTAGGTCAGTCCAAACTTAAAGGTTATTTTTCTGTACTGCTGTCTGCCTATTCTTCATTTTTGTGTAAGGAGTCTGCCAATCTGCCGTTTTTCACTAAGGGTGTCCTGTGTCCTACCCCTCTCTCCCAATTTTGTTCTTGTTGTAAGAAATACAATTCTCCTTAAGCAAGTGACTGGCGTCCATCTATCTATCTTGTTCACCACCCACCATGCCTTGTAATCTGCACCCTGAGAAGGAATGTCAGCCCTCCCTGTCTCTGGGGGTCACCATCAGGCTTCCGGAAGTTGGGGGGGGGGCGCTACAAATACAATCCAGATAATTTAACAATCCCAGTTAGGAAAGAACATAACCTGAAAAGAAGGGAAAACAAGTTAACTTGGTATAAAATTTTAGGCCCAGGCCCTTGACAATGCCTCCACCTTACTGCTAACTCTGGAGCAATTCAAATTACATAAACAGCATCTCAATTTGAGTGACGTAATCTCTACAGGGAACAAAAAGAGGCAGCAGAGGGCTTCAAACTATGTGCAGCATATTTGCCAAGTTTTATCAGATAAAAGACAAATGGCAACTCAATTGATAAAAACAAGTTAAGGCATTTTTCATAGCAGTATTCCTCGTGGTGGACTGTCAGGGATGTTAGTACACTGTTGCAGCCACTAACTGGATGGACTGACATAGGAAGTCAAACCAGGAAGTGCTGGAACCACAGTGGAATGCACAGAGGGTAGAGGACCAGAAATTATATCACATGTAGGAGGACCGCAATAGGGGGCGTGGCTATGTAAATACGAAGGAGGGACTATAGGGACAAGTGTGACCTTACTGTGTATAACACAATAGATGCTAGCAGAGTGGACAAAATAAAGATCTAACAATCAATGCAAATTACCAAATTCACATAGGGAGATTATATAAAGGTTAAATGAAATATAATTCACTATTCCCTACCCACGTCTGATGGCTGCAACCAAATAATTGTGTTCCCACAGCTGCAAACAAAATAAAATACAAAAATGTTGGCTGTGCCTATCCGTGTGCAATCCAATTAATGTTTTTAAACTAAACCCTTACTTTCAAACCACAAAACTGCTATTATTTTTCAGTGACAAACTTTCTCATATACAATAAAAAAAAAACAAATGTGACAGTCCTGAATGACTATATTTCAATTAGTGGTGCTTTTCTTCTTTCAAAAATTTTTTTCTTTAAATGTGCTTCTCATATTCTGCAGTTTTTGCACCTTCACCCTTGTGGATTTCAGTTAATACAATTGTGACTCCCACCACCTTTCACCACTGCGCTCACCTCCAGTTCAGATCTGTTTCCAGGCCTAAGATCACCTTCCCCAGGCTCCTCAGCTGTTGAATCTATTTCCTCTGGCCTCTTTCCTCACTGAGCTGGCTTTGTCTGGACTTCCTTTCCTCCACGTCCCCTCAGTATAAAAGATACACTCCCATTGAGTAGTATATAAAGGTTACACATTTATTGCATAATATCCACTTACATTAAAACTTAAGACAGTGCCCTTTAAAAAAATCATCCAACGGAGCAGCAGCTCCTGTATGCTCTCGTATGTTCCACAAACACAGTCCTCTGTCCCTCCGACTCCTCCCACACGTATCATCATGATCATGTGACTTCCTCAGGTTTTAAAAACATTAATTGGATTGCACACGGATAGGCGCAGCCAACATCTTTTGATTTTAATTCATGCGTAAAAGTAAAGAAAAATATACCAATAAACAATGTTTTGTTTATCTACTGTGTTACCATCAAGTTCAATGAACCTAAAAAATATATACCGTATTCTTTATGACATGTTTTGGCCACATTCTTTCTACATGAAACAATGGAAAGTTTTATTATGCATATGTATAAATATAATGGAACTCCAACCTAGTTGTGCTCAAAAGTTTGCATACCCTTGAAGAGCTGGTAATATACAGTATGTACCATTTTTAAAGAAAACATAAGTGAGCAGGCAAAACACATTTCTTTCATTTCTTATGGGATTTATATTCAATTGTAGGTCATGACAGAATGGCACAAACATAAAACAAAACATGGTAACAAGTATACAAAAGAAATGACCCCTGTTCAAAAGTCTGCATACCCTTAGTTCTTAATTCCGTGTATTGCCCCCTTTAGCATCAATGACAGCGTGCAGTCTTTTGTAATGACTGCCTATTCATCTTTGCAAAATGCCCTCCTGCAAAGTCTTTGTTCATCTTGCATGAACCGCACATTGGAGATCTCCTTCGCAGAGTGGCTTGATGATGTTAAAGGAGTTGTAAAGGCAGAAGGTTTTTTATTTTAATGCATTTAATGCAATAATATAAAAAGCCTTTTTTGTGTAGCAGCCCCCCTAATACTCACCTGAGCCCAGTGTCGGGACAAGGTCATCCAGTGCCCAGGGCAAAAATGGGAAACTGCACCCCCCCCCCCCCCCTGTCTATCACCCTCCACCAGCCCCTGCTCCCTGTTGGATGGAGAAGGGCATGGGGCCGATATGGTGCCATGCGCCAAAATGTTTGTGGCATGCAATTAAATAGTACCAATATTTGAGGTACTCTACAGTAAACCAAAATGTTTAAAAATGGTGCACCAGTATGGGACATAAAATTGGCAAATTGTCCCTGGATTGGTGGGTCATTAATGAAAAAAAAATGTCAGCATTAGCGGTGTCACTGAAATGAAAAAATTGACCCCAAGCGGTGGTGTGACCGGAATGAAAAAATGTCAGTGGTGAAAGAAACACCACCACAAAGCTCTACCCCCAACCCCCCAATATAAAGCTGTTCACTTACCCCTCAACCCCCCCACCCACTATAAAGCTCTTTCTTAAACCCCCCCCCATACATAGCTCTTCCACCCTCCCCACCACCCAGATACTTACCCGGTCCTCTGTGTAGGAGGCACACTGTCACTTGTATACACAGAAACCGGCAGAGGACATCTGATTATTTTTTTAGAATAAATAACTGCAGTGCCAGTGCTGGAGGTGGTGGTATTGTGTACCACCTCGTTGCAGACAATATAAAAGCCCTGTTGACAGGAGTGACACTGCAGTCACTCTTAAAAAATGATATGTATACAGAGATTCTGTATATAGATCTCCTCACTAATATAAGGGAGCTGTGAGGTATTAGTTTGGGAAATGAGTGTATGTTCCCACAGAAACAGAAAATGCAGAATTAATGTATAAACAGATTGCTTTTGGTGGGCAGTGCTGCCACTGAATGCAAATAATGTAGTTTAATGTGGCCACCCTGCAACCGCCCTGCATTTGACTGCGACAGGTTTTATGGTATCTATTTGTTTAAACAGCTCTGAAAAGCAATCGAAGCATAGATCACATTTCAGAGGAGTGACAGTCACTTTCACACATGTGAATGAGACCTTTAAAGAAAAATATCCCATTTGTTCTTCATTATTAATAAATGCCATGATGTCTAGGTGAAGTCTGGACTGTTTAGGAGAGGACCTTCTCCCTTTTTTGAAAGTCTTCATAGTGCATGCACTATTTCAGTCCATCAGTCAAGTCCACATAAGAAGGCCAATCAAAAGATCACCAAACAGACAAATTCCTTAGCACTCATAAAGTATTGTAAAAATAAGGGACCTAATTAAAAGCCAAATTCTAAAATGGTAGGTGCTTCTAATCTACAAAGCATGGAGCACTAGCCCTGATTTTAGGAGGTGATCCTTCTCCTATACCTCCAGCTTGCATTAACAGAAGCCAACCAAACAAATGCAGGGAAGTAAAGAGTTAACCTCCTCATCTGATAACAGAACCTTCACTGCACACTCAGATTCAGCCTTATTTATTGCCAGGGGACAGTGGCAACTCCAGACAAGTTGAAGTAGTAGTGCAGGGATGGCTGAAGATAGCAGAGCTCCTCAGTCTTCCTGTAAAATTGGGAGATTGAGATATCTGTGTCAGCCTGGCAGTAAAGAAGGCTGAGCCTAATGTGCAGTGAACTCCATTATCACGTGAGGCAATTCAATGCTTTACTTCCCTGCATTTATTTGCGGCTATTGTAGAAGAGTTGCTCCAGCTCCAAGTGCGCCCCTGCATCAACACAGAGCCCCTCCACCCAGGGCAGGTTCCCTTTCTGCCCATGCCTTGTACCGGCCATGTCTGAGCCCCATCTCTATCCAGCAATGTCCACGAGTGCTTCAGCCATCCGAGACTCTCCCTCCTAAATGGCTGAGACACAGCAGTGGCACCATTGGCTCCCACTGCTGTCAATCAAAGTCAGTTATCTAATCAGGAGAGAGAGGGGGTGGGGCTGAACGGCAGCTCCATGTCTGAATGGACACACAGAGCTGAAGCTCAGCTCCGGTGCCCCATAGCAAGCTGTTTGCCGTGGGGATACTCAACAGGAGGGAGGTGCTGGGAGCAGTGAAGTGGTGACCCAAGAAGAGGAGAATCCGGGCTGCTCTGGGCAAAACCAACTGCACAGGGCAGGTAAGTATAAAATGTTTGTTATTAAAAAAAAATGTAACACCCTACAAAGGTAGGTGCTAGGTAAAGTATAGTGGGCCTTGGCTGCCTAACAGCAGGGCCATGATTTTCATCTGGGCTGTTATGTCTCCCAGGTGTGGCTTCTGAGAGGGGAGTCTCCCAACTGGCTCCATGAGAGGATTCTCATTGGGCAGTAGAGGAAACCTAATCAGAGGCACATTCAGGCCTGTATCTACCCCAGAAGGCAGATTCTGCCGCAGAGGATTCTGGGAGTGGGTATAAGTTTGAGGGGAGCGCATGACGCAGCGTCTTTGGCAGGAAGCAGAGTCCCAGGAGGGAGAGTACGGCTGTCTCTCCTCCTGTCAGAAGGATCGGATGTCTCGGGCGGCTTGCCTGAGAGTACAGAGAGAGATCTGAGCTGAGCTGCAGAGAGGATCCGGTGTGCTGAGGACCAGCGGAGAAAGAGGGATTAAGTTCCAGGAAAGCATTTCAGGTTCGTGAGTATTGCCCAGCTTAAAGGGGACCACTCCAAGGAAGGTCCCTGGGATCCAGGAGCTAGCTAGCGGTAAAGTGGGTGCCTAGTGAGAGGACCCTGAAGTGTCAGAGGCGGTGCCTAGTGAGGGGACCCTGAAGTGTAAAGGGGGCGCCAGCGGTTGGGCCCTGAAGAGTTAAGTGTACAGCGTGCAGTGTACAGTGTTGAGAGTTGCCGCAGCACAAGCAGGTACAAGTAGCTACCTCAGTCAGTGAAGGGCTGGAGGGAGCTGTTCACCGGACAGGAGTATCCCACTCATTCCCTTCTCCCATCCCCATTACAAAATAAACAAAACAAACCAAAGATGCCTGAATGGTCATTGTCTCCAATCTCACACTGGGGTATTCAACTTAAATGTGTTGGAAGTGTTACCGGTAACAATGGCAGACCCATATCAGGCCCAATGCCTGGAAAACCTGCTACGTTTGGGGGCTCGTCCGTGATTTTGCCATTGGTTACTGGGCCATTTGCCCCTGGCAACGGCAGAAGAAAAAGTTGTAAAAGTCAATTTTTGTGCCCAGAACTGTCGTTCAAGTGTCGAGACAAGTGTGAGGCCGAATCTGAGGGAGGCAGGGAGAGTGGGATGAAGATAGAAGTTCATATGGAAGGTTGCTTGTGGCCGTGCAAATGTCTAAGTAAAGCCTGCAATATGATGAGAACCTTTGAGATGGACTATGATATGTACATTTATTCTATTATTTATTCTATTTAGTAATTGCACCTATACTGTGAGGATTGTAGTCGGCCATGCCGGGAGAGACAGTGGGGCTAGCCTTGGAGACAGTATGGTAGATGAATTCGCACATGTGTGGCTAGGAAGATAACTATCTGTGCGACTGACAGCAGGATATTACTCTTGCCAAGCAAGAAGGGACAGCTGGCTTTAGTGAAGGAAAGCGCAGTTGTGGCCCTAGTGCAATTGAGAAGAGTGGATGCATGTCTGGCAAGTGACATGATCTGCTTAGCAGCTACTTCCCTGTGGGCTAAAGTGAAGGAGCATGGCAGGGGAAGAGTTACAGCACAGCGCAGGAAAGCGTTTCACATGCAGACCTGCCTAGCAGGAGGAGTCATTGCCAAACATGGCGAAAGGGTGGAGATAGCGGGAACATCCAGCCAATCAGGAGTGACCAAGGGGACCCTACTAATACCCCCTCTTTCGGCTGTGGCTGTGCGGAAGTTATGTGTAGGAGAGAGGAGTATGGTGTTTGTGAGAGAGCCAAAGAGTGTACACGCTATCACTGCCACCATGGGTGAAGACTCTGCCAGGCAGACCCGGGATCAGATCCACCAGCCTGATCCATCCCTAGTCTGAGATACAGGCATCCGGATGGTGCCTGAAGGCGGACTCGCTCTGTGCACGGGAGGCGGCCAGGAATTCCTAGGAGAGGTATGTCCTCAGTGTGCCATTGTAATGCTAAGTGTGCAAGCGTGGGTCCAATACGGGCAGTATGGGTATCTGCTTCTCCGGGCATAAAAGAGCGAGGGCCGACCCAAAAAGCTATATGTTACGTGGGAGTCAGGCCTCACTCAGGAGGTGACCGGGACTGAATCCAAGTTCCTCTGTGGAGGCAGGAGGGGCATGTTGAGTCTGATGATGCTGCTGGAGGCCATGCCAGCAACCAGCGGGCCTTCAGTGTGTGTTAGGGGGACTCGGTCGCAGAGCTCCCTAGGGAGGGGATAAATGCCAGCACCGGTGACCGGAGGGTGGCTGGAGGACGTATCTACCCCCGCAGTAAAGACAGGATCCGCCCCCATTGGTATTCGGCAGCCTGAAAAGCCTGCAGCTACCCCAGCCTCACCCACCAGCACTAATGGTGAGGAGGAAACAGGCCTTGTACCCATCGGGTCCCCATCTTACCAATACAAATATGGATCGATCGAAGATACAGTGCCTTGCAAAAGTATTCGGCCCCCTTGAACTTTGCAACCTTTTGCCACATTTCAGGCTTCAAACATAAAGATATAAAAGTGTAATTTTTTGTGAAGAATCAACAACAAGTGGGACACAATCATGAAGTGGAACAAAATTTATTGGATATTTCAAACTTTGTTAACAAATAAAAAACTGAAAAATTGGGCGTGCAAAATTATTCAATAATATAATAGTGATAATCAGCGCAAACCATAAACCAATTAAGAATAAAGAAAACTATATAAATGTGCGCACAAGGCTGCCAACAATCAGTGCCAAACACAAAACACTAGTGACTAAATAGATAATAAATATTGCTGCGCCAAGTGAATCAATCAAAATAATATTAAATCAATATGCATATATAACTTATAATCAGAAAGCAACCTAATTCTTATATACATAAATCATATATCAATCCAAGTGGGACACAATCATGAAGTGGAATGAAATTTATTGGATATTTCAAACTTTTTTAACAAATAAAAAACTGAAAAATTGGGCGTGCAACATTATTCAGACCCCTTAAGTTAATACTTTGTAGCTCCACCTTTTGCTGCGATTACAGCTGTAAGTCGCTTGGGGTATGTCTCTATCAGTTTTGCACATCGAGAGACTGAAATATTTGCCCATTCCTCCTTGCAAAACAGCTCGAGCTCAGTGAGGTTGGATGGAGAGTGGAACAGCAGTTTTCAGTTCTTTCCACAGATTCTCGATTGGATTCAGGTCTGGACTTTGACTTGGCCATTCTAACACCTGGATATGTTTATTTGTGAACCATTCCATTGTAGATTTTGCTTTATGTTTTGGATCATTGTCTTGTTGGAAGACAAATCTCCGTCCCAGTCTTAGGTCTTTTGCAGACTCCATCAGGTTTTCTTCCAGAATGGTCCTGTATTTGGCTCCATCCATCTTCCCATCAATTTTAACCATCTTCCCTGTCCCTGCTGAAGAAAAGCAGGCCCAAACCATGATGCTGCCACCACCATGTTTGACAGTGGGGATGGTGTGCTCAGGGTGATGAGCTGTGTTGCTTTTACACCAAACATAACATTTTGCATTGTTGCCAAAAAGTTCGATTTTGGTTTCATCTGACCAGAGCACCTTCTTCCACATGTTTGGTGTGTCTCCCAGGAGGCTTGTGGCAAACTTTAAACGACACTTTTTATGGATATCTTTAAGAAATGGCTTTCTTCTTTCCACTCTTCCATAAAGGCCAGATTTGTGCAGTATACGACTGATTGTTGTCCTATGGACAGAGTCTCCCACCTCAGCTGTAGATCTCTGCAGTTCATCCAGAGTGATCATGAGCCTCTTGGCTGCATCTCTGATCAGTCTTCTCCTTGTATGAGCTGAAAGTTTAGAGGGACGGCCAAGTCTTCGTAGATTTGCAGTGGTCTGATACTCCTTCCATTTCAATATTATCGCTTGCACAGTACTGCTTGGGATGTTTAAAGCTTGGAAAATCTTTTTGTATCCAAATGCGGCTTTAAACTTCTCCACAACAGTATCTCGGACCTGCCTGGTGTGTTCCTTGTTCTTCATGATGCTCTCTGCGCTTTAAACTGACCTCTGAGACTATCACAGTGCAGGTGCATTTATACGGAGACTTGATTACACACAGGTGGATTCTATTTATCATCATTAGTCATTTAGGTCAACATTGGATCATACAGAGATCCTCACTGAACTTCTGGAGAGAGTTTGCTGGGGCTTAATAATTTTGCACGCCCAATTTTTCAGTTTTTTATTTGTTAACAAAGTTTTAAATATCCAATAAATTTCGTTCCACTTCATGATTGTGTCCCACTTGTTGTTGATTCTTCAGAAAAAATTACAGTTTTATATCTTTATGTTTGAAGCCTGAAATGTGGCAAACGGTCGCAAAGTTCAAAGGGGCCAAATACTTTCGCAAGGCACTGTAGGATCAATGATTGGGGGTCAGCGGATGAAACGGAGTGGGACTGGGGGTCAGAAGCTGGGAGCAGCTCCCCAGGTCTTGAAGCAGCCATGATCATTGATAAGAAGTCCAAGGAAGCCTTAGAGAGAGGGGAGTTAGCTCAGAAACTTGGGTTTTGTGATACTTATGTTGAGAGAATCCCAGACCTCACCCCTTCAGGAAACATTGCCAGAGCAAAGGATCAGAACGCAGCCTATGAAAGTAGGATCCAGCGAGTGTCCACTCCATTTTCTCCACCAGGGAGGATAGGTGGCTACAGAAAAAGGTGGCACCTGAATATGGATACGATTGTCCATACGCTCCTAGAGAGGTGATGCTGCTTGTGGAAAAATTCTCGCCAGAAGAGAAGTTGAAAGAGAGATTCAACAGTGTGAAAGCTCAGTGGAACTTTGGGCACTCCATTTATATTGACCGAGTGGAGGTCTGCCGCCTGGATGGATCAGGTCAGGCCTGGTCGATCAGAGTCAAGGATGAGCAAGGTACCTATGTCCGGGTTCCCCACCCTGATTATTATATTTAAGTGAAGCAAGTGATTCATCTGAAAAATTTTCAAAACTGTGTTGGTCGGCTGGCCATCACAATTGACCAAAGAACTGTGAAAAGAACATGTAATGCTGAATTTACAAGTTGTTGAAAGTGTTCAAGTTTCAATGCAGACCCCTTGGGCTATCAGGCCAGGGTCTTGGAAGAAATGTTGCTATGCTATCGGGCCAGGGTCTCTGTGGATTACAAATACTGTGTGGGAAACCTTCCACAGTTTAGACAAGGTGAAGATATTGTTTGTTGCAGATGCAAGTGGATCCAGGAACTCTGGTGGGGGGTGCCCTAAAAGGACCCCTGGTACTTCCCTGACTCAGCAGGAGTGCAGGTCATTCAGCACTGTGACTTGCCCTATTTCTTTCAAGAAGTACTTTGAGAGACAGCAAGAGGGCGCTGTGTCTCGCTTCATCAAAGGACTCTGCATAGTTAGCCAGTGTTAGGGTACGGACTCTTTACTGGCAAGGAGTGGACCCCCGCGAGTCAAGACACTGGTCAGCAGAGGTAGTCAGGGAAGGGAGTGGAAAGGTCACCCTTAGATTCAAAGGAGGGTCTTTCCACTCAACTGTCTAGATAGTTAGTCTTGTATTTTCAAAAGTTGTATGCAGTTAACTAACTTTTGCTTTCATTTTCTCTACAGGTGGGATCATCTTAGAGACAGTCAGATAGGATATGTACATTGTATTGTTTTAAAATTCCCACCAAGCAAGTTTGTTTGTGGGGGGTGCATCGTTTCTCATGCACCTTAAAGTGTGTATATTTGTACAGCAGAGTATGCAAAGCTGTATTTTTCTACTGTAATTTATTTGTACATTCAATTTTTCCTTTTCCCCCTTTCCAGGTTTGTGGGATACTCCTGAGTTTTTGGCCAGTGTTTTTGATAGGAGGGGCTGCCTCAGAGTCAGAGAGACCTGACTCAGTTTGGTGTGGTGTGGATGTAGCACCCTAAAAGGTAGGTGCTAGGTAAAGTATAGTGGGCCTTGGCTGTCTAACAGCAGGGCCATGATTTTCAGCTGGGCTGTCATGTCTCCTAGGTGTGGCTGCTGAGAGGGGAGTCTCCCCACTGGCTCCATGAGAGGATTCTCATTGGGCAGTGGAGGAAACCCAACCAGAGGCACATTCAGGCCTGAATCTACCCCAGAAGGCAGATTCTGCCGCAGAGGATTCTGGGAGTGGGTATAAGTTTGAGGGGAGCGCATGGCGCAGCGTCTTTGGCGGGGGGCAGAGTCCCAAGAGGGAGAGTACGGCTGTCTCTCCTCCTGTCAGAAGGATCGGGTGTCTTGGGCGGCTTGCCTGAGAGTACAGAGAGAGAGCTGAGCTGAGCTGCAGAGAGGATCCGGTGTGCCGAGGACCAGCGGAGAAAGAGGGGTTCAGTTCCAGGAAAGCATTCCAAGTTTGTGAGTACTGTGAACTACTCCTAGGGGTCTGCCCAACTTAAAGGGGACCACTCCGGTGAAGGTCCTGGGATCCAGGAGCTAGCTAGCGGTAAAGGGGGTGCCTAGTGAGAGGACCCTGAAGTGTCAGAGGGGGTGCCTAGTGAGAGGACCCTGAAGTGTCAGAGGGGGTGCCTAGTGAGAGGACCCTAAAGTGTAAAGGGGACGCCAGCGGTTGGGCCCTGAAGAGTTAGGTGTACAGTGTGCAGTGTGCAGTGTACTGTGTTGAGAGTTGCAGCAGCACAAGCAGTTACAAGTACAGTGCCTTGCGAAAGTATTCGGCCCCCTTGAACTTTGCGACCTTTTGCCACATTTCAGGCTTCAAACATAAAGATATAAAACTGTAATTTTTTGTGAAGAATCAAAAACAAGTGGGACACAATCATGAAGTGGAACAAAATTTATTGGATATTTCAAACTTTGTTAACAAATAAAAAACTGAAAAATTGGGCGTGCAAAATTATTCAATAATATAATAGTGATAATCAGCGCAAACCATAAACCAATTAAGAATAAAGAAAACTATATAAATGTGCGCACAAGGCTGCCAACAATCAGTGCCAAACACAAAACACTAGTGACTAAATAGATAATAAATATTGCTGCGCCAAGTGAATTAATCAAAATAATATTAAATCAATATGCATATATAACTTATAATCAGAAAGCAACCTAATGCTTATATACATAAATCATATATCAATCCAAGTGTTGAAAAATCAGTGATAAATAAAGTCCCAATGGTGAAGAGCTATAAGTGAACAATGAAATCAAATAAAGAAATCAATCTTCATCTGTGATCAAAACAGTGTAAAGTGCTGCATGCTTCACTCCAGTGCTCCCAGTGGTTAGTGCAAGATTAGCAGCTCACCTTAGGAATAGACTCATAAGAGTCATACACGCTTTGGGATGTATATGGATAACAGCCTGGTCTCCCCTCTTTCTCTGCGCCAGCTGAGTGTTAGCGTCAAGACAGCGCTAACAGGCATTTTTCTGTAAGGAGTCCCAGTTAAACCTAGTTGAGCCAGAGGAGTATCCCACTCACTCCCTTCTCCCATCCCCATTACAAAATAAACAAAACAAACCAGAGATGCCGGAATGGTTATTGTCTCCAATCTCACACTGGGATATTCAACTTAAATGTGTTGGAAGTGTTACCGGTAACAATGGCAGACCCATATCAGGCCCAATGCCTGGAAAACCTGCTACAAATATAAGACTTTACAATCACTTTAAGGTAAGGAGACTGATGGCCACTCCAGAACCTTCACTTTTTTCTGCTGTAACCACTGGAGGGTTGTGCTGGAAACGCCACGGACCAGGTGACGTTTCCAGGGAGGGGCCACCACCAGGAGGGGCCACCAGGTGACGTTTCCAGCCGCCCCAGAAGGTAGAGCGTTGTTTTTTGGTGTTTTTTAGGCGGCGTGATTGACAATGGATTTAGATCGAGGGACACTATTTTTTTATTCTTTAACCACTTCTGGACCGGAAGGATTTGCCCCCTCAATGACCAGGACATTTTTTGTGATTCAGCATTGCATTACTTTAACGGAAAATTGCGCGGTCATTCGACACTGTACTGAAATAAAATGTATGTCCTTTTTTCCACAAATAGAACTTTCTTTTGGTGGTATTTGATCACCTGTGCGATTTTTTTTTTTTTTGCGCTATAAACAAAAAAAAAAACAATATTTTACACATTCTGCTATATAACATTCCAAAAAAAAATGTAAAAATCAAAATTTTTCATACTTTTAGGGCAATTTGTATTCTGCTGCATATTTTGGTGCACTCCTCCTCTTTGCCAGTTTTGGTGCCCTCCTCCTGTTCGCCCAAAAGCCATATATGCTGCATTCATATGGAGAAGGTTTGTTTTCATCCCAGCTGGATATACATGCAAATGTGAAGTACAATGTTAACTAATTGTGATCTAATGTTTTGTCTTTAAGCATGACTAGCCACTAATTCCTGTTGTCTTTTCACTTTAGGAATTGTTTTGATTGTTGTCGGTCCCGATGAAGCTTGCCGCAAAATGTGTTGACCGCAAATCAAATAGACTTCACAAAGTCAAGTATTGGTTCATTTTCAATCAGATCAATTTTTGAACTACTATATAACTCCATATTGCTATAATACTATGATATGTGGCTTTTTTTCTCTCTTTTCTTTTATGATATGATCCAAAACTTTTTCTACTGAGTACGGAGGCTGTATATCCCCCACTCTGTAAAATTTTAAAAATGTTTGTAATAAAAAATATTTTCTTTTAAAAATTGTGCATATTGAGTCTATCTTATGATGTGCCTCTGAAAGTCCAGCTTTTTTTATGTTTGGTTGGTCTCCAGCAAACATCTTTCCCTTTCTATATATATTTGGATTACGGCACCAAGCTGGTAGCTCACCTTGGTCCATTTAATTGGGTGTTACCCACCCCTCTCTTTCTAGCTCCAAATTAAATTCTCATTGTTTTTTGACAGTGGGCATAAGATAGCTTTTCTAGAAATTTCTGTTATATACACTCTATTTATATTAGTTCTGTAATAACCTTTTATAATGACGGACTATATGGGCACATCATGGGATGGATTTATGCTCCTAATACAGAAAAATGTTAGAGAGGACAAAGGGGGATCAATAGACATGGTGGTGTTCTTTCAGAAACTTAGGAGACTACTGGAGAAAAAGTCCAATTTATATTGGCACATTAAATATTTTGAAAGATACAATGATGAGGATATTAACCCCATGGGACTTCGTGTCCAGATTTTCCCTAGCATCAGCCTCATTACGCCTGATCTTAGGGAAACATGGAAGGCAAACCTCAATTCTTGCTCTAAACAAATGATAGTGATTCTGTGTGATCAATATTGTAGGGAAATGTTGAAAGTTAACGACAAGATTAAATTGATGTATTCACAACATCAATCCTTATGCTCCCTTCCTGAAATCATTACGAAAAATATGACACTTCAGGAACATCTGAAAAAATATAACACAGATCTAATCCAGAAAAAAGAGCAAAAATTCATGAGGGATAAGTTGGCTTTTAGTAATAACTCCGCCTACAAATGGCCCGCGGCAGGACAAATACCATCACAATAGGAATAATGCTACAAATAACGTAAATGACTATGAAAGTATAGAATCTGACTCGTCTAACACTTCTTCCTTTTCTCACGCTTCACAGATCAATCAACAAGTTGATATCACAAATAGATAATCTACAAACCTCTCTCTAGAAAATGATGTTTTTTTTTAGATACAATCACACTCGACACTCCCATGATGGCGAAACAAGTTTAAAGAGGTAACAAATATCAAGGGTCCTCTAGATCTATATGTAGTGAAGAAGAACCAACAAACACCAAGCTAAATATAATTAATTTGTCCTCCTATACTCCGACTCAAGCACAGAAAGAGGTGCTATCTCTCAGATTTACTTTTTGTCCTACCCAAGAGTTGGACCATTTCGAAATCATTAAAGATTTGAATCTATTTGGTAGAATACAAGTACCTGTTTGACAATGAGAGGAAAAAGAAAAAACAAGATCTTGCTTTGAGAGAGCAATGGAAAGATTTCAAGGTCCGAGACTTTCGGGCCCTGAAAAACTTAATGGATTTGTTGGACGAAAATGATAGCTCCCGACAATACCATTTCAAATACCCCTGAGAATACATCAGATACTATGAAAAAGAAATCCAATAAATTCCCATCCTTTCAAACGAATCCTAACATATCTACATTTATTACTGCAGTTACAAAACAAATTCAGTCCATCCAAGTAGGTAAGCATGGTCCAAGTAATCTTACAAATGCACAAAAACAAGCACTGGCATCATCAGCACTGAGAACATAATAATCAAGCCCTCCAATAAAGGGGGGAATGTGGTCGAAATGGATATTGATTAGTACAAATCCATGTGTCTTACCATTCTAAATAACCAGGATTGGTATAAAAAAAATTTGCATGATGCTGTCACCAAGTTCCAAACAAATTTCACTCAATTACTATTAGATGCATATCAGACAGGATTAATTGATAAAATTACCTATGATACAATTCTTGTAAAAAATCCTCGAGCGCCAACCTTTTATGCACTACCTAAAATGCACAAAAATCTTATTTCACCACCCGGAAGACCAATAGTGACTGGTATTGGCTCTTATACGGAGCCAATGAGCCAGTACATAGATACTTATCTAAGACCACACGTGGTGGCCTCACCCTCATACATTCAGGACACACCAGACCTCCTTAAACGCCTCGAAGACATACAGGTTCCCCAGAATACACTACTTGTAGCAATCAATATAGAGGCACTGTATAGTAGTATTCCTCACAACAAGGGACTCTCCATAATAGGAGAGTTCCTATGTGAGAGACCTCTCGAATTCCAAAGGGAAAATAAATTCATATTGAATGCCCTCCAGTGTATCCTCAAGGGTAACTTTTTTGTTTTTGATGAGTCCCACTACCTCCAGGTGCAGGGAGTGGCGATGTGCCCCATCGTACGCGAACCTGTACCTAGGGGGGTGGGAAAGTACAGTTTTTTCGGATAATATATTTTCTAAATTTCTTCAGGTGGTCCTCCTCTGGCTCCGGTACACAGATGACATGTTCATGCTGTGGTTGGGGCCAGAGGAGGACCTTGTGGAATTTGTTACCCTGCTGGGCAGCAATCACTTCAGTCTCAAATTTACGATGCACTATGACATCCAAACCATACCTTTTTTGTATATACAAATTTTCATTAACGATGAGGGCAAAATAGGAACCACATTATACCGCAAACCCACCGTGGGAAATACACTGCTTCATGCTTCCAGTTTCCATCCACAACCCCTAATACAAAGTATCCCATATTCCCAGTTCTTACGATTAAGACAGATTTTCTTAAATGAGGAACATTTTAGACAGGAGGCTTATGCTCTCCGTGAGAGATTCTCAAGAGGATACACTAGGACTACCCTTCACAAGGCATTCAATAGAGCCTGCCAACATACTCGAGAAGAAATTATCTATGGAGGAAATAAAAGGGCCACCATGGAATCAGTTCCTTTAATTACTCCATTCAATAGACATCATAAAGTCATCAAACATATCTTACAACAGAACTGGTATTTGTTAACAAATGATCCAATTCTTAGCAAATATGTGAAGGACTACCCTGATGTCACCTTCAAAAGGGCTAAATCTATCAGAGATAGAACAACCAAAAGCCATTTTCAGGATACTAGACATGAAACTCTTGGTGATATAAAAGGGACTTGGAAATGCGGCACATGCAAATTTTGTGACTGGATTTTTGAAAATCAGTCACTATACTTACTCGATGGTCGCCTATACTCAATTACGCATCACGTTAATTGTCATTGTCTATATAATGCTAGGCACCTGCGGTGGGTTTTATATAGGCAAGACAAAATGCCGATTCTATTCCAATTCCATTTTATTTCATGTTTTGGCGCGGTTTTAATGGTGCGGTTTCAACAGCTGCAGGGCAGCCAATCAATAAGCGTTTAACTAGTGTGCCCTTAGAAGCCATCACAGCCATGCCTACTAATGGCATGGCTGTGATTGGCCAGTGCAGCATGTGACCCAGCCTCTATATAAGCTCGTCACGTAGCGCCGCATGTCACTATACTCTAACTACTGTAGGGTCAGGTTCCTGCTGCTGCTGATATGAGGGAGAGATAGGAGATTATCGTAGGGGCAGACTGGAGATTGCTTTCAGGGAAAGAATAAAGGAATCTTCTTTAATCAGACAGCGATCTACATCGATTTTAGTGTGTGGGGGTGCAGTGCACAATCTTTTTGCCCTGACTTGAGCCCAGTGAGGAGGAGGGAGAAAAAAAAACTTTTATCAGTCTCTTAAGTGGGCGCATGTAGCGGCCATGTAATGCAAGCTCAGTGCATATGTGTCTACCTAATCTGGATTTAAAAAAATAAAGTTTTTTCCTTCATATTTTACTGTGACATACAGTGTTTAGACACTGCTGTTCTAATCTGCTATTCAAAAATCACCAATTTAAGGGGAATATAATTAATTTTCCGTTTTTAGGGAAAAATCATTATTTTTCAGTTTTTCTTTCAAATGTGTTTTTATTCAATAGCAGAATAGAACAATAACAGTATCCAACCTGTTAGGTGGGTGGCGTGCGGCGTGTAGTGGCCATGTAATGCAAGCTCAGTGCATATGTGTCTGCCTAATCTGGATTTACAAAAAAAAAAAAATGTTTTTTCCTTCATATTTTACTGTCACATACAGGCTTTAGACACTGCTGTTCTAATCTGCTATTCAAAAATCACCAATTAAAGGGAAAAATAAAAAAAATACGTTACTGTGAGATACACCCTTTGGATACTGTTGTTCTATTCCGCTATTCGATAAACACCCATTTAGGGAAAAGAAAAATTGCGGCCTAGTCAGCATATTTTACTGTGAGATACACCCGTTGTTTACTGTTGTTCTATTCCGCTATTCAATAAACACCCATTTAGGGGAAAAAAAATTGCGGCCTAGTCTGCATATTTTACTGTGAGATACACCCGTTGTATACTGTTCTATTCCGCTATTCAATAAACACCCATTTAGGGAAAAAATATTAAATTGCGGCCTAATCTGTATCTGTATGTGTGAGATACACCCTTTTAGATACTGTTGTTCTAGTCTGCTATTCAATAAACACCCATGTAGGGGAAAGAAAAATATTAAATTGTGGCTTAGTCTGTATCTGTACGTGTGAGATACACCCTTTGGATACTGTTGTTCTATTCCGCTATTCAATAAATACCCATTTAGGGAAAAAAAAATTGCGGCCTAGTCTGCATATTTTACTGTGAGATACACCCGTTGTATACTGTTGTTCTATTCCGCTATTCAATAAACACCCATTTAGGGAGAAAAAAATTGCGGCCTAGTCTGCATATTTTACTGTAAGATACACCCATTGTATACTGTTGTTCTATTCCGCTATTCAATAAACACCCATTTAGGGAAAAAATATTAAATTGCGGCCTAGTCTGTATCAGTACGTGTGAGATACACCCGTTGCATACTGTTGTTCTTTTCCGCTATTCAATAAACACCCATTTAGGAAAAAAAATTCAATTGCGGCCTAGTCTGCATCTGTACGTGTGAGATACACCCGTTGTATACTGTTCTATTCCGCTATTCAATAAAAACCCATTTAGGGACAAAATATTAAATTGCAGCCTAGTCTGTAGCTGTACGTGTGAGATACACCCTTTTAGATACTGTTGTTCTAGTCTGTTATTCAATAAACACCTATGTAGGGGAAAGAAAAATATTAAATTGCGGCTTAGTCTGTATCTGTACGTGTGAGATACACCCTTTGGATACTGTTGTTCTATTCTGCTATTCAATAAACACCCATTTAGGGGAAAGAAAGATATTAAATTGCGGCTTAGTCTGTATCAGTACATGTAAGATACACCCGTTGTATACCATTGTTCTATTCCGCTATTCAATAAACACCCATTTAGGGAAAAAAAATTCAATTGCGGCCTAGTCTGCATCTGTACGTGTGAGATACATCCGTTGTATACTGTTGTTCTATTCCGCTATTCAATAAACACCCATTTAGGGAAAAAATATAAAATTGCGGCCTAGTCTGTATCTGTACATGTGACATACACCCTTTTAGATACTCTTGTTCTATTCTGCCATTCAATAAACACCCATGTAGGGGAAATAAAGATATTAAATTGCAGCTTAGTCTGCATCTGTACATGGGAGATACACCCTTTGTATACTGTTGTTCTATTCCGCTATTCAATAAACACCCATATAGGGAGAAATTATTAAATTGCGGCCTAGTCTGCATATGTTACTGTGAGATACACCCTTTGGATACTATTATTCTATTCTGCTATTCAATAAACACCCATTTAGTGGAAAGAAAGGTATTAAATTGTGGCTTAGTCTGTATCTGTATGTGTGAGATACACCCTTTGGATACTGTTGTTCTATTCTGCTATTCAATAAACACCCATTTAGGGGAAAGAAAGATATTCAATTATGGCTTAGTCTGTATCTGTACGTGTGAGATACACCCTTTGGATACTGTTGTTCTATTCTGCTATTCAATAAACACCCATTTAGGGGAAAATTAATAATTTTGCAGCGTTTGCTGATTATATTACTGTGAGATACACCCTTTAAATTTGTTTGGCGCATCTCCTTCCACCACCAAGGATTGCAGTGCGCTTCAGTTTGCCTCCTGTTGCTAACTCCTCCCACTCCGCTTCCTCATCATCATCCTCTACCGCCTCTGCATCAGGAGCAGTGATCATTTCCAAGGCTTACAGGGCAGTCATTCACAATTGGCTCCGAGGGTGGGTTCCTGCACCCACAAACGCCAGGTACACAATTGTCCAGCAAGGGCAAGGAGGACTCTCATAGTGAAGTAAGTATGGGAACAAATTTAATGTATAAATCAGATGCACTTGCATATATGTGACTTGTTTCTGGCATAAGAAATTCACTATGAGAGTCCTCCTTATTTTTCCAAATCACGGCATCCGAGAGATCCATTCCCTGTGATAAGGATACATATAGGTGGATATCTGGAGGTGTATTGGAGGTGCCCATTGGATACTTGGCTACCGGTCATTACTGGCAAATTACCCTGTCCCTACTTGTGATTCTCTGCCTGAATTGACCCCCTGTAATAAGGGGTCTATCTCATCTGGTAAGCATTTTAGTGCACACCGGGTGATCCTGTGTTTTGGTGGAGGTGCTGGAGTTCATTATTAAGAAGTGCTGAATTTGCTGCTACCATACCAATCTTCCATATAATTGTGTATTGGACTTTTTTTATTGGACTGTCATTCACTGTGGACTGTCACTATATATTTATTGTTGACTGTCACCCGTTTTGCACATTTATCTATTTAATTATTTATTTACATTCATATATATATATTCATTGTGGATTGCCACTTGATTGCACATTTATATATGTATTTGCATTTGCACTTTTTGTCCTAATTTGCACCAAACTTTGATATATTTACTCTATCTTGATTCACTTATGCACTTTATATCGATTTATGACTAATATCTGGTTGCACTTAAGTGTATTTTGGTTGAGTGCAACTTTATATATAGCAATATATAATGTTATTCCATTATACGTTTTACACGGCTTTGTTGCGGCCCCTGAATAGGAGTTTTTCCTTACACTTTATTATTATTCATCAATATTTATCACTATTTATTTTTTCACTCTCCATTGCACAGGTTCAGTTGGTGCTTAACACCAACATCCTCTCTCATATCTTATGATGTGCCTCTGAAATTCCAGCGTTTTTTATGTTTGGTTGGTCTCCACCAAACATCTTTCCCTTTCTATATATATTTGGATTACGACACCAAGCTGGTAGCTCACCTTGGTCGAAGATAGATAAAGTTTTCATGCTTGAATTACTCTTCAGGGTTCTAACTTAGCACCCCCTTTCTCACTTGCTGTGTATGCTGACACCCATCCACTGACTCTCCACTGGAGCGATCCCCTTCCTGCGCAGACCCCTGGCAAGCTTCCCGGTACTCATGGACACTGTTTTTTCCCAAGGTTGCTCTGCCACCAACTCCTCCAGTCAGTTTTCATGGACCTCCTGGCTCAGCTCCACACTCCAGATTCACCAGGCCAACCGCCTGTGACCACCATCCATTGCAGCAAAAGGAGAGACAGCTGTAACCTCCCTCTGGGACTTGGCTTTCTGCCCAAAGACCCCCTACCACATGTGTCCTTTATATTCTATCCCTGGAAGCACCGCTCTCTGTGCCAACCCTCTGGGATAACTTTCCAAAGCCTGTGTGTCACTGGCTGGGTTTCCTCCACTATCCAACAGGCCTCCCTATTGGACACAGTGGTGACACTCCCTCAGACCAGATGAATCACACATGGACACATGCAGCAGGCACAACTAATAATCCGGCTCCCCTGATAAACAGACAGAGCAAATTATATTTCACCTGCCTAGCACCTATCTAGGAGGGTGCTACATATACATTGTACATCCACATCAGTCCTTGCCCTCAAGGAGCTTACAATCTAAGGTCCCAAACTCACATTTATATATACACACATACTAGGGTCAGTTTAGACAGGAGCCAATTAATCTACCAGCATGTCTTTGGAGTGGGGGGAAGAAACCGGAGTACCCAGAGAAAACCCACGCAGGCACAGGGAGAACATGCAGACTCCAGGCAGGTATTGCTGTGGTTGGGATTCAAATTGATGACCCTAGTGCTGCTAGAAGGAAGTGCTAACCACTTAGCCATTGTACTGCCCCTTTATTTTCATTGTTACACTTAGTCTTGTGCCCCACTGTGTTCCTGTTTTACAGACTGTGTCTGAACCTACCTTCTGTATGCTCATTTATGCTCAAACCATTATTTATTCTAACTTGTAAGTTAATTTAGCACTAAAAAGTATTGGGTCTATTTCCTGGTACTAATTCATAGCTGAGTTAAAGGTATCTTTACTCATGTTCTTGTAAGTGCTTGTAGTATTTTCATTTAACCAGGTGTGTCAGAGGGGCTGAGGTTGTTCTTGGAGTCAAAGCGCAGAACAGAGTACGCAAACTACCATGCGGCTCCTTCAGGGGTAGTGCCACATATATATTGTGTTATATCTTACAGTATATCTTATGGCATCTCACAAGCAGGGGGGGGGGTATGATGAGCACTGTTGATCCCACGGAGGTTGTTATGGATCTTACATTCTTTAGTTTACATCTAAAAGGTAGCAATGACTCAGGGTGTCTCAAGTGGAATCTCTGCTGTGGTTGCTGGAGGATGATAAACCCTAATTTTTTGAGCATTTTTTGTTATATACACGAGAAGCTTTGCTGGATTGTATTAATGCAGTACAATCCCCAGTCAGACAAGGGAGTTGTAAATCAAGTTCCATTCAACCCCTACTCCAAGTCTTGTCAGATATATCCTACTTAGCCTCAGCTAACATACACCAATCCACTCCCATCTCTAGACACCAGTTTGCTCAAAGATTTCCTCTCTGTTACCCATAACAACCATAGGTGAAGTTCCTTATACTTTGCTTCCAACTGTATATCAGTACCCTGTCTCCACTAGATGCACTGCATTTATCATTGCATTTGATCCATCAAAGACTTTACTCAGAAATCCCTTTCTCACCATTTGTCAGTACTGGTACTACTCCTCTATCAGCTGCACAATCTGCTCATAGCACTGCAATCACTTGCAGGACTCCAGCGTTCAAACCTAAAAAGAAACAGAAGTTTTCCCTCATACAATTCTGCTACTGTGGACTGCTGCCTCAACCATTGTTTAGCCAGTTCCCAACTTCGTGTCTGCTGATGAGGTACAGTCCACTCCCATGCCTGCTGATGGGTTCCAGTCTGCCTCTGTGCCTGCTGATGGGGTCCAATTCACTTCAATGCCTGCTGATGATGTCCAGCCAACATCAATCATTCCTGCTAAGTCTTTATCAGCTACTTTAGTCCTACCTGTCACTGTATCAACTATGGATCAGTTCTGACTACTGCCCCTTCATATTTGGGACTTCCATTACCCCGCCCTTACTCTACCACAATCATAGCTTAATTTACCACCAAACTTCAGATAGACTGACTTATTTGGCCAAGTGGGGCCCTCTGCCCTTTCTCAAAGCCACTATGCACCAAGTCTATATACCAGCCTCCCAGCCTGACCATGCTGATACTTCACCGACTGTCCAATCCAACTCCACTGAACTTTGACGTGCTACCCAGTTTGACTCTATTGATCATCTGTCTGAAGTTGCTGATCCTCTATTCCCTGCCTAGCCTGCCTTTGACAGTCCTATGCTTAGTCTTCACCTGATGTTGGGAGTGTATTTAGTCCCTCCTTATTCCATTTTGCCTCATTGTTCTGCCTGTGAACCCAAACCTGATCCTTCTCATGTCTGCTTGCACCTGCACCAGTGTGCCTTCTTCCCATCCTGGCTTATACCTTGATCCCCCGTCTGATCCTGCTCTGCCCTGTTTTCCCCACCATTTGTACATAGTTTAAGACCCTGGCTGATTCGGGGGGGAAGCATATAAAGGCATGAATGTTGGTGACCGCCACATCACCTGCCTGGAAATGGAGGGTGCTGTTATGTCTCCATGCTTGGTGCCTTGGTGAGTAGTAAATGATTTGGATGTGTATTGTTTTTGAACAAATGTGTTTTGTGTGAACATCTCACAAATTGCATCCCTTTGGATCTTTGTTTACCTTAGATGGGACATCTCTGATCATCTGGGAGTGCTTTAGTGACTATCTTATTTTTATTTATTTTTGTAAACCTATCCAACTTTGAATAAACACTTTTGGGTTTCCTACTGGGGTCCCCATATTTGGGAGGATTATCTCTCAACAGTTGAAGGTATTTAACCTCCCTGGCGGTATGATTATGTCAGGAATTATGTACCAAAAGCGGTACAATGTTTTGATATTTATAATTTATAATATATATATATATATATATAATATAATATATATATATATATATTATAAAATATAATATATATTATAAAATATAAAATATATTATAAAATATTATAATATATAATATATATATATATATATATATATATATATATATATATATATATATATATATATATATATATATATATATATATATATATATATATATATATATATATATATAATGTATATAATATATATATATAATATATATTAATAATATAATTTATAATTTACAATTTAGAATATTTGATATTTTTCTGATACTAAGGTGATACAGTGTAATCCTCTCAGATTACATTGTATCACCTCCTTTTTATGTGTTTGTGTTTGTGCAACATTTGAATTTCCCTCCCAGTTCCGCTCCCATGCACCATTGCTGCTGCAGGGAACGGAACCAGGAAGTCATCAGAACGACAGACGGCGCGCCGGGGATCTTGGCGGCGAACACAGCAATGGGAGATCATCGCTGGATCGCCAGGAGAAGGTAAGGAACCTCGCTGCCGGCTCTGCACATCTACCCCGAGCGTGACTCGGGGATACCGATCCTAGCATGAAAAAGCCACCCCGAGTCACGCTCGGGGTTACCGCTGAGGGAGTTAAAGCCCTTTTGTGATACATGTAGATAGGTGGTGTTTTCATTGATGAGATTGAGTTCAATTGAATTGGGCTCATCTGTGCATATGTACTGTACATACACCTGTATATATATTTAATCCTTTTCTCAGCTACCCTGATCGGGGGTGCTCGCCCTATGATCTATTGTCACCGTAAGTGCTGGCTCTCTTCTTCGTATTAACTCTAGGATTCCTACTAGTGTTCAACTGTTTACAATATATGCATATGGTGAGTTTATTATCTGCCCATATGTGTAGCATTCAGATCATCATTGAGAATAACGAAGACTGTTTATGTAAGAATTTTGTATTTTTTTGATAAGTCTCTTGCAAAATACTGGTATATCTGTGTAGTATGCACATATATAGTATCTCACAAAAGTAAGTACACCTCTCACTTTTTTGTACATTTTTTATTATATCTTTTCATGTGACAACACTGAAGAAATGACACTTTGCTACAATGTAAAGTAGTAAGTGTACAGCTTGTATAAAAGTGTAAGTTTGCTGTCCCCTCAAAATAACTCAACACACAGGCATTAATTTCTAAACCGCTGGCAACAAAAGTGAGTACACCCCTAATTAAAAATGTCGAAATTGAGTCCTGTCAGAATGTTTATACTGCTCTGATATAACAGTGTCTATTTATACAAATAAGCAAAGATCTGTAAGTTAGGAGAATCTCAACTTATTTCTATAAATCATAAAAATGCAAGATCGTTTTAAGTGACACTAAACTGAAGATAGAGGATACAATTCTGTGCAAAAATATATATATTTATTAAATACTTCAGTGCAAAATAAATGTCAAAAATATAATTGGTGATAAACACACAGTTTCAATAAAATGCAATAATATATATCACAAAGGTAATATGAGCATAAAATCAAAGAATATTATCTCAGAATAATAAAATGATCATAACCAAAGACTTTTAAATATGAGTGACAGTCTACATAAAAGATGGCAACCAATATGACAGGTTTGACATGTGACTTCTCTCATCCAACAGATATTCAATTTCTATGTTTTAAATACAGTTGCATGGATCAACATTGTTGGACCATGCCTTAAAAAGTCCAGATTGTATTGATAAAATATGTTTCTATTTTCTTAACCTACCATAAAGAATACATCACAACTGAACCCTTTTACTAAAAGCCAGAATCAGCTTAAATCCCAAGATAAAAGAATTAAACCAATCATACTGCAGTTAGAATGATTTAACTTCAAATCTTGATGCTACAGATTAGGTGATGGGTCAGTTAAGTGCATCTAAATAAGGCAGATCAAATATCTATATGAAGAATAGGAACATACTTTACCAGCCAAATTCTATTGTCTGAGAAGTCACGTTGTCTTGGTTATAGGATCAATGGTCTCCCCTGAGTGTCAGCTCTTCCTCACAATCTTTTCAGTCCTCAGCTCTCCCCTCTCTAGCTGACTAGCACTTTTTAAACCCCCCCTGGAGTATGGGCGGGGATCTCATTACCATATAATCTCCACGTCACTAAAAGCATCTAATTACTATAATCAATTATTGGAAATTAAAATTAAACATCCACTAGGGGCAGTGTTGCATTACTTATTAAATTTTGTTTTAACATACGTCATAACATACAATGGCCTACTATTAAAAGTGACCTTGATGACCTGTTGACTAGTGAGATCCCATTAAATCACTTGTCTGTGTCTTACACTGTCAATTAAGATGTCTGGCCTTTAGGATTTACAACACCTTGATCAGTCCAAAGTAATTCTTATGTAAACACTCCTACCACATGCCTTGAAATGAAGTAATACGTTTTTAAGACGCACAAGTCCTTACACATCATAGAAAAGTATACTTATGTATATATATATATATATATATTATATATCTAATATTATATAAGTATCAAGTTCACACTTCTATATTAATAAGAATACAATGTACTATCGTTAATATACATCTTACATATGATGATGTTTTCTATAAAAACTTATATGGTTCATCTTTAAATGTCTGCTAGAATATACTGGGGTATTGTCCATTGTTATATACAGATAAGATAACAAGCCAGACTAGCCATGAGTGACTAGTACGATGTCTCGCCAATTGATTCTTATCTGATGAGATGTGTAAAGGGGTCTTATTTATGACTGCTGACTTACAAGGATTTTCTGTAGAACTTAAGACTATGTAAAGGCATCTTGTAAAAGAACATGAACTTCCCATGAACTCCTAACAAAATGGATCCTGTCCTGTTCAGAATCTTATATGCATAATATGGCATATACATGGCTTTTAAAATCATTTTTATTCTATTAGTTAATTACACCCAATAGTCCCGACATATCCCCCCCCTTTCTTCCCAGTAGACAAGTGAGCAACTTAGGCCTATCTGGAAATAAAGCTTTTTAAGGAGTAGGGGAGAAAAAAAAAAAAAAATGTCTTGTTCTCTTTTTGTAAGAGAACAGTTCATATTGGGAATTGTTCATTACTTTTAAATTTGTGCCTGTGTCTCTCTTTTCATCCAAACAGATAGTGGGATGGTGTTATCTTTGTTTGACTTTCTTAAATTACGGATTTTTTTAGACAACACTATTAACCATATGAGACAACCTATAGTCAATATATAGATACCCATATCATATATACTTATTCCGATGTTTGTGGCTAACATTCGCTGATCACGTAATGAATATTTCATAGTATTTATGGTTAAGTTATCTTTCTTTACCAACAGTTCTATAGTATGATTAGGTTTATTTTCCAATAAGAATTTCAGATCAGGATTCATGGGAATCTCTTGTCCTTGAAATGCATCCACAATCACAATTTCGCTTTCCCATACATCATTTCCTACTGGATAAAGTGTAGTATCTCCAATGACCACTTTAGTGTCTTTAAAAACTTGGACAATGATCACTGGAGAGGGTAACACTATTTTCTTATTTTGAATTAATTCCTTATAATAAACATTCGCTTCCTTTTCAGTAGTGCTCACTAACCATTTGTTTCCTACTAGGGTAGCTTGAACACTTGAATTATCATACGTTTTACTGATAGTCACCCTACATTTTTCTGATCCATATTTTAAATAGTCCCATCCACATAATGCCTGTGATGCATCATACACAAAAGGTTTTCCTTCACATTGGAAATTGTTGTCTTTAAACTTTATACATTCACTTAATATTGGTATGGAAAATACACCAGGATCCGATAACTGGTATGTAATTATTTCCGGAGTTTGTATCTTAACGTAAAGACCATTTTGGTAAGTTCCTACATTATGAATATATTTCATCTGAAAGACGTTTCTATTATCTATATATGGTATGGACAATAAGAAACAAATTTCCATTCTTTCTGGATCAATGTACAATGGTAAGGCGCTTCCCATTTCAAAGGATAGGTTTACATGAAATTCCTCCATGGCCTCATCACCTAGTTCCAATAACATTGTCCTTATAATATCTCGAGAAACAAAATATAAGGGAACGCGACCATGGAGTAAGTCATTCATTCCGTTTTGAACCTCATCTAAAAACATTAAGGTATGGAACAGTATAGGATCTTTCAAAAATAAAAGTTCATATTTAAAGCGTTCATGACTTTTATGTAGTTCGGTAGAATGTGATATCAGCTCTGAGTGTAAGTTTGTGGTAACTATAATATTGTTAACCACATCCATTAATTTTTCCATATTAGTCTTTTGAATTTCAATTTCCTGGTATAGATACTCAATATTATCTCTCAAATTTCCTATTTCAGCTTGCAAAGTCTTTATAGAGGCAGAATTGACGGCCGAAGTGGTGGTAGCCACTACCATCCCAAGTGTAGTAAAAACAACACTAGCAATTAGGAATCCGAGGAATCTTTTTGGACGTTCAACCTTAGATGTTGGTTGGATAATAAATGGTTTTCTAGCATGGTCTAGAATATCTCGTACTCTAGCCTGTGCTCGGCTTACATGTGCGATATACCATTCTTGCATCTCCTTCAACTGAAAATAGGAGGTATTGTAATTCCTCTCGATGGATATCTTTGGATCCAGACTCACAAAGACCTTCTGAAACAAAATCTTCCTCTCCGTCAACAGGAATCCAGGGGCATCTTGCAACATGATTCCGGAAGAGGGACCCGATTCAATGAGGGGTTCCGCCTTGAGTTGGGCTCCAAGGAGTAAGATGACCCATCCGATCGCTGCATTTTTGGTAAATGTCATCGTCCGTGCCAATCAACGACCAAACATGGAAGGTTAATCTCCTCCTATTAGATAAAACATACAGTATGAATATATATATTCCCCTCAATTGATATTTTTCAAAATCACACAACTATAACGAAACTTTGCATGTAAAGATCTGTTAAGTGAGAGAAAATATCACAATGTCAAATCATTAAGTACATTAGGTTTCTTCTTCAGCCTCACCGTCCAGCATTCTCAGTTGGGACCTAGGATGACAAGCACGTAATTGATTGACATGAACCCATTTTTCTACAAAACCATCATTCTTGACAATTTTTATCTTGTAAGCCACAGGTGAGATCTTATCAATGATGGTGTATGGACCCTTCCATGAAGGAAGAAACTTCTTTTCCTTTACTCGATCCCGAGCAAAATTGTACAGATACACCTTATCACCTGTTTCATACTCCTTCTTGGTGGTTTTGAGATCATAATAAGTCTTGTTACTTACAGCTGCTTTCTCGAGGTTCTTCTGCGCAAAAGCAAAAGCATGTTGGAGATGTTGACGTAGGTGCTCCACATATTGATGTGTCGTGGCTGCATTGATCAGATTGTGATCTGATGTGCGATACAACAAATGTTGTGGAAGAATCATTTTCCTACCTGTCATCAGTTCAAAGGGCGACATATTGGTAGCAGCGCTTGGTGTGGCTCTAATAGCCATGAGCACTAGAGGCAATTTTATGTCCCAGTCTTTACCTGATTCTTTGATGAATTTCTTAAGGATGTTGACAATGGACTGGTTATAGCGCTCCACTGCTCCACTAGATGCTGGACGGTATGCAATGTGCAACTTCCGTTTTACCCCCAAGATTTTCCATAGCTTAGACATTACCTCACTGGTGAAGTGCCGGCCCTGATCCGACTCGATCCTTAATGGCAGACCAAATCTGGAAAAGACATGGTTAACAAGCAAAGTGGCACATGTTTCAGCAGTGTTGTTATGAGCTGGTAAACATTCTACCCATTTGGTGAAGAGACAAGTGACAGTCAACATATAACGGTTACCTCGGGACGACTTTGTGACAGGACCTATAAAGTCAATCTGGATATCAGACCATGGCAATGAGAAACCCTTTCTTTGAAGCGGGGCACGATGCGTAGGGCCTTGAGGTTGGAATTGAGCACAGACCAGACAACCCTGACAGTACGTTTGGACATCTTTCAACATATGAGGCCAGTAAGCATAATCACGTAGTAACTCATAAGTGATCTTTTCACCACGGTGACCTGCTGTGGGTGCGTCATGGGCATGTTGTAACATTAGGCCTCTAAATGTAGTGGGAACTACCCACTGTTGAAGACCATTCTTAGATGTCCTCATTAGTAAACCATCCTGAATTTTGAACTGAGATTTAGTTCTCACAAGTAATCGGAGATCTTCCTTTTGGGCATAATCTTCCTCCGATAGGGGGTTGTTAATAGGATCCTCAATGTGTTTATAAAAGATTCCAAGTATAGGATCATCTTTTTGGCTCTTAATTAGATCCTTACTTGTGGATTCTTGACTCCATTGTGCCACATTATGTGTAGTTTGAGCGTTAGCTCGTTGTCTAGTGACAGCTTCAATGTGTATCAGTCCTAATAAATGATCTATGTCCACATTTGTTCCATTTATGGCACCTTGTTTAGCAAGTTGATCGGCTAGATCATTACCTTCCTTGTCCATGTTCTGGGTTTTAGAATGGCCTTTAGTTTTCTTCCAATAAATGGTTAGACCATTACTTTTGACTAATTCATCAATGGCACAGAATAGCTTGGCGTGTTTTACAGGTTTGTTATTGGACCGTGACATGTTATTTCTTTTCCAAGTAGGCAGGTATTCAACAAAACTATTACGTACATAATTGGAATCGGTGACTATAACAAATTCTGTGATGTTGTGCTCTATAGCAATTTGAACAGTTTTGTATACAGCTGCTAATTCGGCCACTTGGCTGCTCTTAGCACCAATGCTGTATCCCACTGAAATATCTGGAAATCCACTGGTCCAAGCGATTCCAATACCTGCTACTAGTTTTCTCTCCTCCCCTGTGGTGGTGTGATAAGCACAACCATCAATATACACACATGGAAGTAAAGGACAGTAATCCTCATCATATGCTTTGTAAGGGGAAGAGATTTGTTCCTCTAAGAAATCCTCTATTGGCTCCTCTTTATGAGAATGAGCCGCACAATCATGAAGTTCGGCAAGTCCTTGAGCTACTGGACTCTTTTTATTTTGTTTATACCGAATTTCTAATGGCCAACCTTGTAAAGATAACGTCCATGCAGTTATTCTGCTGTTGGACAAATTGCCATCTCTAATTTTGTCACTTTGTAAATATTGTAGTGGTTGGTGTGCCGTTTCAACAATAATTTTCTCACCCTGAATGTAACTTCTGAAGTTTTGAAGGGCCCAGACTGTGGCTAATAGGGCTTTTTCACAGTCATTAAATTTTACCTCTACAGGTGACAGGGCCTTGCTGGCATATGCGATGACCTTGTTTAGTTTGTCTTGTTTTTGACACAATACAGCACTAATGCTGAGATTTGTAAAACCAGTTTCCAGGTAAAAGGGTTTACCCCCCTCTGGATATATGAGACATGGGGCTTGGGTGAGTCTCTTTTTAAGTTCAACCATGGATTGTTCCTGGTCTCCCCCCCATGTCCATGGTACATTCTTCTTGAGCAATGTCAACAATGGGTTACTGATTTCTGCATAATTATCAATAAACTTACGTGAATAGTTCATCATACCCAAAAATGATCTCAATTCACTGACATTGGTAGGTGTTTTAGATTTCAACACAGCATCTACCTTCTTCTTTTGAGGATTTAGGCCTTTGGAAGTGACCTCATGTCCCAAGAAGTTTACTTTGGTACGACACCACTGGGCTTTCTGTAATGAAATTTTAACACCTGCCTCTCTCAACTGGTTAAGCACATGTCTAATCTCCTGGATATGCTGTTCAAAGGAGGTGCTTTTCAACAAAATGTCATCTACATATGTCAAATTTCCCCTTTCGGTAGCATCGGGCATAGCCTTATGCAAAAATACAGCAAATTCATGACCTGCATTTATATAACCAAACGGCATACGATTCCAGGTAAATTGTTCCTTGCCAAACGTAAATGCTAGTTTATATTGGTCTTCAGGACTTACCTTGATGGTCCAATAGCCTTGGGCACAATCCAGTGCAGTGAAAATTTTGGCTCCTTGCATTTGTGCCAAGCATTGGTCAATATATGGCACGGGCCAGCCGGACATATATACACGCTTATTGAGCTGTCGGAGATCAGCACACAAACGCCATTGACCATTCGGTTTGAGGATACCAAGGATAGGATTATTATAAGAACTGTGCACCGATCTTATAATGCCTCTCTCCTTGAGATTCCTTATTATTTCCGCTAGCGAATCGTAACAAGCTAGTGGAAGACGATATTGCTTGACATAAACGGGAGGTGCCTCTGGATCAGTTTGAATTCTAGCAATGTGGATATCTGTTTCACCACAATCATAGGAATCTTTGGCAAAGATGTCCTGACACTCCAGGAGAACTTCTTTTAATCTCTGGCGCTCTGAGTCATTAGAGCATCCATCAGCTAAGGAGACTTCCTGCTGGACCATTTCTAAAAACCCTGGAAAAGCTTCAGGTTGACCTATTTCATAGGCTTCTTCAAGTTTGTCAGTGAGGTCATGACTTGGCTTATTAGTCTCACCGATAGACACACTATATTCCTTTGCTTCCTGCTCATTAAGTGGATGATCAAAGGTAAGGGAAGATTCCTCCACCTGGCAGGTACCTCTTTCAGGATCAAAAGGATAAATTGAATTAATGGTGAACAATCCTTCAGGAGAAGAATTAAATGTTTGTTCGACCATCTGTTCCTCGGTGAGATATTGTTCAGGAATTAGGCCGATGACTACATTTTGAAATCCAAAAGTATAATAATCTGAATCTAAGGCCAGACCAATTACAGTGTCTTTTGACAAATGGATTTCATTGGGAGTACTGTTGTTGACAATTATTTGAGTTTTGGATTGGTGAATATTTACCATGGGTATAGGACTTACTGAAATTCCCAGTTGTTGCATCCTATTTGAGAGGCATATTAATGCATCAAGGTTCTTTAATTTTTGGCCTTTTGGTACCTGAACAGGTAATAGGAAATTATTGGAACCTGGAGGAATGACAACATTTTGTGGTACTAATACCTTTACTGCATATGGCAGTATCTGGGATGATCTGAGGGCCTCATATACATTCATGAAAGCACATGGATCCTCTTTTAATCTAGTCCACAATATGGAATTCACCACATCCACGTGTATGGCAAACCGATGTAATATATCATTGCCAATGTACATTTGACACCTTGGCTCATTGAGTACCAGGAATAAATGAGTGGCTGTTTTACCCCCTATGGAAATAGATAACATGCATCTTGCAATGACATTGTGACTTTCAGAGTTATCATCCAATTCATGGACCCAGTTATCTTGAGGGTTAGGATACTTAATTACTTTAGGAGTGGCCACTTGTTTTAGCAGATCCCTACTAATGTAACTGTGTTCCTGGCGCAGATCCAGTTTAGCCCTTTTAGTTCTTCCCAGGTCATTAACCTGTAGGGAAAAGAACATGTCATCATTCACCCTTTCAATTCCTGCTAAGAATTGTGTATGATCACTAAACCCAGTAGGGACAGGATCTTCGGGATGAAGGTGAATGGTCAGAACATCACTTTCCAAGCAAACATTTTTAACTCTTTCAGGGGACACACATATGGTGTTATCCTCCCGTCCACCAACTGTACAGGTGGGAGTGGCTTGTAGGAATGAGATGTCTGGAATTTGGGAATTCCTGAAATGGATCTCAATGGAGTCCGGTCTTTCTTCAATTACATGGCAGTTACGTTTACTGCGATAGGCCTGGGAGTGCTCATAATTAATCGGCATTTTTGCTTGGGACCAAATAACCTTATTAATGAAATCCACAATGGGATTCAATCTCTTAAGGAGATCTATGCCAATAATCAAACGATCATAGGGCAAATCAACTATCAATATGGGATGGCAAATTATTTTATTTCCCAAGTTGATGGGCAACCAAGCTTCTCCTCTGACCTTTAAAGCAGTGCCTGCAACACTTATGAGGTTAGCTTTAACACTTTTCAGCTTGTATTTCTCAGAAGATAAATCCTGGATTTGTTGAAAATATTTCTGAGATAATATAGTTGCATGACTACCTGTATCTAATAAAGCCATTATTTGTGGTAAATCATTATGCAATTTAATTTCCAGATAGTACCTGTCATCAATTTCCTGTAGTGAACACAAGTATTTAGAATGATCAGTGAAAAGAATGTCATGTTGTCTCTTACCCCTCGACCCCCCTTCCTTTTTCACACAGGATTGCGTGCCTGTCAGTTTCACAGAGGAAGTTTTGGAAGTCTGCAAAATAGAGTCACAGACAAGTCGCCCCTCCTCCTTGCCATCTGGCATTGGAAGGGTTAAATTCTTTTCAAGCATACAAACAACAGGTTCAATGATTTCACTTTTAGACATTGATACAGTACAGGTATTTACATGACTGGAAACTTCTGTTATTGGGGGTTGTTTTCTGCAGCATTCGGTCCTAAAAAAGGATTGTTGGATTTGTTACTGAGAAGCTGGGATATTTTGTCCATCTGTTCTGCCATAACTCCCACTTGGTTCTGCATCTGATCCATTCTATCATAGAGATTATTTCTATTTTTCCAGTGAACTCTGGGGGCTGGATTTTTGGGATTAGCAGTCTGAGACTTGTCAGAACCTTCTGATCCAGAACAATTATTTTGATTTTCTTCAGGGCCATTTTGATAATTCCTAAACTTCCCTCTCGGGTATCTTTTAAATGGAGGATTGCGTCTTTTTACCCATTGATGCTTTTTATCTGGTGCACTATCAACAACTGGACCCTTTTTATCATCTGGATGTGGTTTAGCCTTATTTAATTTGGGAGTATTGGGGTCTTTAACCACATCTGCATAACTCCTTTTTGGGGCTTCAAAGTGTCCCTCATCTCTTTTATGATGAACCTCAGAAATTTCATTATTTGGCTTTTTAAACCTCTTATCCTGAATCTCCTCACTATTTTGCAATACAGCAAAAAGGGTTGTACTTTCTGATAGTAACCAATCTAGACCCCATTTGGGATTATATTCCCGGGCCAGAATAATTTTGATTTTATTTGGCAGAGCATCGTAGAACAATTGGATAAATTCAGGGTTTTCAAAGTGGGGCTTTTCCTCAGCCAGGCTATAGGCATTTTTGAGAATGGACAAAAATTCCCTAGGGCTTTGATTTGGCCGACATTTCAAAGTAAACATGGCCTTTCTAGCAGCTGTGGCTGTTTGATAGGGACCGAATTCAGTTTTCACTTCTGAAACAACTTCAGACCAGGTATTTTTGCCCATATCTCGTAGGGAGTTAAAGAAAAACCTGTATTTTGATTCAAACACCCATGAAATGAATTGGATCTTCTGCCTGTCACTGTTTAAATTCAGGGTCAGCATAGCCTCCTCGTAGGCTTCCAAATGATTAATTATAGAAGGAGAACCTTTCTTGGTAAACAGACCTACTGTTTCTTTTAAGAATTTTATCACCTTTGGGCTATCACATACAGGCTGAGAAGTCCTTCTTTCACTTCTTTGAGACTGTTTATGAGATAAGGTTGAACTCGCTTTGGGAAGAGAATGTCTTTTGGGTCTAAAAATCTCTTCCTCAAATGTGTTATTGGAATCACTCTCAGAATCTGACATTTGAGTTTTTGTGGGATGTTTAAAAACTTTATGTTCAGCAGAGGTTCGGCTCAAAAGTTCAGGGACATTTTCTCCCTTCCAAATAGAAGGTGTAACCTTTTCACTGCTGGTATGTTTTTCCAGCACTGGATACAGATAAGCCGAATCCTCTAACTCCTGTTGCATTAATTCTTTAGCGAATTGCAACTGGTCACATTTGATTTCTAAAGCAGCCCTCTGTCTGTCACATGTTACCAATTCACTATGTTTTTGACTCAGTTCTTTTCTTAGGGAATCAATTATTTCTTTGGTCTGATTGCTTTGCTCCTGATGACCTGATATATGATCAACCAGTTTCTTATTTTCATCAACCAAATTTTTAACTTGATTTCTACAGTCACAAATTATTTGTTGTGATTGTTCCACAAGCTTAACCTGAGATCTCAGTTCATTTTGAATTTTGTTCAATTGAGCAGCTAATGCATCAATTGTGTAAAGAAATACTGGCCATGATCTATATATCAGTCCATCTTTATCTTTCTTATGTTTAGCAACAGCAATTTCACAAAGAAATGAAGCTACCCATGATCCTTCACTCCATATATCATTTACATATCCTGCAATTCCTCGTTTCATTTCAACTACCCAACTATTGAGTTCATCTTTAACATCCAATCTATCTTTGACATAAGACATCACATTAAATTTGACTGTTTCTCTAGTCTGTTCATTGTGCAGACCCATTTCTGATTCTGGTTCTGTTTCTGTGTCTGTGCCAAGGGGCAGTATTGCATCTGACACACCTACAGATTCAGCCATGTTCAATATTGTAACCAACAATCAATTAATGTGAATGGCAATAAAATATATATTTTGCACAATTATAACCCCTATTTCACTAGGTACTTATCTCGCGCTCGGGCCTCCAATTATGTCAGAATGTTTATACTGCTCTGATATAACAGTGTCTATTTATACAAATAAGCAAAGATCTGTAAGTTAGGAGAATCTCAACTTATTTCTATAAATCATAAAAATGCAAGATCGTTTTAAGTGACACTAAACTGAAGATAGAGGATACAATTCTGTGCAAAAATATATATATTTATTAAATACTTCAGTGCAAAATAAATGTCAAAAATATAATTGGTGATAAACACACAGTTTCAATAAAATGCAATAATATATATCACAAAGGTAATATGAGCATAAAATCAAAGAATATTATCTCAGAATAATAAAATGATCATAACCAAAGACTTTTAAATATGAGTGACAGTCTACATAAAAGATGGCAACCAATATGACAGGTTTGACATGTGACTTCTCTCATCCAACAGATATTCAATTTCTATGTTTTAAATACAGTTGCATGGATCAACATTGTTGGACCATGCCTTAAAAAGTCCAGATTGTATTGATAAAATATGTTTCTATTTTCTTAACCTACCATAAAGAATACATCACAACTGAACCCTTTTACTAAAAGCCAGAATCAGCTTAAATCCCAAGATAAAAGAATTAAACCAATCATACTGCAGTTAGAATGATTTAACTTCAAATCTTGATGCTACAGATTAGGTGATGGGTCAGTTAAGTGCATCTAAATAAGGCAGATCAAATATCTATATGAAGAATAGGAACATACTTTACCAGCCAAATTCTATTGTCTGAGAAGTCACGTTGTCTTGGTTATAGGATCAATGGTCTCCCCTGAGTGTCAGCTCTTCCTCACAATCTTTTCAGTCCTCAGCTCTCCCCTCTCTAGCTGACTAGCACTTTTTAAACCCCCCCTGGAGTATGGGCGGGGATCTCATTACCATATAATCTCCACGTCACTAAAAGCATCTAATTACTATAATCAATTATTGGAAATTAAAATTAAACATCCACTAGGGGCAGTGTTGCATTACTTATTAAATTTTGTTTTAACATACGTCATAACATACAATGGCCTACTATTAAAAGTGACCTTGATGACCTGTTGACTAGTGAGATCCCATTAAATCACTTGTCTGTGTCTTACACTGTCAATTAAGATGTCTGGCCTTTAGGATTTACAACACCTTGATCAGTCCAAAGTAATTCTTATGTAAACACTCCTACCACATGCCTTGAAATGAAGTAATACGTTTTTAAGACGCACAAGTCCTTACACATCATAGAAAAGTATACTTATGTATATATATATATATATATATTATATATCTAATATTATATAAGTATCAAGTTCACACTTCTATATTAATAAGAATACAATGTACTATCGTTAATATACATCTTACATATGATGATGTTTTCTATAAAAACTTATATGGTTCATCTTTAAATGTCTGCTAGAATATACTGGGGTATTGTCCATTGTTATATACAGATAAGATAACAAGCCAGACTAGCCATGAGTGACTAGTACGATGTCTCGCCAATTGATTCTTATCTGATGAGATGTGTAAAGGGGTCTTATTTATGACTGCTGACTTACAAGGATTTTCTGTAGAACTTAAGACTATGTAAAGGCATCTTGTAAAAGAACATGAACTTCCCATGAACTCCTAACAAAATGGATCCTGTCCTGTTCAGAATCTTATATGCATAATATGGCATATACATGGCTTTTAAAATCATTTTTATTCTATTAGTTAATTACACCCAATAGTCCCGACAGTCCAAAGTGTTAATATTTTGTGTGGCCACCATTATTTTCCAGCACTGCCTTAACCCTCTTGGGCATGTAGTTCACCAGAGCTTCACAGGTTGCCACTAGAATCCTCTTTCACTCCTCCATGACGACATACATTGGTGGATGTTAGAGACCTTGCGCTCCTCCGCCTTCTGTTTGAGGATGCCCCACAGATGCTTAATAGGGTTTAGAACTGAAGACATGCTTGGCCAGTCCATCACCTTTACACTCAGCTTCTTTAGCAAGGCAGTGGTCGTCTTGGAGGTGTGTTTGGGGTCATTATCGTGTTGGAATACTGCCCTGCGGCCCAGTCTTCGAAGGGAGGGGATCATGCTCTGCTTCAGTATGTCACAGTACATGTTGGCATTCATGGTTCACTCAATGAACTGTAGCTCCCCAGTTCCGACAGCACTTATGCAGCCCTAGACCATGACTCTCCCACCACCATGCTTGACTGTAGGCAAGACACACTTGTCTTTGTACTCCTCACCTGGTTGCCGCCACACACGCTTGACACCATCTGAACCAAATAAGTTTAACTTGGTCTCATCAGACCACAGGACATGGTTCCATTAATCTGTTGAAGAGTGCGATCACTGGGTGCAGCGGAGTCTATTCAGATCAGACATTGTGGAGTAACAGGACCTGGCTTCTTTATTGGAACAGAATAAAATAGAGATTATTGCGCTAACTTAAAAAATGTAAGCAGCTGACATCAATCACTGAACTAAGGAGAGTGATAAATCAATACAAATACAAAAATATGTGCAGCGCTAGAAGAAAAAAATTCCCAACAAAATAAATTGTCCAATCGCAGGAAGCATTCCACAAGTAACATAAACAATGGATGGTGAGAAAAAGTCCAATATATAATGGTGCAAATCATATATAAGTGCAGCAAATCCCGTCACCAGTGAAGGTAGAAATATATTGCGCTCACCAGATGGATGGGACCCCAAAACACCTTATAGTGTAGGAGTCAAACAGGCTTAAGAATGATGGAGTGTCCCCACAGATTTTTCACCGATTCCAACGGCAACCATGCAAATCTCCGGTAGATGAAATAATTCAGAGATTCCCCTTCCACATGGTGGGTGGTAAAACCGAAAAAAATGGAGGGACATATAGCGTAATATTGCTAAAATCAATTTAATATCAATAAAGCTGATACACTTACAGACATCCGTGAAAGACAGGCATATAAGATGTAAAACAGCTGGGCTGACCAAGTCCTCTTTACATGTTTCGGCATAAATGCCTTTTTCAAAAGATAAAGTCAGCAGGTAGCCAGTGTTCATATATATATAGAGGTAGAATTAATTGGGTACACCTGTAGGAAGTAGGCAGTGGACTGCATGGAAACCGGAAGTAAAACCGGCGTGCGTTCCAAGCCTCACTATGGTATAGCGCCAAAAATTAAGCCTATTAAATCATAAGGGGAAAATAAGTATTTAACAGGAAGTGATGAAATGCCTGGAGGGGATGGCATTAGCCATCATACACCCCAAGCCTCTTTCTGGATTGTAAGACAGGATATGCTGACATCACATCCGGGACTGGGCGGAAGTGATGTCAGCGTCAAAACATCGAGGGGGGGCGGCATTTAACCATCATCAACCCCAAGCCTCCATCTGAAATGTAAAACCGGATATGCTGACATCACATCCGGGATTGGGCGGAAGTGATGTCAGCAAGGCAAGGCGGACCGCTTTACCGGAAGTTAGGGCATATCAATGCACCAGGTCAACAAACCAGAAATGGAGACAACTCAGATTGGCCGATTCAGCAAATAGTGAATAACGCCAATAAGAGAACAAAAAAAGAGGAAAATAAAAATAAAATGATGACGTTATAGTTAAACAGCGCCAACAAAAGAGTAGAAAAGGAGGGGAAAAAATCGGTTTAGTTATCTAAAACCATAGTATATCATCATAGTGGGCTCATTTAAAAAATGAGAAACCAATATTTGGAAAAAACAAAAATGTCAATTGTCCACAGTTGAAGGGACATAATAACAAATTTTGTCTATATATAGTCCATAGTCTATCTCCATATTAGGTGACCCTTAATACAGGATATCTATAACAAAAAATAATATTTTTATTAAATAACTACATGATGTATACAGCCAAAAGACAAATGTAATAAAAATATTTTAAAAAAATATCGTGAATAAAAATGATAAAATCACATAAAAGAACGAATAAGGATAAAGGGAACGTAAAAGGGAACGAACATTGGGATGTACTTAGAAATGATCCCATTTTGGGTACCGTCTTACCTGTACGACCCTCGGTCACTTTCAGAGGTGCCCCTGCATTAAGAGGACAATTAGCTCCCAATGTACCGGATGAACCAATTAAACCAAAAAATTTTTTTGCTGATCTTATTGGTTTTTATCCCTGCCGGAAGTGCAGAGTGTGTGAATATAATTGTGATAAAAGAAGGAAATTCACATCTTTTCAATCTTCTGTCACAGGGAGTCTTTGCCATATCAAGTTTTTCGCCACTTGCATAACTACTCATATTGTTTATTTGTTAACGTGCCCCTGTAAAAAGCAGTACGTGGGACGCACTATTAGGTCCTTTAGTATTATTCGTGTTCGTACCGAATAATTGGATTTTTGTTACCCGAACACGAACACAGACACTTTACTGTATATTCGGGTAAAAATCTGTGTTCGGTCGTTTTATTTCCGGGTTTTGCATGCTCTGGCGCTCTTTTCATGGCGGGCTTTCAACAGCCAATCAACAATCGTTTAACTGGTGTGCCTTAAGCCATCCCAGCCATGCCTGCAAATGTCTCAGTAGCTGTGATTGGCCATCTGAAGCATGTGACCAAGTCTTTATAAGTTCGAGGCAGCCGCAGCGGCGTCATTATGCTGCTTAGATCAGGGACAGAGCACACATCAACGTGCTGGCTGCTGATTAGGGAAAGATAGGCAGGAAAAAACCATTTGTGTCCGGATAGAATTGAGGGACAGGTCGGAGTGTTTAGGCAGGGCGAGTTGTAGGCATTTTAGGGATAGAGTCTGCTGAATTATAGGGTCAGTGTCTTCTGCAAACTACAATCGATATTGCTGTGTGGGGGGTGGGGTCTGCACTCAATCCTGATCTACGATCTCTTCTCAATCCTGTTAGGGAGAGGCTGCTGCTGAATTTTAGGGTCAGAGTGTTCTACAAACTACAATCGATATTGCTGTGTGGGGTGGGGTCTGCACTTAGTTCTCCTGATCTACGATCTCTTCTCAATCCTGTTAGGGACAGAGTTTGCTGAATTTTAGGGAAACTGTGTTCTACAAACTACAATCGATATTGCTGTGTGGTGTGGGATAGGAGATAGGCAGGTGTCAGTGATCCACATCCATTTTTCTGTGTGTGGGCTGCAGTGAACACAATCTTTTTGGGGTGCAGTGAACACAATCCTTTTGGAGTGCAGTGAACAAAATCTTTGTGGGGTGCAGTGAACAAAACCTTTGTGGGGGTACAGTGAACACAATCTTTGTGGGGTGCAGTGAAGACAATCCTTGTGGGGTGCAGTGAAGACAATCCTTGTGGGGTGCAGTGAACAAAATCTTTGGGGGGTACAGTGAACACAATCTTTGTGGGGTGCAGAGAAGACAATCCTTGTGGGGTGCAGTGAACAAAATCTTTGGGGGGGTACAGTGAACACAATCTTTGTGGGGTGCAGTGAACAAAACCTTTGTGGGGTGCAGTGAACACAATCTTTGTGGGGTGCAGTGAAGACAATCCTTGTGGGGTGCAGTGAAGACAATCCTTGTGGGGTGCAGTGAACAAAATCTTTGGGGGGTACAGTGAACACAATCTTTGTGGGGTGCAGTGAACAAAACCTTTGTGGGGTACAGTGAACACAATCTTTGTGGGGTGCAGTGAACAAAACCTTTGTGGGGTACAGTGAAGACAATCCTTTTGGAGTGCAGTGAACACAATCTTTGTGGGGTGCAGTGAACACAATCTTTGTGGGGTGCAGTGAACAAAACCTTTGTGGGGTGCAGTGAACACAACCTTTGTTGGGTACAGTGAACACAATCTTTGTGGGGTGCAGTGAACAAAACCTTTGTGGGGTACAGTGAACACAATCTTTGTGGGGTACAGTGAACACAATCTTTGTGGGGTGCAGTGAACAAAACCTTTGTGGGGTACAGTGAACACAATCTTTGTGGGGTGCAGTGAACACAATCTTTGTGGGGTGCAGTGAACAAAACCTTTGTGGGGTGCAGTGAACACAACCTTTGTGGGGTACAGTGAACACAATCTTTGTGGGGTGCAGTGAACAAAACCTTTGTGGGGTACAGTGAACACAATCTTTGTGGGGTACAGTGAACACAATCTTTGTGGGGTGCAGTGAACAAAACCTTTGTGGGGTACAGTGAACACAATCTTTGTGGGGTGCAGTGAACAAAACCTTTGTGGGGTACAGTGAACACAATCTTTGTGGGGTGCAGTGAAGACAATCCTTTTGGAGTGCAGTGAACAAAATCTTTGTGGGGTACAGTGAACACAATCTTTGTGGGGTGCAGTGAACAAAATCTTTGTGGGGTACAGTGAACACAATCTTTGTGGGGTGCAGTGAAGACAATCCTTGTGGGGTGCAGTGAAGACAATCCTTGTGGGGTGCAGTGAACAAAACCTTTGTGGGGTACAGTGAACACAATCTTTGTGGGGTACAGTGAACACAATCTTTGTGGGGTGCAGTGAACAAAACCTTTGTGGGGTACAGTGAACACAATCTTTGTGGGGTGCAGTGAACAAAACCTTTATGGGGTACAGTGAAGACAATCTTTGTGGGGTGCAGTGAAGACAATCCTTTTGGAGTGCAGTGAACAAAATCTTTGTGGGGTACAGTGAACACAATCTTTGTGGGGTGCAGTGAACAAAATCTTTGTGGGGTACAGTGAACACAATCTTTGTGGGGTGCAGTGAAGACAATCCTTGTGGGGTGCAGTGAAGACAATCCTTGTGGGGTGCAGTGAACAAAATCTTTGGGGGGTACAGTGAACACAATCTTTGTGGGGTGCAGTGAACAAAACCTTTGTGGGGTACAGTGAACACAATCTTTGTGGGGTGCAGTGAACAAAACCTTTGTGGGGTACAGTGAACACAATCTTTGTGGGGTGCAGTGAAGACAATCCTTTTGGAGTGCAGTGAACAAAATCTTTGTGGGGTACAGTGAACACAATCTTTGTGGGTTGCAGTGAACAAAATCTTTGTGGGGTACAGTGAACACAATCTTTGTGGGGTGCAGTGAAGACAATCCTTTTGGAGTGCAGTGAACACAATCTTTGTGGGGTACAGTGAACACAATCTTTGTGGGGTGCAGTGAACAAAACCTTTGTGGGGTACAGTGAACACAATCTTTGTGGGGTGCAGTGAACACAATCTTTGTGGGGTGCAGTGAACAAAACCTTTGTGGGGTGCAGTGAACACAACCTTTGTGGGGTACAGTGAACACAATCTTTGTGGGGTGCAGTGAACACAATCTTTGTGGGGTGCAGTGAACAAAACCTTTGTGGGGTGCAGTGAACACAATCTTTGTGGGGTGCAGTGAACAAAACCTTTGTGGGGTGCAGTGAACACAACCTTTGTGGGGTACAGTGAACACAATCTTTGTGAGGTGCAGTGAAGACAATCCTTGTGGGGTGCAGTGAAGACAATCCTTGTGGGGTGCAGTGAACAAAATCTTTGGGGGGTACAGTGAACACAATTTTTGTGGGGTGCAGTGAACAAAACCTTTGTGGGGTACAGTGAACACAATCTTTGTGGGGTGCAGTGAACAAAACCTTTGTGGGGTACAGTGAACACAATCTTTGTGGGGTGCAGTGAAGACAATCCTTTTGGAGTGCAGTGAACAAAATCTTTGTGGGGTACAGTGAACACAATCTTTGTGGGGTGCAGTGAAGACAATTCTTGTGGGGTGCAGTGAAGACAATCCTTGTGGGGTGCAGTGAAGACAATCCTTGTGGGGTGCAGTGAACAAAATCTTTGGGGGGTACAGTGAACACAATCTTTGTGGGGTACAGTGAATACAATCTCATACTTCTGAAGCTTTGAGGGTGCTGCCTGTTCTATACTCCTCCTCCTCCTCCTCCTCATCCATCCTTTTAGGTGTACAAACAATAGTAATTGGGGCCTAGTGTGCTTCTGTACGTGTGAAAAACATACACTTTTTTTTGATCATATTTCCTATTCCGCTATTCTATAAAAACCTTTGGGGCTCAATTAAATTGCGGAATAGTCTGTGTCGGTACGTGTGAGATCCACCTTTCCAAGTTTTTGGGGTTCATCTCATACTTCTGAAGCTTTGAGGGTGCTGCCTGTTCTATACTCCTCCTCCTCCTCCTCCTCATCCATCCTTTTAGGTGTACAAACAATAGTAATTGGGGCCTAGTGTGCTTCTGTACGTGTGAAAAACATACACTTTTTTTGATCATATTTCCTATTCCGCTATTCAATAAAAACCTTTGGGGCTCAATTAAATTGCGGAATAGTCTGTGTCGGTACGTGTGAGATCCACCTTTCCAAGTTGTTGGGGTTCATCTCATACTTCTGAAGCTTTGAGGGTGCTGCCTGTTCTATACTCCTCCTCCTCCTCCTCCTCATCCATCCTTTTAGGTGTACAAACAATAGTAATTGGGGCCTAGTGTGCTTCTGTACGTGTGAAAAACATACACTTTTTTTTGATCATATTTCCTATTCCGCTATTCAATAAAAACCTTTGGGGCTCAATTAAATTGCGGAATAGTCTGTGTCGGTACGTGTGAGATCCACCTTTCCAAGTTTTTGGGGTTCATCTCATACTTCTGAAGCTTTGAGGGTGCTGCCTGTTCTATACTCCTCCTCCTCCTCCTCCTCATCCATCCTTTTAGGTGTACAAACAATAGTAATTGGGGCCTAGTGTGCTTCTGTACGTGTGAAAAACATACACTTTTTTTTGATCATATTTCCTATTCCGCTATTCAATAAAAACCTTTGGGGCTCAATTAAATTGCGGAATAGTCTGTGTCGGTACGTGTGAGATCCACCTTTCCAAGTTTTTGGGGTTCATCTCATACTTCTGAAGCTTTGAGGGTGCTGCCTGTTCTATACTCCTCCTCTTCCTCTTCCTCATCCATCCTTTTAGGTGTACAAACAATAGTAATTGGGGCCTAGTGTGCTTCTGTACGTGTGAAAAACATACACTTTTTTTTGATCATATTTCCTATTCCGCTATTCTATAAAAACCTTTGGGGCTCAATTAAATTGCGGAATAGTCTGTGTCGGTACGTGTGAGATCCACCTTTCCAAGTTTTTGGGGTTCATCTCATACTTCTGAAGCTTTGAGGGTGCTGCCTGTTCTATACTCCTCCTCCTCCTCCTCATTCATCCTTTTAGGTGTACAAACAATAGTAATTGGGGCCTAGTGTGCTTCTGTACGTGTGAAAAACATACACTTTTTTTTTATCATATTTCCTATTCCGCTATTCAATAAAAACCTTTGGGGCTCAATTAAATTGCGGAATAGTCTGTGTCGGTACGTGTGAGATCCACCTTTCCAAGTTTTTGGGGTTCATCTCATAATTCTGAAGCTTTGAGGGTGCTGCCTGTTCTATACTCCTCCTCCTCCTCCTCCTCATCCATCCTTTTAGGTGTACAAACAATAGTAATTGGGGCCTAGTGTGCTTCTGTACGTGTGAAAAACATACACTTTTTTTTGATCATATTTCCTATTCCGCTATTCAATAAAAACCTTTGGGGCTCAATTAAATTGCGGAATAGTCTGTGTCGGTACGTGTGAGATCCACCTTTCCAAGTTTTTGGGGTTCATCTCATACTTCTGAAGCTTTGAGGGTGCTGCCTGTTCTATACTCCTCCTCCTCTTCCTCCTCATCCATCCTTTTAGGTGTACAAACAATAGTAATTGGGGCCTAGTGTGCTTCTGTACGTGTGAAAAACATACACTTTTTTTTGATCATATTTCCTATTCCGCTATTCAATAAAAACCTTTGGGGCTCAATTAACCACTTAAGCCCCGGAGGATTTGGCTGCTAAACGACCAGAGGGCATTTTGCGATTCGGCACTGCGTGACTTTAACGGACAATTGCGCGGTCGTGCGACGCTGTACCGAAACGAATTTGGCGTCCTTTTTTTCCCACAAACAGAGCTTTCTTTTGGTGGTATTTGATCACCTGTGCGATTTTTTGATCACGCGCTATAAACAAAAAAAGAGCGTAAATTTTGCAAAAATAGCAATATTTTTCCCTTTTTTTTATATGAAATTCCCCCAAAAAAAAATGTAAAAATCAAAATTTTTTAATATTTTCGGCCAATTTGTTTTATGCTACCTATGTTTGGTAAAAAAAATCGCAAAAAGCGTATTTTGATTGGTTTGCGCAAAAGTTATTGCGTTTACTAACAAAGGGAAAGATTTTTGTCATTTTTGTTGTTTTTTTTTTAACGCGTAATGGCGGCGATCTGCGATTTTTTTTGCGGTACTGCGACATTGCGGCGGACAGATCGGACCCTTGACTGACATTTTTGACACTTTTGGGGTTACCAGTGACATTTCTACAGTAATCAGTGCTATACATATGCACTGTTACTGTAAAAATGCACTGGTAGTGAAGGGGTTAACTTTATTTGAGAGGGAGGGGCTGTGTGTGTCCCTAGGGGCGTGATTCTAACTGTGATTGGCTGTGGCTTCAACTGTATGAGGAGTGATCAATGGATCTACATAGTAGATCCATGTGATCAGCTCTCATACAGAGAGGAGAATGACAGGCAGCTTGTTTACACAAGCTGCCTGACTATCTCCCTCTCCCCCGCCGATCGCAGAGTGGCCGGCGGCGATCGGGTCCGCCGGTCACGCGCGCGGGGGGGTCCGTGACCACGCGGGAGCGGGAGCGCGCCTCCGGCGGCGCGCGCTCGCTCCCTAAACCCTCACAGGCGAGCGACGTAGACCTACGTCACTTTGCCTGTGAGGGGCTGACCGCCCACGTAGATAGTCGTGCGGCGGTCGGCAAGTGGTTAAATTGCAGAATAGTCTGTGTCGGTACGTGTGAGATCCACCTTTCCAAGTTTTTGGGGTTCATCTCATACTTCTGAAGATTTGAGGGTGCTGCCTGTTCCATACTCCTCTTCCTCATCCTCCCTTTAGGGTAGGAAAAAATTTAATCGGGCCTAGTCTGTGTTTGTACGTGTGAGATACACAGTTTTTTATCCTATTCCGCTATTCAATACACACCCTTTTGGTGTAAAAAACATTAAATTGCGGCATAGTTTGCATATTTGACTGTGAGATACACCCGTGCGATACTGTTGTTCTTTTGTTCCGCTATTCAATAAAGACCTTTCTAGGGCAAGATCTTAAATTTCAGAAATATGAGGAGAGCGTCAAATAGGGGCCGTGGCCTGGGTCGTGGTGGTGCTGCTGCTAGAGCTCCTGTTGCAAGGAGAGGACGTGGTCGATCTGTGCCAGCTACACGCACAAGTGAAACACCTTCCTCAAGTGTGAGTAGGCGACAGAACCTGCATCAGTATTTGGTAGGGCATCATACGCCCCTAGAAGTGATGAGGCCAGAACAAGTGGAGGCGATAGTAGATTGGTTTGCTGCTGACAGTGCCTCCAGTTCCTTCACATTGTCTCCCACCCAGTCTACTGCAGAAAGGTCACAGTTGGCACCTGCAGCCGATGTCCAACCGTCTTTCACCTCACCCCCTTGCAAATCAGGCAAGCAGTCTGAGCCCCAAGCCATACAGCAGTCTCTTCTTCTTTTTGATGACTCTGTCAGCAGGGTTTCCCAGGGCCATCCACCTAGCCCTGCCCCAGAAGTGGAAGAGATTGAGTGCAGCGATGCCCAACCACTTATTTCTCAAGATGAGTACATGCAAGGATCATCGCAGCACGTCTCCGATGATAACGAAACGCAGGTGCCAACTGCTGCGGCGTTCAGCATTGTGGAGACCGACAAGGAGGGCAGGGGTGAAGACTGGGTGGAAGATGATGTGGAGGACGATGAGGTCCTCGACCCCACATGGAATGAACGTCATGCAGGTGACCTGAGTAGTTTGGAGGAAGAGGCGGTGGTCGCACAGAGCCACCAGCACAGCAGAAGAGGGAGCAGGGTGCAGAAGCGGAGCGGCCGTGCCCTAGACACTACGCCCGCTACTGCCCAACGCAGCAAGGGAACGAGCGCACCAAAGTCAGCTCAAAGGAGTTCTCTAGCGTGGAAGTTCTTTAGAAAATGTGCTGATGACAGGACACGAGTGGTTTGCACCCTGTGCAATCAGAGCTTGAAGCGAGGCATAAACCTTCTCAACCTGAGCACAACCTGCATGATCAGGCATCTAAGTGCAAAGCACGAGCTGCAGTGGAGTACACACCTTCAAAACCAAGAAACGTCTCTGGCTCATCCTGCTTCCTCTTCTGCTGCAGTCTCGGCCGCTCCAGCCACATCTGTAGTGATACCGGCACCTGCCACCCCGCAAACAGACGATCTGTCAGCAACACCACCACCTGGGTCACCAACAACCATCTCCACAATGTCCCGTGGAAGCGTTCAGATTTCCATCTCCCAAACACTTGAGAGGAAGAGGAAGTACCCCCCTACCCACCCGCGATCCCTGGCCCTGAATGCCAGCATTTCAAAATTATTGGCCTTTGAAATGCTGTCATTCCGTCTGGTGGAGACGCACAGTTTTAAAAACCTTATGTCGGTGGCTGTCCCACAGTACGTCGTGCCCAGCCGCCACTACTTTTCCAGGAAAGCCATCCCTTCCCTACACAACCAAGTGGGGGAAAAAATCAGGTGTGCACTGCGCAACGCCATCTGTGCCAAGGTCCACCTAACTACCGATACGTGGACCAGTAAGCACGGTCAGGGGCGTTATATCTCCCTAACGGCACACTGGGTAAATGCAGTGGCGGATGGGCCTGAGGCGGATAGCAATTTGGCGCATGTCCTTCCACCACCGAGGATTGCAGGGCGCTTCAGTTTGCCTCCTGTTCCTAACTCCTCCTACTCCGCTTCCTCATCCTCTACCGCCTCCTCATCCGGACAGCGTAACACCTTCACCACCAACTTCAGCACGGCCAGGGGTAAACGACAGCAGGCAGTTTTACAACTTGCCTGTTTAGGGGACAAACCACACACCGCGCAGGAGTTGTGGAGGAGCATGGAACAGCAAACAAATGAGTGATTGCTGCCAGCGAGCCTCAAGCCCGGCCTGGTGGTGTGCGATAACGGGAGAAATCTCATAGCAGCTCTGGGCCTAGCCGGTTTGACGCACATCCCTTGCCTGGCGCATGTGCTGAATTTGGTGGTGCAGAGGTTCCTTAAAAACTACCCCGATATGTCAGAGCTGCTGCAGAAAGTGCGGGCCGTTTGTGCGCACTTTCGGCGTTCTCACCCTGCTGCTGCTCGCCTGGCAGCGCTGCAGCGTAACTTCGGCCTTCCCGCTCACCGCCTCATATGTGACGTGCCCACAAGGTGGAACTCCACCTTGCACATGCTGGAAAGACTGTGCGAGCAGCAGCAGGCCATAGTGGAGTTTCAGCTGCAGCATGCACGCGTGAGTCGCTCTGCGGAACAGCACCACTTCACCACCAATAACTGGGCCTCCATGCGAGACCTGTGTGCCTTGTTGCGCTGTTTTGAGTACTCCACCAACATGGCCAGTGGCAATGACGCCGTTCTCAGCTTAACTATCCCACTTCTATGCCTCCTTGAAAAAACAATTCGGGCGATGATGGAAGAGGATGTGGCACAGGATGAGGAGGAGGAGGAGGAGGATGAAGAGGTAACATTTCAAAGGCTTTCAGGGCAGTCATTCGCAAGGGGCTCCGAGGGTGGGTTCCTGCACACACAAACGCCAGGGACACAATTGTCCAGCAGGGGCACAGTTCTGGAGGATGAGGAGGATGAGGAGGAGGAGGAGCTGGAGGAGGAGATGGAACCATGTTCACAGCAGGGTGGCACCCAGGCCAGCTCATGGCCATCACTGGTGCTTGGCTGGGGGGATACAGAGGACACGGACGATACACCTCCCACAGAGGACAGCCTTTTGTCGCCTCTGGGCAGCCTGGCACACATGAGCGATTACATGCTGCAGTGTCTCCACAACGACCGCCGAGTTGCCCACATTCTAACTTGTGCTGATTACTGGGTGGCCACGCTGCTGGATCCCCGTTACAAGGACAACGTACCGTCCTTAATTCACTCACTGGAGCGCGATCGCAAGATGCGCGAGTACAAGCGCACGCTGGTAGACGCGATGCTGCTGGCATTCCCATCTGACAGCGGGGCCACAGTGGAAGCACAAGGCAGAGGAGGAGGAGGAGGAGGTCGCCAACTCAACCAGGGCACCGCCAGCACCTCAGAAGGCAGGGTTAGCATGGCCGAAATGTGGAAAAGCTTTGTCAGCACGCCACAACAAACAGCAGCACCAGCAGCTCAGATGGAACGTCTTAGCAGGAGGCAGCATTTTACCAACATGGTGGAGCAGTATGTGTGCACACGCCTACATGTAGTGAATGAGGGGTCTGCCCCCTTCAACTTCTGGGTCTCCAAATTGGGCACATGGCCTGAGCTTGCCCTTTACGCCTTGGAGGTGCTGGCGTGCTCTGCAGCCAGTGTATTATCTGAACGGGTATTTAGCACAGCTGGGGGTGTTATAACAGACAAGCGCAGCCGCCTGTCCAGAGACAATGTGTGGATCCCACGGGACTTTTCCGTACCTTGTGCAGAATAGCAATGGATACCGACCTTACCCAGCCATTGTTCCATTTTTGCTCTTTCTCACTCTTTTGGGGTGTACCCTCATTTAAAATTTGTGAAAAGAAGCAGTGTTGGCTACCTCGTCCTCCTCCTCAGGGCCAGATTAACGTAGGGGCTATTGGAGCTGCAGCTCCATGCAGGCCCCTACCTTTTATATAGGCCCCGGGTTGGCCATATTCACTGTGACCGCTCTTCTGTCACTTGTAAACACAGAAGTCTGGCTTCTATGCTCGCTTCCCCAGGCAGCACCCTCAGAACCTCCCCACACAGCGCGAAGGCCGGACAAGGAGGGACAGTTGCCGATGCATGGATGTGTTTATGGGCTTCAGAGACAGCATCCCATGTTGAATTAGGCATGCATGGCTGCACCCTTCCTCCTCTGGGTGCATGCCAAGGCACGGCCCTTAAGGCCCTTCAAAATCCTCAGCACCAAGACCATGATGCTCTTAATCCGGCCCTGGTCCTCCTCCACCGCTGCTTCCACCTACACCGCCCATAGGTGTGCGCAGCCTATTGCATTAGGGTGTGCATCCCAAAGTTGAAATACACATGCATGTGTTTGCCTACATGTACATGGCCCCGATACATTACTCTCCCTGCTGGCAAAGAGAAATAGAGCAGAGCAGATGCGAGGGAGATCTTCCCCATCTCCTCACTGGCAAACAGAGCGATAATGCTATGTGCCCTAGGTGATTAGGGTGTGCCCAGGTACACCAGGCACACCCTGTGCGCACGCCTATGACACCGCCACATCCACCACCACCTCAACCTCCCTCCTACTCCTTATGGGCCTTGTCCTTCAGAGATGAAGAACATTGTTTTATTTTTCTGTTTTTTTTTTGTTGTTTTAAGTTATTTCCCTATCCACATTTGTTTGCAGAGCACTTGCCATGCTCTTAACTACGTTTTGCTGCCATTTGCAGCACTCTAGCCCTTTCCATTGGTGTTTTAGAGCCATTTTAGTGCCTTAAAGTTCGGGTCCCCATTGACTTCAATGGGGTTCGGTGTCCGGGAAAAGTTCGGTAAAAGTCCGGGACACGGACCCGGACTTTTTTTTAAAGTTCGGCCGAACCCGTCGAACACGGACATCTAGGTGTCCGCTCAACCCTAATTACGAGCATTCTCACAGGCAAGGATAAGCATACTGTAGGTAAACATTACCTTCTTTATCACCATAAAGATCCCACTGGCACTTTATTTCAGGTCATAGACCAGTATGTACCTCCCTGGAGGGGTGGCTCAAAAATCCGTGGTGTCTCTAGGAGAGAGACATACTGGATCTATACTTTGAAGTCCTACCATCCTTTTGGGTTGAATATAGAGTGGGATATAAACGCCTTTATAAACACAGCTTAGCGTATTAAATATCCCACTCCCACCTGCCTTTCTGGCTATCATTAGCCTTTTATGTTCCCTTTATCCTTATTCGTTCTTTTATGTGATTTTATCATTTTTATTCACAATATTTTTATTACATTTGTCTTTTGGCTGTATACATCATGTAGTTATTTAATAAAAATATTATTTTTTGTTATAGATATCCTGTATTAAGGGTCACCTAATATGGAGATAGACTATGGACTGTATATAGACAAAATTTGTTATTATGTCCCTTCAACTGTGGACAATTGACATTTTTGTTTTTTCCAAATATTGGTTTCTCATTTTTTAAATGAGCCCACTATGATGATATACTATGGTTTTAGATAACTAAACCGATTTTTTCCCCTCCTTTTCTACTCTTTTGTTGGCGCTGTTTAACTATAACGTCATCATTTTATTTTTATTTTCCTCTTTTTTTGTTCTCTTATTGGCGTTATTCACTATTTGCTGAATCGGCCAATCTGAGTTGTCTCCATTTCTGGTTTGTTGACCTGGTGCATTGATATGCCCTAACTTCCGGTAAAGCGGTCCGCCTTGCCTTGCTGACATCACTTCCGCCCAATCCCGGATGTGATGTCGGCATATCCGGTTTTACATTTCAGATGGAGGCTTGGGGTTGATGATGGTTAAATGCCGTCCCCCCTCGATGTTTTGACGCTGACATCACTTCCGCCCAGTCCCGGATGTGATGTCAGCATATCCTGTCTTACAATCCAGAAAGAGGCTTGGGGTGTACGATGGCTAATGCCATCCCCTCCAGGCATTTCATCACTTCCTGTTAAATACTTATTTTCCCCTTATGATTTAATAGGCTTAATTTTTTTTTTTAATCTATACCATAGTGAGGCTTGGAACGCACGCCGGTTTTACTTCCGGTTTCCATGCAGTCCACTGCCTACTTCCTACAGGTGTACCCAATTAATTCTACCTCTATATATATATGAACACTGGCTACCTGCTGACTTTATCTTTTGAAAAAGGCATTTATGCCGAAACATGTAAAGAGGACTTGGTCAGCCCAGCTGTTTTACATCTTATATGCCTGTCTTTCACGGATGTCTGTAAGTGTATCAGCTTTATTGATATTAAATTGATTTTAGCAATATTACGCTATATGTCCCTCCATTTTTTTCGGTTTTACCACCCACCATGTGGAAGGGGAATCTCTGAATTATTTCATCTACCGGAGATTTGCATGGTTGCGTTGGAATCGGTGAAAAATCTGTGGGGACACTCCATCATTCTTAAGCCTGTTTGACTCCTACACTATAAGGTGTTTTGGGGTCCCATCCATCTGGTGAGCGCAATATATTTCTACCTTCACTGGTGACGGGATTTGCTGCACTTTTATATGATTTGCACCATTATATATTGGACTTTTTCTCACCATCCATTGTTTATGTTACTTGTGGAATGCTTCCTGCGATTGGACAATTTATTTTGTTGGGAATTTTTTTCTTCTAGCGCTGCACATATTTTTGTATTTGTATTTTCTTTATTGGAACATAGCCACAGATAGCAAAGATGTCACCTTCTGATTGTGAGGAAAAACACAGACAGGAAAAAATAACCAATGAGCACAGTACAGTGTACAGGAAATTACAACACATCATAGAAAATGCATAGCATATCACTGAGCATTAGCGACATCTAGTGTCTTATTCGTGAACTGCAGCAGGTAATAGGCTAAGCTTTAAAGTTGTTGTATCTCCAACACCCCTTCTCAACAGCTAAGGCTTAGTCTATTAAACCCATCTTCTTTGTAAGCCTTGAGTGTCTTTCAGCGGTCAGGGGCGTTGTAAGGATATATGCTGTCATGTCCTCGGTTGGGCAATAAAGTAACTCAAGAAGACCTTGCTCTTGAAGATCCCTAAGAAAGTGGAACTTTACGTCAATGTGCTTGGTTCTTGAATTAACTCCAGAAAAAAGAGGTTTAAGGATTGTAAGAGGTGCATGAAAGTCAGCCAGCCCCCAGTCTGATGTACTTGAATTAACTCCTTCCATGCGTGCAAGTGCAAGGCATCCTTGATTGTCCTCATAGATTTCTGTTGGTCCCGACTGTGGTTGACCAAAGTCAGTTAATAGCTGTCTCACCCATATAACTTCTTGTCTTGCCTGCGCTGCAGCAACATATTCTGCTTCAGTAGACGACAGTGAAACAGAGAGTTGCTTTTTACTAGTCCAACTGATGGTACCTCCTGACAAAAAAAATAAGTATCCACTGGTAGATTTTCTGTCGATGGTGTCTCCTGCCCAGTCAGCATCCACATATCCTGTTAAGGTGCTTTCATCGCTTGAGGGTAACTTTAGCTTGTAGTGCAATGTCCCTTTAAGATAGTGAATGATTCGCTTTACAGCATTCCAGTCCTTTTGACTTTGCATTGAAACCTTTCTGCATAGGATTCCAACACTTGCTGCAATGTCCGGCCTTGTAGCAGTGGTAAGATACAGCAATTTCCCTATTGCCTTCCTGTATTGAGTATTAGTAGGTAATGGGTTATCTTGGCAATTCATCTCCTTTAGGTAGTTGGTTTCCATAGGAGACTTTACTGGTTTGGCATCTTCCATTCCAAATGTTTCAATTATTTCTTGTATTTTGTGTCTTTGGTTCAGAAGAAAGCTGCCATCTTCCTCTCTCTCGATCTGGATGCCGAGGTAATCCTTTATGTTGCCAAGATCTTTGGTGTCGAAGTTCTGATTTAATTTTTCTATGATTTCTGCTTCATCCCCTTCTTGCTCAAAGCAAATAAGGATATCGTCCACATAAATAAGCATATAGACCCATCTGTCTGCCAATTTCTTTGTGTATAAGCAGGGGTCTGATTTACTCCTCAGAAAGTTTTAATGTGTAAGTAGTTAATTTATTTTTATATTCCACGCTCTGGCTGCTTGCTTTAGACCATATATACTCCTGTGTAGTGTTGAGCGAACACGGACTGTATTATTCGTGTTCGTACCGAATAATTGGATTTTTTGTACCCGAACACGGACACGGACACTTTACTGTATGTTCGGGTAAAAATCCGTGTTCGGTCGTTTTATTTCCGGGTTTTGCATGCTTTGGCGCTCTTTTCATGGCGGGCTTTCAACAGCCAATCAACAATCGTTTAACTGGTGTGCCTTAAGCCATCCCAGCCATGCCTGCAAATGTCTCAGTAGCTGTGATTGGCCGTCTGAAGCATGTGACCAAGTCTTTATAAGTTCGAGGCAGCCGCAGCGGCGTCATTATGCTGCTTAGATTCAGGGACAGAGCACACATCAACGTGCTGGCTGCTGATTAGGGAAAGATAGGCAGGAAAAAACCATTTGTGTCCGGATAGAATTGAGGGACAGGTCGGAGTGTTTAGGCAGGGCGAGTTGTAGGCATTTTAGGGATAGAGTCTGCTGAATTATATAGGGTCAGTGTCTTCTACAAACTACAATCGATATTGCTGTGTGGGGGGTGGGGTCTGCACTCAATCCTGATCTACGATCTCTTCTCAATCCTGTTAGGGACAGAGTCTGCTGAATTTTAGGGAAACTGTGTTCTACAAACTACAATCGATATTGCTGTGTGGTGTGGGATTGGAGATAGGCAGGTGTCAGTGATCCACATCCATTTTTCTGTGTGTGAGCTGCAGTGAACACAATCTTTTTGGGCTGCAGTGAACACAATCTTTTTGGGCTGCAGTGAACACAATCTTTTTGGGCTGCAGTGAACACAATCTTTTTGGGCTGCAGTGAACACAATCTTTTTGGGGTGCAGTGAACAAAATCTTTTTGGGGTGCAGTGAACACAATCCTTTTTGGTGTGCAGTGAACACAATCTTTGTGGGGTGCAGTGAACAAAATCCTTTGTGGGGTGCAGTGAACACAATCTTTTTGGGGTGCAGTGAACAAAATCCTTTTTGGGGTGCAGTGAACAACATCCTTTTTGGGGTGCAGTGAACACAATCTTTTTGGGGTGCAGTGAACAAAATCCTTTGTGGGGTGCAGTGAACACAATCTTTTTGGGGTGCAGTGAACACAATCTTTTTGGGGTGGAGTGAACAACATCCTTTTTGGGGTGCAGTGAACAAAATCCTTTTTGGGGTGCAGTGAACAAAATCATTTTTGGGGTGCAGTGAACACAATCTTTTTGGGGTGCAGTGAACACAATCTTTGTGGGGTGCAGTGAACACAATCTTTTTGGGGTGGAGTGAACAACATCCTTTTTGGGGTGCAGTGAACAACATCCTTTTTGGGGTGCAGTGAACACAATCTTTTTGGGGTGCAGTGAACACAATCTTTGTGGGGTACAGTGAACAGAATCTTTGTGGGGTGCAGTGAACACAATCTTTGGGGGGTACAGTGAACACAATCTTTGTGAGGTGCAGTGAACACAATCTTTGTGGGGTGCAGTGAACACAATCATTGTGGGGTGCAGTGAACTCAATCTTTGTGGGGTACAGTGAACACAATCTCATACTGAAGGTTTGAGGGTGCTGCCTGTTCCATACTCCCCCTACTCCTCATCTAGCCTTTTAGGGGTACAAACAATAGTAATTGGGGCCTAGTGTGGTTGTGTACGTGTGATATACATACACTTTTTTGGGATCATATTTTCTATTCCGCTATTTAATCAAAAACCTTTGGGGATCAGTTAAATTGGGGGATAGTCTGTGTTGGTACGTGTGAGAGAGATCCACCTTTCCAAGTTGTTGGGGTTCATCTCATACTTCTGAAGGTTTGAGGGTGCTGCCTGTTCCATACTCCCCCTACTCCTAGCCTTTTAGGGGTACAAACAATAGTAATTGGGGCCTAGTGTGGTTGTGTACGTGTGATATACATACACTTTTTTGGGATCATATTTTCTATTCCGCTATTTAATCAAAAACCTTTGGGGATCAGTTAAATTGGGGGATAGTCTGTGTTGGTACGTGTGAGAGAGATCCACCTTTCCAAGTTGTTGGGGTTCATCTCATACTTCTGAAGGTTTGAGGGTGCTGCCTGTTCCATACTCCCCCTACTCCTAGCCTTTTAGGGGTACAAACAATAGTAATTGGGGCCTAGTGTGGTTGTGTACGTGTGATATACATACACTTTTTTGGGATCATATTTTCTATTCCGCTATTTAATCAAAAACCTTTGGGGATCAGTTAAATTGGGGGATAGTCTGTGTTGGTACGTGTGAGAGAGATCCACCTTTCCAAGTTGTTGGGGTTCATCTCATACTTCTGAAGGTTTGAGGGTGCTGCCTGTTCCATACTCCCCCTACTCCTAGCCTTTTAGGGGTACAAACAATAGTAATTGGGGCCTAGTGTGGTTGTGTACGTGTGATATACATACACTTTTTTGGGATCATATTTTCTATTCCGCTATTTAATCAAAAACCTTTGGGGATCAGTTAAATTGGGGGATAGTCTGTGTTGGTACGTGTGAGAGAGATCCACCTTTCCAAGTTGTTGAGGTTCATCTCATACTTCTGAAGGTTTGAGGGTGCTGCCTGTTCCATACTCCCCCTACTCCTAGCCTTTTAGGGGTACAAACAATAGTAATTGGGGCCTAGTGTGGTTGTGTACGTGTGATATACATACACTTTTTTGGGATCATATTTTCTATTCCGCTATTTAATCAAAAACCTTTGGGGATCAGTTAAATTGGGGGATAGTCTGTGTTGGTACGTGTGAGAGAGATCCACCTTTCCAAGTTGTTGGGGTTCATCTCATACTTCTGAAGGTTTGAGGGTGCTGCCTGTTCCATACTCCCCCTACTCCTAGCCTTTTAGGGGTACAAACAATAGTAATTGGGGCCTAGTGTGGTTGTGTACGTGTGATATACATACACTTTTTTGGGATCATATTTTCTATTCCGCTATTTAATCAAAAACCTTTGGGGATCAGTTAAATTGGGGGATAGTCTGTGTTGGTACGTGTGAGAGAGATCCACCTTTCCAAGTTGTTGAGGTTCATCTCATACTTCTGAAGGTTTGAGGGTGCTGCCTGTTCCATACTCCCCCTACTCCTAGCCTTTTAGGGGTACAAACAATAGTAATTGGGGCCTAGTGTGGTTGTGTACGTGTGATATACATACACTTTTTTGGGATCATATTTTCTATTCCGCTATTTAATCAAAAACCTTTGGGGATCAGTTAAATTGGGGGATAGTCTGTGTTGGTACGTGTGAGAGAGATCCACCTTTCCAAGTTGTTGGGGTTCATCTCATACTTCTGAAGGTTTGAGGGTGCTGCCTGTTCCATACTCCCCCTACTCCTAGCCTTTTAGGGGTACAAACAATAGTAATTGGGGCCTAGTGTGGTTGTGTACGTGTGATATACATACACTTTTTTGGGATCATATTTTCTATTCCGCTATTTAATCAAAAACCTTTGGGGATCAGTTAAATTGGGGGATAGTCTGTGTTGGTACGTGTGAGAGAGATCCACCTTTCCAAGTTGTTGGGGTTCATCTCATACTTCTGAAGGTTTGAGGGTGCTGCCTGTTCCATACTCCCCCTACTCCTAGCCTTTTAGGGGTACAAACAATAGTAATTGGGGCCTAGTGTGGTTGTGTACGTGTGATATACATACACTTTTTTGGGATCATATTTTCTATTCCGCTATTTAATCAAAAACCTTTGGGGATCAGTTAAATTGGGGGATAGTCTGTGTTGGTACGTGTGAGAGAGATCCACCTTTCCAAGTTGTTGGGGTTCATCTCATACTTCTGAAGGTTTGAGGGTGCTGCCTGTTCCATACTCCCCCTACTCCTAGCCTTTTAGGGGTACAAACAATAGTAATTGGGGCCTAGTGTGGTTGTGTACGTGTGATATACATACACTTTTTTGGGATCATATTTTCTATTCCGCTATTTAATCAAAAACCTTTGGGGATCAGTTAAATTGGGGGATAGTCTGTGTTGGTACGTGTGAGAGAGATCCACCTTTCCAAGTTGTTGGGGTTCATCTCATACTTCTGAAGGTTTGAGGGTGCTGCCTGTTCCATACTCCCCCTACTCCTAGCCTTTTAGGGGTACAAACAATAGTAATTGGGGCCTAGTGTGGTTGTGTACGTGTGATATACATACACTTTTTTGGGATCATATTTTCTATTCCGCTATTTAATCAAAAACCTTTGGGGATCAGTTAAATTGGGGGATAGTCTGTGTTGGTACGTGTGAGAGAGATCCACCTTTCCAAGTTGTTGGGGTTCATCTCATACTTCTGAAGGTTTGAGGGTGCTGCCTGTTCCATACCCCCCCTACTCCTCATCTAGCCTTTTAGGGGTACAAACAATAGTAATTGGGGCCTAGTGTGGTTGTGTACGTGCGAGATACATACACTTTTTTTGATCATATTTCCTATTCCGCTATTCAATAAAAACCTTTGAGGATCAATTGAATTGCGGGATAGTCTGTGTCGGTACGTGTGAGAGAGATCCACCTTTCCAAGTTGTTGGGGTTCATCTCATACTTCTGAAGGTTTGAGGGTGCTGCCTGTTCCATACCCCCCCTACTCCTCATCTAGCCTTTTAGGGGTACAAACAATAGTAATTGGGGCCTAGTGTGGTTGTGTACGTGCGAGATACATACACTTTTTTTGATCATATTTCCTATTCCGCTATTCAATAAAAACCTTTGAGGATCAATTGAATTGCGGGATAGTCTGTGTCGGTACGTGTGAGAGAGATCCACCTTTCCAAGTTGTTGGGGTTCATCTCATACTTCTGAAGGTTTGAGGGTGCTGCCTGTTCCATACCCCCCCTACTCCTCATCTAGCCTTTTAGGGGTACAAACAATAGTAATTGGGGCCTAGTGTGGTTGTGTACGTGCGAGATACATACACTTTTTTTGATCATATTTCCTATTCCGCTATTCAATAAAAACCTTTGAGGATCAATTGAATTGCGGGATAGTCTGTGTCGGTACGTGTGAGAGAGATCCACCTTTCCAAGTTGTTGGGGTTCATCTCATACTTCTGAAGGTTTGAGGGTGCTGCCTGTTCCATACCCCCCCTACTCCTCATCTAGCCTTTTAGGGGTACAAACAATAGTAATTGGGGCCTAGTGTGGTTGTGTACGTGCGAGATACATACACTTTTTTTGATCATATTTCCTATTCCGCTATTCAATAAAAACCTTTGAGGATCAATTGAATTGCGGGATAGTCTGTGTCGGTACGTGTGAGAGAGATCCACCTTTCCAAGTTGTTGGGGTTCATCTCATACTTCTGAAGGTTTGAGGGTGCTGCCTGTTCCATACCCCCCCTACTCCTCATCTAGCCTTTTAGGGGTACAAACAATAGTAATTGGGGCCTAGTGTGGTTGTGTACGTGCGAGATACATACACTTTTTTTGATCATATTTCCTATTCCGCTATTCAATAAAAACCTTTGAGGATCAATTGAATTGCGGGATAGTCTGTGTCGGTACGTGTGAGAGAGATCCACCTTTCCAAGTTGTTGGGGTTCATCTCATACTTCTGAAGGTTTGAGGGTGCTGCCTGTTCCATACCCCCCCTACTCCTCATCTAGCCTTTTAGGGGTACAAACAATAGTAATTGGGGCCTAGTGTGGTTGTGTACGTGCGAGATACATACACTTTTTTTGATCATATTTCCTATTCCGCTATTCAATAAAAACCTTTGAGGATCAATTGAATTGCGGGATAGTCTGTGTCGGTACGTGTGAGAGAGATCCACCTTTCCAAGTTGTTGGGGTTCATCTCATACTTCTGAAGGTTTGAGGGTGCTGCCTGTTCCATACCCCCCCTACTCCTCATCTAGCCTTTTAGGGGTACAAACAATAGTAATTGGGGCCTAGTGTGGTTGTGTACGTGCGAGATACATACACTTTTTTTGATCATATTTCCTATTCCGCTATTCAATAAAAACCTTTGAGGATCAATTGAATTGCGGGATAGTCTGTGTCGGTACGTGTGAGAGAGATCCACCTTTCCAAGTTGTTGGGGTTCATCTCATACTTCTGAAGGTTTGAGGGTGCTGCCTGTTCCATACTCCCCCTACTCCTCATCTAGCCTTTTAGGGGTACAAACAATAGTAATTGGGGCCTAGTGTGGTTGTGTACGTGTGATATACATACACTTTTTTTGGATCATATTTTCTATTCCGCTATTCAATAAAAACCTTTCTAGGGCAAGATCTTAAATTACAGAAATATGAGGAGACCGTCAAATAAGGGCCGTGGCCTGGGTCGTGGTGCTGCTGGTAGAGCTCCTGTTGCAAGGAGAGGACATGGTCGATCTGTGCCAGCTACACGCACAAGTGAAACACCTTCCTCAAGTGTGAGTAGGCGACAGAACCTGCATCAGTATTTGGTAGGGCATCAAACGCCCCTAGAAGTGATGAGGCCAGAACAAGTTGAGGCGATAGTAGATTGGTTTGCTGCTGACAGTGCCTCCAGTTCCTTCACATTGTCTCCCACCCAGTCTACTGCAGAAAGGTCAGAGTTGGCACCTGCAGTCAATGTCCAACCGTCTTTCACCTCACCCCCTTGCAAATCAGGCCAGCAGTCTGAGCCCCAAGCCATACAGCAGTCTCTTATTCTTTTTGAGGACTCTGTCAGCAGGGTTTCCCAGGGCCATCCACCTAGCCCTGCCCCAGAAGTGGAAGAGATTGAGTGCAGCGATGCCCAACCACTTATTTCTCAAGATGAGTACATGCAAGGATCATCGCAGCACGTCTCCGATGATGACGAAACGCAGGTGCCAACTGCTGCGGCGTTCAGCATTGTGGAGACCGACAAGGAGGGCAGGGGTGAAGACTGGGTGGAAGATGATGTGGAGGACGATGAGGTCCTCGACCCCACATGGAATGAACGTCATGCAGGTGAACTGAGTAGTTTGGAGGAAGAGGCGGTGGTCGCACAGAGCCACCAGCACAGCAGAAGAGGGAGCAGGGTGCAGAAGCGGAGCGGCCGTGCCCTAGACACTACGCCCGCTACTGCCCAACGCAGCAAGGGAACGAGCGCACCAAAGTCAGCTCAAAGGAGTTCTCTAGCGTGGAAGTTCTTTAGAAAATGTGCTGATGACAGGACACGAGTGGTTTGCACCCTGTGCAATCAGAGCTTGAAGCGAGGCATGAACCTTCTCAACCTGAGCACAACCTGCATGATCAGGCATCTAAGTGCAAAGCACGAGCTGCAGTGGAGTACACACCTTCAAAACCAAGAAACGTCTCTGGCTCATCCTGCTTCCTCTTCTGCTGCAGTCTCGGCCGCTCCAGCCACATCTGTAGTGATACCGGCACCTGCCACCCCGCAAACAGACGATCTGTCAGCAACACCACCACCTGGGTCACCAACAACCATCTCCACAATGTCCCGTGGAAGCGTTCAGCTTTCCATCTCCCAAACACTTGAGAGGAAGAGGAAGTACCCCCCTACCCACCCGCGATCCCTGGCCCTGAATGCCAGCATTTCAAAATTATTGGCCTTTGAAATGCTGTCATTCCGTCTGGTGGAGACGCACAGTTTTAAAAACCTTATGTCGGTGGCTGTCCCACAGTACGTCGTGCCCAGCCGCCACTACTTTTCCAGGCAAGCCATCCCTTCCCTGCACAACCAAGTGGGGGAAAAAATCAGGTGTGCACTGCGCAACGCCATCTGTGCCAAGGTCCACCTAACTACGGATACGTGGACCAGTAAGCACGGTCAGGGGCGTTATATCTCCCTAACGGCACACTGGGTAAATGCAGTGGCGGATGGGCCTGAGGCGGATAGCAATTTGGCGCATGTCCTTCCACCACCGAGGATTGCAGGGCGCTTCAGTTTGCCTCCTGTTCCTAACTCCTCCTACTCCGCTTCCTCATCCTCTACCGCCTCCTCATCCGGACAGCGTAACACCTTCACCACCAACTTCAGCACGGCCAGGGGTAAACGACAGCAGGCAGTTTTACAACTTGCCTGTTTGGGGGACAAACCACACACCGCGCAGGAGTTGTGGAGGAGCATGGAACAGCAGACAAATGAGTGGTTGCTGCCAGCGAGCCTCAAGCCCGGCCTGGTGGTGTGCGATAACGGGCGAAATCTCATAGCAGCTCTGGGCCTAGCCGGTTTGACGCACATCCCTTGCCTGGCGCATGTGCTGAATTTGGTGGTGCAGAGGTTCCTTAAAAACTACCCCGATATGTCAGAGCTGCTGCAGAAAGTGCGGGCCGTTTGTGCGCACTTTCGGCGTTCTCACCCTGCTGCTGCTCGCCTGGCAGCGCTGCAGCGTAACTTCGGCCTTCCCGCTCACCGCCTCATATGTGACGTGCCCACAAGGTGGAACTCCACCTTGCACATGCTGGAAAGACTGTGCGAGCAGCAGCAGGCCATAGTGGAGTTTCAGCTGCAGCACGCACGCGTGAGTCGCTCTGCGGAACAGCACCACTTCACCACCAATAACTGGGCCTCCATGCGAGACCTGTGTGCCTTGTTGCGCTGTTTTGAGTACTCCACCAACATGGCCAGTGGCAATGACGCCGTTCTCAGCTTAACTATCCCACTTCTATGCCTCCTTGAAAAAACAATTCGGGCGATGATGGAAGAGGATGTGGCACAGGATGAGGAGGAGGAGGAGGATGAAGAGGTAACATTTCCAAGGCTTTCAGGGCAGTCATTCGCAAGGGGCTCCGAGGGTGGGTTCCTGCACACGCAAACGCCAGGGACGCAATTGTCCAGCAGGGGCACAGTTCTGGAGGATGAGGAGGATGAGGAGGAGGAGGAGCTGGAGGAGGAGATGGAACCATGTTCACAGCAGGGTGGCACCCAGGCCAGCTCATGGCCATCACTGGTGCGTGGCTGGGGGGATACAGAGGACACGGACCATACACCTCCCACAGAGGACAGCCTTTCGTTGCCTCTGGGCAGCCTGGCACACATGAGCGATTACATGCTGCAGTGTCTCCACAACGACCGCCGAGTTGCCCACATTCTAACTTGTGCTGATTACTGGGTGGCCACGCTGCTGGATCCCCGTTACAAGGACAACGTACCGTCCTTAATTCACTCACTGGAGCGCGATCGCAAGATGCGCGAGTACAAGCGCACGCTGGTAGACGCCATGCTGCTGGCATTCCCATCTGACAGCGGGGCCACAGTGGAAGCACAAGGCAGAGGAGGAGGAGGAGGAGGTCGCCAACGCAACCAGGGCACCGCCAGCACCTCAGAAGGCAGGGTTAGCATGGCCGAAATGTGGAAAAGCTTTGTCAGCACGCCACAACAAACAGCAGCACCAGCAGCTCAGATGGAACGTCTTAGCAGGAGGCAGCATTTTACCAACATGGTGGAGCAGTATGTGTGCACACGCCTACATGTAGTGAATGACGGGTCTGCCCCCTTCAACTTCTGGGTCTCCAAATTGGGCACATGGCCTGAGCTTGCCCTTTACGCCTTGGAGGTGCTGGCGTGCCCTGCAGCCAGTGTATTATCTGAACGGGTATTTAGCACGGCTGGGGGCGTTATAACAGACAAGCGCAGCCGCCTGTCCAGAGACAATGTGGACAAGCTCACGTTCATTAAAATGAACCAGGCATGGATCCCACGGGACTTTTCCGTACCTTATGCAGAATAGCAATGGATACCGACCTTACCCACCCATTGTTCCATTTTTGCTCTTTCTCACTCTTTTGGGGTGTACCCTCATTTAAAATTTGTGAAAAGAAGCAGTGTTGGCTACCTCGTCCTCCTCCTCAGGGCCAGATTAATGTAGGGGCTATTGGAGCTGCAGCTCCAGGCCCCTACCTTTTATATAGGCCCCGGGTTGGCCATATTCACTGTTACCGCTCTTCTGTCACTTGTAAACACAGAAGTCTGGCTTCTATGCTCGCTTCCCCAGGCAGCACCCTCAGAACCTCCCCACACAGCGTGAAGGCCGGACAAGGAGGGACAGTTGGCGATGCATGGATGTGTTTATGGGCTTCAGAGACAGCATCCCATGTTGAATTAGGCATGCATGGCTGCACCCTTCCTCCTCTGGGTGCATGGCAAGGCACGGCCCTAAGGCCCTTCAAAATCCTCAGCACCAAGCCCATGATGCTGTTAATCCGGCCCTGGTCCTCCTCCACCGCCGCTTCCACCTACACCGCCCATAGGTGTGCGCAGCCTATTGCATTAAGGTGTGCACCCCAAAGTTGAAATACACATGCATGTGTTTGCCAGCAGGGAGAGTAATGTATCGGGGCCATGTACCTGTAGGCAAGGAGAAATAGAGCAGAGCAGGTCCCAGGGAGATCTTTCCCATCTCCTCACTGGCAATGCTATGTGCCCTAGGTGATTAGGGTGTGCCCAGGCACACCCAGCACACCCTGTGCGCACGCCTATGTCACCGCCACATCCACCACCACCTCAACCTCCCTCCTACTCCATATGGGCCTCGTCCTTCAGAGATGAAGAAGAACATTGTTTTATTTTTCTGTTTTTTTTTGTTGTTTTAAGTTATTTCCCTATCCACATTTGTTTGCAGAGCACTTGCCATGCTCTTAATTACGTTTTGCTGCCATTTGCAGCACTCTAGCCCTTTCCTTTGGTGTTTTAGAGCCATTTTAGTGCCTTAAAGTTCGGGTCCCCATTGACTTCAATGGGGTTCGGTGTCCGGGAAAAGTTCAGTAAAAGTCCGGGACACGGACCCGGACTTTTTTTTAAAGTTCGGCCGAACCCGTCGAACACGGACATCTAGGTGTCCGCTCAACCCTACTCCTGTGAAGTTTGCACACTAGGTCTGGCCTTTGTTCATCTTTGAACCCTGGCGGCTGTTCCATGTAAATTTCTTCTGTTAGCTTCAGACATGGGAGTAAGTCACACATGTGCAAGTCACAAGCAAGTCTCAAGTCTTAACCTTCAAGTCTCAAGCAAGTCCCAAGTTACTGTGGCGAAAAGCAAGCAAGTGAAGTCGAGTCCCTGCTAGAAGTCAAGCAAGTCAAGTCAAGTCATTTATTTTGGTCAAGTCACAAATCCAGTCAAAATAATGATCTACCTCAATTTTCACCTTTAAATCAGTTAAAAGTCAGTTATTTCCAACATTAACAAAACAGCTTAGTGCTTTTTTCTTGGCATATTAAAGAAACATAAGAACCCTAAACTTCAGAAGGGCAAACTTTCCCAAACTGTGCTCAATGATAGAGGTAATAAACTGGGACCAAACCCTAGGAACACTGACCACAGAGGAAAAATGGAAATGCTTTAGGAACATATTAAACAAAAGCATCTCGCAGTGCATTCCAATGGGAAATAAATTTAAAAGATCCAAAGCCAAACCGGTCTGTCTTACCCATAATGTAAATAAACTTATTAGGGGAAAAAAAATGGCCTTCAAGAAATATAAATCGGAGGGAACGTTATCGGCTTTCCAGCTATACAAGGAATTAAATAAGAAATGTAAATCCAAAATCAAAATGGCTAAAATCAACTTCGAGAGACAAATAGCGGAGGATAGTAAAAAGAACCCTAAGAAATTCTCTAAATATATCAACAGCAAAAGAACAAGGTCAGAGCATGTTGCACACATAATTAACGATGAGGGGAGGATGGTTACAGAAGACACGGATAAGGCAACTGTGCTTAATGCTTTCTTCTCCTCAGTCTTTACACAAGAAAAGAAGGGGTACACTGACCATGACGGTTTGGTTAGCAGTACTTCACAGGACTTGCCACTATGGCTATCAGAGTATGAAATAAGGGAAAGGCTAGATAAAATTAACACAAGTAAATCACCAGGCCCGGATGGCGTACATCCGAGAGTACTTAAAGGTTATATCTAGACCACTGTTCCTGATCTTTGCTGAAAGTATTTTGATAAGAAATGCACCAAGGGACTGGAGAAAAGCTAACGTGATACCGATATTCAAAAAAGGCAGAGGCATGTCCCGGGAAATTATATGCCGGTCAGCCTGATGTCAATAGTATGTAAACTTCTGGAGGGGATGATAAGGGACTATATCCAAGAGTTTGCTAAAGATAACAACATCATCAGCAGTAATCAGCACGGGTTTACAAAGGGGCGTTCTTGTTAAACCAATCTGTTAACATTCTATGAGGAGGTGAGCTGTGAGCTAGATAGGGTGAGACCAGTGGATGTGGTGTACCTGGATTTTGCTAAGGCGTTTGATACAGTTCCCCACAAACACTTGATTTATAAATTAAGGGCGACAGGCATTGACCACAAGGTTTGCTCTTGGATACGGAATTGGTTAAAGAGGCGTGTCCAAAGGGTAGTAATAAACAACGCATACTCGGACTCGTCTGGGGTGGTAAGTGGGGTCCCCCAAGGCTCAGTTCTGGGACCAATTTTGTTCAATTTATTCATAAAAAGCATTGAGGACGGGATCAGTAGCTCAATCTTAGTTTTTCCTGATGACACAAAATTGAGCAGGGCAATAACTTCACATCGTGAGGCAGAAATCTTACAGAATGACCTTAACAAAATAACAGAATGGGCAACCACATGGCAAATGAGGTTTAATATGGATAAGTGCAAGGTATTGCACTTAGGGACTAATAACATAAAAGCAATATATAAGCTAGGAGTATTCTGTCCAGTTCTGGTCGCCAGTCCTCAGAAGGGATATATTGGAGCTTGAGAGAGTACAGAGAAGGGCAACAAAACTTATTAGGGGATTAGAGTGTAACGCTCCTGCGTTTTACGTATGATGTGGATTTTCAGCTGCAGAAATATTCCACTTCAGTAGTCATGTAGAGAAACGCTGAGACACCATTCCCAACTCTCAATGACTCATCATGTGTGGATGATCTCAATTCAGCAAGTAAATACACACACTCAATAAGATGTTTCCTAGAGTGACTTATGTATATAGTAACACAGTGATGATAGGCTGAAGAGACAGGTTGGGTAGAGATGGTAGATGACAGACACTTGAAAGGAAATGTTCTTGAAAGTAAGATAGTAGCAGATGGGATGCAGATAGGTTTAGCAATCATGTATGGTAGTAGATGACAGAGTAGCAGGTGGACATACAAGAGAGATCAACCCAGTGCAAGAACAGGTGGTAGTAGGCTCAAGAGCTAGCAATCTTAGATAATGCAGATGTAGTAATAGTCCTTAGTATGCAGAGCTAGATAGTGTAAGCTTTAGTATAAAGGTTATAGAGGTTTCCCCTGTGGGGTAATTATCACTAATAGCAATGTAGCAGAGGAGAGGTTCGGCAAGAGCGGATGATCCGGTAGCGGGATACAGGGATCAGCGCAGCGTGGTTCTGACAGCGAGGTATGCTTGCAAGCATGTGAGCTTCAAGACAGGTTAGCATCAAGGCACAAAGCAGTTTGAACGAACACATGTGAGCGAGAGCCGGCGATCCAAATAGCCATCCAGTCCGGCGCTCAGTGATGACAGCATCAGTCTCAAAGGTGCACGCGCACCCCACCAAAAGAGAACGGTGGGGCGCATACACTTATGAAAGAGTAATTAGGGTACCCAAGGTACCAGAACATTATAGTACCCCCCCCCTTAAGGCCGGCTCCTGAAGGCCTCTGGAGCTGGTTTGTCTGGGTACTTCGCATGAAAATTGCGGATTAATCTAGAGGCACGTATGTCAGAGGTGTTTAGCCAGGTGTCGTCTTGGGGCCCATAGTTCTTCCATCGAACCAAGTACTGAAATCTTCCTCTGTGGATACGAGAATCCAGAATCTCTTTTATCTCGTATTCTTCTCCACCTTCAACTTGTACAGGAGGAGGAGGTGGGACAGTAGGCCTTATTCCTTGGTCAGGAACATGGGGCTTCAGTAGCGACACATGGAAAATGGGATGTATTTTGAGGTCTATTGGCAATGTAAGCTGTACTGCAGCTTTTCCAATAAGTTTCTTGATTGGGAAAGGTCCCAAGAACAGAGGTCCAAGCTTTTTGCTAGGGATTTTCAGTCTTAAATTTTTTGTTGAGAGCCAAACGAGGTCCCCGATAGCGTACTGAGGAGAAGGTCTTCTGCGAAGATCATAGTACTTCTTTTGTTGACTATGAGCGTGTGCAATGGTAGTATTAAGCAAACCCAGAGAGTCCTTTATTTGGGTAAGATAGTCTGAAGCTACTGGGTTATTTGAAGGAAGGATGCGGGGTGGAAGAATAGGGGGATGAAACCCATAGTTCAAGTAGAACGGACTCTGCTTGGTCGTACTGTGGGTTGCGTTGTTGTAGGCAAATTCTGCCAGAGGGAGAAGATCCACCCAATCATCCTGTTGGTAAGAAGTGTAACAACGTAAATATTGCTCGATGCATTGGTTGACTCTTTCAGTCTGTCCGTTGGTCTGCGGATGGTAAGGAGAAGTGAGCTTCCGCTCGATCCGTAGTATGTGACATAGTTCTTGCCAGAACTTGGAAATAAATTGTGATCCACGGTCAGACAGAAGAGTTTTTGGGATACCATGTAACTTAAAGACATGTTTCATCAGGAGTTCTGCCGTTTGTTTGGACGAAGGTAGTCTGCGAATAGCAATGAAATGTGCCATTTTTGTCAGATGGTCCACTGACACTAAGATGGTATTAAATCCTTTGGAAGGAGGCAATTCCACTATAAAGTCCAAGGACACAACTTCCCATGGAGTTTGGGGTATTGGTAGACTGCATAGTAGACCGGATGGTCTCGTAGTGTCAATTTTGGACCTGGCACAGACATTGCATGAAGAGACAAATCTTTGTATAGATGTTTTCATGTCAGGCCACCAGAATTGCCTGGTAATCAGATTAAGAGTCTTTGTCATACCCATATGTCCTGCCATAGGCACATCATGCGATAATTCCAAGATCTTGGTGCGTATGGTAGGTGGTATGTAAAGTTTGTCGTTGTAGTAGAGGAAGCCTTCTGCATCAGTATTTAGTTGTGGTGGGGGTGAATCCAAACTTATACCATGCAAAACCTCTTCCTTCAAGGAACGGACAACTCCAATAATGCGTTTGTGAGGTATTATAGGAACGGAAGGGATTTCGAAGTAGTTTTCTTCAGTTAGTCATGATAGTGCATCCGCCTTTTTGTTCTTATCTGCAGGTGTGTAGGTCACTAGGAAGTTAAACCTTAAAAAGAATAGTGACCATCGTACCTGTCGGTGCGAGAGAGTTTTGTTAGTCTGAAGATATTGGAGATTTTTATGGTCCGTGTATATAAGTATTGGTAATTGGGTGCCTTCGAGTAGATGTCGCCAATTCTCCAGAGCCAATTTTATAGCAAGCAGTTCCTTTTCACCCACGGGGTAATTTATCTCGGGACTGCTTAGGGATTTAGAAAAAAAGGCGACTGGATGAAGTGGTGAAGTGTGAGTTGGTCGTTGGGAGAGTATTGCTCCTACTGCCATGTTTGACGCATCTACTTCCAGAATGTATTGGAGGGATGGGTCTGGATGGCGTAATATGGGAGCAGAAGTAAACCTTGTCTTTAACAGGTGAAAAGCTTTATTTGCTTCATCTGACCATTTGAATGGTTTTTTAATGCTAGTGAGCTGTGTGAGGGTTCTCACAATGGCAGAGAAGTTTCTAATGAACTTCCTGTAGAAATTCTAAATTTCCAAGGAATCGCTGTAGCGCCTTGCGTGTGGTTGGTGTAGGCCAATCCTGAATGCAGGATATCTTACTCATGTCCATCTCGATTCCTGTTTTGGATATGATGTAGCCTAGAAAGAGTACCTCTTCTTTATGAAACAAGCATTTTTTCAGTTTCACATAAAGGTTGTGTGCAAGCAATCTGGATAATACTAGTCTTACATGTCTTATGTGTTCAGACAGGGATCGTGAATATATAAGTATATCGTCCAGATATTTAACTAAATAGAATATCTACGCCTATCCCTGATGCAGCAAAAAACAGGGGCGTAGTACAATATAAGACCATGTGCCACGTCCTGAATGTCAGTATTACAAAATGGGGGAAGAATCAATGGACTTTGAAGGCACCATAATAAAAAACAACGCTTTATTTTTGATAAGTATTAAAACCACAGAAGTATATGTCGACCGACCAACATGGGCGGGGACCATTGATCAGAGGATACAAGTGATGGGTGAATGGGGGAAAAACCTCACCACCTAGGACATACAATACAACAAACAATACAAAATATACATTTGGATGATAAACAAGGGAAAAAGGACGCTATACGCTGCAAACAAGCCGCACCACGGTGCAGGCAACGCAGAGCGTCCTGTACAATACAGTAACAGCTTCCAAAGGGAAGTAAACCAATATGTCCAATTGCTCTACATGTTTCGCCTGGTGTTCAGACTTCATCCGGAGCTGTTTGGAATATAGATTCTGTGTAACAGGATACAGTGAAATTAGTATAATAACATGCCATCAGAAAAAATAATAACATTGATATCGCAAGTTGAGTATGTCCAACCAATTAACACGTATCGCCAAATCGAACACTAACAGGCAAATTGCTAGAATGTTCTCATAATTAACAATCTAAACTAGTCCAGCTGGCACAGAGGAGGGGGAGAAGATGATAAACTCCCCTCCAGTCATGGTCAAACTGGGTGGCCTACAGATCACCAAATCAAGGGTCTCAGGAGTAGAGGGGTCACTGTGGGGAACAAAGGAGAGAATAGCAAAACAAAAAAGGGAAACATCGTACAAGTCAGGTAACAATACCTACCCATAGGAAGATGTTGCTGGAGCCAATCAAAAGGCACCAGGAGGGTAGTAAACCAATAGTATGATTAGTAATCACGAGGGGTGACCTGCTGAGGCAGCTGGAGGAGCACGCACTGCTTATGGCCAATTAGAAAGATATCAGGTAATCACAATATAGAGTATGCCTGTGGTAAGGGATAGAATGTCATAGGGCCAGTTAGGATAGCAGGTGGCAGCACCAAAAAGGTATAACAAAGGGTAACTATAGCGACAAGTAGGAAGAGTAACCAGGTGGCAGTGTACCCAAACCAGGAAAAATCCCACGGAGACAGATGATACAAAAAACATGCATAAAAACATTGACAAGAACCAGCACCCAAAGGGTTAATAAGCCCTAGTCAGGAAAATAGAAAAACGAAATATAGGGAACACCAACACCTAAAAGGTAAAACCAAAAGGGGAAGTGCCAAATGTCTAAAGACAAAGGCCGTGAGGAATGGCCAATGTCAGTATTGAAGCCAATGTATACTCACCTGTCCCATACATAACCGGGCATAGGGCATAAGATAAAATAGCAGGCAATTCCTCCAAGGAGAGAGCAGCTAGCAATAGGTAAACGGTTAGAAACTCGACTGAAACCCTGAATAGACAGAGAGATGGAGTAGGGAAATAGAAATTACCATGCAGCGCGTCCTCCAGATGCTCCTCAGAAGCGCAGATCAGTGACCCCCGGATGGGGAATGACCACCATAGAGGAGGCTGGGTATCTGCCTCCTTTATAGCTCGATTTTTCCCGGGTCAGTGAGGCACCAGGAAGTGACGTCAATCTGACCCCGGCCGTCCAACCCGCGCATGCGCCAGAGAGCCGTGCGTGCAAGGGCAGGAACCGCCGGACTGGCAGGGCGTGGGAGGGGAGGAGCCCACCGGAAGCCCTAGGGTCTAATGGGCTCATAAGCCACATGCAAAGCCTCAATTGGAAGCGTCACAATGTGGCTCCCCGGCCGCACAGTGAAACCCAATAGCACTCGAGCAGACCGTTGGCAGTGAAACAGCGCCACCCAGTGGAACCAGGACGTAACAGCATCCCTCAATGACAGCCGGACCTATAAAGGCAAAATATGTTATATTGAATATCAAACCATGAATGATATTAAATGTAAAGAGGTCAGCAAATAAGATTCCATGAGGCACAGTCTTTTAAATCCTTTTTGTAATCTGACCACTTTCCCTTACCCTTCCCTTTCGACCCCCCCCCCCCTCCCCTCTTTTGATCCTATTTCTGTGATTCATACATGGTTTACCTGACTTGGTGCGCATCTTTTGCGCCCTTACTGTTTGATGTTTTTTCAGGTTTAAGGTTGCTCCTCCTCATTGCAGATGCTCCTAGGGTTGGGCTTTTGCAATGGCTGGAATCTTATTTGCTGACCTCTTTACATTTAAAATCATTCATGGTTTGATATTCAATATAACATATTTTGCCTTCATAGGTCCGGCTGTCATTGAGGGATGCTGTTACGTCCTGGTTCCACTGGGTGGCGCTGTTTCACTGCCAACGGTCTGCTCGAGTGCTATTGGGTTTCACTGTGCGGCCGGGGAGCCACATTGTGACGCTTCCAATTGAGGCTTTGCATGTGGCTTATGAGCCCATTAGACCCTAGGGCTTCCGGTGGGCTCCTCCCCTCCCACGCCCTGCCAGTCCGTCGGTTCCTGCCCTTGCACGCACGGCTCTCTGGCGCATGCGCGGGTTGGACGGCCAGGGTCAGATTGACGTCACTTCCTGGTGACTCACTGACCCGGGAACAATCGAGCTATAAAGGAGGCAGATACCCAGCCTCCTCTATGGTGGTCATTCCCCATCCGGGGGTCACTGATCTGCGCTTCTGAGGAGCATCTGGAGGACGCGCTGCATGGTAATTTCTATTTCCCTACTCCATCTCTCTGTCTATTCAGGGTTTCAGTCGAGTTTCTAACCGTTTACCTATTGCTAGCTGCTCTCTCCTTGGAGGAATTGCCTGCTATTTTATCTTATGCCCTATGCCCGGTTATGTATGGGACAGGTGAGTATACATTGGCTTCAATACTGACATTGGCCATTCCTCACGGCCTTTGTCTTTAGACATTTGGCACTTCCCCTTTTGGTTTTACCTTTTAGGTGTTGGTGTTCCCTATATTTCGTTTTTCTATTTTCCTGACTAGGGCTTATTAACCCTTTGGGTGCTGGTTCTTGTCAATGTTTTTATGCATGTTTTTTGTATCATCTGTCTCCGTGGGATTTTTCCTGGTTTGGGTACACTGCCACCTGGTTACTCTTCCTACTTGTCGCTATAGTTACCCTTTGTTATACCTTTTTGGTGCTGCCACCTGCTATCCTAACTGGCCCTATGACATTCTATCCCTTACCACAGGCATACTCTATATTGTGATTACCTGATATCTTTCTAATTGGCCATAAGCAGTGCGTGCTCCTCCAGCTGCCTCAGCAGGTCACCCCTCGTGATTACTAATCATACTATTGGTTTACTACCCTCCTGGTGCCTTTTGGTTGGCTCCAGCAACATCTTCCTATGGGTAGGTATTGTTACCTGACTTGTACGATGTTTCCCTTTTTTGTTTTGCTATTCTCTCCTTTGTTCCCCACAGTGACCCCTCTACTCCTGAGACCCTTGATTTGGTGATCTGTAGGCCACCCAGTTTGACCATGACTGGAGGGGAGTTTATCATCTTCTCCCCCTCCTCTGTGCCAGCTGGACTAGTTTAGATTGTTAATTATGAGAACATTCTAGCAATTTGCCTGTTAGTGTTCGATTTGGCGATACGTGTTAATTGGTTGGACATACTCAACTTGCGATATCAATGTTATTATTTTTTCTGATGGCATGTTATTATACTAATTTCACTGTATCCTGTTACACAGAATCTATATTCAAAACAGCTCCGGATGAAGTCTGAACACCAGGCGAAACATGTAGAGCAATTGGACATATTGGTTTACTTCCCTTTGGAAGCTGTTACTGTATTGTACAGGACGCTCTGCGTTGCCTGCACCGTGGTGCGGCTTGTTTGCAGCGTATAGCGTCCTTTTTCCCTTGTTTATCATCCAAATGTATATTTTGTATTGTTTGTTGTATTGTATGTCCTAGGTGGTGAGGTTTTTCCCCCATTCACCCATCACTTGTATCCTCTGATCAATTGTCCCCGCCCATGTTGGTCGGTCGACATATACTTCTGTGGTTTTAATACTTATCAAAAATAAAGCGTTGTTTTTTATTATGGTGCCTTCAAAGTCCATTTATTCTTCCCCCATTTTGTAATACTGACATTCAGGACGTGGCACATGGTCTTATATTGTACTACGCCCCTGTTTTTTGCTGCATCAGGGATAGGCGTAGATATTCTATTTAGTTAAACATTGTTTGGGTGGAAGCACCCGCCAGCCATCATACTGGCCTTTGCAGCTTTTTTACCTTAAGATTATTGCGATACTATCCTTGTTCAATTATTATATCCATTGTGAATAACTTTCATTCCTGATCATTGATTGCCGACACTTGGCTGTCTCCAGTCTCTGACCAGGACTTTTGTGCTTGTCTGAGTAATTGTTTGTTCCCATATGTTTTGCTTGTTTTTCTTTGTTCCCTATATCTTACCTCCCTTTCCTTCTTGTGTCCTATGCCCCTTTCTTTATTTCAACAGTGTTTAGTTGTGACCTGGACTACTTGGGTACTGGGCCCCTCCAGTGGTACTGGGATGGAGTTTATGGGTGAGGCATGGACTGGCTATATGTCGGAGCTGCAACAGAGTGTTGCCACTCCAGTCAGCGATGATATCAGCCTGAACCAATACATCAACACAGTTAAGAAACGACTCAAACGTAAGTCCAACCTGTTTTGGCACATCGAATATTTCTGTAAATATATTCAAGATGGGATATGCCCGATGGGTCTCAGAGTACAACTGTTCCCATCATTTGAGATCACTTCAGCCGAGTTCAAAATACAATGGGAGCATGCTTTGACTCAATGCAGTCTTGAGTTATGCAGGCTATTGGTGACCCAATACAGGTTGGACCTGACGGTTCTTGACTCAGAGCTAGCTATTCTCTATGGCAAATATGAAAATATTAAGAAACATGCTAGCTATGACAAAAGATGGTCAGAAGTCAAGGAATATACAACTAAACTAAATAAGGACATCATCCACAAGTAACAACTTAAATTTTTAAAAGATAAGTTGGCCTTCACTGAAGGCTATGCCTATCATTGGCAAGGTCCATCCCGTTCCAGACGCCCTAGACAATCTTACAATGTTACATCTGGCTCCAGGGCTTCTGATCACAGAGAGACGGACGGTGAATCTGACTCATCGTCCTTCTCCAACACCTCACAACAATCTGGCACTTCCAATCGCATGACTACCCGTTCTAGGGCTCGTGATGGTCTTCATAATCGCCCACCCGTTGCACCTAATCCTCCATTCAAATCAGCCAAACGGTCTGGCCTACCAGCCAAGAAACAGCCGTCCACCCACCGTAATAACAGCCATTCCAGTGCTATGGGCCCTGTGGAGACATCGGGCCCTACCCCTGATCCCTACCTGGGCAACATCGCGGCCCGGGCACTGCAGATGCTCCAACCTACCCTGGCAGGCAGTAGCAATCCCCCTGATAGCAATACTGGCCAACTGGGCAACAATACCAACCCTGCGGTGGGGCCCATTTTGCCCCCACAAGGGGCCTCTAATCTATCTTCCTCGTTGGGCCTACTGCCTGGTAGTAGACAAACCACACTGGACTCTCATTTCAGTCTTCCAGGGTCACAACCCCCCCTTTTTCAGCTGAGTCAACCCCCTATCCCTCCCACTTAAAGTCTAATCTTTCTGTTATCAACCTGACTGGATATGTGCTTACTCCCGAGGAGGTGGAGTTGCTGGAACTGGGCTTAACTTTTTGCCCCACTACTCCATTAGATAGGTACAATACTATCAAGGATTTATACCTGTTTTGCCGCAACCTGACATACAGGTTCATCTTTGACCAGGAGCATGTCCGCCAGAACAAAGAGCGCGAACTTTCTGAGCAGATTAAAAAATTCACTATCAAAGAATTCACGGCTCTACAGTACGTCATCTGATCCTCCTTTTGGAGGAAAATGAACGCGCTACCTCTTCTCCTCCATCGGGCCTACTTTCAGCTACTCCACCTCCTTCGGAGGTGACCCCTCCATCTACCCATAGGAAGTTTAAACCCAAATCCACTGCCTTCCCTGACCTTAACACCAACTCTAAGATTTGGGCGTTTTCGATAGCTTGTGCCAGTGATATCTATAGATGTCAATTGCCACCCTCTCGTGGTAACCTTACATCTAAACAACATAGAGCTTTACGTAATCTACAACAACATCCAGACTTAGTGATTAAAGCCTCGGATAAGGGGGGGAACGTGGTTCTTATGACGAAGGCAAGCTATGAACAAATGTGCTACGATATACTCAACAACACCTCGTGGTATAGGAGGATAAATTGTTCCACGACTGTCAAGTTCGGTGAGGAGTACAAAACCCTTATTGGGGAAGCATTCCAGAATGGCATTATCGACCAAGACACATATAATTATTTAAATGTGCGTTTTCCTAGGGAGGCGACGTTTTACGCCCTCCCTAATACGCACAAAAATTTACATTGCCCTCCGGGGCGTCCTATTGTGTCCAGTATAGGCAACCTCACCGAACATGCCAGTCGTTTTATCGACTTCTTCTTACTCCCACATGTAGTGGGTCTTCCCTCCTATATCAAGGATACTGTGGACTTGCTGAGGACCTTGGAGGGTATGGTCCTTCCTCCTGACGCCCTGCTCGTGACTCTGGATGTGGAGGCTCTGTACTCGAGCATCCCTCACGAGCAGGGCGTCAGGATGATAGGTACCTTCCTCTCTGAACAGGATCGTCATACCTGGCCCTTTAATCGGTTTCTTCTCAAACTATTAACATTTGTCCTTACCCACAACTGGTTCTCCTTCAATGGTTCCCACTTCCTCCAGGTGCAGGGGGTGGCTATGGGCACCTGCTGTGCACCTGCCTACGCCAACCTGTACCTGGGGGGGTGGGAACGTTACATCTTTTCTGAAGAAGCTTACACTCAGTATGTTTGCCATATTCAATTATGGCTTAGATATATTGACGACGTTCTAATTGTGTGGTCAGGCTCTTCCAATATCCTGACCAAGTTTATTGAACTTCTCAACGTCAATGTGTTCAACTTGAAATTTACTTTTTCTTTTCACCCTACCGAGGTCAACTTTCTAGATCTGACCATCACGAAGGACTTGGAGGGCCAGGTTATGACCAACCTGTTCCGTAAGCCTACCTCAGGCAATACTATTCTCCATGCCTCCAGTGCGCATCCACCCACATTACTACGTAGTATCCCCTACGCCCAGTATATCAGGCTGAGGCGTAATTGCAAGCTCACTACCGATTTCAACCATCAAGCAGGCCTCCTACGTACCCGCCTCCTTCAGAGAGGGTATAGCAAGAGCATATTACGTAAAGCTTATAATCGTGCCCGCTCTAAAAACAGGGCCGAACTTCTTTACAAACCTAATGTGGCCCCACATCAACCTACTGTCAGACTCATCACTGAGTTTTCGAGCCACCAAGGTTTACTTAGAAGTATTTTGAATAGACACTGGCACATGCTTAGTGAGGACCCCATTGTTCGCAAACACATTAATCCCACCCCACAAGTGACTTTCAGGCGGACGCGCTCCTTGCGCGATCGCCTGACAAGCAGCTTCTATCAACCCTCTAGAGTACCCCCTCCCAGGACTAGGGGCACCTTTAGATGCCATCAGTGTACTTTCTGCCCCTGGGTGGCTGAGGGCACCAAATTTTTGTTACCCAATGGCGAGACCCTATCTCCAACATTTCGAGCGGATTGCAATACCCAAGGGGTGATCTATTTAATGTATTGCGACTGTGGGGTCTTTTATGTAGGGAAGACGGTACGTCCACTCAGACGTCGTATTAACGACCATGTGTATTATTCTTCAAAAGGGAAGATGCTTACCCCTGTCACCAGACATTTAGATCTGTATCACAGATTTAACAACCGTTGTGCACATTTTTTTATTTTAGAGGTGATTCCTCAAGACCCCCGTGGAGGTGACTGGAATAGGCGTGTCCTACAACGAGAGGCACTTTGGATCCTACGCCTTAATGCCACCTGCCGCCCGGGGTTGAATGAGGCACAGTCTTTTAAATCCTTTTTGTAATCTGACCACTTTCCCTTACCCTTCCCTTTCGACCCCCCCCCTCCCCTCTTTTGATCCTATTTCTGTGATTCATACATGGTTTACCTGACTTGGTGCGCATCTTTTGCGCCCTTACTGTTTGATGTTTTTTCAGGTTTAAGGTTGCTCCTCCTCATTGCAGATGCCCCTAGGGTTGGGCTTTTGCAATGGCTGGAATATTATTTGCTGACCTCTTTACATTTAATATCATTCATGGTTTGATATTCAATATAACATATTTTGCCTTTATAGGTCCGGCTGTCATTGAGGGATGCTGTTACGTCCTGGTTCCACTGGGTGGCGCTGTTTCACTGCCAACGGTCTGCTCGAGTGCTATTGGGTTTCACTGTGCGGCCGGGGAGCCACATTGTGACGCTTCCAATTGAGGCTTTGCATGTGGCTTATGAGCCCATTAGACCCTAGGGCTTCCGGTGGGCTCCTCCCCTCCCACGCCCTGCCAGTCCGGCGGTTCCTGCCCTTGCACGCACGGCTCTCTGGCGCATGCGCGGGTTGGACGGCCGGGGTCAGATTGACGTCACTTCCTGGTGCCTCACTGACCCGGGAAAAATCGAGCTATAAAGGAGGCAGATACCCAGCCTCCTCTATGGTGGTCATTCCCCATCCGGGGGTCACTGATCTGCGCTTCTGAGGAGCATCTGGAGGACGCGCTGCATGGTAATTTCTATTTCCCTACTCCATCTCTCTGTCTATTCAGGGTTTCAGTCGAGTTTCTAACCGTTTACCTATTGCTAGCTGCTCTCTCCTTGGAGGAATTGCCTGCTATTTTATCTTATGCCCTATGCCCGGTTATGTATGGGACAGGTGAGTATACATTGGCTTCAATACTGACATTGGCCATTCCTCACGGCCTTTGTCTTTAGACATTTGGCACTTCCCCTTTTGGTTTTACCTTTTAGGTGTTGGTGTTCCCTATATTTCGTTTTTCTATTTTCCTGACTAGGGCTTATTAACCCTTTGGGTGCTGGTTCTTGTCAATGTTTTTATGCATGTTCTTTGTATCATCTGTCTCCGTGGGATTTTTCCTGGTTTGGGTACACTGCCACCTGGTTACTCTTCCTACTTGTCGCTATAGTTACCCTTTGTTATACCTTTTTGGTGCTGCCACCTGCTATCCTAACTGGCCCTATGACATTCTATCCCTTACCACAGGCATACTCTATATTGTGATTACCTGATATCTTTCTAATTGGCCATAAGCAGTGCGTGCTCCTCCAGCTGCCTCAGCAGGTCACCCCTCGTGATTACTAATCATACTATTGGTTTACTACCCTCCTGGTGCCTTTTGGTTGGCTCCAGCAACATCTTCCTATGGGTAGGTATTGTTACCTGACTTGTACGATGTTTCCCTTTTTTGTTTTGCTATTCTCTCCTTTGTTCCCCACAGTGACCCCTCTACTCCTGAGACCCTTGATTTGGTGATCTGTAGGCCACCCAGTTTGACCATGACTGGAGGGGAGTTTATCATCTTCTCCCCCTCCTCTGTGCCAGCTGGACTAGTTTAGATTGTTAATTATGAGAACATTCTAGCAATTTGCCTGTTAGTGTTCGATTTGGCGATACATGTTAATTGGTTGGACATACTCAACTTGCGATATCAATGTTATTATTTTTTCTGATGGCATGTTATTATACTAATTTCACTGTATCCTGTTACACAGAATCTATATTCCAAACAGCTCCGGATGAAGTCTGAACACCAGGCGAAACATGTAGAGCAATTGGACATATTGGTTTACTTCCCTTTGGAAGCTGTTACTGTATTGTACAGGACGCTCTGCGTTGCCTGCACCGTGGTGCGGCTTGTTTGCAGCGTATAGCGTCCTTTTTCCCTTGTTTATCATCCAAATGTATATTTTGTATTGTTTGTTGTATTGTATGTCCTAGGTGGTGAGGTTTTTCCCCCATTCACCCATCACTTGTATCCTCTGATCAATGGTCCCCGCCCATGTTGGTCGGTCGACATATACTTCTGTGGTTTTAATACTTATCAAAAATAAAGCGTTGTTTTTTATTATGGTGCCTTCAAAGTCCATTTATTCTTCCCCCATTTTGTAATATCGTCCAGATATACCACAACACAGACATCTAGTAAGTCTCTAAAAATATAGTTTATAAATCGTTGAAAAACTGCAGGGGCGTTGCATAGCCCGAATGGCATTACAAGATATTCGAACAATCCGTATCTGGTTCTGAATGCAGTCTTCCACTCGTGTCCATCACAGATTCGAATGAGATTGTATGCTCCTTTCAGGTCCAATTTTGAAAAATAGGTAGCTCCACGCACCTGCTCAATGAGCTCAGGGATAAGCGGTAGAGGATAGCGATCTTTTATTGTAATAGCATTCAATTGCCTATAGTCGATGATAGGCCTGAGACTTGAGTCCTTATTGCGGACAAAAAAGAGTCCTGCTGCTGTGGAAGAAGTGGAAGGTCTAATAAAACCTTTTTCCAAATTCTCATCCAAATAGTCTTTGAGATGGGAAAGTTCATCCTGTGAAAGAGGATAAACATGACCGAACGGCAATTTGCTATTTGGGAGTAGATCAATGCTACAATCATAGTCTCGATGGGGAGGTAGTGCTTGAGCATTTTTCTCAAGAAAAACCTCAGAGAGATCCTGATAACATAGTGGTGCAATCTCATCTGTCACCACAGACAGGATCTTCCCGAAAGACGGGAGGTTACACGTACCCTCGCAATAGCAAGAGAGGAAGGCCAGGGTCCGTTCCTTCCAATCTATGGTTGGTTGATGTGTGTGCAACCAGGGAAGTCCCAACACAATGGGAAAGTGGGGTGAAGGTATTAGATCGAAGGTAGTGGTCTCCATATGAGACCCGTTAGTAGTGACTAGGAGTGCCTGTGTCTGATCAGTGATCGGACCAGAGGATAAAGGAACACCGTTAATAAGACTTACTGAGACAGGTTTAAGTTTAGAAATAATAGGAACTTTATTTAAAGCAGCAAAACGTATGTCAATATAATTTCCACAAGATCCTGTGTCAATCATGGCCTTAGTAGTAATCCTGTTCTGGTCCCACTGTAATGTTAAGCAAACAGAAAGGTAAGGGTTAGTGATTGAAGTTGTCAATCCCCCTAGGAGGACATGTGAACACTCACCCTTCTTTTTGTAGACTAGGGGACAGACGTTTATCTTGTGATCCGGGGATGCACAGTACAAGCAGAGATTACCAGTTCGTCTTTTGGCTCTTTCCATAATTGATAGAGGTGGGCGTATGGTTCCTACCTCCATAGGAACGGGGTCAACGGCCGAAATCCGAGAAGAACTGGATAATGGCATTCCCATTTTCTCAGCCTTTCTTTCTCGTAGTCTTCTATCTATGGTGATACTGAGTTGTATCAATGCATCCAGGGTTTTTGGCAGATCCGCTCGGGCGAGCTCGTCTTTAACGGCCTCTGATAGGTCAAGCCTAAATTGGGTTTTCAGAGATGCATCATTCCATTCTGAATCAAGGGTCCATCTCTTGAATTCTGCGACAAAGTCTTCTACAGGTCTCCTACCTTGTTTCAAGGATCTTAATTGAAGATCGGCAGTACTCTGCCTATTGGGATCATCATATAGGCTAGTGAGTTCTGCTAGGAACAAGGCATAGGAGTTGAGAAGCTGGTCGTTTTTCTCAAAAAGAGAGTCTGCCCAGGCCCGAGGATCGCCTGTTAGGTAAGAAATAATAGTACAAACCTTAATGTGATCAGTAAGGTAGGTACGGGGTTTTAGCAAGAAAAGTAACTCACATGCATTTTTAAATTCGCGAAATTTTTTGCGATCGCCTGTAAATACCAAAGGAGGATTTATTTTGGGTTCAGGGGACTGAGCAGAGGTAAGTTGTGTCAGTCTAATTACCTGCTGCGACAGAGCCTGATTGTCTTCTTTTAATTCAGCAAGTGTGGGTATTAACGCAGTTACTTGCTGTTTTAATTGTGTCATCTGAGTGGTTATTTCTGCTGAATCCATTTGGGGTTCGTTCAATCTGTAACGCTCCTGCGTTTTACGTATGATGTGGATTTTCAGCTGCAGAAATATTCCACTTCAGTAGTCATGTAGAGAAACGCTGAGACACCATTCCCAACTCTCAATGACTCATCATGTGTGGATGATCTCAATTCAGCAAGTAAATACACACACTCAATAAGATGTTTCCTAGAGTGACTTATGTATATAGTAACACAGTGATGATAGGCTGAAGAGACAGGTTGGGTAGAGATGGTAGATGACAGACACTTGAAAGGAAATGTTCTTGAAAGTAAGATAGTAGCAGATGGGATGCAGATAGGTTTAGCAATCATGTATGGTAGTAGATGACAGAGTAGCAGGTGGACATACAAGAGAGATCAACCCAGTGCAAGAACAGGTGGTAGTAGGCTCAAGAGCTAGCAATCTTAGATAATGCAGATGTAGTAATAGTCCTTAGTATGCAGAGCTAGATAGTGTAAGCTTTAGTATAAAGTTTATAGAGGTTTCCCCTGTGGGGTACTTATCACTAATAGCAATGTAGCAGAGGAGAGGTTCGGCAAGAGCAGATGATCCGGTAGCGGGATACAGGGATCAGCGCAGCGTGGTTCCGACAGCGAGGTATGCTTGCAAGCATGTGAGCTTCAAGACAGGTTAGCATCAAGGCACAAAGCAGTTTGAACGAACACATGTGAGCGAGAGCCGGCGATCCAAATAGCCATCCAGTCCGGCGCTCAGTGATGACAGCATCAGTCTCAAAGGTGCACGCGCACCCCACCAAAAGAGAACGGTGGGGCGCATACACTTATGAAAGAGTAATTAGGGTACCCAAGGTACCAGAACATTACATAGAGGACCTTAATTACAAAGAGTGTTTAGAAGCACTAGATTTATTCTCACTGAGACGCCTGAGAGGGGACATGATAGCAATTTACAAATACCTCAACGGTAATCAGAGCATAGAAAAAAAACGATTCAGTCGCAAGGAATGCATGAGGACACAAAGTCATACAATGCGTTTAGAGGAGAAGAGATTTAACCTCAGGTTACGCAGGGGGTTCTTTACTGTAAGGGCTACAAGACTGTGGAATTCCCTGCCACAAATGGTAGTAACTGCGGGGAAGTCTGGCTAATTTTAAAAGACTCTTGGACTTACATCTCAAGGATCGAAACATTCAGGGGTATGAGAAATGAATACGTCCACATACACCTACACAGGTTGAACTGGATGGACTATTGTTTTACTCAATCTCACCTACTATGTAACTATGTAACACTTTGAATGCCCAAACAGCTCAAAATCCTTCATCCGGTCATGTTTCAACACCGCAGTCACTAAAAACATGTTAAGTATTTCCATTGTTAAACAGCCAGTGTCCTAAAAATCAGAACACACTGTAATAATATTTAATAATAAATATCTTGCGCTCGTACTTAATTATGTCAGAATATTTATACTGCTCTGAATATAGCAGTGTATTTATTTATGGTTAATAAGCAAAGATCTATAAGAAAGGAGAGTCTTCACCTATTGCCACAAATCAATGTCGAGAATTATTTTTAATTGATTAATTACTTTTTAAAAGCATATACCAATCTTAGTGAGTACAGTCTACAGTATGGAATATATATAAAAATATTTATTCACCAGACATGTAATCACGATATATGATCAAACAAAAAATGACACAAAACAAATAACTCTAAATAAAATATACTAACTTCAAACAATTAATGCAATGTGATGTTTAGCTCAATAATGAAAATGAAACTGAAACAAAGTGAAAGTGAAACCAAAACGAAAGCAAGATTACTATTTTTTCCCAGGTATAGCATAAGCCATAAATAAATGTTCTATATAAACAGACTACAATGATCTGCGCAATGCATAGCCGAAAGTCACTTCACTGCAGATGAGTGAGAATAAGCCATGCAAAACAGAAGACTTAAAATTGCAAATAATGCACTAAATCTGATATTAATAAAAATGTATAAAAACAAAAATCAGCTTTTTAGAGAAAAATCTACCATGGTTTATACGGCTGGGATTGTAATCTCATTACCCTTAAGTATGCAATATAAACATATAAGGAAGGAATAAACAATTGTTGAATAAGATCAAATAACATAGCAAGGCATATTTACCACACTTAAGATGGCCGCTAGCTTCAAATGGTGTTACCAGAGTCCTAAGATGGATGCCAGTGAGGGAGGAGTTTCCTCTAAGTTTCAGATGAATGATGGACAAGATGGAAAAGGAGCAAGAAAGAAACAGTATTCCTTATCCCACCCACTCAGCGCTCATGTATATGCAATACTCCTAAGATCAAAACGTATGTATCTAGCAATGCAGCAAGATATACTCGTATGCCTATATAACCAATAAAGCAGCTGCTATACTCAAAACATAACATAAAAAAAGGTGCGTATAGGAGCCTCAGCCCATATAAACACTAGCAGCGCTAAAACAACCTCTAACAAGGTTGAAGGTAAATGGCAAACACAGTAGGAAATTATTATAAAGCCTTAAAGTTCATAAGTCCATAATATTCTCAGGGTGAAGTCACACGAAAGAATGGGTGCATAGAAAATTCGTTGTGTGGTGGAACACAAGACTTCTTTATCGATCACTCAGCAACCATCATATCCTTCACCTCACCGCTGTGCTCCCCCCCCCCTTGAGAGTGGACACATACCCTTAACGCTAGGGTTTAGCGCTTTATTCAATCAAAAATCCTCCACTTCCGGATGGTGATCCCCTCAGGATTCCACTCCAACTAGTAGGGATATAGTCAGCGCCTCCTCCTCTCCTCTCACATAAAAAAGGGGGGACAGATACCTCCTCCTCTCGTCTCACTACTGACGTTGTCCCCACTGAGCCACACGGTACGGGTGATCCAGCCACCCTATCACGATGTTACCCGGACTCAAATGGCGTTTAGTGCTAGGGATCCTCTGGGATGTCCTTGGTATGGAACAGAATGACCGCGTGCTCCCGCCCTGACGCGTTTCGTCGGCACTGGACTTCTACTGAGGGCGTGAGCACGCGGCCACATCACCTCATCTTTATACCCTTATGGGGGGGGAGGGTGCAGGTGTGCGTGGTGCTAAACGAAGGGCGGGGTCCTCAACCACGTGGGCAGCCGGAAGTGAGTCAGCCGCCAATGCGCATACAATCTACGTTGGCGTCCGGAAACCACTCCGCCGCTGATCTCCAGGTCCGTACATCCGGACGCTGGAGACACCGGAAATGACGTCTCTGAACTCCGCCCGTCGTTGTGTCCGCCTATCCGGACATCGATGGGACCGGAAATGACGTTCGTCATTCGTCCCGCCCTGCCCTCGAGGCAGGAAACCGGAAACGAATCAGAGGTGACGTTTAGCAGAACCGCCCCCCACTGAGTCCGCCTATCCGGACACAGAAAGGGACCGGAAATGATGTGCATCCATCGTCCCGCCCTGCCCTCAAGGCAGGAAACAGGAAGTGGAGCCAGCTGTCATCTATTTGTCCGGACAGGAAACCGGAAATGGAGCTCTCAATCAACATATCCCTCATTCTAATACACCGGAACGGCGTAACCCCCTAACATGCATATGATGCGAACTTCTCAATAGAGCGAGCCACATCTAGGTCCCGCCCCCCCCCCACCGCAACTATGCTACTCGCTAAGGCCGGCTTCATGACCGTCCCTGCGGACAGTGGGGACATCGCCTATATGCATTCCCTCATATACTCCTAAACATTAATTGTATCAGCACACACTTAATGCATACATCTATTATCTCATAACAGGTATACAACCAAAATGAAGGAATATGGGTATAGTTGACACATGCCTCAAAATTGCATATCAAATATCCTCAACAAATACAAAAAAAGAGAGAGAGAAACAGGTACAAACACTGATTCCCAGAACGAGCTTGCTATTGCCCGCCAGGCTATATCCCATCGATGTTATATATAAATCAGTGTAAAAATAGTATGAACACTGATCGTTATACTCTCTTAATAAGTACTCACAATGGTTTCTTGAAATAATGATCATTATGAAACGATACTGAATATGTTCCACTCCATGTAATGGGGATATCACTTCAGCTATCACCTTATATCGGTGCTCCCCAGGGGAGCACCAATTCTACCACATGTGTTAATATCTAAAAATGGGCTCACTGATTAAAATTACAGCAATGGATCTAACCAACTGGGTCCTATTTTCACCTATCATTCTCGATAGTGGTGCTCCTTATATGGTAACACACTATCGGCGTATAAAACTAAACAAAAATGCTCTAGCCAAACAAATGGCCTAACTGACCACTAATAAAACTGTATACCTGAATAACTGAATAAACCATATATATTCGCAGGAAAACACTGGTATCAGCTTATAGCGTAGACCGTTCACTGCAGAAGCTCAATGGGACCTATCCTCCAGGTACCCACGAGCTATTGGACATACAGAACTGGTATCCAGGGGAAGGGAAATCTCACGGATACATTAATAATGCTTTGAAAAAACAAAACCAAAACAAAAACTAAATAAAAACCAAAACGGAGGAAAAAGAAGGTTCCAATTGCAAAAAGGGCTAGTACTGATCCTTCTGGGCTAGTAATCACTAATGAAGCAGTTGATATCCAACTCCACGTTCATACCATTAGGGGCTAATGCGTTGGTTTGGTAGATCCAGAAGGTTTCTCTTTTAGAGAGCTCCCTAACTCGGTTGGAGCCCCTCCATACCTGTTCCACCTTCTCGATTCCCCAAAAAAGCAACCCCGAAGGATCCTTATTATGATGGTACTTGAAATGTAGGGGAACACTATGGTATTTATAGCCCTTTCGGATGTTCCCTATATGTTCTGAGACGAAACGCGTCAGGGCGGGAGCACGCGGTCATTCTGTTCCATACCAAGGACATCCCAGAGGATCCCTAGCACTAAACGCCATTTGAGTCCGGGTAACATCGTGATAGGGTGGCTGGATCACCCGTACCGTGTGGCTCAGTGGGGACAACGTCAGTAGTGAGACGAGAGGAGGAGGTATCTGTCCCCCCTTTTTTATGTGAGAGGAGAGGAGGAGGCGCTGACTATATCCCTACTAGTTGGAGTGGAATCCTGAGGGGATCACCATCCGGAAGTGGAGGATTTTTGATTGAATAAAGCGCTAAACCCTAGCGTTAAGGGTACGTGTCCACTCTCAAGGGGGGGGGAGCACAGCGGTGAGGTGAAGGATATGATGGTTGCTGAGTGATCGATAAAGAAGTCTTGTGTTCCACCACACAACGAATTTTCTATGCACCCATTCTTTCGTGTGACTTCACCCTGAGAATATTATGGACTTATGAACTTTAAGGCTTTATAATAATTTCCTACTGTGTTTGCCATTTACCTTCAACCTTGTTAGAGGTTGTTTTAGCGCTGCTAGTGTTTATATGGGCTGAGGCTCCTATACGCACCTTTTTTTATGATGGACAAGATGGAGTGTGTCTGGATGAGTCTATCGAGTAATGTAATAGCGTGTATGATGTAAGTGTGAGGTGTGTTGTCAGTAGTGTCATCTCTAATGTCTCCTATCTCTCATCTGGGTTGGTCTTTTATATGGTAAGAACAAAGAGCTATAAAAATTACCATAAGTAAAACCCAGAGGGATGAAACATTATCCCAATTGGTCGGGATATTCTATACCTAAACTGGTGAGGTCAGAGACACACTTCTTTTGATAATTAACCCAATACTTGGTATAATAAAATTAAAGGATGATTTCTCTATATGTAAGAGTAATCATAAAACACATATCAAACTTTGTCCAGACTCCCAGTACATACATAAATGTCCATCTGTATCTCCATCATTCACCTTGGCAAGTAATGCCATTTCAATAATTATATTTTTAATACAATATAATATTTTTATATGGGAATATCTAAAATTATCTCAAGACTGCACCTGGTATTTCGTCTATAGAGGGCAGTATCGTACCGTTCATTAGATTTTGTATTTAACATACGTCACAACATACAATGGCCTACTATTTGCAAGTGACCTTATTGACCTCTGGCTAGTGAAGACCCATTAATTATTTGACCATGCCATAGGCCTGTCAGACATAATCTAGGTTGGTAGAATTTATTACTTAGTCTATTCTAAAGCAACGCTTATATAAACACTCCTACCACATACCTTAAAATGAAGTAATTAGTATTCACTCTGGTCTTAAGTCTAAGTAAGATTACTACTGTAAGAATATAAACCCAAAAGGTAATGTAACATTCCTAAATATATATGTATATGTCTTACATAATATAATGACATAATTATGGCTAATATCTTCACACACATAATGATGTACCTTTAAAAAAACTTATATAGTTCATCTTTAAATGTCTGATGAAAAACACTGAGCCATTGTCTATTGTTAAATACTTATAGACAGACTGGCACTACCATCCCCTTAACATCTGGTATCAGACTGACTGAGTCTTATCTGATAGAGATGTCAAGGTATTACCTTATTTATGCTCAAAGAAAATAGAAATGTCTGCTGAAAGTATAGCACCCTATTGTAAGCCTGTGAGAGACATTTTGTTTAACAAGTACATAATGAACTCTATTTCACCTTAAAAACAAAATGGAAGCCATACCATTCAGAATCTCTTATGCATAATATGAAATTTACATTTCGCTTTTTGAAATCATTTTTATTCTATTAGTTAATTAATAACCTATTATTATTTGAATCACCCCCAATAGTCCCGACAACACTGAGGTGTTTTAAGTGACCGTGGTGTCAGAAACATAACAGGCACATTAATTTTGCTTTAACACATCTTGAGAAAATGCAAATATTTAATAGCTTAAAAAAGTAAAGTCATTTCGAGTCATATGTCTTAAGTCAAAGTCAAGTCTCAAGTCATGAATACCAAGTCAAAGTCAAGTCGAGTCTTTTATTAATTTTAGTCAAGCAAGTCCTCAAACTGGTGACTTAAGTCTGACTTAAGTCAAGTCATGTGACTCAAGTCCCCCATCTCTGCTTCCATGTATTCAAAACGCTGAAAATGGCAATTTTGAATACAGTCACTTTTTGAATCTGCCGCCTTTAGCAGCCGACTAACGCGGATGTGACGTCATGGACGCCGCCTCCGGGTTACGTCATCGGAGACCCATTCTAAGCCGCATCCGGCTTAGATCGGGACTCCATCCAGCCAGCGGACGTGCCGTCTGGTTGCTCGGGTCTCCAGGTGGGTCGGGAGACCCGGGCAGAACCGCGGAAGGCGGCAGGAGGGGGGTGTCCCCTTCCGCTCGCCATGGTAACAATCGAGCGGCTCCCGAGCCGCATCAGTCATTACTGCCGGAAAGCTGTCTGGCGGCTCTAAACAACAGTACTGGGATGATGCCTCTAGTCAGCTGACGTAGGTCTACGTCAGTTTGTGTTAAGTGGTTAATAAGCTCTGCATGGTTTGAGTTTACCAGATCCAACAGAGCATAATTTCTAGTCGGGCCTCAATAAACTGTACATGTATAAGCATATATGTATTGGATGAAACCGCATTTAAATGCTTCAGTGGGGAGCAACTGTATACCCCATATTTTTTGAAATTTGGATTTAAATAAAAATTGTTTTTACCGATCTTTGTGTGTTGGCACCATTAAAATCCCTTTATCCATACTTGTTCAAAAATTCTATCTTTCTGGGATGAAGGTGCCTTTGATCAATGGATGTATGTGACCTATTCAGAGTTTAATTTTCCAAGGTGTTTACTCACCTAGTATCAGTCGCACATCCACTGATCAATCAATTATTATTTGTTTAGCTGTAATATTTGACCCTAAGTTTGATATATTGCATTCAATTAGTTATGGCTGGCTATTGTGGAACTGCCTTTAAAGGATTAATGGATCAGATCCATCAAACCCAGAGTTTGGGCCTGATTCATAGTACGGCGAATTGGCGTTTCGGCGTGATTTTGCGAAGCGGCGATTATTTAAGTCTGAAATTGGCATTCAGAGAACGGCGGGCGGAAAATAGCGCCTAGTGTGAGATTCATTAAGATGCAATATGGTCAGAGCGCGACTTAAAACCACGCCAGCTAAAAGCTCGACTAAAGTTTAGCCAAATTTTCCCCTGTACCCCCAAAAATCCCAAATCACTGTGGAAGGTGTGGAAGTCAATTTGGAGATGACTTGCGTTTAAAAAATCTCAAAAACTGACTTAGAAAGAGAGATATCTGCGAAAGTGTGGAAAGGTTAAACAGCTCCTCCAGCCGCGAGCTGCGAACTCGCGAATGTGCGCATGCGCAACGCCAAATTGGCTCAAAAAATTTCGCCAGCGCGATTTTGGGTCAATTTTTTTTTGAATACCGCTTGCAAATCCGCTGTCTCGCCCATAGAAAATGGCAAAAACCGGCGGAATTGGAAAAACATGCACACTTCCAACAAGGGATCCTTTAGTAAACACCATCACATTCCATACACCTTTCCTGCTAACTCCGAAATCATAGCAGTCAAATCTACAGTGTTTATATAGAACCTCCACATTCTCTGAAAAAACCCACAAAATATTACATTGGGGAATTGGTCGTCAGATAGAAAAAAAATAGATGTAAAACATATTTCAAAGAAAGATTATTAGCATTTCACACATATCAAGGAAATGTCACAATTTTGACAATATTTTATGTGTTTCCAAAGAATGTTTTTAGAAATATATTGCAAATACTACCTTTTCTTCCATATGGGTATGGCCAAGTGTTACCATTTTACTACACATTTAACTGAAGGTATATATATATATATCCCTTATACTTGGCTAATTAGCAAAGTATGCCCAACAAACAAATAGAGCTTTAGCTCACAATATTGCTACATATTGACTTTATGTGGCATCTTTTGTATTTTGTTCATGTCTTTAGATTAAAAGTTTGCTGATACACATGCCTTTTTCAAACATGAACAAAATTAATGATGTCAACATTTGGAGGATTGGAGATATCCAAGTGTTGCCCATACAGAGGGCACCTTCCGGATTCGAACTTACAAACCTACAGCAGGAAGGCAGACTCCCTAATCATTGTGCTATTTCTCAGTGAGCGTTGGGTGTTTTCCTCATGCCGTCAAAATGCTCACATGGGAACAGGGGCCATTGAACTGAATAGGATTAGACTTTTTGGCTGTTTTGGGAGTTGATCCTTGAGCTGTACAAATCCCCCTCAAACGCCCCCAAACGGGCTACGTTCACATGTACGTGTTTGTGGTCTGTTTTTGGGGCTTTTGTAGGTGATTTCATATAACAATGCCTGCCCAAAAAATGCATGTCAAAACGCCTGTGAAAACGCCAGCCAAAATGCACATAAGAACGCCTGATATAATTGCCACGCCAAATTTAGGGATGTTCATGAGTGATGAGTCAGATTGTTGGCTTACATATCTGGTCAATTGTCACAATCTCACTTCCCAAATCCCAAAAGGTGTGTTTCAATTGTTTACCTAAATATATATTTCTCTCTCTCTCACGTAATTGTATATATATGTATGTATTCCTGTATCTAAACATTCTAAATAATGACTAGCAAACTTCAAGAGAGAATTTTTTCAATTCACATATACTATACACACCTACATACATTTCTATTCCTCATTTCTATTTCCCTTGTTTTGGCAACTGAGCATGCTCCAAAACACACAGGACACACACAGTTAATTTTTGGACTGGGCGTTACCATTCTGGGTGTGTTTGCTTGGATTATATATAGCTCACTCAGACATCAGGAAAGATTTGACCTACGAAGAGGTCCAATATATTTGTGTGTCACATGTTTTATGGGTAACATTTTTGGCCCTTTGTTATTTATGGAGGTGAGATTTGGCTGTGTTGTGTGTTGACTCTCTGTAAGTATTTATTGCTGTTAACATAATTCTGTCAATCTGCACATGCATCTGTTGATTATGGGCTCTTTGTCGATGTATATGGTCTAAATGTTGTACAAAGGTTGTTTTGGTTTGAAAAATACAAATGTAATAAACAGCATGTTTCCAATTTTTTTTTAAAATGTCTTCATGTGTCTAAATAAAGTTTTCTGGTGTCCACAAATGTATGTATTTGTATTTCTTTTTCTAAGTTAAATCTGCTTAATGGTTGTGTATGTTCACTATTCGCGAATTCGCGAATATACAAAACCGCGTTCTCACATTTATACATGAAACCGGAAACGAAACTTTTGGTGCGTGCACACGTTTCCGGAAATTGTCCAGGCCCTGTCGTAAGTGTGCATCATGGCTCCTGCACTGTTTACAGCCGAAATAGTGGCATTTGTGTGTAAGGTAAGGAGGGGGTGTGAATGTGCAGGGTGCGGGATGGGGGATGGGGGATGGTGGCTGGATGGGTCGCTTATCTA